>NC_072777.1:26425041-27111539 GCF_022539595.1 Amphiprion ocellaris | reverse complement strand
CATAGTATAATAAGGCATTTTTTTACGCCAAAATTCATGATGATTTTTTTTTCCAAAGAAAACCTTTCTGGAGTGTTTTTCACGGCCTCCTTTACATTATTTCATCATATGGCACGTTTTTACAACATGTTGAAAAATCGAATTTTTTTTCGACATAGTATAGTAAGGCGTTTTTTTTGCGCCAAAATTCATGATGATTTTTTTTTCCAAAGAAACCTTCTGGAGTGTTTTTCACGGCCTCCTTTACATTATTTCATCATATGGCACGTTTTTACAACATGTTGAAAAATCACCTGTTTTTTTCGACATAGTATAGTAAGGCGTTTTTTTTGCGCCAAAATTCATGATGATTTCTTTTTCAAAGAAAACCTTTCTGGAGTGTTTTTCACGGCCTCCTTTACATTATTTCATCATATGGCACGTTTTTACAACATGTTGAAAAATCGCCTGTTTTTTTCGACATAGTATAGTAAGGCGTTTTTTTTGCGCCAAAATTCATGATGATTTCTTTTTCAAAGAAAACCTTTCTGGAGTGTTTTTCACGGCCTCCTTTACATTATTTCATCATATGGCACGTTTTTACAACATGTTGAAAAATCACCTGTTTTTTTTCGACATAGTATAGTAAGGCGTTTTTTTTGCGCCAAAATTCATGATGATTTTTTTTCCAAAGAAAACCTTTCTGGAGTGTTTTTCACGGCCTCCTTTACATTATTTCATCATATGGCACGTTTTTACAACATGTTGAAAAATCACCTGTTTTTTTCGACATAGTATAGTAAGGCGTTTTTTTGCACCAAAATTCATGATGATTTCTTTTTCAAAGAAAACCTTTCTGGAGTGTTTTTCACGGCCTCCTTTACATTATTTCATCATATGGCACGTTTTTACAACATGTTGAAAAATCGTCTGTTTTTTTTGACATAGTATATTAAGGCGTTTTTTTTGCGCCAAAATTCACGATGATTTTTTTTTCAAAGAAAACCTTTCAGGAGTGTTTTACACGGCCTCCTTTACATTATTTCATCCTATGGCATGCTTTTACAACATGTTTTAAAAAATCGAATTTTTTTTCGACATAGTATAGTAAGGCGTTATTTTGCGCCAAAATTCATGATGATTTTTTTTTCCAAAGAAAACCTTTCTGGAGTGTTTTTCACGGCCTCCTTTACATTATTTCATCATATGGCACGTTTTTACAACATGTTGAAAAATCACCTGTTTTTTTCGACATAGTATAGTAAGGCGTTTTTTTGCACCAAAATTCATGATGATTTCTTTTTCAAAGAAAACCTTTCTGGAGTGTTTTTCACGGCCTCCTTTACATTATTTCATCATATGGCACGTTTTTACAACATGTTATAAAATCGCCTGTTTTTTTCGACATAGTATAATAAGGCGTTTTTTTGCGCCAAAATTCATGATGATTTTTTTTCCAAAGAAAACCTTTCTGGAGTGTTTTTCACGGCCTCCTTTACATTATTTCATCATATGGCACGTTTTTACATCATGGTGAAAAATCACCTGTTTTTTTCGACATAGTATAGTAAGGCGTTTTTTTTGCGCCAAAAGTCATGATGATTTTTTTTTCAAAGAAAACCTTTCTGGAGTGTTTTTCACGGACTCCTTTACATTTTTTCATCATATGGCACGTTTTTACAACATGTTTTTAAAAATCGCATTTTTTTTCCCGACATAGTATAGTAAGGCATATTTTTGGGCAAAAATTCATGATGTCTTTTTCAAAGAAAACCTTTCTGGAGTGTTTTTCATGGACTCTTTTACATTATTTCATCATATGGCACGTTTTTACAACATGTTCAAAAATCGCATTTTTTTTTGACAGTCGAATTCTAAGCGTAGAAGGATGTCTATGGCCCATTGGACCTGGTGTTGGGCATCTGATTTGGAGAAGTTTTGACAGTACAGCCACTCTCCAAATTCGAGCAGAATGCTGACCTTCTGCCACCGAGTCTCTGTGCTTATGAGAGAGGTCATGGCTTTCTGGTAGCAGGTTAGCTGTTGAGTTAAACTGCCAGCACATAGTGCCACCCAGTGCCGCATAAATGAACAGCATTCTTCTCCTTCATGTGTCATTCTAAAATCGTTATAGTATAGCATGTCGCTCTAAAAACGTCATAGTATAGCATGTCGCTCAAAAAAGTCATAGTATAGCATGTCGCTCTAAAAACATCATAGTATAGCATGTCGCTCTAAAAACGTCATCGTATAGCATGTCGCTCTAAAAACATCATAGTATAGCATGTCGCTCTAAAAACGTCATAGTATAGCTTGTCGCTCAAAAAACATCATAGTATAGCATGTTGCTCAAAAACCCTCACAGTATAGCATGTCGCTCAAAAAACTTAATAGTATAGCATGTCGTCCAAAAAACGTCATAGTATAACATGTCGCTCAAAAACCCTCATAGTATAGCATGTCGCTCAAAAAACTTCATAGTATAGCATGTCGCTCTAAAATCGTCATAGTATAGCATGTCGTCCAAAAAACGTCATAGTATAGCATGTCGCTCTAGAAACGTCATAGTATAGTATGTCGCTGTAAAACGTCATAGTATAGCACTTCGCTCAAAAAACGTCGTAGTATAGCCTGTAGTCCACAAAACGTTGTTATGTCCTGGCTGTCTGAAGTAGGTGAGGGGCAACACAAAAACAGTCCAAACGCTGGTTTCCAGAGGGTTAGACGAGTATTTATTTGAAAGAGTAAGTTTACAACAACACAACATGTGAGGGGGTTAAAAAAAAATAGGTGTTAGTAAAATAAAAATAAATAAACAGAACTAAAAGTGAACTTCATGTTGACATTGATGGACATTCCAACTAGGAACAAAGTAAAAGATAATCAATACGAAAAAAACTCTTCCTGTTCACCTCTTCAAGCCCAAAAACACACCGCAGTAGCATCCTAAACTAAAACTACCAATGAGTTCCCTGTTTTCCTTTCTGAACAAGTCAAAGGTCCCTCTCTATCTCCCCACACATCCACCAACCACTGGAACACATCTCCAAAGTTCTGCTGGACCAGCTCAGCTTCCCCTCAGAAGAAGTTCCGCCACCTGCCAGATGAAGGAGCCTTTTGAGAGGCAGCTGGCATCGTGATTGGACTGTACTTTGGTCTGTTCCAATCCAGCTTCAGCTCCAGAGACGGCAGGCGGGACGAGTCAGCGGAGGCCGGGTGGACGAAGGCATGTGGCTGAGTACAATCCAGAAAACAAAAGAGGAAGAGTGCAGCGGTGCAGGGCCAGAACAAGCAGAGTATGTCTCTTAGAAAATATCATAGTATAGCCTTTGGGATGAAAAAATGCCATCATATGCATCGTAGATTGTACAAATAACAAGTCAAAGGAAAGAGACATGCATTGTAGAATTGTAGTAATTGTGGGCTGACTGATTTACTGATTATCAGTATTTTATTTTTTACTGATTTACGGTAATAAATACATTTAAAAATGGTGCTACTTTGGCTCTGAACCTTTGTCTTCCTGTGGTCGCTCTGTTTTCTGGAGTGATTTGATTGGTTATACGTCACGAATAAAACTCCTTTAACTTAACATCTGTAAACAAAACAAAAATGTGTCAACAAAGTTTTCTGTTAGAGTTTGTGTTCTTCTAAGTTTAACTCCAAGATTTTAAATACTTTCATTTACTGCAAATGAATATCTACTCCAAATGTCTCACTAATAATCATTATCAGCCTTAAAAACCCACAAAACACCCCTCTATACTCGACCACACTTAGTACAGTCCGGTTCCCCCTTCTATAAATCTGCTTGGAATCTTCCACTTCCTGTTTGTCAAAGTGGCCTTCTACCTGGACAGGTTTTGTTGGAGCTCATGCAACAAACATTTTGGGTAACTGCACTTTAATATGGATGGATGACACTGAATTAGAGTCTGTTTTAATGAGACTGAGTTAAGATGTGTAGCTCTGTCATTAAATAGAAATTATTTCTCAGAATTCACAGAGAAAAGTCTGAAATGTTTGCTAGGTTAGCGTCCCACATGTTCTTTGGCTCAGCTAAAGCTAACTCTCTCCAACTTCTGGATCTCTTGAGTTGCTTGTTGTTAAAATATCTTGCTAGGTGCTGAAGCTCAGAAAGTCTGAGATGTTTGTTCAAAATAAGCTCATTCTCAAGTCTTATCTGAACTGTCCTCTTTTGTTTGAACTTTCCCTAAACTTAGGAGTTAATGACAGAGCAGCACATCCAGACTCAGTCTCATTTATGTAGAGATTAAACTTCAGTGTCATTCATTGATGTTAAAGTGCAGTTTTTCAAATGTTTGTTGCACATGCTCCCGACCAAACCAGTCCAGGTGGAAGACGATGTGAAGAGAAAGCTCCAGAGGATGAATATCACACATTTACGTTGGAAATAAATGTCCTTTAATTAGACATTGTCATGCAAAAGTTGGATTTCCCTTTAATGATGTTCAAATCTTTGTTGAGTGTTTTGTTGATGTTGGTTTCTAAATGTTTTTTGACACTCGGCCCCAAAGATTAAAACCTTCTACGGCTCACAAGCTGCAACAATTCACACATTATCAACTATCTTTCTGACTAAACTAAGATAAAAAGTGAAAAACTGCCTGATTCCTGCATCATGAATGTAAATCTTTTTGGTTTTTATGACAGTAAACTGAATATATTTGGGTTTGACATTTTATAAACCAAAACAAGAAATGAATTACTGGAGAAAACAATCAACAGATTAATGGACAAAGAAAATGTGTTTTCCAACATATATGGCTGAATTACTCCAACATTACAAGATACATACAATTTTAATTCAATTTTATTTATATAACGCCAATTACAGGTCAAATTGTCTCAAGACGCTTTATTTTTATATTTTTTGTCATATTTAAAATATGACAAAGTAAGAAATTTAAACCTCTTGACTAATCCAATTTATTATTTGGTTTTTAAGAGACTAATTGACAATTAAAATAACTTTCTCCACTAAAACTAATAAACATGAGGTCAAATAGAAGGAACAGTTTTAAATACTGCAGTCCCACGACGACAAGAATAAAGTTTGTCAACAAAAACTAAATCTGCTGGTGGATTCCATTAAAGTCCTAATAAATGATAATAAAGTGTGATACTAAAGGTTTGTGGTGCTAAAAATGTCAAAGTAAAGATATCAAGTTGAACATCTGGATGGAGGTTGATAAAAGTTGACCTCCCTTCATTTCTCTGGAGCGACTCCATGGATTTTATGGATGGTGGTTAAAGACCTGCTCTTCTAGTCGTCTTCCTTCTAGTCGCTGTAAAAAGTCAGTCCATCCTGGCCGACTTCAACACCTCTTCATGACAACTTGTTCTGCCTCCGACCTGGTGGAAACTCCAGAAACTCGGGAAAACCTGTGGAGACTCGAAGAACTCGTGGAGACTCGAAGAACTCGTCGGGCGGGGGAAGGTGTGGTGGTGGTGGGGGGAGGTGGGGGAGTAGAGGGGGGAGGCCGCCACCCACCTCCCCGCCTACTCTCCGCCCTGACTCCACCCAGACTCCGCCTTGGCTCCACCCATGTGGTCACTTCAGGAACTACGATGCCAAAGGGACGACGAATTTATTTCTTTTATCTGATCTGTAGCTCAGTGAGTTAAGGATTTGCCTATGGAGCTGCAGGTCGCTGGTTCAAGACCAGACACTTCTTAAATTTTCTCAAAATCCTGACAAAGACAAAGAAAGAAAATGCCGTGGCGGGTCTTGAACCTGCGACCTTCCACTTGGTAGTCTCTTCTTATCCCCTGAGCTACTCGCTCAGATACTAATTCTTCTTTTTTTTGCGCATTTATCATCTATTTTTTGTCGTTTTCGAGTTTTTTTTTAACTCGAGTCTCGACTCGACCGTTTTTCTCAGGAGGTTGGACTTCAGCCTTTGTGCTGGAGGGTGGAACCCTCAGTTCCAAGACTTTCCAAAGCCTCCAACACCTCTCGAGGTCCTCAGGACCTGAGCTTTCACACAGTCTGAGGGCTGAAATTTTCCTAAGTCCCCACAGTAGTTCCCTGTTAGATTGAACTTTCAGACAGTCCAAGGACTGAAATCTTGTAAGTTCCTGAGTAGTTCTCTGTTAGTTTGAACCTTTCGACAGTCTGAGGACTGAAAAACTAAAAGTTCTTGAGTAGTTCTCTGTAGTTTGAACCTTCAGACAGTCCTGAGCACTGAAATCCTTCTAAGTTCCTGAGTACTTCTCTGTTAGTTTGAACCTTCAGACAGTCTGAGGACTGAAATTTAAAAAGTTTCTCAGTACTTCTCTGTTAGTTTGAACTTCTGGTTAACAGAAGCCTTAAAACTTGTGACCCATGACGTCTGATTTCACATTTTAGACCATCCATCTGAGTTCTTCTCAGACCTTTACCTGTGGGTTTTTTAGAAATCCTCAATAAACTTTGATTCTCTTCACTGAACAGTAAAGTTTGTGAAGATCAGAAGGTAACAGTTTGATCAATGCCTTCAACTAACTAGTAGACTTTATCTGGAAAGCAGTTTTCTGAAATGAGTTCTTAGTAAATCTGTCTACAATCAAACCAAGAACATAGAAAGAGGGAAATGTTTGAAGAAACAACTTGATCTTTTCATTTCAGACTAGAAAACACTTTATACCTTATCTGTTTTTGCTCTTTTTGATCGTTTTATTGTTTCTCTGTTTAATTTGATCTTCTAAAGTCTAACTGGTGTATTTTCAAATATTTTGTCTTTAGTTTGATTCTTCTTAACTGTTTACTTTTGCTCTTTTCTCACCTTTTATTCTTTTCTAATGTCTGATTTGATTTAGAAACGTTTTGTCTTTTTAATGTTTAATTGTTTGTTTTTTCAAATGTTTTATCGGCTTGTTTGAAGAATTTCCTTTTCTTTCTCAATGTTTAATTTTTCCATTAAATCTTTAAGGTTTTTCTTTTTAAATGTTTTGCCTCCTCTTTAATGGTTTAATTTTCTTTTTTGAATGCTTCATTGTATTTTCTGTTTAATTCCTATTTAAAGTTTTTATTGTCTTTAAGACTTAATTTTCTAATTAAATATTAATGTTTTGTCCTTTTTAAAGGTTTAATAATCTAATGTTCTGTATTTTTTTTAAATGTTATTATTCTTGTTTAATTGAATTTTAAAAATGTTTAATTATCTAAAATATTTCATCTTTAATGTTTAATATTTGTTTAAACAATTTTGCTTAATTTCATAATTACATGTTTTGTATCTTCTATTTAATTATCTAATTAAATATTTTGTCTTTCATATAATGATATTTAATGTTTAATTTTCTTTTTAAAGGTTGTATAGTATTAAATGTTTTTTTTTCCTTTGATTTAATTGCTTTTTTAATGTAGTTTATTTCTTTAATCTTTTTTTTCTGTCAAGATATTAACCCCAACATTTAAAATGAAACAAACCCTTAAATCACAATGAAAATACTTCTGTTGTCACAATCATGAGTTAGTCAATTATTCAGTTTATCAGCTTTATTTGTTTAGCACTTTTCACACAGATGACAAAACTAAACATGCAAAGAGAAAAAACCTATGCTAAAACTATGATTAAAACTCAAAAATATACTTAAAAAAAAAAAAGATTTAACATGGTAATAAACTATGTTGTGTCCAGGGGATGGAGGGAGTTTATTGAAGTCTTCTTGGGCTCACATGGTAAATCATTTAAAATATAAACTTGATATTCAGTCTAAGGAAACTGGAAACTGCAGAGCGACGGAAGAACCAACAATATCTCCTGTTTTCTCCTTTAAGGAGTCGACTCTTCTTGTGCTTTCAGACCAAAGAACTACAGACTCTTCATAACCTGCTCAAACTCTTGGTACAGGACCTCACCACACGGGTCAAGAAGGTTTCTGTCTCATTTCTACTCTGAAGCTCACCTTCTCCTGCTCAAACTGCCGACAAATGTTTCTGCTGCTCTAAAGTCTGGTCTCCAGAACTTCCTAAAAACTCTCAAAGTCTCTTCTGCTGCAGGTTGCTTTGTAGAACTGTTGCAGAAAACCTCACTAAACCACATGGAGGGGCTTCAAGATAGTCGTCCAAACGAAACCATACAAAAACCAAACTAGCACAACCCAAACGCTAAAGTCTCCTGCAGCCTACCAGAGAACCTCTGAGAACAGAGAATCAGGACAGGAACTCTTACCTTCTGGACAACCAACGCTGGTTCACAAACAAGAATACAGAATGTGTCTGACCAAAAACCTCTAAAGACTCACTACAGCCAAGATAAAGACACAACTCACCTGCACCAAATCCACTAATCACTGCACACATTAGCACCATGTGCTAACTGTGGCTAAAGAACCTCATTTACCAAGACAACTATCCAGTACAAAGCCCTAAAACACACCAAGAAACACATTAAAGCCTGTTTTACTGCTGGAAGCTGCAAGCCAATGCCTAAAGAACAGACTAAAGCAACGGGGCCAAACCAGGTTCAGTGGTGAAGGGAAGCAGAGGAAATGTTTGCAGCCAAATAAAGCAGGAAGACAGTGAGCTGCTCAGGTGTTCCTGATAACACCAAGCAGCCACCTGGACAGCCAATAGGAACACAGCTTACTGGAAGTCCAGAGGGCTGGGTTAGTGAAGGAAATTTAGTTTAAAGTTGAAGCAGAAAGTTAACAAAGAAAGTTGAAAACCACCTTCTGATACCTGAAATCTCTGAGTTTTCACACAAAGAACACCTGAACATGTCAAACTGGTTCCATAGTAGAACCATCATTGTAAAAACGTCATAGTATGGTGTGTTGCTCAAAACCATTACAACTTGGCTGTCTTGGGTCGCCGAGGAGCAACACAAAAACAGGACAAACGCTGGTTTCCAGGGGGTTAGGAGACTATTTATTTGAAAGAGTAAGTTTACAACAACACATGTGAGCAGAAAAATCACAAAGTCTGTCTTTAGTTCAGCTGAAAATATTAGGTTTTGTCTTTTTTATTGACCAAACTTTTTAGGAAGTAGATGAAGAATAATTAAAGCTCTCATGTAGAAGTCCAACTTATTTTGGATCCTTATGGAGAGTTTAATCTTAGAGTTTGTAAAGCTGTTGAGTTTTTAGAATCACATGGATTGTTTTGACATTTAATAACCGAGTCCTGAAATAAAATTACAGTTGTGGATTTCTGTCATTTAGTCTGGACTAAACAAATAACAGCAGCATAAATCTCAAACATCATTATGAGGAGTCTGGATTGAGGTTTCTCACTTGATAATGATCAAAACATGAAATTTAGGTTGGTTTAAAGGAATATTCCACCTTAAATCTTTGAATGTTGACCTAAAAGGTTGGTTTCAGGAAGTATTCCACCTACAAGGTCCTCACACATCCACATTAAAGGAACATTCCACCAAAAATCCTCGGACATGCACCTAAAATGTTGGTTTAACCGAGTATTCCATCCAAAATCCTCAAAGAGTGGTTTAGAAAAAATCCTTCAATGTACACCAAAAAGTTAGTATGGAGGAATATTCCACCGGAAATGTAGACCTGAGAAGTTGGTTTGGAAGAATATACCATCCTCAACATCTTTACATGTAGACTAAAAGATGGTTTGGAAGAAAATTCCACCTAAAATCCTCCAATGTGGACCTAAAAGGTGAGTTTAATGGTATATTCCACCCAACATCCTTGAACATAAACTTAAAAGTTCATTCAAAGGAATATTCCACCTAAAATCCTTCAATGTAAACCAAAAATCTTGGTGTAAAGGAGTATTCCACCTTAAATGTAGACCTAAAGGATGGTTTGGAGTAATATTCTACTCTAAAATCTTCCAATGTAGACCTAAAAGGTTGATCTGATGGTATATTCTACCCAACATCCTGGAACATTTACCTAAAAGGTTGGTTTAATGGTATATTCCCAGAAGAACCCTTGAACATTGGGCTTAATGGCATATTCCACCCAAAATACTTGTACATATACCAAGAAGTCAGTGTAAAGGAAATGTAGACCTAAAAGGATTGTTTAAAGGAATATTTAAACGATTATTTTCATTATTTAATAATCTGTTATCAGTCAGAACCCTGGCAAACTTATTTTCATCAGTTTTTTTAGTGGAAGTCACAAATAAAGGAGCTCTTGGTTTTTCCCAGCGTTACTGAGTCCAAAGCTGCTGTTTCAACACAGATACGTTCACATGCATCCACAAACCTCTCAGCACTCAAACACCCACAGACAGGAGGCCGGCTGGACTGAGACTCGGCGGCGTCCTCAGACCCACGAGTCGGGGAGTCGCTGAACTTGTTGGTCCGGTTTGAAGGCCTCCATGTGGTCCAGTAGAAGTCCACGTAGTCGGTGTTGGCTTTGAACCGCAGCGACTGGCCACCATCAGGTGGACCGGCTCGTCCTCGTAGGACTCCTCCTGAAGCCTTGAGGGAACCACAGGAACATTCAGTAGCTGTTGGAGTTCTTCCTGTCAGGCTCGTGGTAGAACGGCTCTGAAGAATCTTGTACTTGTCTTATCTGGAACAATCTAACAGCCTAAACTGTTAACAGCGGTGTAAAGAAGCAAACACAGGCATAGATTAGGACTCAAACTAGATTTATTTTAGAAAACAAATCAACTTAGAGGCATTTGTTCACACGTGGCTGAATAGGAGGCCGTCCAATCAGATTTGAGGTCTTCACTCTGTAGGTTGTTTGTTCGGTGAGACTCTTGGACCTCCATCAGCTGACGTGGATGTTTGATGGTCTTCCTCTCTAGTGCCAGATGATTCATCCATGAATTCAGCAGCTACAGACTGAAATGAAGCTCATGCTGCCGTTATTGAATTCCTGTTCCAGATCAAATGTTCAGATCTCACCTTGAATGCAGCCGTCTGCTGTCTGATAGTTTTTCTCATTGCAGTCTTCAATAAAGTCTTTTTCTTCATGTCAGGATGTGGTGAGACTCTTTCTCAGTCTCTGCAGACGTCCCTCATTGTGCATCTCCAGAGAAGAAACAGAAAAACTGGTCACTGCTTCAGCATCACAAACACTCTCCAGCATTGAGAGTGTATTAGGAATTCATTCATTGTGTTGTGAACTTTGAAGGAGCAGAAACTTTACACCTCCCCAAGATATGAGCTCCAATTCTGGATGTTTTAGGAAATGAAGTTCATCAAATGAACACTGTTTCTGTAGGAATAAATAAAAATAAAATCTGTTCATTTCCACATTATGCACATTTATTTATTCTTAATATCTCAGACTGAATAGTAGCTGGCAGTAAAAACAAACTCATCTGCTGGACTGCATTTCCCAAAATGGAAACATGGACAAAATTTAACACTCATGTATCCATGGCAACGCTAAAGTTTCTGCTTCTTACCAAAGTTCACAACACAAGTAAAGATTTTAATATAAAACTTCAGGGATGACTGCTGACCATAAGTATTCTGATCAATACTTCATGATCAATATCAGGACAGATGTTACAACTCCAGCTGTTACATTAGACTGCAGTTATTCACAGAGAAATTAAAACCTCACAGTCCTCATAAAAACTAGATGGGACTTTTATTAAATAAAGTGTTGGTGAATAAACAGTGTAAAAAGTGCAAAGCAGCTCCATTAAATCAGGAGATGTGAGACTTCCACAGCATGGATCACCATCTGCTGTGTTGATTCATAGCTGAATGTCAGAATGAACTGAGATAGAAAAGCTGCTTTGAGCTGCAACATTACGGTCTGACAATCCAACACCATCACAGTTTTCATCTGGTTGTTTTGCTCCAACATGCTGTGAAGTTCAGTTTTTACCTGAATCAATACAGAGATTCTATTTCCAACCAAGACTGGAATAAAAATTAAAATGTTATGAGGTTATTAATACATCTAGATCCTTTCAGATGGAAGGATTTACTTCTAAGTTCTAATTCAAGTTTCAGTTGGAGCACATTGCATTCACAAAGAAAAACAGCGATACCTTCATAGCAACATTTAATAAACCTAAAGCTTCCCTGTTGGCTCATTGGTGGAGTTTGTTACTGAGCATCTGAACCTTAAATCCAGTGAGACGACCATCTTCAGTCGAGGCCAGTCAGAGAACTTCAAGACCTTCCATCAGCTGGACCAGATGTGGCATCATCTCCCTCTGAACATCTGGATGACAGGAGAAAAGACAGAAATCAAACACAGAAATACAATTTATTCACTTTCATCATTTTATAAAAGTAGCATGAACTTTATTAAAACTTGACAACATCAGTAATGAAAGTAAATGTTTTTATCTCGTGTTGAAGCTAAATTTAAAGTCAATTTTAATGACAGTTTATCCTGAGAGGAGTGAGAATGGAGCTTTTCTTTCCTTTTTAGAATATTCCCTCAAAATATTCTGTTTATTATTGGCTTTAGAAGCATTTTTCTTTACTTATTTATTTTTAGATACCTCAGACTGATACACTTTGCTGGTTTGCAGATAATTTCATGTACAATGAATATAAAGATCTTCTATTGTAACATATTTTGATAAAACAAGAACTGCAAACCTTCTCAACCATCTCTCAGTCTGCAAAATTCCGACTGTGACAAAAAATTCTGATGTTGTTATTACAATCTGTACTGAACCAGCCCTGGAATTAATAAAAATCTGTATATGGATATGATTTTCTCTGATTGCACCACTAAAACTGCATACAATAAAGTAAATCTCTTCTGCACTGCACACATACTACACTTTTGTATAACTCTGGATGTCAGAGTAAAGGCAGACAGATCCACCAATCAGCCACAACATTCTGACCACTGACAGCTGCAGAGAACAACATCCATCATCTTGTTCTAATGCAACGTTCTGCTAGGAAACCTTGACGTTCATGTGGATGTTTGACATGTACCACCACCTAAACACTGCAG
Source organism: Amphiprion ocellaris (assembly GCF_022539595.1). NCBI lineage: Eukaryota > Metazoa > Chordata > Actinopteri > Pomacentridae > Amphiprion > Amphiprion ocellaris. The sequence continues at coordinate 27,098,684 of NC_072777.1, read as the reverse complement.
GACAAACAACCCCCTAGTCTCCATGGCAACAGCAGTCCTTGATGCCAGCTGCCTCCCTCAGCAGGACAAATTAAACTGTTCAGGAGTGGTCCGAGTAACACGACAGAGCTAAGCTGTTCACCTGGGTTCCACACTCCCCACATCCAGATCTGATGGAGCATCTGTGGGATGGTCCAGGATCAGCCTGGTCTAGGTAGGACCCACCCTGCAACCCACAGGATCCACAGAATCCACAGGACATCCCCAGAGGTTCTGATGAACCACTGGGTCAGAGGAGTTTTAGCAGCATAAAGGGACCAACACAGTATTAGTCAGGTGGTCAGAATGTTATACTGTTATATTGTCATGCTGATTATGTGATCAGTAAATGTTACCATCAATTACAACGTCCACATTGATCAGGAAAAAAAAAACAACTATCAGTTCCTTCAGAAACTGTGGGGTTAACCTAAAAACACGGACCTCAACAGCAGTTTGTTTCAAAGCAGAACACCAGCCGGTTTTCAATAAAGAAGCTTTAAGAGCAACAATTAAATGACAGTTTTGTTCTCATTAAGTTCACAGAGTCAGAGTCAGCCAAAATAATGTACACACATCAAGAAAAGAAAAACTTTTATAAATATTTCATTTGTATAAGTACTTCTATACATATAGATTCCTCTTTCTAAGTTTGATCAAATCAAATCATCCTGTTGTACAATGTTTTCCCAACAGATGGCGCTACCCTCATGAATGGAGCATCAACAACAACAACAACATCTACAACACAACAGAAATGTCTGGAAGCCAGTGGCCACCACTTTGAGCACCTCTTGTAATTGTAGAGGCCAAAGATAACTTTTATTAATCTCATGATGTCTGAATAAATTTAGTATTGAAATATTTATGCAAGTTTTTCTTTTCCTGATGTGTGTAAACATTTTTTTGGCTGATTCTGTATAATAGGTTTCTGACAGGTCACCAGGCAACATCTTTTTATAATAATGACAAACATACCTGCATTCTACAGGAGTGATTTTCCTCATGTGCAGGTAAAGATGTGTGAGGAGCTTAGAGATGACAGGAGCAGGAGTCATCCTCACTAATTCAGCTTCCACCTAGAAACAGAAAGACAAACAAATACACTGATATACTCTAAAACGTTCAACCTCACAGCCTCAAAATATCTGTTTAGGAAGTGTTGTGTTTCTAAATTGTGCTGAAAGCATTGACAGACATTCTCTTACAAGGTTGTGTAAAAAGCAGCCTGTCCTCTGAGCTACTGAGAAATCTTCCTGAACAAAGTTTATACGTGTAAATCAGCTCAACAAAAACTAAAGCCTCGGTCAGAGATAACAGGTATCACAAGTGATAAACAACTTTCTTTGTTAACTCAGACTTTCTGCTTCAATCTCACATAAAAAGGGGGGTTTAACTCATCAGGTGACTGAAAATGAACGGCTTGTGCAGTTCTAGATCCAAAAGTTGGATGTTTCAACTCATGTTTTACTACAAATACATACAGTAATAAATAAATACAATGGCTGGTTGGTAGTTTATTCACTATTAATGTCATTTTATATACTGGATTGAACTTGAGCAGTGGAAGAGAGAAGGAATTTAATGAAATTATGGAGATTCAGAGAGGTAATGTTGCGCAATGTTAAGTTAAGCGAGGTTTAATTCAAACCAGCTGTATGTTAAACTTCAGTGCAGCTGAACGGGTTTCAGTTCACCTTAAAGTAAAATTACTTTTTTAAAAGCTAAATTACACAGCAGAGAAATACAGGTTGAGAAGTTCATTCTAATCATGAGGACAGCTGATGCATCAACTAACACAGGTATTCAGCGGTAAGTTAGCCACCTGTGTTAATTAGCCCGCTAGCTAACTTAGCCGCTAGCTAACTTAGCCGCTTAGCTAGCTAACGCGTCCGGACCAACTGCTCAAACACGACAAAACACAACGCTTCACAAGTCGCTGACTTAACGTACAACAAAACAACGCTACAGGTTAGAAGTATTTATCTTCTTACCGTATTTTACTCCAAAAACAAGATCAACAGCAGCCACAGATGCTACCAGACGTGCCTACCATAGAGACATAGCAGACTAGATACGCTAGCTCGCTGTCTTCTATGTTATCTATGGTCTGACCAATCACTGCTCTCTGGCTCCGCCCTCTGAGAATCTTGTTGTCGTTTGGCTCCACACTTGCTGATGACCACTTCCGGTCTCAAAATAAAAAACTTGATCTTTTTTCGTTTCTGTCTCTTACCGAATTTATTTTTTTGTTATTCTAAATATAAAATGAAAATCAAAACATTTTTAAAATTTCGTATATCCCTTTTTGATCATGAAAAGGAAAAACGCCTTGTATTTCAATTTTAATTTTTGTATTTTAAAACGAAAATCAAATAACCACTGGTTTTTTGTTTTTCAATACCCGTTTCAGAACGGAAAATCCAATTACCAGATAAATACACGGACCTTGAATATGTGCATGTTCACTTAGTTGCTGAGAGTTGAACACATTGATGCCACTCTCATGTTTGTCCATTTAGCAAAGAATTGATTAGCTAATCTTTGTAGAACAGACCAAAATAAGGGAACACTGCAAGCTTATCTCTGTCCAAAGATCTGCCAACGATGAGTACAGTTTTGTTTGAACACTGTGGGGTCTGAGGAACCTTGTCTAGTAATCTTTTTTGCAGTGGACGCTGAATTTCTTGCATTCTGGTGATTTCTTTTATGCACCAACGTGTAGCTTCTTTAATCTGTATTGTTGCATTTATGGGAGTGCAACTTCTTTCAGTGTTTTATTGGTGACGTATACACTGTGTCTCTATGCTTATGCCACCAACCACTGTTCCCTCTAAGCTGCGCGTGTGCGCAATTGCGCACTGCTGACACGGTCTCCGTGCACAGAAAATCTGCGCTGCGCACAAAAAAAAAATCCAACCTAAATTGTAAATAAAATAAACGTAACAATTCATTCTGTGCTATTTTTCAATGTGAGTCAGTGAGTGACCGGTGACTGGCTGCTGCAGCCAATGATGCGATTCACATACGTATTTACCATAGACTGTATATAATGGTATTTACGCAGCTAATCAACGTCAGGCGTCCTTATGTGCAGCCACCGTTGTTCTCATAGATATGAATGAATAGATAGGACACGCCCCTTTGAGCTGTGTGCTACGGCGAGGCTAAGCTAGTGGGGGAAAAGTTTCAGTGCATTCTGTTGATGTAGACGGCGTGAAAACGGAAACAAGTATGCTGTTTGCCTGTGGAGTTGCAAGTCGCTGGTTCAAGACCAGACCCTTCTCAAATTTGTATCAAAATCCTGACAAAAACAAAGAAAGAAAAGTGCCACTGGTGGGTCTTGAACCTGCAACCTTCCATTTGGTAGTCTCTCTTCTAATTCCCTGAGTTACTCAGATACCAAATCTTCTTTTTTTGTGCATTTATCATCTATTTTTTGTCGTTTTCGAGTTTTTTTTTTTTTTTTTTTACTTGAGTTTCGACTCGACCGTTTTTCTCAGGAGGTTGGACTTCAGCGTTTGTGCTGGAGGGTTGAACCCTCAGTTCCAAGACTTTCCAAAGCCTCCAGACCTCCCGAGTCCTCAGGACCTGAGCTTTCACACAGTCTGAGGGCTGAAATTTTCTAAGTCCCACAGTAGTTCTCTGTTAGATTTAACTTTCAGACAGTCCGAGGACTGATATCTTCTAAGTTCCTCAGCAGTTCTCAGTTTGAACCTTTAGACAGTCTGAGGACTGAAAACCTAAAAGTTCTTGAGTAGTTCTCTGTTAGTTTGAACCTTCAGACAGTCTAAGGACTGAAATTTTAAAAGTTTCTCAGTACTTCTCTGTTAGTTTGAACTTTCTGGTTAACAGAAGCCTTAAAACTTGTGACCATGAGTCTTGATTTCACATTTAGACCATCCATCTGAGTTCTTCTCAGACCTTCACCTGTGGGTTTTTTAGAAATCCTCAACAAACTTTGATTGTCTTCACTGAACAGTAAAGTTTGTGGAGATTAGAAGGTAACATTAGTTTGATAAATGCCTTCAACTACTAGTAGACTTTATCTGGAAAGCAGTTTTCTTAAATGAGTTCTTAGTAAATCTGTCTACAATCAAACCAAGAACATAGAAAGAGGAAATGTTTGAAGAAACAACTTGATGTTTTCATTTCAGACTAGAAAACACTTAAGACCTTCATCTGTTGTTGCTCTTTTTGATCGTTTTATTGTTTCTTCTGTTTAATTTGATCTTCTAAAGTTTAACTGGTGTCTTTTCAAATGTTTTATCGGCTTGTTTGAAAATTTTTTTTCTTTCCCAATATTTAATTTTTCGATTAAATCTTTAAGGTTTTTCTTTTTAAATGTTTTACCACCTTTTAATGTTTAATTTTCTTTTTAAGTGCTTCATTGTGTTTTCTGTTTAATTCCTATTTGAAGTTTTATTGTCTTTAAGATGTAATTTTCTAATGAAAGATTTAATTTTTAATTAAATGTTTCGTGTTTTTTTTTTTTTTTTTTAGAAATTTTTTTTGGCTTTATTTTCACAAGCACAGTGAAAGAAAGACAAGAAACAGTGGAGAAGGGCTGGGGGAGGACATGCAGCAAAGAGCCGTGAGCGGGAATCGAACCCGGTCCTCTGCATCAGGGACCAGCCCTGTACATGGGTCACCTGCTTAACACGTTGAGCTATACAGATGCTGTTCTGTCTCTTTAAAGTTTTAATAATGTAATTAAACGTTTTGTGTTCTTTTAAACGTTGAATGTTCTTCTTGTTCAATTGTATTCTTTGAATGTTTAATTATCGGAAATATTTTATCTGTAATTCTGAATATTTGTATTTGAAAAATTCTGTATAATTTCATAGCTACATGTATTGTATCATGTTGAATTATGTCATTCCATATTTTTGTCTGTTTAATATAGTTAAACATTAAATTACATTAAATTCTATTAAACAGACAAAATATGGAATGACATAATTCAACATGATACAATACATGTAGCTATGAAATTATACAGAATTTTTCAAATACAAATATTCAGAATTACAGATAAAATATTTCCGATAATTAAACATTCAAAGAATACAATTGAACAAGAAGAACATTCAACGTTTAAAAGAACACAAAACGTTTAATTACATTATTAAAACTTTAAAGAGACAAAACATTTAATTACAAAATTAAATGTTTAATTAGAAAATTAAGTCTTAAAGACAATAAAACTTCAAATAGTAATTAAACAGAAAATACAATGAAGCATTTAAAAAGAAAATTAAACATTAAAAGGTGGTCAAACATTTAAAAAGAAATACCTTAAAGATTTAATTGAAAAATTAAATATTGGGAAAGAAAAAAAATCAATTTTGTTTTATTTCATAATTACATGTATTGTATCTTGTTTAATTATCTAATTCAATATTTTATCTGTTTAATATAGTTAAACATTAAATACAATTAAATTCTATTAAACAGACAAAATATTCAATTAGATAATTAAACAAGAGACAATACATGTAACTATGAAATTAAACAGAATTTTTCAAATACAAATATTCAAAATTACAGATAAAATATTTTCGATAATTAAACACTCAAAAAAATACTTTTTAAATAATAAACCTTTTTAAAAGTTTTATTGTATTAATTTTTTTCCCCTTTGATCTAATTGCTTTTTGTTATGTAGTTTATTTCTTTAATCTTTTTTTGTCAAGATATTAACCCCAACATTTAAAATGAAACAAACCCTTAAATCACAATGAAAATACTTCTGTTGTCACAATCATGAGTTAGTCAATTATTCAGTTTATCAATTCAACTTTATTTGTTTAGCACCTTTCACACAGATGACAAAACTAAACAAGCAAAGAGAAAAAACTATGCTAAAACTATGATTAAAACTCAAAAACATATTAAAAAAAAAAAAGATTTAACATGGTAATAAAATATGTTGTGTCCAGGGGATGGAGGGAGTTTATTGAAGTCTTCTTGGGCTCACATGGGAAATCATTTAAAATATAAACTTGATATTCAGTCTAAGGAAACTGGAAACTGCAGAGCAACAGAAGAACCAACAATATCTCCTGTTTTCTCCTTTAAGGAGTCGACTCTTCTTGTGCTTTCAGAACAAAGAACTACAGACTCTTCACAACCTGCTCAAACTCTTGGTACAGGACCTCACCACATGGGTCAAGAAGGTTTCCGTCTCATTTCTACTCTGAAGCTCACCTTCTCCTGCTCAAACTGCTGACAAATGTTTCTGCTGTTCTAAAGTCTGGTCTCCAGAACTTCCTAAAAACTCTCAAAGTCTCTTCTGCTGCAGGTTGCTTTGTAGAACTGTTGCAGAAAACCTCACTAAACCACATGGAGGGGCCTCAAGATAGTTGTCCAAATGAAACCATACAAAAACCAAACTAGCACAACCCAAACGCTAAAGTCTCCTGCAGCCTACCAGAAAACCTCTGAGAACAGAGAATCAGGACAGGAACTCTTACCTTCTGGACAACCAACATTGGTTCACAAACAAGAATACAGAATGTGTCTGACCAAAAACCTCTAAAGACTCACTACAGCCAAGATAAAGACACAACTCATCTGCACCAAATCCACTAATCACTGCACACATTAGTACCATGTGCTAACTGTGGCTAAAGAACCACCTTTACCAAGACAACTATCCAGTACAAAGCCCTAAAACACACCAAGAAACACATTAAAGTCTATTTTACTGCTGGGAGCTGCAAGCCAACGCCTAAAGAAATAACTAAAGCAATGGAGCCAAACCCAGTTCAGTGGTGGAGAAGCAGAGGAAATGTTTGTCTGCAGCTAAAAAAGCAGGAAGACACTGAGCTGCTCAGGTGTTCCTGATAACACCAAGCTGCTCAGGTGTTCCTGATAACACCAAGCAGCCACCTGGACAGCCAATAGGAACACAGCTTACTGGAAGTCCAGAGGGCTGGGTTAGTGAAGGAAATTTAGTTTAAAGTTGAAGCAGAAAGTTAACAAAGAAAGTTGAAAACCACCTTCTGATCCCTGAAATCTCTGAGTTTTCACACAAAGAACACCTGAACATGTCAAACTGGTTCCATAGTAGAACCATCATTGTAAAAACGTCATAGTATGGTGTGTTGCTCAAAACACATTAGGACCCGGCTGTCTAGGGTCGCCGAGTAGCAACACAAAAACAGGACAAACGCTGGTTTCCAGGGGGTTAGGAGACTATTTATTTGAAAGAGTAAGTTTACAACAACACAACATGTGAGCAGAAAAATCACAAAGTCTGTTTTTAGTTCAGCTGAAAATATTAGTTTTTGTCTTTTTTATTGACCAAACTTTTTAGGAAGTATATGAAGAATAATTAAAGCTCTCATGTAGAAGTCCAACTTAATTTGGATCCTTGTGGAGAGTTTAATCTTAGAGTTTGTAAAGCTGTTGAGTTTTTAGAGTCACATGGATTGTTTTGACATTTAATAACCGAGTCCTGAAATAAAATTACAGTTGTGGATTTCTGTCATTTAGTCTGGACTAAACAAATAACAGCAGCATAAATCTCAAATGTCATTATGAGGAGTCTGGATTGAGGTTTCTCACTTGATAATGATCAAAACATGAAATTTAGGTTGGTTTAAAGGAATATTCCACCTTAAATCTTTGAATGTTGACATAAAAGGTTGGTTTCAGGAAGTATTCCACCTACAAGGTCCTCACACATCCACCTTAAAGGAACATTCCACCAAAAATCCTTGGACATGCACCTAAAATGTTGGTTTAACCGAGTATTCCATCCGAAATCCTCAAAGAGTGGTTTGGAAAAAATACTTCAATGTACACCAAAAAGTTAGTATGGAGGAATATTCCACCTGAAATGTAGACCTGAGAAGTTGGTTTGGAAGAAAATTCCACCTAAAATCCTCCAATGTAGACCTAAAAGGTGAGTTTAATGGTATATTCCACCTAAAATTCACTACTGTAGACCTTGGAGGTTGGTCTGATGGTATATTCCACCCAACATCCTTGAACATAAACTTAAAAGTTCATTCAAAGGAATATGCCACCTAAAATCCTTCAATGTAAACCAAAAATCTTGGTGTAAAGGAGTATTCCACCTTAAATGTAGACCTAAAGGATGGTTTGGAGTAATATTCTACTCTAAAATCTTCCAATGTAGACCTAAAAGGTTGATCTGATGGTATATTCTACCCAACATCCTGGAACATTTACCTAAAAGGTTGGTTTAATGGTATATTCCCAGAAGAACCCTTGAACATTGGGCTTAATGGCATATTCCACCCAAAATACTTGTACATATACCAAGAAGTCAGTGTAAAGGAAATGTAGACCTAAAAGGATTGTTTAAAGGAATATTTAAACGATTATTTTCATTATTTAATAATCTGTTATCAGTCAGAACCCTGGCAAACTTATTTTCATCAGTTTTTTTAGTGGAAGTCACAAATAAAGGAGCTCTTGGTTTTTCCCAGCATTAGTGAGTCAAAAGCTGCTGTTTCAACACAGAACGTTCACATGCATCCACAAACCTCTCAGCACTCAAACACCCACAGACAGGAGGCCGGCTGGACTGAGACTCGGCGGCGTCCTCAGACCCACGAGTCGGGGAGTCGCTGAACTTGTTGGTCCGGTTTGAAGGCCTCCATGTGGTCCAGTAGAAGTCCACGTAGTCGGTGTTGGCTTTGAACCGCAGCGACTGGCCACCATCAAGTGGACCGGCTCGTCCTCGTAGGACTCCTCCTGAAGCCTTGAGGGGACCACAGGAACATTCAGTAGCTGTTGGAGTTCTCCCTGTCAGGCTCGTGGTAGAACGGCTCTGAAGAATCTTGTACTTGTCTTATCTGGAACAATCTAACAGCCTAAACTGTTAACAGCAGTGTAAAGAAGCAAACACTCAGGCATAGATTAGGACTCAAACTAGATTTATTTTAGAAAACAAATCAACTTAGAGGCATTTGTTCACATGTGGCTGAATAGGAGGCCGTCCAATCAGATTTGAGGTCTTCACTCTGTAGGTTGTTTGTTTGGTGAGACTCTTGGAGCTCCATCAGCTGACGTGGATGTTTGATGGTCTTCTTCTCTAGTGCCAGATGATTCATCCATGAATTCAGCAGCTACAGACTGAAATGAAGCTCATGCTGCCGTTATTGAATTCCTGTTCCAGATCAAATGTTCAGAGCTCACCTTGAATGCAGCCGTCTGCTGTCTGATAGTTTTTCTCATTGTAGTCTTCAATAAAGTCTTTTTCCTCATGTCAGGATGTGGTGAGACTCTTTCTCAGTCTCTGCAGACGTCCCTCATTGTGCATCTCCAGAGAAGAAACAGAAAAACTGGTCACTGCTTCAGCATCAAACGCTCTGCAGCATTGAGAGTGTTTTAGGAATTCATTCATTGTGTTGTGAACTTTGAAGGAGCAGAAACTTTACAGCTGCCAAAGATATGAGCTTCAATTCTGGATGTTTTAGGAAATGAAGTTCATCAAAGAGATATATAGAAGACTAGATCCGCTAGCACGCTGTCTTCTATATTATCTATGGTCTGACCAATCACTGCTCTCTGGCTCCGCCCTCTGAGAATCTTGTCGTTTGGCTCCACACTTGCTGATGACCACTTCTGGTCTCAGAAAATGAAAAAAATGACCTTTTTTCGTTTCTGTCTCTTACTGATTTTACTTTTTTGTTATTCTAAATATAAAATGAAAATCAAACCATTTTTAAAATTTCGTCTATCCCTTTTTGATCATGAAAAGGAAAAACGCCTTGTATTTCAATTTAAATTTTTGTATTTTAAAACGAAAATCAAATAACCACTCGTTTTTTGTTTTTCAATACCCGTTTCAGAACGGAAAATCCAATTGTCAAAATATACACGGACCCAAACTGGCTGAAAAATGCATTTTTATTCTCGAGAGGCTGTTGAGTTTCCTTCAATTCTGGCTAAAGCCTCATTAAAGGCACCAAAAAATTCCTCCATGCACAAAATACCCTGGTCATGTTGTCTGAATCTTCAGAAAAAAAAATCTTTCCTGCAGCTTCCACCAAGGAGTTTTAGCAAGTCATGATACCACTAACAGAATAATTAAAAGGATCCGTGTTCACTCTGATGTTCTGCTGCAGTGGGATTTTTATGATGCTGCTTGGAAGATAGAAAATCAATCAGAAACCTGCATGATCCTCTGAGAAAAGTACAAGTAGTTCATAATAAAGCAGCTGCTGGTGAGGGTTTGACCTGATTTTGTGTGTTTGCGATGAGCTGGGCTGTGAGACGGGAAAAGGGGAAGCGACGAATTTATTGATGGTTCACTTTCACGCATCAGGCGGCTTCGTCTTTGTCCCTCAGACGGAAATTGTTTCGCCTTGGCGTTAATAAAGGCTCCGATTTGCACAGCAGGAAAAATGCCACCAGCAAATTTATCCGTGAACCGACAGGACATGAGCAGCAGAAACATAAATTGAATCACTCATTGCAGAGAAAAACCATGTGGTTTGATTGTGTTAAGAACTAAAAGCTCCATGTTTTGGCCTTGAAAGCCGTTTAAACCACATTAAATTTGGTTTACTTGATGCAGGCTGCAAAGATTGGAGCTGAAATAATAATCCTTCCTCTCTCTGTTTTGCCTCAATCAGAATAAAAGTGAGGAAAAGCTGCTGCTCTGGGGGTTACGTCTGGAAAACAAAATCCTTATTATCAGGCCACATTCATGCGAACACGCACACGAACTCTCTGCCAACACCAGCGCCTGTTTACATGTTGATCAAGTGGAAGAAACTTGCAAAACCACAAAGATGTGTTTAGCAGAGGCCGACGAGGCTGTTGCACACAAACACACAGCAGCTGCAGTACAACAGGCGGTAAAACATGTTCCAGCTTCGTTTTGGCAGCAGAGGAAAAGATAAAACCCTGATCGCAGAGCTGATGCGGGTTTCTGCCACATTTCTAACCGCCGTCGCTGATTTCTGTTGCTCCAAATGTTCCGTTTGTCCTTGGACAGCGTTCATGTAGCAACACATGACTGAGGAGGTTTGTGTGATTTTTCAGTTCTAATCAGTAATGATGAAAATGAGAACATCCTCCGTCGTTTCACAGATTACCATCTGCTCTCACACACATGCTGCCGAGCAGGTGGGACCGAATCAAAGTGAATTTAAAATTGTTCACCCTAGCGGAAATTAGCCACCAGCGCTAAAGTGAGTGAGGGTTTAGTATCAGATATGTACTCTCTTTACCTACTCAACAACGTGTGTCCAGACGGAAATGTGGAACGAGATGATTAAGGTTCTGGTTGCTGCATTCTGCTGATGATTTTAGGTTTTCCTGAAGAATGTGGATGTAATTCTCCTCCTTCACTTTCCATTTACTTTGTGTATAGCTCCAGTTCCACAGAGCACAATACTGCTACCACCATGCTTGATGGTAGGTTTGATGTTCTTGGGGTACCAGACCCAGCAGAGTATATGTAATTATAAAATTATATTATATTTTGTGACTTAAAGGAATTATTGGAAACTCAAGACTTCCAAGATACACACAGTTACCACAAGTGTGTAAACTTCTGTTCACAGCATCATCTGACCTTTCCTCAGGGTAGTAAAATAATTTCAGTACTATTTAAAGATTACTAAGACTATTAATTTCCAAGAAAATGCCGGAATAATGAAAATTGATTATAGCTAATAGTTGTTGGGGAAATATGGTAGAGGGGCTTCTTACCATGTTTTACTCTTTAATAGCAAAACTCTGCACTGTTTTGATATTTTGTGTGGAAAGGTCGCAATGAATGTGTAAATTGGCATCTCTGGGAAAAGAATAGAAAGGCTATTGCACATTGATCTGTTTATATCGACCCTATAAACTATTTGGTGCCATTTTTATTTACCGATTTTCAGGCCGGTCTAAGGACTAATATTTGTCTGTTTGGTTCCGAGTCCCATCTGAAGAAGATTTCTGAGTTTTGGGAGCAGGTGTGATTTTTGATCAATCAGCACCCATCAAATTTGACATCACCACCTCCTGCTGTCAGTCCATCACTCCTTTCCCTTCACCTCCCCCTCCTCTTCCTCCTTCATCTCACTGCTTCCTGTCAAAGCAATCAGATCATCGGATGGGATTCAGGATTGTCGGGTTAGAAGATCATCTCAAACACACACTAAACCAAACACCTCCCCCCAGATACATCCGGTTACCATGCCGACCCCAGGCGAGGAGGAAACCAAGCGCTCTGTGTTTGTGTGTCTTTTAGTTTGCAGGCTTCCATTTAACAGTAATTGATTGTAAAAGTTTGAGTGTTTACGGCTGATGCCTGCAGATTACAGGGTTTGTGCGCTCGAGTGTCTTTTTGTGTCTGATCAAGGGGAAATGATGAAAATTGTTTTTCTGGGAAATCTCTCTTTGGAGTGAAACCAACTAATTGAGTCAGCGTGGAACTGAGGCTTTGTAAGAGATAGCAACACTGTAAAATTTCATCGCAATCTATTAGTCCGTTTTTGAGTAATGTGCACAGAAAGACAGACAGACGGACAAACGTATGTCAATCGTCACATAACTCTGCCGCGTTCATTGGCGGAGTAAAAAGATCATAAAAATGCATCTCAAATTTAAAGCACTGGTTTAACAAACAGCACGAATCCCTTTCAATCATGTTCAAAGATGTGTAAAAATACAGTTTTAATTAGAATTTTATTGAAAAGTCCACAAATCTATAAATATACAAATTCATTTTAAAAGATTAGCCTCTGCTTTCTACTGCATCGCTGGTTTGTGCAATGCAGGTTTCAAGTTTTCACATTATTCTGGTCTACGTTGCCTTTTAGATGAGGACTGACTTCTAAACAAGCTGTGATAATAAAGTCACTGAACAAATTAGGTTACTGGTTACTAGACATTTTGCTTCTCTTTTAGTTGTTTCATGTTTCTTTGTTGTCATTTTGCATCTGGAAGTTTTGTATCTCTTTGTGCGTCTATTTGTTGTAGTTTTGTGTTTGTGCTCATTTTACATCTCTGATTGTTATGTTGCATCATTGTTTTACCTCTCACTGTAAATGTTTTGTGTCTTTGTATTAATTTTCTGTCTACTTGTGGTTGTCTTAAATCACTCTGTAGTCATATTACATCTGTGCTCATTTCGTAGTAGTGTCTAGTAGTAGTAGTAGTAGTAGTAGTAGTAGTAGTAGTAGTCTGTGTACCTTTATTGTAGTTTTAAGACTGTTCTCTGTAAACTCTGGCCTTGTTAATGATTGTTTAGTTTTTAGTTTGCAGTGTTTTTATTGTTGCTTTGTTTGCTTCTCTTTGTTGATGTTTGTCTCTCCATAGCAGTCTTCTGTCACTTTGGCATTGTCATTAATCTTTATGTTGTTGTTTTGTGTAACACTGTAGTTGTTTTGTGTAACACTGTAGTTGTTTTGTGTCTATTTTAGTCATTTTTTCTCTCACTATTATTTTGTGTTTCATTGTAGTTGTTTTGTGTCTATTTTTAGTCATTTTCTCTCATTGTAGTCATTTTGTGTTTGGTTGTTATTTTATGTCTCTTTGTAGTTGGGTTGTGTCTATTTTTGTAATTTTGCTTGTAATTGTAGTCATGTTGTGTTTGATTTCAGTTGTTTTGAATGTCTTTATAGTTGTTTTTTGTAATTTTGTAAACTATGATGTTTTAGTGACGTTTTGGACGACATACCAAACTATGACGTTTTTGTCATATTTTGGACAACATACTTAATTATGATGTTTTTTACTCAATTTGGACGACATACTAAACTACGATGTTCTTAGTGGCAAATGACAAATAGCATGAAAAATGCCACTACAACGTGATTTTATATTGTGAGCAGGTTTAGGAATGAAGTCTCAGTAATCTGTGGATGACACATTAACGCCTCATATACCATCATGCTAAATTTAAACCAGCCTTCCCACGCGACGGTAGCAGTTCTGAAACAGAGGAATCATATGGAACAACAGCTTTACTGAGCCGAGCTGTCATATCCGACCCGCTGTGCAGCCACAGGCCTCCACGATGCCACATTAGATTTAGTGCCAGAGTTTAACGGGTGAGCCAGAGATGTGGCAGCGCTGCAGGATGACCTACATCTGAGCCGGGAACTTATAGGAACCATAGCATGACTCACGGAGGTTCAAAGAAAGAAGAACAGGATTAAACAGAGAAGGCATGCAATAAATCATGGTAGACACTTACTAAAACCCCAAACTGAACCAATATTATGATAAGAGAGAAGATAAAACTTTACTAATCCTGGAAGAAATTGTTGTGCCAGATGTTGCTCAGAGAAACCACATGACATATAACACAAGACGACAAGCAGGGTCTAAAAAGTGTTGTTTTGTGCCTCATTCTGGTTATTTGATGTATTACTTTGGTTGTTTGGTGTGTTTTTGCTTTGTGTCTTTTTTTGTCATTTGATGTCTCATTTGTGTCATTTTGTGTCTCATTTTCCTCATGTGTGTCTCGCTTTTGGTTTTTTGTATCAGATTTTTGTCATTTTGTGTCTGGTTTTTGTCGTTTTGTGTCCAGTATTTTTCTTTCTATGTCTGATTTTTGTCATTTTGTGTCTTGTTTTTGTCATTTGTGTCCATTTTTTTTGGTTGGTGTCTGATTTTTGTCATTTTATCTTCAGTATTTTTCATTTTGTGTCCAATTTTTGTCATGTTGTGTCTTGTTTTTGTCATTGTGTGTCCAGTTTTTTTCAATATTAAGACATAAGATAAAGCTTTATTATTCCTGGAAGAAGAAGATGTGCCAAACGTTGCTCAGAAAAAACAAATGACACAACAGAGGAGATGTAAGGGCTAAAAGTGTTGTTTTGTGACTTTTTTGGTTGGTTGGTATGTTTTGCAGTTGCGTTTTGCCTCACATTTCCTCATTTTGTGTTTTCTGTAGTTTTTATTATTTTGTGTCCAATTTTCTTTGTTTTGTGACAGTTTTTTTGTAATTTCGTGTCTCATTTTCATCATGCTGTGTCCAATATTTTTTGTTTTGTGTCAGATTTTTCTCGTGTCAGAAACAAACTCTATTAATCCTGGAGGAAATTCTTGTGCCAGATGTTGCTCAGTAAAACCAAATGACAAATGTAAGAGATGCAGGGTCTAAAAAGTGCTGTATTGTGCCTTTTATTTTTGTTGTTTGGTGTGTTTTTGCTGTTGCTCTGTGTCCGTTTTTGTCCTTTTGTGTTAGATTTCTCCCATTTGGTGTCTCATTTTTGTCATTTTGTGTCCAATTTTCTTCATTTTGTGCATGAATTGTATTATTTTCTGTCCATTTTTTTTCTTTTTGGGAGTGATTTTTCTCATTTTGTGTCTAGTTTTTTTCGTTTTGGGTCTCAAAACAAAACTTTATTAATCCTGGATGAAATTCTTGTGCCAGATGTTGCTACGAAAAAAAATACAAAGCATAAGAAATCCAGCGTCTAAAAAATAAAAAGGAAAAACGTAAGTAAGTACAATACTGAAATTACTGGGAGAAATGAGCTAAAATAAAGCAAGAATACAACAGTAAAAAGTAATACTGTCAGTTATCCTGAGGTAACATCCTACAAGATGGTAAAATAATAAAATGAGATGTTCTACTGCATCTGAAAAATGAAATGCACATATTGACAATGCTGTACGTGAAAATGAATTATTACACCTGAGAAATGAAATATGAAATATTGAACGTGATTAAATGCTACACATGATGCAGAATCTGATGTTGCACAAACTATGTAGAAATAACATTGCAATGATATTGATAATATTGTTGACATCTGAATGTCCAATTATCCAATTATTATTCGATACGAAGCTGCACTGTCGTCACCAGATCTAATTTAATCAAAGAGCTCGTATAATGTTCAGCTAACTCACTTACAGCTGACTCATGTAATGTAATTTAGAGTCTGCAAGCAGCAATGAGTGATCATTAGCATTAACCTGATTGTTTTTCTTCTCTTTTATCAGGATTAAACGCTGCTGTGGGGAATAAAGATCATGAGGATGAAGCCAAAGTCTGAGATCTTCTGAGGTAAGACTGTAAAAACTCCACCGGCTGGATCTTTAACCTGTTATTGGCTCCGACCTCCATCCTATCGATTGATGCTTTTCAAGGTTAAAGAGCAATTTAGCACCAGCATCAATCATCTGACCTCCACTAGTTTAACTTCTGACCTCGCAGTGCACTCTGAAGTGACTTACTGGATAATCGCTGCTGGGTTTGGTGTTAAACATCTCATTAGTGGGCAAGAATGTCGCCTTTAACCCTCTAAACTCAAAATCCACCAGCCAGTTTGAAATGAATGCTTTCTTTTTTTTTTTTAATGTTTTTTTTTTTAAAAACCCGCAATAATAATGCCATCTCTCAGAGCCAGGAGCATGTACAGACATTGTTTTGTGTCTAATTTTGGGATGTTTTGTGCATCACTTTGTTTTCTCACTTTTGTCTTTTTTTTTTTTTCCATTTTGGGTCTCATTTCTGTTGCTTTGTGTCCGTTATTTGTCATTTTGTGTCCGATTTTTTTGTTTTGTGCCAGATTTTTGTCTATTTGTATCTAATTTTTGACATTTTGTGCAATTTTTGTGGCTTTGTGTCTAGTTTTTGTATTTTCGTGTCTCAATCTGTCATTTTGTCAGACATTTCTCATTTGATATCTCATTTTTGAAAACACAAATCATTAGATCTTCAATTTTGCGGTGGTCTGTGAATTTGGGAAAATGGCCAAAAATAGGCTTAAACTTGTGATATTTCATTAAAAGCACTTTGTTTCATTTAAAAAAATTACCAAAAATATACCATTTGTACTAACCAGATTTTATTTAAAAAAAAAAAAAAAAAGAAAAATTCTGCACCCTTTGTTGTAACCGTGAAGCCATGACTAACTCAGCTGTGACCAACATTCATGTGATAAAAATTCACAAGTTTCCAGGTTTTTTTCAAACCTTTTCATGGCATTCTGACTCTGTCATGTCGCATGAAAAACCTTTCAGAGTTCTCTCTCCTTCTAGCATAGTTTTTCTGTTTCCATGCAGGAGCTGGACTTTATATTGCAGTGGGGCTTAACCAGATTAAATCAGATACTTTTCATTATTCTAACGTGTCTCCTGGCTTCCTTCACTTGTATTTCTTGAAGGTGCATTCAAGTAAGTGGAAGATCGTCCGTGATGGCGGCGGAGGAACGATTTATGGTCGTCAGGAGGAAGGAGGACACAAGGAAGTTAAACACAAACCATCCATGGAAGGGGCATATGAAGCAGCAGGTTGGAAACAAACAACACACTCGTTTTTTTTCCACAACTTTTAGCAGGAATTCCCTTAGTGGCATCTTAAATATTAAAATTTCTTCAAAAGTACAAACTAATGACATCTTTGTTCTCCATCACTGTATTGTAGTTAGCAGTAGTTACCACATAATACTTGCTAAACATTATGCAAACATGTTAGCATGCTAAGAATGAGATAAATTGTACTCTGATTGGTAAAAAAATGAGTTTTAGATGTCATTAGTTAGGATTATAACTAGTACAAGTTACATTATGGATGCATCCACTTGGAATTATAACACAACAAAATGAAATTATAGATATGTATGTGAATTTGAATAGAAGTCAATGACAAAAGTTGCAAAAGTTTTTATAAGCGAATAAATTTGCACTAGTAAAGGTTTAACTGCTGA
The DNA here is from genome assembly GCF_022539595.1 of Amphiprion ocellaris. Taxonomy (NCBI): domain Eukaryota; kingdom Metazoa; phylum Chordata; class Actinopteri; family Pomacentridae; genus Amphiprion; species Amphiprion ocellaris. Next base: position 27,081,018 of record NC_072777.1, on the reverse strand, counting down.
TTAATTTTCATTTCATTCATATTTGAAACCAACTGGCACTGAGCAGAAAAAAAGTACTGTGTTAAGCACCCCTAAGATAAAGACTTTAATAATTAATTCTGTGTTTTATACCGTTGGGGGTTGAGAGAATTAACATTTTGGCTCCTGAGAAAAGAACTGTACAAATCTTTAATTAGAAATGGTGCCAGTTAAAAAGCAATATTTGGTATCTACTGCTGGTTAAGGGCTCACTGCATTTAAAAAAAAGCACATTTTTATAGTTTCTACTTTGTCCAAATCTGATATTATAACCAGTTTTATAAAGACTGTTATTTTGAAATACTGACTTTTCACAGCAGAACGAGGCTGCAGAAGCATCAATCCTTCATCTCCAAAACAGCCAGAGGCTCTGCTTTGCGTTTAATTTGATTTCCTGACCCAACAAATGCACCCCGAGGATTTGGAACCAAGTCTTTCCTCTCACCACTGGTTTCGCTGCCAGTCGTCCGATGGCAGAAATCCCAGATCCTACTCTCCATCGAGCTGAAATCTGAGCTCTCCAACAAACTTAATGGCTATCTGTTCAGATGTTTTTATGAGACGTTCTGGCAGAAAGACGATCAGGAAGGAAATCTCATGTCTGTCTGTGTCCAAGAAATTAAATCAAATGTAAATGCTGGACTCCCTCTGCTGGTGTAAAGCTGCTATGATGTTCTATTAGAGTTTTTATAACAGAAACTGAGTGCTGTGTTGACATTGTCGAGGTCATTGACTGATGAAAAGGTGTTTCTCCACACTCAGCTCAATAGCAGACTGAAGTTATCAGACAAAACAAGCCTGGAAAAGGCTGCCAGGTTAAAAAGATATAGAGATTCTGACTGGATTAAATCATGTTGTGCATAATATTAACATTAAGCAATGAATGCTAGTCAGAAAGTGAAATGGCTCATTTTCGCTTTGCACATAAGCATAAAAATGAAAAGCTTTTTTTAGTTACCCACAAGTGTTTATTGAAGTAATGTACAATATAAAAAGTTGTTTACAAAAAATAACAAAAAGATGTGACAGAAACAAGGACTATAGTTGAGAGATTTTATTGTGCAGGTTCTGCTCCAAATTCCTTCTTTTAGACACCTTAAAGAAAATTTTAATTGCCCCCTGGGGACAAATAAAGTTTTCTGAATCAGAAAATATGACCAAATTCAGTCAAACTGTTTGATTTTGAGAGTTTTTGACACAAAAATGAAGAATTTCTATACCTCTGCTAAATGAAATTGTAGATTTTGTGTGTGTTAAAGTCCACCTTGGTGATTGTTTCAGCGTGTTCACCCGCCTACATCGAAGCGTGACTGTGCTGAGAGGAAGATGACGGCGAGGCGGCGGCGACGTTGGACGACAGCGAGGAAGGAGGCGGCTGAGGAGTGACGGCGGCTGAGGAGGACGAGGCGGCCGAGGAGGCGGAGGCACCGGTGGCGGCTGATGACGACATCTCGGTTTTGTGCGTGATGAAGCGAAGACGGAGCTTCATGGCGGGACGCAGAGTCATGATGATCTTCTCCACCTGGAAGCATTCACAGAGGAAGAGATCGATAAGAAGGAACCAAGAGAAAGGAAAAATGCAACCCACATGGTTCTGTTTTGGGCTGTTTCAAAGCAAGAACTCTGACTTCAAGGAATAAAAGGTGAGTTCAAGAAGCTCTGAGATTATTCCTGTTGCACCAGAATGCAACATTGGCAAGAAACAACCGTCACAAGACAGCATTAGACCCTTTGGTTACAGATGTTTCTGTGACCACTGACAGCTGCATGTCAGCATTGTCGTCATGGTGACCAGATGAGGGTCTTTGGCAACCACCAAGAGAACAAACAACAGTTTTCTTCTCTAAGATTGGAGAAGGACCATTTTGTCAGGAGCATCCTTGCTGTTTTCTTCAGCATTTATGTAGTTTAGCAGCGTGAACTTACTCCACAAAATCAGACTGTCAATGCAGAGTTTCACTGTAACATCTGAGGGAGAACATTTGGAGCAAACCATCTGAAATGTGGTGCAATCCTACAAGCTTCAGTCAAAAGCAACTGGACCTTCTCTATTGTGGCCTGTAAGAAGTTTCACCATCTTACTTGTAAGATGAGGTCTTTTTTTTGAGGGGGGGGGGGGGGCACAACAACATAATCATAGACTAGTTGAAGCAGATTTTGGCCAAATTTAAATCAGATATGATCTTTTTATCGGCAGAGAATTGCCCTGGTAAAATCAGTCTTAATAAATGAAAATAAATGCAGGAAGATACACTAATAACTTCGATAAACAGCTGAGAGCAAAAAGTGTTGAAACACTGCTGAAAAGAAAAAAACACAATTAAGTTTTACCACAGAAGTCTCATTGTAGAGTGACACTCTGCTCCTAGTGCTCCTGTAGCGTTCCCTCAAAGTCTGAAACGAGCTGATTCTCCTCAACTGTGTCAAAACAGCCACTTGAATTTCACTTTGGGGAAGAATAAGAAGTCACCGGGAGAAAGACTTAATAAAATCAGTGAGAGCAGACGGCCGATTGTGTTGCTGTGGCCAAAAAACACCTGTTAATCAGTGATAACCCAGTGTTCTCCCTGAGACTCCTCAGGAGAACTCAGTCCAGCTCTAAGGGATGAAATCACGGTGCCCAGCCTCATGAATGTTGAAGAAAACTGCTGTTTCTTCTCCCGGTGGTAGCTCCAGACCCTCCTCTGGTCACCATGACGATCCTCCACATGAAGGTTGGATCATCCAGCTGCTGACTGACAAATTCTTCTCTCTGTGAAAGTTGGAGCTCCATGGAGAAATCAGCAATATGTGGAGCTCCAAGAAATTTTTTTAAAGGCTTCTGATCCACATAAACAGTTAATATACTGCCAGGTTATGTTTTGAACACATCTGCAGCTGTTCTTCCTGCTTCAGTGGTGAAGCTTAATATATGATACAGATATATCCAGCTGTTACAGTTCGAACCTGTGGTGCTTCTTCGACAGACGTGTTTATTTATTTAGTTGTTTAGCAGCTTTAGTACACAACTCTCAGCCTGTAAACTCACTACACACACACTATTACTGTATTTAGTCAGCTATAAGCATTAAAAATGAATATGTCACAGTGGAAATTATTACAGTGGCTACAACAACAAAGAAATAGAAGACTAGAGGATTGTTTCTGTCTCTTAACACTGACTTCATGCAGCAGTAGTGTGGGTGCAGTGATGGTTATGCTGGCTGAAAGTTGTGTACTGAAGCTGCTGAAGTTCCTGAATTTCTAAATAAATAAACACATTACAGGTTCAGACAGAAACAGCCAAAGTCCAAACTACAAGCATGTATCGAGTTAGAAGACAGAGCAGCTGGATACTGTCTGAGATCAGCCTTCAGAAATGAATAACTAACAATATTCTTATCATCTCTGCTTCTTGTAAACTGGAAGTGAACTGGACCGACACGCCACTGTTCAATAACGGATCAGAAGGAGTAAGAAACACAAATCAAAAAGATTCTCACTGTGATTCCTGCAGGGCTTTGTGTAAATGTGAACATACCAGCAACCACAAAAATACCTGTAACGCCAGTCCTGGTGTTGGTAGTGTGATGTTATGTGACATTCTGACTTCCTACAGTTGACATGCTGCATCAGGAACAGTCACACTGAGCCGCTGTTTACTTACTGTAGCTGATATTCCCTGAACCATCCATCAAACCTGCAGCTCTCCTACTGACCTCCTTTACCCCCTCAGGTCAGTGTCAAGCCTTAGTTATACAATTTTCTATTCCATACACGTACAGTGGATCAGCATCTACGTGTTTCATGGCGTCGTATTGTCATTGCACAATCACAAAGCCCTCATGTCATTTCACTAATTGCATATCCTCGATTCGTTTCCTTCTGTCTTATTGCCTCTCACCAGAGATTCGAGTGGAGGAGACGAACTTAAGAGTGTATATTTTTTTTTACATATAATCGAACCAATGCTTACTTAACCCTCCTGTTGTCTTCATTTACGGGCACCAAAAGATATTGTTTCCTTGTCTGAAAAAATCCAAAAATTCTGCAAAAAAAAATTCCCAAAATTTCTGACAATTTGCAAAACCTTCAGGAAGAAAATTCTTGTCATTATTAAAAAAAAAAAAAAAAAAAAAGTAAAAATCTTCCAAAAAATCCTAAAAATATCTAAAGTGGTTATATATACACATCAGTAAAACTACTAATATTTTCTTTAAGAACATTCACAAAAAAATCAACCAAAATCCAGCAAAGTTCGCTGGATTTTGGTTGATTTTTTTGTGAATGTTCTTAAGAAACATTTTTTTTTTAACCAAAAATGTTCATAAATGTTGAAAATGTGGAAGTTTTCAGTGTGAAAATATTTTTTTCCCCACATTGTCAAACTTTAAAATGGGTGAATTTGACCCACAGGACGACATGAGGGTTAATATGAAAATTATGACTGAGTGATTGTCAGTCCTGCTGCCCATTTGGTTTGAATACTCCAGCTTTTATTTCACTGATGCAGGGAAGACTTTATTGAGGACACAGCTGTGCATCCTCTTAGGTCCTAAAATGCATCTCGAGGTGAATCCTCAAAGTCTTGACATTAATGAAATGTCACAAACAGCTGCAACGAGCCGCACCACAATGTGTGTATATATAATAATAATGTAGCCACTCAATCATAATATAAGGGTGCCATGACTCTTTTCTACTTCACTGCACCATGATTGGCATTTGTATAGTGTCACATTCTGCCACGTTGTGTATTGACTTATAGTAAATATTTACTGTAGGTTCTCATGAACACTGTTCTGCTTATCTGACAGAGATCATAAAGCACAGCGACAGGTTATAACAACACTATGGAAGGGTGATGCAGCTGCGACAAACATCATATTTAACTGACGTGGCTTTAAAACAGCAGCTGTCAGGTGATAATGTCTTTTTTTTTGTTAAACGTTTTCTGTCTTGACTCCTCTCTTCTCATGTTTCTTCCTCACCTCCTCTGCTAGCATCTTTGGTGGGAAGGACTGAGACACAAGGAGAGGAGTTTAGGACGTGCAAACTGGAAAATGAGGAGAGGTAATTGACTTAAATCTACTGAAAACACATCCTTCAAGTGGATTAGAAAGTAGCACTGGTGAAAACACCTATGCTAACACAGCTAATGTAGCAGCACACCTTCACTTTTAATGGACTGGACTTGCAAAACCTAATGGATTAGCATAGTACTATTTAACTTTTGTGATATTACTTGCATCAATAAAGTTATCCTGGTTACTTTTAATCTGTTTTTTTCACATTCATGCGTCTGTTGTGTCATGCTAACATTATAAAGATTCAACATGCAGCTCTTTATCTCTGTCTGGGCTCCACTAAGTACAAAGTCAACATGCCAAACTGCTTTATTTCATTCTCGGTTACAGTTTTTAAATCTGCTGACAGAACTAAACGGTGACGTTATCCTGAAATAAGAAGTCAGAAGCTCACCTGCTCCTTCACGCTGTCTCCAGTGTACATGTACTTGATGTGGTAGAGGAAGTCGCAGATGGGGTCCATGTAGCTCAGGTGTTGACAGTGTTGGTCGACGGCCTGCAGCATCTCGTAGAAGGCCACACCGATCTGATGCAGAAGCACGGGAAGATGTCAAAAATGTACAAGCACAAAGTGAAACTAAACTCGGGCAGATAAAGACGACTTAAAAGCAACTTGCTGGTTGAATTTTTTTGATAAAGTTAGGTTTTAATATCTCTCAGAAATTGTGTTTTTAAAACTTAATGCAGGATTTTGTATGTTTTCTTTAAGACACAAAGGCATAAACTCAGGTGAAAAAGTAAGAATTTTTGTTGTTTTTGTAACTTAAACCATTTTACTATGTCAGCTACTAAAGTTGTTTCTGCCTCAGAGATCTGTGCAGCAGTAGATTGTAGTGAGTCTAAACAGCTTTGACTTACAAAATCCTTTCTTGTTTATTATTTTGCATTTCACAATTTTTCACCATGAAAAGTTAATGAAATATGGTGTCTAGCCACCTCCTCTGCTCTTAACTGGTTGACCACAGATTCATTTCTAAACCAATCTCCTCTAATACTCGTACATTTTTTGTGTTCTTGATGCTCGGCAGGTTTGTTATTATAAAGCTGTGGCCTGTCATGTATTTATCAACATGTTTGACCTTTTCAGTTAGAATCCATATTTGTTATTACCATATATGACCATAGTTTAGCTGCTCTACCCACTTTGGCAAATAAAATATAATAATATATATTAAAATACAAATAATACTATAAAATAAAAACAAAGGTTGGTCATGGAGATCCAGTGAATCCGTGGGTTTGTTGGGTTGAGTCAACATTTAATGCTGTAGAGGCTCAGCCTTAATATTCATATTAGTTAGGTTATTGTCCATAATTAAAACATTGTAGGGTCTCAGCCCTATTATGCATCCTAAACAGGTAAACTAGCGTTTCATATAACTTTTCAAGGGTTTAATTTCTAATATGTAAATTACTTAGATAAAATCACACCATAAAAAACACTGCAGGGTTTCAACCTCAACACTTCCACTTGTTAGATTACTTTACTAATAATGCGTGATATTTCTTTTTACTGGATGGCAATGAGATTGTATGGAATATGCTTTATAAAAAATACTGAAAAAAAAGTTTAAATCCCATAAATTGATAATAAAACAACTGATTTTGTATATTAGTTAAAGTTGCATAATTTATAATACAAAAGGGTCTCGGCTTTAAAATTACATTAGTATTGTCCAGGAATAACAACACTGTATGGTTTCAGACTTAATATGTATTATAATCAGGTAAAGTAGCATTTTATATCATTTTTGTAGTGTTGTAATGCCTTATACATAAATTACTCGGATAAAAACACACTGAATAACACCACAGGGTCTTCACTGCAATATCTGCACTTGTTAGGTTACTTTTGTAATAATCTGTTTTACTTGAGGACACTTTGACACAACAGCTGTTGTCTTGAATGTGCTCTATTTAAAAAAAAAAAAAAATCATGCAAAAAAAAATCACATAAAATAATAATAATAAAATTGATAAAGAACATTTTCCATATGAGTTAGGTTAAGTTCTAAAATGTATAATACAGTACTGTATTAGCTAAATAATTACATTAGTTTGGTTATTCTCCATAACTAATCACAGAGCCACAGTCATATTATGTATTACAGTCAAGTAAAGTGGCATTTTATATCATTTTTGTAGTTTTAATCCCTAGTATATAAATTAACCAAATAAAAATACTCTATAAATATATATAAATAAAAGGCCTTGACTAAACAATTGTAGCTTGTTATATTGCATGCATAGAATTATTATATTTGTTTTAATTTATTTTTACTATTTGTCTAATTTGACAACTGATTAAATGTAAAGCCCTTTGTAAGTTTGTTTTCGAAAGATGCTAAATAAATACAGTTATTATGTTGGGATGTCTTGGCTAAGTTGTGTTATTGATGTGGGTATGAAACTCTAAATATAAAATTAAGTTCCTGCTTTACTTTATTATTTTACTGGAGCTGCAAATATGCACTCTAAGAAATGCTTTTCAATCACACATATTTCAGAATTGTAAGCCACAAATCTGGATTTACCTCCAGCATGCATCGCGTCCTCTCTTGCTGGAAGCGCTGCAGAAACGGACCAACCAGGTGGTAAACGTACAGCAGCTGGAACTCTGTCTGGACGATGGGCTTCAGTGTCTCTGACAGGAATCTGCAAAACACACCAAGACATGAAGAACATACGAAGAAAAGGCAGTGACAGGACGGACAAGATGGAGACGGTCTTACTTGGGAATCAAAGACAGCTGTCCGATGGAGGAGTGATGCCAGACGGCGTGCGCTAACGCTAACACGTAGCTGCAGTTCATCTCGCTGTAGCTCTGGTGGCAGGCGGTGAAGTCCAGCAGGGCGAAGGGATAACCGGCCCACTCCGTCTCCGACGTCAGCGCTGGAGAGCTGATCACCGACACGATGCGGTCGTGGAGGACGATCCAATAGGGCTCCTGGAAGAGGAGTAAAGATGGACATGATGTAAAAACTCAGCAGTCGTGTTTCCAGATTACAGTCAGTCAAATCTGAAGCAAACTTTTGGCATCTTGCAATAAAAAAAAAAAAAAAAAAAAACACAAATTAGTTTCCAGGTGCTTTGGAGCAAATAAACTAGGCTGTGCAGTGGCGTTACAGGATACGTATCTTTAATAAACAGAGTAGAAGAAGTCGGCAGCAAACCCAGGTGTTAGCTAAATGCTGAAAAAACAGAAAAAATTGGAACAACTACTAACTAAATTTTGCCTGTCTAAGAGAGAAAAACTGAGAAAAGTCTACGGGAACTTTTCAGTCAGGAAAGCTGCAAATATGCTTTAATGTCTGGAGACAAAGACGACCAAAAAAACAGTTGATTACTCGTCTGTTGAATGTTTTCTTCATCAGGGCCTATTAAAAAAAAGGGCGTTTCCAGCTCTCAGGAAGCTCATGAACTATTTATCAAAAGGTTTTTTTTTTTTTTTTAAAACAGCTCAAGTGAGCATAAAAACTTTTTTGCAAAATTGGAAAAGTTGTTTCAAATATTGCTGTTTCCATTAACTTTTTCTGATGCAATACTTCAAAATGTGCATATAAAAAACACTACGGTGTCGCAGCTTATGAGAATTCATTATCCGTTGTGAAAAATGGTGAAGGTGTGCGAGTGTTTTCTTACAGGAAGAGCAGTGATGACGAGTCCAATGGCGTTCATCCAGGCTGTGATGTTCTCTCTAGGAACCAGAGGTTGACTGAAAGGTGAGAAGGAAAATCTGAATTAATACTGTGCAACACATGTCAGCACTGTGCACATACCATAACTAACGGCATTGTGTTGTAGCTATCTTTACTCCAGGTCAATTAGATCCCTAAACTGTCTAAAGATTATGTGCTATTTGTACTCAGTTTTTTTTTTTTTGTCCCAATCCGAGATCACTTTCGCAGATAATAACCACTTCGCGTATTGTAGATATTAAAAGAAAACGTGGATTGTTGTGTTTTTTTCCTAGTTTAATTATAAAGTATTTTATGTATTTATACATATAGAGAGAGAGATAGCATACTGTGGGGGTTTAGCTTATAAAGGGGCACCATGACAAAGACTTCTGTGACACTTAATGACCTCCAGCCAGTGCACACATATTAAATCACACCTAGATTAACGAAAATGACATTCCTACTTTTATCAGCTTCTTTACCATGTGTCCATACTTTGTATTATAAATTGATAATGCTGTATTTATTGGGAATATTACACAAACGACACATGTCAGTTAAAAATTGCCTTGAATGGGACACCTCTTGCTATTTCTGTATCACACCTTTTCAACACCACGTTGAGCAAAGCATTGCCGACGTCTTTTCCCGGAACGGCCAGCGCCATCAACTCCACGCAGGTAACATGCAGAGCGTGAGCTGCAGGGTTTGGGAACTCGTTGAACCTCCAATCACAGTTGGGGAACGGACCAGGTGACTTTCCTGCCATCGGTTCGACAAGAGTTAAGGAGGGTAAACTGAAGTGTTATCTGTCTCCATTTTAATTACTGTAGCAATGTAACACATCAACCCCTTCAACAGGTTTAACTTTTCTATTATAACAACCCCACTGGCGGCAATAAAATGAAATGACAAGGACAAATCCCTCTTAAAAGCCATCAAGGGACACTAGATGGTAAATAAATTATCCAGCCAGCCCCTCTTTCTGATACCAGACATCCGTCTAATGTATTTACAGTGATGGGTGACATTAATGAAGGATATTGTCCACCAGGCGTCCAATCAGCTTGCAGTAGTAGGTGTCATCAGGGATCCAGACGTTGTCCTCTCTGGGGTTCATGCCGAACTTCAGGTAAGTTTCACTCAGACACCACCCAGGTGTTCGGTTTTCCTGAAAAACAACATTACACTGTAAAAACTGCTAATATCATGATATAAGCCTTGTATATCTGCATATGAAATGAGACCAAAACATGCATGGTTTTATTTACGATACATCGTGTATATGTTTGATTGATTTTCGTGTTAAGCACACAAGCATGGCCAACCCACATGGGTTTACAAGACACCAATATACTAGCATTGCAGCAATACATCCAAAATGCACATTATTCTGCTGCTCAGTTCTCAAACAAAATATGTTGTCTTCTATCCCAGTCCTGACATTCTGCCATGAAAAAGATTCTCCTTCTAAAACAGCAAGAAAAGACTGTATGTGAGTTCTCTGCCTACCTTCAGTGAGGACATGATGGCGTGAACCAGCTTTCTCTTCAGGTTGGTTCTGTCTCTCAGGTGTCGTTCGTAGTAGTGAAGAGTGTTGTATAGGTAGGTGACTGGACGATCTGTACATAAATACAATGCTAATTAGCACATTACACATTCTAAAAAATATCAGAAGTCCATAAAACAATACAGTTAAAGGACCAGACTGATAAGCAGTACCAGTAAGAGTGGTAGTGCTGCTAAAATCTCATAGATGCCCATCTCTATTCTTGTTCTTTATCTGCAGACTGACACATTGAAGCATCCTGACTCACCATGGAACTTGTACAAGCCTCCTAGATGATCCAGCAGCGTTTCCAGACTCTTGGAGACGGGAAGAAGCTCCAGGAAGCGATGGATGACGATGTCAAAGACCGGAAGGAAGCGCAGACACACATTGCCAAAGTAGATTGGCAGGTACTGAGGCTGGAGCTGCATGGGAGGGTTGACTTGGTCCGCGAGACCCTCAAAGTACAACTTCTCTGGGTATTTCTGGTAGAAGAACAATAACGAGATATTTTTTAATTTCTGTGCACTGTGCTTTTAATTTTGTGCTTGCAGTAACTGTATTTGTGGTGTTCAGTAGATGTGCACCTTGTGGTAGTTCATGTGTTTGTTGTGCCAGTCACTCTGCAGCCAGTGCTCTGGAGCGTTCTCCTTCACAAAATCATTCACTCTGTTCCTGAAGTCGTTGGGCTTCAGCAGCAGCAGCTGAATGATGAAGTAACAAACCTGAGCTTCGTTTCCCTCGTGGCTTCGCATTGCCTGAAGATAGAGGCAAAGAACAGCGACATAAACTCACCTTTAGCATGTTTCTGATGGCATAAAGAGCTAAGGAAACATCTATATTCTTCTGTATGTCCTCACCAGACACAGGATGAGTCTATCCAGCGTCACTATGTTGTATTTCCAAACCATGTCATTGAGTATTTCGATGCACTTGTTGAGCTGCTGTCCTCCAGCCGATGTCGAGAACTCGTACACAAGGAAGTCGGCAAACGTGCGCACGTGAGCCACCAGCGCACGAGCGCCAATTCTCTCCAACACCCTGAGTGAGGAAAATAAATCAGGCTCATCATCTCATAATAAGGCTTCACTCTCCCTCTGGATCAATTAGTCAGTTCGAGTCTCAAGAAAATCCTCCCTTGGGCCAATTAATGTAAATATTAAAGGCCTCAGTGTCAGCGGTGAGATGCATCATTAACTCAAGCTACATCAAAATAAACTCAGTGGCATTCGCAGGAATTAGTGTAAAAATGAAAATATAAAGAAGTCATATGCTCCAAAGCCAGGCTCGGTTCTACAGGGCCGCAAAAGCAGACCTTTCATCCTTAGTTGAAATCTGACTAATATAAATGTCAGAATTTAATTGCGAGGAACTCGTGCTGAGTTCATTGCATGGTTAGTCTATTCACTCTGCAAAATGGTGTAACATGGTGATTAAAACAGGACTCGTGTGCTGTCAGTCTGTGCATCTATGCTTGGATAACTCTGACAACAGCAGGATAACTTTAATTTGTGGTGTTTGCAGAATTTAGTGCGGTGTATAGATAATGGATGGATGGATGCTGCCTGACTCGCCGCCAGCCTTTGACCTGAAACTTTAATAAGCACCAGACAACCTCGGTGAAGAAGAACCTGTGCAGATATGTCTAAATAAATGCACAGCTCATTTAGACGGAAGTATACAGTGTTTGTTTTGCAACTCTTGGCTTAAAAACTGAAAATATTCCTGAAGAAAATACGCTGTATTTTGCGACATTCATAGAAACTTTGGTCCAAAAGGAAATGCAGATGTTGCGTTAAGTTTTACACCTTTGCTACCACTACTGATGAATGTCAAGTTGTGTATATTTGACACTTTAATGCAGACAAAAACAGCTGTATGCGTATATTAACAAAGTGATAATTGCTGGACGATGATCACTTCTAGGTGTCTGCACTCATTTCAGATGCACCAGAAGTCATTTTTTTCTGGAGCCATGTCTTCGATTTGGGTTTTGCATTTGTAATTTATTTAAGTTAGTTTGTAAAGTTTTCTTTTCTCATTTTTGTACATATATTGTGTCTAAGTATTTCATTTGAGGGCATCAGACAGCTGCCAAAATGGTTGCATATGGAAACTTTACTTAAAGAGTGTGCAAGTTAAGATGCTTACATTTGTGCAAACACATGATGATCATTAGGCTGTTTCTGGTGATCATCTGACCATCAAGAGCAGCTACTGTGGTTGAAAATAGACTCCTTTTTTTTGTTCTTCACTGGCTCAGTAAGGCTCTCCCTGCCTGACACTTAAAACAACCCATTAGTGAAACAATCTATACCTGAGTATTTTTTAAAAAGAGGAGTCAGAGGAGGCTGAAGAAGAAGGAACTGTGCAACTCTGACATAGCTGATGATAAAAACTGCAGAGGGATTACAATTGAGTCAGTGAAGAAGAGAAAGTAGCTCATTACATTCAATCATGTTGGCTAACGCAGTGCTAGGGCTAAAATATTACATGAATAATATATTAACAGCAATCCCAGTTTTGTCTTCACAGAATTAAAAGTAACACGATCGACTGCAGTACTGATGTTTAAAATGCTCCACTCATTAAAAACAGCCGATATAGATAAACTCACTTTTCCAACTTGGGAAAATATGACTTTAGAACATCTTATTTGGCTGTTTTCCAACAATTTTTGGTCTTACACCTGTCTGAAGAGTCTGTGAGGTGTTTAGGAACATCTGTAAATTGTAGTGTCTGTTAATAAGCACATGTTCAGTAAGTGAGGAGTTTAGCCCCTGCACAGATTATAGGAGTGACTCAGACAACCTCACAGAACAAATTAATGTATTTTTTAGGCTGAAATATTTTACAAATGTCAAGTCTTAAGTCACTGACATTCTTTACATTGATAAAGTTAGAAAATTTAGTCTGGAGTCATGCTTTTGATCAAAATATCCTCATTTTTTTCCACTATAGTCTGCTTGTTATACTGTGTGTAGAAGGTAATTTTTTTGACGGCAGACCTGAAGCCGATCTGGTTGATGTGGTCGGTCTCCAGCAACATCTTCCACAGCAGACAAAGGAACAGCGGTGGCGAACCCTGCATGGAGAAGTGCGTGATGATGTCATTCTCGTTGGCCATCGACTTCCACTTCCTGTACTCCTCCTCCACGTTCTTCTTGAGGTTGAAGCGGGACTCCTGGGGCACGTTGTTCTGTTTGAAGAACGCCTGAAGCAAAAACAGGGGATTGATTACTTTAATTTTGAATAAAACTGAAATTACAGTTAATAATTTGTGCATTTGGTTCATGAAAAGTCATCATATTCACACCTGTAATGGAGCGGGGAAGCAGGACAGAGTGTGTGAAGCCCAGTTATGAGGCGTGAAGTTAATGATGGTCTGCAGGATGTCTTTACACCAAGTTCCATGGATGGAGTCGGACCCTGTGAAGAAATCTGAACAGATAAGTTTGTAAAGTTTTCTTTTCTCATTTTTGTACATATATTGTGTCTAAATATTTCATTTGAGGGCATCAGACAGCTGCCAAAATGGTTGCATATGGAAACTTTACTTAAAGAGTGTGCAAGTTAAGATGTTTACATTTGTGCAAACACATGATGATCATTAGGCTGTTTCTGGTGATCATCTGACCATCAAGAGCAGCTACTGTGGTTGAAAATAGACTCCTTTTTTTGTTCTTCACTGGCTCAGTAAGGCTCTCCCTGCCTGACACTTAAAACAACTCATTAGTGAAACAATCTATACCTGAGTATTTTTTTAAAAAGAGGAGTCAGAGGAGGCTGAAGAAGAAGGAACTGTGCAACTCTGACATAGCAGATGATAAAAACTGCAGAGGGATTACAATTGAGTCAGTGAAGAAGAGAAAGTAGCTCATTACATTCAATCATGATGGCTAACGCAGTGCTGGGGCTAAAATATTACATGAATAATATATTAACGGCAATCCCAGTTTTGTCTTCACAGAATTAAAAGTAACACGATCGACTGCAGTACTGATGTTTAAAATGCTCCACTCATTAAAAACAGCCGATATAGATAAACTCACTGTTCCAACTTGGGAAAATATGACTTCAGAACATCTTATTTGGCTGTTTTCCAACAATTTTTGGTCTTACACCTGTCTGAAGAGTCTGTGAGGCGTTTAGGAACATCTGTAAATTGTAGTGTCTGTTAATAAGCACATGTTCAGTAAGTGAGGAGTTTAGCCCCTGCACAGATTATAGGAGTGACTCAGACAACCTCACAGAACAAATTAATGTATTTTTTAGGCTGAAATATTTTACAAATGTCAAGTCTAAAGTCACTGACATTCTTTACATTGATGAAGTTCGGAGTCATGCCTTTGATCAAAATATCCTCATTTTTTTCCACTATAGTCTGCTTGTTATACTGTGTGTAGAAGGTAATTTTTTTGACGGCAGACCTGAAGCCGATCTGGTTGATGTGGTCGGTCTCCAGCAACATCTTCCACAGCAGACAAAGGAACAGCGGTGGCGAACCCTGCATGGAGAAGTGCGTGATGATGTCATTCTCGTTGGCCATCGACTTCCACTTCCTGTACTCCTCCTCCACGTTCTTCTTGAGGTTGAAGCGGGACTCCTGGGGCACGTTGTTCTGTTTGAAGAACGCCTGAAGCAAAAACAGGGGATTGATTACTTTAATTTTGAATAAAACTGAAATTACGGTTAATAATTTGTGCATTTGGTTCATGAAAAGTCATCATATTCATACCTGTAATGGAGCGGGGAAGCAGGACAGAGTGTGTGAAGCCCAGTTATGAGGCGTGAAGTTAATGATGGTCTGCAGGATGTCTTTACACCAAGTTCCA
Organism: Amphiprion ocellaris; assembly: GCF_022539595.1. Lineage (NCBI taxonomy): Eukaryota > Metazoa > Chordata > Actinopteri > Pomacentridae > Amphiprion > Amphiprion ocellaris. The sequence continues at coordinate 27,065,870 of NC_072777.1, read as the reverse complement.
TGGATGGAGTCGGACCCTGTGAAGAAATCTGAACAGATACAAAGCAGGTCCCCATTTAACAGAGATCAGGGACAGACAAGTGAACTAAACTTTAACTGATATTTCATATTATATATTTTTTCATTTTCATATAATTGTCAATGAATTTAAAGTTAAATTTTAAAATGTTGTGCAAAAATAATTGTCAATTAGGCTTGTTTCCATCAAATGACTTGGAGTGAATAAACCAGGCTGCATTGTGTCGTCAGAAGAAGCCGGTTGCTTTGCTAAAAAAAAATCCTACAAAACCTGCAAAAGCAAGAAGAAACAAACAAAACTTGGTGCATCTTTGACAGAAAAATTTTCAGGAATTTGTCTCAATCAGAAAAGTTGTATTTATTCTTTAATGTCAGCTTCTATCAGTCATGTTTCAAAGGCAGACGGCAAAAGAAACTGAAAAACTGACTTAAATGTTGCTACCTCAGATCTTATTCAAAAAGGAAGTTTCCGTCTCCCATAAAGCTCATTAACTTTATAGATAAAGTCAAAAACCAAGTCAAATGAGCATATAAACTTTTTGTCTTTTATTTTAAAATTTTTCCATTTCCATCAGCTTTTTCTTGTGCAGTACCTCAAAATAAAACATAAAATGTCCTGGAAACATGAAGAAAACACAAAAGACAACAACATAACAACCAAGATTTAAAGAAAAATAATAATCTAAAACAATTAGCGGTACCTGTGACATGTGTGGCCCTGGCCAGCGTCAGGATCAGGGCTCGGTTCAGCTCCTCGGACTCAGCCGACAGAACCGTCTTTGGGTCATTGAGGAATCTGGTGAACTGAGGCTGAACCTCTGAACTCCCCAAAGCTGTGATTAACCGCAGAGCTGTGCTCTCAACACTGAGGAAAGAGGCAGAAAAACATTAAAAAAATAAAACAGACAGATGATGAAAGATGATTCTGAGGCTTTTTTTCCCGTGTTGTTCAGTGGAGGTGAACACAATAAGAACCAGAAAAGCACTCAGAGCGCATCACTCCATCAAGCCCTCTCAGTCATATAATTTCTGACAGATGAAATCTTTAAAAACAAATTCGTGGATCCAGACTATAAGCTGGATCACTGCCGAAATATAATAAATTGGTCCCTTGTGTCATTTCTGACCTTCCCTGAAAATTTCATAGAAATCAGTTTATCCATTTTTCGGTAATGTTGCTAACAGTGAGACAGACAAACAGACAGACAGACAAACCAACAGCGATCATCACACAACACAACTGTTATTACTCCTTGGCAGAATAATTACTCCTTGGTGGAGTAACAACAGTCGTACAGTTCCAGAAGTGTGGAATATGTTAAAAATGTGCTGCTTTCTAATTTAACTTAAAGGTGCTGCATGCAGCATTCAAACCAATGGGTGTCAATAGAGCAACAGCATCTAACACCAAAAGAAACAAGAAGAAGAATCAAAAATAATTTGTGTGAATGTGGATGCATTCACCTCAGAAACGATCAACCCATGTTGTTTTGCACTGCTTTCTTGGACGAGTTGCATGTAAAGGATATACAAACAAGACTGTGTGGTCACGTTACCATAGATGCAGCTGGTTCTGGTTGGTCTGAGGAACAGCAGCCAGACTGTGCAGGTGACTCAGCAGCTGGACTCTGTAATGAGGCTGGATGTGATGCATCCTGTAGCTGAACATCTCCAGTAACGTGTGGAGGATTCCCCAGGCGTGAGACTTAAAGACGTTGGGCAGCAGCTGGCCTAAAACAGAACAGAGAGTTATTATTCAGCATGTTTCTGCTGTTTCAAAGAGACAAATCCTGTAATTAATTATTTAATGACTAACAGTATTTTCTCTCGTATATTCTTTTATCTGGCCCTGCTTCAACGTATTAATTGCTAGTCACACTGATCCTGACATTTTTGGCTCTATTATTCAATTCAGTCCAGTGTTATATTTGTTTATTTGTTTAGTAATATTATAGCTGATATATTTAAATACTCGGGTTAAGACATAACAGTGTTATTTATGGTGTGAAATTACCTGAGTAATGTACATATTATGGATTAAAACCCTACAAAAATTACTCAACATTAATGAAAAAACAAGAAGAAACAATCACAACTTGGTGCATCAATGAGAGAAAAATGGAGGAAAGTCTTCAAGAACTGTTCTCAATCCAGAAAGTTGTAATTATTCTTTCATTTTATTTTATAGTCTCCCTTTTCATTTATTTTTACGGCTTGTGCAGTTATAGATAAATGACTGGGATGTTTGCAGTCTTATGAGAATTATGTGCCACTGTTATATAGAACAGTTAAAACAACAGTCATTGCATCAAAGCATTTTCTAATAAAGAAAAAGAATATATTTGTTGTTACAAATTAACCTGACTAATTTAAATACTGGGGGTTAAGACCTGGGGTTAATAGTGTTATTTATGGTGTAAAATTACCTGAGTAATTTACATATTTGGTTTAAAACTTTGCAAAAAAACTAATATCTGTTATTGGTTTTTCTTGATTATTTTTTTATCTGTATTTTCAACACAATGGACATTTTTAGTGAATTAAATTGCACTCACTGATGAATCCTTTGATGCCAAGAGACTCTATTTCCATGTAGACCAGCAGCCGGCTGTATGTTTCTACCAGAGCTGGAGCCAGAGCAATGCTGGACTTAGCGTGGGCCAACTTGATCACACGAGTGGCGATGCTGTGGATCAGACTAGAAACACAGATGGTTTACTGCATTTCAAAAAACTTTTATTTTTAACCAATCATCTAAGCCTGTGATCTTTCCACTACCTCATCTTTGCATGCACAGTGAGTGAGTCCAGCAGGTTCATGGGAAGCGGAGTGACCGATCCCGATGCGATGCAGCTGGTTCCCGGCAGGTTGATCTTCATGGTTCCGTTTCCGTAGATGGTTTCCACTAAGACGCCCATGGGCAGCGTGAAGCACTCGGAGTTTGTGCTGTAGGCGTTACACAGCAGCGCGATCTTATAGTCGGACATCCCCAGAGTCTTGTTACGCAGAGACTGCTGGAGAAACCTGCAAAAAAAAAGAGGAATGTTGGTGTAAAATTAGAGAGTTTTGTGGCATTTACATACTCTGATGAGTAAGTTAAAGGTTCTTACTCGTGGTGCAGCTTCAGGGAGTGAGGTATTGGGATCTGCAGCTTGGAGTTGTCGTTCTGAGCTTTGCGGTTCAGGTGGATCCAGATGCAGGTCATCGCAAACGAATGAGTCGACTGGGGCTTGTTGATGTCAGGAACTGGAATGCACTGAAGAGGGACAGAAAACAAAGGCTTACCTTACACAACTGGTAGAGCTTCACAGTTCAAACGAAGCCAAAATGATAATTATTTTGACAAATATTGAGACTATTTATGGCGATGATTCATCCCTGCTAATGCACAAATCTCTGCATCACAATTACACTCGTCCTTACTCACAGCTCATCTCCTACCTGCAAAATAAAAATAAAACTCTAACAAAAAATTTAACTAAACAGAGCTGCTTTCACTTTGTTGTGCAATTAAGTAATTCATTGTATAGCGTCTCCCTCATGAACACCCGAGTGGACGCTGGGTGAGGAAGAAGAAGAAGTGAGGTAACGTTGGCTTTGTTTTTCTTGGCTTTCATTTGTTTGTGTTGCAATTTGTGTTATTTTTTTTAGCTGGTTGAGCAAGTTAGCTGTGTAGACGAAGCTTAAAATATTATTATTATTGCTTATAATAAAACCAACTACTTAAACAGTCTGGTCTTTACCTTTATTAAACTTGTCAGCCCTTTAATTCCCTTAATTTTGATTCAGTGTTTTTGATTTTATTGCATACTTTGTTTTACGTTTCTACTTTTTTACCTTAACTTGTGGCTTTTCTGACTTTTTGTCAATTAGTTGCACTTATTCAATAAAATTTGTGTGCATTTTATTTAACTTATCTGTACTGTTTTTAATTATTTTAATGGATTTTACTTAGCTTTTAAGTTATATTCTTAGAACTTGGCTTGTAAAGCACATCAAAAAACCTCTATGCATGATAAGATGTTAAAGAAATAAACTTGATTGCTTGCCTTGCAGCACAGACACAACTCTCATGCACTGCTGCACGCAAATGTTGTGTTCTTACATCCAAACAACAAATGCTAACCTACTTCGAGGGAGTAACCTTTGATTTTCTGCTCCAGATATTTCATTTTACTAATCTGTTCTCTGTTGTATCTCACTTTTCTACTCCAGACTGCAGCTACAGCATCCAGGACATTTTGCATAGATGCATGACGTAACACAAAAGTGAAACCGAAACATCTGGATCGGTCCCTGCTGGCTGGCTGACCGGTTTAGCTTGATTTGAGATGTAGCAGAGCATTTAATACATCAACATTGAAGTTAATTGTGTTTATTTAGTTACAAGAGGCCAGAATCATGATCAAGATTCATTTGTAATGAATTGTGCAGCTCTAACCACTAGTACTGTTGGTTGAATTTACTCCCTACATTCAAATGCTGCAACTACTACTAAAAAAGCAGACCTTATTATAGCTAGCTGAAATGCTAAATTAAATATTTAATGCAAAACACATGGTACACAACAAAAATAAAATAAAAACCTGTTGTAGGGTTCACATGACTGATTTGTTAAAGTCAGTGGACAAGAAGCTGAAGGTTTTTTTGTCCTTGTCCAGCATCAACAACGTAAACTTCACCGTATAAGCTAGCATTACATAGGGAAAAATTAATTCTTCTATTTCCTCTGTGTTCACAAAACTGCAGAAAACTAATATTTATAACTAATGTTTGTTTTGTTAAAATCATGGGCAAGTTCCTGCAGCATAAAGCCACCTAACGATGACTGAATCATGTTTTTGGCAGACTTGTACCTCTTTTTCAGGGTAAAGCAGGTCGAAAAGCTTCATGACTGGTAGGAAGTCGGCCAAGGCGTTCTTCTGAATGCTTCCTGATATGAACTGCAGCAGGACCCACATCAGATGATCCCTTCCTTTAATAAGACCTCTGCCTGCAAGCTAAAGAGAAGGAATGAGTCAAAGAAAAAGACAAGTAGTTAAAAATACGTTGTTGCCTTAACTTAGCTTTTACCTGTGTTCCCTATGACTCAGAAACAAGTGAACTCTGTATTTAACAAGAAATGTGTCTGTTTCGATAGCAAATTTCCTTCCTGAGCTGCCCTCAATCTGCTTAAATTGTCTGGATTCAAAGTAAAAAGTGACAGATTTCAGTGTTTTTCTTCCCTCTTACCTTCTGGTGTAGCGACAGCACCATGTGAGGGAAGCTCGCGAACTGAAACAGCACAAAGAAGATGAGCTGCGAGGACAGATGCTGCCACAGCAGCTGGCTGGTTCCTCCGATGTCGGCGTCAAAGTGCTCCTCGGTCTCGGATCGCTCCATGGCGTAAACCACCAGGTCCACCAGCTGCTCCTCCAGCACCGGGCAGCGCTGCTTGTGCTGGGAGGGCAGGAGGGGAGTGTTACAGGGGGAAGAAAACGGTGGGAGAGGAGGTTAAACCGAGGAAAGGGAGGGAAAGACGTCCGAGGACAGAGAGGAAAAGGAAGGAAAGAGAAAGAGGGAGGGAAAAAAAAAATAATAGAAACATCTTAAAATTACTTCACATTCAGAGTTATATTGATAGATGCTCCAGCAGCTGTTAGAAAACATGCATCTCCTTACTGCCTCTGTCATCTGGTACAACTTACTGTAGACTCATTCCAGCATTTATCATACCCTTCGTCAAATTTTTAGAAACTGAAGTGTCCACGTAACTGCCACTAAGATTTCTGTCAAATCTTCTACAGTTCAAGACCTTTAAGTTAACTTACATGGCAAAAGAAGCTTTTTGTGTTTTGTGGGCAGCTGTGATATTCTAGACCCAAGATTTATCTGCTGATTAGTGGTACATTAACAAAATTAAATGCAGATGAATATGTAAGAAAGTAATGCATTTCACTAGCATCCTGTTCAAACACTGCAGCTCTTTTGTTCCTCAGGTGGTTACAGTTTTGCAGCTTTATTTCTGTTGGTTTTTGGAAAAGACAATACCATAACCCTTTCTGCATTGATCTGGGATGATTTGCTTATTTTTGTTCATTTTGGCCAGCCAATCAATCTTCTGTTGTTGATTGTTTATGCCCATTTTTGAAATAAATGTAAAGATTAGCTGCAACCGCTTGACTCTTTTAGTTATGTTGGACCTACTTTGCAGAGAGCCTTTTTCTGGAGACTTTAACAACAGAAATACTGATAATTGTGCAGAATCTTACATCAAACTTTTGTTAATGCAAATATATTGTAACACTGCTGACATAAATAGAATTGAGCTCAGCAGAAGTCTTACAATGTACCTGATTTTCAGCAGCATATTTGAGCTGCATAATAAGGTGCACAACAAGCTCACCTGCATTAAATATATGCAACAGCAACTATTAACAGTCAGGATGCTGCATGACTTTGTGCTGTTAAGACCTGTGTTACACATTTTTGTAAACACTGGCAGCTACATATTTGTGGTTTCTCTGCAGCAAACAAACATCCACTCAGCAGCAAGATAATCCAACTTTCACGTGGAGGATCATGAGAAGCAGTTTAACACTGGAAGAGCTGCAATCTCCAAGAATAGAGAAGGACTGCACTGGACTCAATGTGTTTCAGTACAAGCAGTTAAATAATTTCTCACTTTACTATCCTTAACTTTCAACGCAGAGCTGCATTACAAACACTGCAGGAGCACTGTGAGCAGAGTATCACTGCACCGGAAGATTATCTTGACAAGGATGTGCAATCTCGGAACTTTTTGAGTGCACCTTTATACACCATGGAGGACATAAAAATGCAACATCTGTGAACCTCATAGGAGTACCATACCTGAAGCAGAGAAGATGAGACTCTCATGTATAAAAAGGGGAGTTTGATAAAATATGGGATTAGAGAGGGAAGGAAGCAAGTCAGAAACGTGGCTGGAGGTGGGGTTAGGTTAGCTTAAAGAGAGAGATACAGGGAGGTGACAGGAAGGCAGGTTAACTGTATTTTAAAGCCCCGATCAGCAACTGATCACTACATAAAAACAGGCACAATATTTCCAAACATATGACCTTCACTTGTGTTTAATTAATTCCTGTAAGACCTATAAACTGTAAAATTAAAACTATATACACATACAACCAAACTTAAATTCGCACACCACTGACAGAGCAGACGGAGTAAAAGGTCTCTTAGCAAAGGGTTGAACAGCACAGCACAACACAACACAGCACAGTAAAGTACAAAAGCACAGCACTAAACAGCAAACCAAACCGTGCAACTCATTCCAGCATGCACACTAACAGGTCTGGGGAAGGAGGTGCATCGGGAGGGCGAAGAAGAGGAGCTGTGAAGTCGACGGTGGGTCACTTTATTACACTTTTACGTATTCGCCTTCAGTACAACTTCTCTTCTGCTGCACCCGAATACAGCGTCATGCTCACAGAAAAGGAGAGAGAAGGCGACAAAGAGACACAGAAAAAGAGGGAGAAGAGAGAAGGGTCCACAGGCATATCTTCTGGAAGAAAGCTGCTTACCGAGTTCAATCCAACAATAAAACCAGAATCAGCAGCTGGTTTTAACCTCATCTATCACCTACCAACATCCCAACCAGTAGCAGCCTCATCAGGCAGAACGGTTTATGCATGAACAGCCAATTTTTGACTTTGTTTTTAATTCTGTAGAGCTGGTACGCGAAGTTAGGGTGTATTCAGACAGGTACAATCAAATAAAGGTGCAACTAATGCTGGTTATCGCCTGTGTTTTTGGAATAAATGCATAATTCTAGTCAGTAACCTGTTAATAGTAAACAAAAACTGTGCAAATGCAATAAAGCACTACGATCTACACAGCCCATCTATAAATCAATCAATAAATTCATCAAACTTCATCTGTGTCGCACCTTTTACACAGCTGAGTGCTGTTCAAAGTGCTTCACAGATGACTGATGACCACAAAGTAAAACATAAAGCAATGATGAAAAGATTAAAAATACAAAATGTGAAAATGAAACCATAAAAATTAGATAAAATTTGATTTTAAAAAACAAAGCATAAAAATTTAAACTTTTCACATTAAACTTTATTCTACTTAATGAAATGTTTTTTTCTTCTTTGTATTTTAATCTAGAATTACTTAAACACTGAACTGAATTAAAGAATTTAATAGAATAAAAACAATAAAATGAATGAAAATATTGAAAGAAGAAATATCTAAAAACCATATTAAATAAGAAATGAGGCTGAAGAGGAAGGTTTTAATTTGACATTTGAAGATTTCTCAGGTCCTCTCTCAGACTGTTTCAGCAACAACAGCTCTTTTGAGAAAAATTAACTCTACTAGGTGACGCACATAACATCGTTTTATTGTGTTCATTATCTAAAAGAGAAAATTTTCATTTTTTTTTCAGTCATCTGTGGATGTGAGTTCCAGATCTCTAACAATCGTCAAAGTACGAACTGAGACAAACCAATAAAAAGCCTCAAATAACCCGTGTTTTTTGTTTATCGCACTTTTTGAACATCACATGACAGAAGTTGCAGCCAACCAGACCACACTCATCACCCAACCTGAGCAAAACAACCATCAAATAAGTAAAAATGACAACAAAAACTTTTTTAGAATACATTTTCAAGCTCTCAATGGTAATTAAAGCCCTCTGCATGCTAATCTTGTTCATTTTCAATGAAAAAAATATAATCTCATCTTGAACCTGAAGAGACAAGATGTTTTTTTTGGTTGATAAACCAGTTTAAAAAGGAATGGAGTTAGCAGAGTGTGACCATTACAAATTACAAGTGTTTATCACTTTGAGTGGATTGCACAAGCTGCATTAGAATAAGGTTTGCTGATGTACTGCAGCAACTAAGCACAATAAGTTAGTTTAAAGTGAAAGTAGAAGACATTGCAGTGAAGAGTTCAGTGTCATATATTAAGGTTGTTAAGGTTCTACATTAAGTTTATACACTGCTTGCACTGCATATAGGTGCAACATTTTTACGACTTATTTTAATGCTGACAAATACATTTTAAACTTTAAATACGTAAATGGTCACTTACATATATACAGGAATACAAGTGCAAATAAATGTTTTGTTCTTTTTCATCAGGACAATCTGTGACTTAAAGTTAGTCAGTTCTTGTTTGGTTATATTGTAAGCAGTGGTAAATGTTAGTCGCATTTCTGACTCTTCACTGCTTTGGTTTGTCACTGCCTGGCGCTGAAATTCACTTTCAAATTCAGAATGTTGATGCTTTGATAGCAAAAGCCCTGTTTGTAGCCATGCATTGGCTGCAATAAATGCATAATGTTGGCAGTTTCATCAATCTTAGCACTTCCACAGGCTAAAAAATTACTTGTGGTGGCTGGTGATGTGGATGCAGTTTAGACTGCAACTATTTTCTGAAGATACAATTGACAAATGTCCTATAAAAGCCTCCCATGCAACAGTAGATGTTGCTAGCTGGCTGTGCACAGGGAAGCCTCTAGTCTCCATCAATTACTGCAGCACAGCAGCTCAAAAATTTGTTTGAAATGAGTGGAACTGGTGCTCTGTTGTCAGATTTAGCTTTAGTTGAGATCAAGTGACACACAGACGAACCTACAAAATGTTTGGAGCACCTATGCGACCAATGAAACTGTTTCGCCACACAAATATATAATTTTTTGGCCATTAGAGCCGGGTTTCATTTGCCTAAAAAAATAAGAATTTTATTGTCAAGCACAGTGTCCTATATGACTGATTCTGCAGTTTAATCACTGTCTGAAAACCACAAACTATAGCTCCAACTCACTTCATTTGCAGAGCTATTCTAAGCTATGGATGTGATAAAACCTAAACATATTAGTGGCCAGAGTAATACCACTACTTAGTCCATATAGTGAAGTTTTGCCCAGGTCAGCACAACAGAAAGCATTGGCGACCTGACACAGGAGGATCCTGCTAACAACAGGCAAACACCAGACTACATCCACACATGCAGAGCAGCAGGACTTGAAATGTCAACAGCAGGGTTTAGAAATACTTAAGATCAGCTGGAACTAAACACACTGTTTTCTGTAACCCAAAGAACCCACAGCTCTTTTCCGTCTGGATAATAAACTCTGAGTTTATAAATCAACCCAGGGTTGTAAAATAAAATCTTGATCAACAAACACTGTTTTGCAAACATGCAGAAGAAATAAGCAAATAAGGCGAGTTAATCATTAATGTAGCAAGCAAATCCAACGATGCAGAAACATTAGAGGCTATAAATTTAAGCAGCAGGCACTCATGAGCTGCTTAGACCCTGAACTGACTTCCTGTTTTTCAGCATTAGTGGCAACTAGTTCATAATTCCTGGCATATTTTACTTTATTATTTAAATCAGTTTTACATTTCCATTTTAAGTGCCAAGAATATGGGCTGATAAACACACACTTAATATTAATGCTAACCCTTTGAACCCCAAAGCAGCATTTTAAAGTAATTTAATTTAAAAATTAATAAAAAGAAATAAAAACCATGGCAAAAAAAAATAACCAAAATATGAGCTTAATACTGTAAAACTTCATTTCTACATGTTTCAATTACAAAATTGAAAAAAAAACCCAAAACATTTACATTAACCAGATTCTGTAGGAGACAAAAAATTCTGCCCTCCTCGGCAAAACCAAAGAACCAAGAATGACTCAACTGTGAGCAACAGTCAGGTTACAAAATGTTCAGAATTTTGGGCTGAACTGCAGGCTGTGTTTACACAGAGCAGAGAGGAGATGAGTATGTAAACTATTTATAAAGAGTAAGAGGAAAATAAAAATGACTGGATTAATAAAATAAATCCAGCATGGCTCAAAAACAGTAAACAGCAGTGCAAGTTGTTGGAAGATACATTCATCATGGTGAAACAACTTTCTACAGCTGATGTTCTGTAGAGGCTGTAAAAATTTAAATTTCTATAGTATGCAGAGTCTCTATGTTTTTCCAGTATTTGGAACATCTGCAGACATTCAGAGAAATGCTATACATAATGATTCAAAGTTTGTATTTAAATTATGATAGTTCAACAAATTTGTGTTATTTTACAAGTCTCCTTTAAGAATTTGCAAAAAAAAAAAAAAAAGCAACAGTTTGCTCAAACCCAGTTCTGTCAAAAACAAAAAAATCTACACTCCTCGCGGCAACTATGAAGCCATGACTGACTCACCAGTGATCAATATTAATGTGCCAAAAAAAACATCAGTGTCAGGGAACACGCACTGAAGATATGTTCAGCATTTTGGAGTAGGTTTCTAGAATTGATGTGTTGCACATTGTGGGAAAATACTGCGTTTGTAGCTGTTATTAAAATGCAAATACAAAAACATCTACAGTTTGTGAAGCCCACATCTAGCATTGGAAACAACTGTGGAAACTTGGAAAAACCTTGTATGTGTCAAATCTAAGTTTTTAAATCGTTGCAAAAATAAAGAGTTGAACCAATTTCACTTAAATTCTTTCTTTTACCATGATTTATGGTAGTATAACTGTGTCATACTGCAGTGAAAAAAACAGCAACAGCAAAAAACAAACAAAAAAAAAAAAACAAAAACACCTACAAAACTGTTGCTTGGGGTTCAGTGGGTTAACAGAAACTCTTGGCCATCTGTGGCTTTAATTAATACATTTTTATTGCGACTGTAGTGATTCTGCTACGGAAAAACCACAGATAAGCTATCATGCAAAGCAAACTGATGTGAAAGGAAACAAACGAGGTTAATAATCCATAAACTGCCTGCTGTTTCCGATCTGCAAGACTTTATCTACCTGTTCAATGTATATTTAACCACATCTGTGTTTGTCTACTAATCATATCTCTATGGAGCCCTGCTGCGTCCATCTCAAGCTCTGTAGCCATTCTCATTTGTTCCATTTTCTTGTCTTTGTCCCGTTTCTAAGACATGCCTACAAAGCTAATCGTCCAATGGGCTGGTTAGTTGGTAGGTCAGGTGACCAGGAAGAGGAACAACAACATACCTGGGCAATGTTCAGAGTCTACAGAGTGCATGGCAGAGAGACAGACGAACACGACACACAACCAGAGGACAAAAAGAGAGAGAGAAGGAAGAGAAACAAAGAAAGAAAGAAAGAAAGGAAGAAACAGAGAGAAAGTGGTGACTAAGGAGCTAGGATAGTTCGCTAGTCTGTTCAGCTCATGTAGCATCAGCTCAGCCGGGTAAAACACACAAACCGGATCATTTGTTCGAGGAAAAAAATCCATATCAGTGTTGGAAAATGTTTGGACTCAGTGATAAGCTGGACTGAGCTGAAGCTGCATGAACCCAACAGGGCAAACTGACACCAGTGCATTATGGGTCAAGCTCACAGCGCTGCTTTACACATGGTCTTATTATACAGCTGTGTTACAGAGGATTACAAGGGAGAAGACGGGTGAAATTAGGGGAGGATGGCAAAGAATAAAAGGTAAAATTAATACAAAAAAGAACCAACTAAGAGAGAGAAATGGAAAGAAAAAAGGAGCTAAAGGAGGGGAAATGAAAATAAAGGAGGGATGGCAAACAGAAAAAGGGGGCAGGTGGCAGGAAAAGCAGAAGAACAAGAAGAAGAAGAGGATGTTGCTTTACCTGTTTGTTGAGTCCTAACATGTTGCACACCATCTCTCTGGAGTACGGTTGTTCCAGTACATAACGCAGCAAACCGGTCTGAGGCTCAAACAGGTCCTACGTACAAAAACATACTTTATTAACACTTTTTCTGCATTTATAAATGTGTTTTTAGCCTGTAGGTATATTTATTACCTTATCAAAAGGCAGCATTCCTCTCAGAGGGAAGCGGAGAGTTGTGGGATCTAATTTCCAGGAGTTACAGATTGCTCCGCTGTTATTCACAACTGGTAACAGACTGCAGCGACCTGTGGACACACAATCACACAAAATCTGGATAAACATACATACTACAAGAAAATCCAGTGATGCAAAAACATTATTGGGTGTAAATTCAAGCAGTAGACACTGATGAGCTTCTTGGACCCTGAATAAACTTCTTGTTATGAGCAAAAGTGTTAACAAGTCAGTAACCACAACATATTTTCACTCTATTTATTAAATTTGCTCATTTTATGATGATTGTATAATTCTAAGAAGTGACGAATTATATTTTTGGGGCCAAGAACACTAAGTAATATACAGAAACTGAATTTTAACTCTCTGAACACCAATCTGGTGGCAGTCTAACCACAGCATGCAGCCTAAACCACGGAATTTACAATTATAGATGAGCAGCATGAACAAACCTGAAATTTTCAATTTGCTTGAATTAAATTACAACATTATTAATTAGTGCTGATTGCATTGTTTCAAACTGAGATTTCAGGCATTGTGCAAATGTGTTTTATGGTAGTGCTCATGCTCGACTTCAAACGATGTGTCTCAGGAAGGAAGGACCAGACTTTTCTGAGGACTTTGGGTTTTGTAAATTTGCAGACCTTTTACATGCACAAAAAAGTACCTCTATAACACACTAAAGGAAAAGAGGTAGCAAAAAGCAGAATATTGGTTCTTTAAAGCTTCAGTAAAGCATTAAAATTAGAGAACCAGATGGTCAAAAACAGGAATCCCTGGGTACAACAAAACTTTCTGTGATTTGAATACCATATATTATAAACTTCCAGTGTGGGTGTTTGTATGTTTCTCTTACCACAGATCGAGTTGATTCTGGCTGTCGGTCTGAAACTGTCCACGAAGTCGGATATCATACTGCCTAGAAGCTACAACCGAAGGAGACACATAGAGACAATAACGAATCGACAAAAGACATAGTAAGAGGAAAAGACACTCAGATAAACAGAAAAAACACATCTTACCCAGTGTGACAGTTGTCCCTCTGGATACAACTTTCTGATTTCTGTAACAGCAAAGTAAGCTGGCAGGAGGCAGGCGTTTCTATCCAGGATATATTCTACCACCTGGAACGAGAGAAAACACAGAAAAGCATCCAAATAAAGCCTCAAGATTAAGGTTAAATATCCATTTTTTTGTGTGTAAGGCAGGAAGACGATACCTCTCTAGCAGCCAGAAGCTGCTGGACGATGGCTGAGCTGACGGTGGTGGGAATGGTTTGAATTTTATCCAGAACAGTTTTCAAAAGGTCACGGACGCCCTGAAACACAGTATAACCAAAGAAGACTTCCGTGTTAACAACAGTCTCTTTATAAAGCTTAAAATGCAGATGACAAATCCACAAAAGGTTCTGATGCCTGGAAAGGGCAATGAGAAAGTATGAATTATTGGTATTTTGAGGTTACACTTGAACTGGACTTTGAATGGACTAATAGAGACGCAAAATGAACACAAACAAATTCAAAACCAATGCTAGAGACAACAACAAAAGGACACAAAATTGCTCAAAACAAGCACCAAGAACCACAGTGACAAAGACACACAAAAAATGGATTCAAATGCTTTAAACATGCTGCTAACACTAGATTTTTGATATATGTTGGTCATTTTGGAATTCATTTACACTAATAAGTTTGCAGGTAGAGTGTCTCAGATCATTGGATTAATCTACAGGTAACATGCCGATCGATTGGTTAAAGAGTAGCTACGATTTCAGTCCATCAACATTTTCTTTGGTTCACTACAGCCCTTGTGGTAACGATGCCAAAAAAGCAAGAAAGTGCAGATTACTATACAAAATGTCATTGTAAAGTTTGTCATCTTTGAGCTTGTGTTATCATTGTTTCAGCTGTATGTGTGAGAACTATGTGTCTGACACCTTGTAGTCGACGCCTCCGATGATCTTGTGGATCAGTTTGAACGTTAAAGCCCACAGCTGAGTCCTCTCCCACTCCAAACTATCGGAGCTGATCAGAGCAACGCACACCATCCTGAAAACAGACACATTTATTAGATGCATGATAAATACACTACGCTGCCTAAAGTACTGGCTTTACACGCACATGAACTTTAATGACATCACATTCTTAATCCGTGGGTTTAATATGGAGTTGCCCCACCCTTTGCAGCTATAACAGCTTCAACTCTTCTGAGAAGGCTGTCCACAAGGTTTAGGAGTATCTCTATGGGTATTTTTGGCCATTCTTCCAGAAGTGCATTTGTAATGTCAGGATACCGATGTTGGACTAGAAGGCCTGGCTCTCAGTCTCCGCTCTAAATCATCCCAAAGGTGTTCTATCAGATTGAGGTCAGGTCTCTGTGCAGGCCAGTCAAGTTCATCCACACCAAACTCACTCAGCCATGTCTTTACTGACCTTCCTTTGTGCACAGTCATGTTGCAACAGAAAGGGGTCAAACTGTTCCCACAAAGTTGGGAGCATGGAATTGTCCAAACTGTCTTGGTATGCTGAAGCATTAAGAGTTCTTTTCACTGGAACCAAAGGGCCAAGCCCAGCCCCTGAGAAACAACCCCACACCATAATCCCCTCTCTACCAAATTTTACACTTGGCACAATGCAGTCTGACAAGTATCGTTCTCCTGGCAACCACCAAACCCAGACTCGTCCACCAGATTGCCAGACAGAGAAGCGTGATTCATCACTCCAGAGAACATGTCTCCACTGCTCTAGAGTCCAGAGGTGGCGTGTTTTATACCACTTGCCCTTGGTGATGTAAGGCTCGGATGCAACTGCTCGGCCATAGAAACCCACTCCATGAAGCTCTCTACACAGTGTTCTTGAGCTAATCTGAAGACCCCACAAAGTTTGGAGGTCTGTGGCTGTTGACTCTGCAGAAAGTTGGCAATTTCTGCACACTGTGTGCCTCAGCATCTGCTGGCCCCTCTCTGTAATTTTTACGTGGCCCACCACTTTGTGGCTGAGTTGCTGTTGTTCCATATTGCTTCCACGTCATCATAACAACACTAACAGTTGACAGTGGAATATTTAGCATTAGGGGAATTTCAGTGGACTTACTGCACTGGTGCCTACCTATCATGGTAACACACTTGAATTCACTGAACTCCTGAGAGCGACCCATTCTTTCACAAATGTTTGTAGAAGCAGTCTGCATGCCTTGGTGGTTGATTTTACCCACCTGTGGACATGGAAGTGATTGGAACACCTGAATTCAATTATTTGAAGGGGTGTCAACTTTTTTCAATGTAGTGTAATTATCACAGATGGTGTACCAATACTTCAATTAATGGACACATCATAACCCATAAATATCCTTCATCCAGTTTTACCTGGGCGGTAACAGACTGGTCTCCACAGCCATCGCCAGACAGTCGTACAGGAAGGAGATTCTTTTAGGGCTGTGCTGACTGTGAATGAAGCGAACCACCCACTGCACACACTGTTCATGAGACTCCTGCAGAAAGACATCCAAGTGATTAAAAAAAATACAGCACACATTGATCAGTATATGTGAGCAGCATGTGTGAGTAGAAACCTGAGGTAAAGTTCCCCAGTATTGTCTGAAGGCTCCGAGGCAGCTGATCAGTTTAGTCCTCTCATCCTCTGGAGTGTCCATAAACATCCTAAAAACCCAACACAAATCATATTTTAGGCTGTGCAATTTATAGTTTTACAGGTAAAGAAAAAACTAACACAATTTTCAAATTTATAATAACACAAAGATGAATTTAGAGTCATCTTACCCAGCAAAGGCCTCTTCTATCATCTCAGTTTTCTAAGAAAGTAAGGAGAGAAATAAGAACATGAAAATGTTAGAATTTATCACCTTTGTCGGATTTCATTTTAAAGCTTTTAACTGTTTTTGATCACAGTAGCTCAAAACATAATCATTTCCACTTAATGTTGGCAAAGATTAGAGCGTCTTGCTCAAAGACACCTCAGGAGGATGAATCAATGTCTCTTTGTGAGTCAGTGCAATCTACTGTCTTGCAGATTTAAAAATTTATGTGGGGGAATCATAAGTTCTGTATTTTGTGTTCATTGCTTCTTTTTACGGTCAGCTGACAGAAACGGTAAAGGTGTAGTTCATCAACACGTTTTACCTCTGGTACAATCAAAAGTTTCAAATGGTTTCCTGCACACAGTCTCACTTGCAAAAATACGTGAATTCACAATATTATGGTGCTGGACCATCATCAGGAAAATGGTTTGGTGTAAAGAGGAGCCATCTCAAAGAGGAAATGGTTGCAATTCCACAACCAATAACATTGCCTGTGCACATTGGAAAGCCATGGATCCTAAAATGAACTGAAACACAGTTTTCAATATATTACAGAAAATTTGAAAAGTAAAGCACTCTGCATAGTAACAATTATAAACATACCCCCCCAAAATTATTATTTTACTATAAAGTGGATGCTTAAAACTACATTCCCAAAGACATTTATATTTACACTATTTTGAAGGTTATTTTTGTAGATTAACCTACATGTCCTATCTGAGAAAGACATTGAAAGACTACTGAATGCTTTTAATTTCTAGGGGACATAACTACTGTAATGCTCATTTACAATCATTAAACAAACTTCAGATGATCCAAAATGTAGCCGCACATCATTTTAACAAAACTAAATATAGAGAACACATTACGCTTTCAAGGCTCTTTGTTGGCTCCACATTCTTTTGAGAATTTAAGATTTTCTTTTGGTTTTTTGTAAGTTTCTTAAAGGACTAGCTTCTGACTGTTAATCCGGTCTCTTAAATGTTCCTCAGAGTAGCACTAAGGCATATGGAGATGCTGCACTTAGCATCATCTGCCTTCAAACAATTGATTAGTAGATGGTTTCTCACAAAACCTTAAATCTTTTCTTTTTCAACTGTGTTCTTGCCCTTTTTATGTAGTTTTGTGCAATTTACGTGCAATTTACTGATATCAGAGTTATTTACTATTTGTGTTATGGAGTTTTGTATTTCATTGTCTTGTCGCTATTTTTTCACTATTTTATTGATGTAAAGCACTTTGAGTTGCACTTTCTGCATTAACTTTGCCATTCAAATAAAGTTATTAATGTATTATCATTACTATTATTAATATTATTTTGTATTCACTATGAGACACGCTGTGAAGGAAATTGTGCAAGCATTCACTTTAAAATTTAGAACTTGAATTCACGTATTAATTTCAACATAAACAATAACATCAATAGTATTTGCAATAACACTCTTAATAATATGCGCAATATAAGTTTTAGTATCATTATAATATGCAATATATCATTATGATTATGTGTAATAGTGTATTACTTCAGCATCAGGCCAGCACAATTCCTCACTTTTCTATTCTAATTTTTTAATTCATATTTACTCTGGATTTCTTGTCATGGTTTTGCATTTTTTTAGCAGTATCTGGCTCAACAATTTTCTTCGATATGAATAAAGTTGCACCTTATTTCACCTCATAGCAGAAACTGAGTAACATTATAGACAACTGTGAGTCAGAGATGAAAAAGGGACATTCTCAAAGTTAGCCTTTTCAGTATATTTAGAAAGTAAAAGGTGCTATCTGGTGAGGTATTTAGAATTACTAACTGGCACCCCAAAAAACCCAGGTTAAATGAATGAGTGTGAGCAGAAAAGGCTAACGGTGTCTGAGATGCTAATTGATGTTAGCTGCACCGTAAATGATTAAATAAAGATAAAAGTTACCACAACATCTTCAAAGATGCTCTGCAGCTGCGTCTCCATCGAAAGCGCCATTTGTGCAACAAACGATGTCAGTTTTTAGCCAAACATCACACAAACAACCGAGGGTAAGAGCGCACACATCACGGCTAAATGCTAACACAAACCGGAAGTCAAGCGCCCGAAGACGCGCAACAGTAAAAACAATCCGGAGACAAAACAGAGACACCAGCTGAAAGGTTCCGCATTATTTTGTTGCGAGTATCGGTGAATTTATGCCTCTTAAGGTTACTATAATGTATTATAATGTATGATATATGAATTTCACACAAATGTATAGCACTGCTTACAGTTGGTGGCTTTATAAATATAAATTTAAATTAAAAATCGTCAGTATGTGGCAAAATAAAATGAATGAGGCAGAACGTGTCCACCAGATGTGCACAGAGGAGTGTGTTGAAACTATTACTGTGGTTTTATTGTTGCTGTTTCAGTGGTAAAAGCAAATACTGACTGTGGAAAACACCTTAAATTACTCAGTGCATTTAATAGTTACAGTTTACCAGAACTTGGGAATTTTTAAAACCAATGCCAAGTGCAGCTGCACTCAGGATTACTACACAATAATAATAAAATTATTATTATTATGATGATGATGATGATGATGATGATGATGATGATGATGATGATGATGATGATAATAATAATAATAATAATAATAATAATAATAATAATAATAATAAACTGTATTAGTTACCTGCTTTACAATAAAGACAAAAACACGTTGCAAAACACAATAAAACATTTGTGTGTGTGTGTGTGTGTGTGTGTGTGTGTGTGCGTGCGTGCGTGCGTGTGTGTGTGTAACTAGGTATATACACTTTTCACATACTCTTTTTGTTGCTGTAAACATAGTTGTAAACTGAACACACACCGCAGGGTTTTTTACTGCTTCAAAGGACATTCACGAGCACGCGCTCACCTGACCAGGTGTGATGTGAACAAACAGGTCAGGTCACATTCCTTCCTCAAACACGGAAATCTGTGCGTCGCGCATTCTTCTGTGACTTTGACCGTAAAAACCGGTCAGGTTTTTCCAGCTGACTGTCACAGATGTCAGCTCCTCCGTTTCGCCGTTTCTTTCTGCGGACATGTGGCTGTTAGATTTTAGTTTGTAGACATCTGCGGACATTTGAGCTGCACAGGTGAGCTGGACAGGTGAGCTGGACAAGTGGACTGGACAGGTGGACTGGACAGGTGGACTGGACAGGTGGGCTGTCGGCGGCAGGTGGAGGAGCTGAAGATGAGATGTGGAAGGTGGTGGTTTTTCTGAACCTGTGGATTCTGCACTGCACAGGTAAGAACAACAATGATATCTTACATTCTAATTAATTCTCTTTTTGTTGAATTTCCTACAAGTAACAGCTAAATTAAGCACAAATAACAGTTTCAATGGGCTGGTTGGGCTGTTTTACTGTAAAATAACGAGCAAATGTATTAAATCTCACTGTGGAGCAGATCAGATTGGATATTTATTGCATTAAAACCATGGAAGATTACTTTTATCCAGTCACTTTTACTTACAGATGAAGTAAACTCTTATAATCCAACATAATTTACTCACTGCAATCTGCACTGGAACCATTATGCAAATATACAACCAACTGAATAATGTATTTTAATCTCATGCAGGCTGGATGTAGCTGTTTGCAGGACACAACAATAGAAAAATATCTATATTTAGTAAACATAACAAAATAGCAGCTCTGCCTTGTAATTTGTCTGTCATTTGTGTGTAAACTGACCTGCAGGATGAATCGATTATTTGTTAAATACTGAAGTAGTCGACATCTGTCTTGATTAGCTTTCATTTATTTTTAAGAAAATCTGTCTAAATTTACCAATTGCAGCTTTTTAAATGTGAATTTTTCATGATCCTTTCCCTCCTTTATGACAGTAAACTGAATATCTTTGGACAAAACAAGACATTTGCAGACATTTGTCACCATTTTATGACATTTTATAGGACCAAAAAAGTAATAGAGATTATTCAACAATAATTAGCTGCCTCAGTGTGTAGATTTAATGAAAATTATTAAACTGTGGTACTTTCAGTCAAGTTGAAACTCAGTTTAAAGGTTCAAGTTGAAAGTTATGTAACCTTACACATACTTTTATCAATAAAAACACCGTTTAATGTCCTCTGCTTGGTTCTTCTTTCCATTTTGGAGAACCTCATTACTTCTCTGCTGATTCTTTGGTCAAATGTTTTTACTAGAAACTCAAAATATCAAAGGAAGTTTCTTCTTCTGCGCAGTGGGACAAAGTTTAGTCAGTTACAGCCTTCAGGTCGGACCATTAAAGATATTGCAGCTGTAAATGCAAGAGGAAGTTAAAAAGTCACTCAGGAACCCTGTGAGACTGAAAGGAGGGAAAACACCTGCAACTACAGAAACTGTTGGACTTCATTCTCAGTCTGAACATTTCATTGTCTTTCTTTCTCCTCAGTCTCCTCCTCTCCTCCGAGTCCCGTCAATGTGAGCTTCTCCTCGCTGAATCTCAGGAATGTTCTGCACTGGTTCCCAGCAGACGGAACACCGGATCATACTCACTTTAATGTGGAATACGCCATGTAAGGGAAGCTTTGAGGGTTTAAACTCATGCAAAAATCACCAAAATGTCAAATTATTCTAAATTCTGACAACTTCTAGTAATCAGATTACTTCTAAATTGAACAGCAGGGTGGTTTTTCTGATGTCAAATATAATACTACTAGTTTAGATTTGCTACATGAGAAATACAGGCCCCACTGTAGAACTCAATGCAACAAAAGTTTCAGTTGTTTAACTTTTTCAGTATTTCATAAGGAAGTCCATCTTTTTTTTTCCCTAATGACAGATAATGTTATGGTCGGACAATTTTCAGTCATTTTGGATCATTTTTAACTCGTTTTGGACAAATTTCGAGTAATTTTGTAAGAATTTGGAGTTATTTTAAACATTTTTATGCCATTTTAAATGAGTTAAGTGAATATAGACAATTTGTGGTCATTGTGGACCATTTTAGACTCATATTGGACACATTTTAAGTGATTACTGACAAGTTTAAAGTCATTAAAACAATTTTTAAACCATTTTGGACATGTTTTTAACTTATATTGAATCAATTTTGAGTGATTTTCTATAAGTTTTGAGTTCTTTTAAACAATTTCTATGCCATGTTGAAAATGTTTAGTCATTTGATCAGTTGATCTGCCGTCTTTGTGAAGTCAGTCAGATTTTCAGATGACAGTTCTTTTCCACGTGGAGCCACGATGAAGACACTGACACAGTCCATATGTCCAAAACTGAGAAAGTTCAATTTAGAACAATGTTTTTGCAGCTGATTGGAAATTATAGGCAAACCCAGTTTCATTTCAGTGACCACAACTGGATTTACTTTTGTTGCATTGAGTGGATTCTCAAGATTCTTTGTTTTTGATACTGTTTGCACTACAGTAGGTCTAACTTGGACGCCTGGTCTCGAGGGGAATATTGACAAAAAGCAGCAGAGAAAGGAAACAAAAAACATGTAACTGGATCCAACAGCAGCCAATATAAGCCTATACATTTCTTTCTTGAGGGGGGTTCATACACTGAGATGAGGTTAACTCCCAACACTCTCATTGTTCCAGCTAATAAAGACATCTATTTGTGTCTGCTCTGTCTTCCTCAGCTATGGCGACAGCATCAAGGGCAGCAAAGGAAGGCGGGTGAACTGGAGGGCAGTGAAGAAATGTACAGAAATCGTACGGACTTGGTGCGACCTGAGCAACGAGATGTGTGATCTAGAGCAGGGATACCATGCCAGAGTCCGAGCTGTGGGCAGGAAGTCATCTTCCAAATGGACTGTGACAAGAAGGAGATTCGATCCAAAGTTGGACAGTAAGTTAAACACAGGGAAAGACTCGACCAAAGACAAAAAGTTGAGGTGTCCCTCCTTCATCTTCAAACTCTTCCACTTCCCCTTATTTTATTCTTTAGCAAATATCCCTTAAATGAAATAAAATGGCTACAGCTTGTAAAACATTCTGAAACAGGTAATTTTTGAGTCACTTTGAAAAAAATGCTGTTTTTGAAAATTTTGGGTCATGTTAGAAAATGATTATTTTTTCATTTATTTTCATTATTTATTTAGTTTTGTATTATTTTACATAATTTCTATGCTGTTTTGAATGAGCTGAGTGAGCTGAACAATTTTAACTCATTTTTTGAGTCACATTTAAAATAATTTTGGACCATTTTCCAGACATTTTTGACAATTTTTAGCTTGTTTTTGAAATATTTTGAGTCATTTTGAACAATTTTTAACTCAGACAAATTTTGAGTCATTTTGGACTATTTTAACAAATTTTTTGAACAATTTTAGACAAATTTTTAATAATTTTAGATTTTTTTTCAGACATTTTGGCCAATTTTTAACTTGTTTTGAAAATATTTAGAATCATTTTGGGCAGATTTTGAGTCATTTAGAGGAAATCTTTAATCATTTCAGACAGATTTCGAGTCATTTTGTTTCCATAACATATTCATAATGTACATTTTTTTATTAACCCCTACAGCTAGTTTTGGCCCCCCGTTGGTTTCAGTGGAAATAGAGAATGACGGTCTTACCATCAATCTGAAGGGACCAATGAGGTATCAGCCAAACAACCAAACACCGGTGGTTTCCATGGCGACGCTTTACCCCCAGATGACCTACATCGTCTCCATCCGTAACAACCAACGCAACCAGGTGGTGAGTACACATATATCACAGTTAAGGCTTGTTGTGTGCAAAAAACATGAGCAAAACTGCAGAAACTTGAGGAAATGTTTTCATATTTAGCTTCTAAAATGTCACAAATGGACTCAGCATCCACGATAACCCCTCCTAATGCTAGTGGTTATGCCAACATATGCAAGTAATATCTGGTGGTTTGTTGATGCTGGGGACCAATACTGGCAAACAAAATAAACAACATCCACCCCATTAGCACTGAATAATCCATATGTTTGCAGCATCATTTTTCGGTGGATACTGGTCCGTTCAAGTATCAACTGCTGGACTACAACACAGAATACTGCTTCTCTGCTGAGTCTAAGTTCCTCTCCATGCCGATCCAGTGCCAGTCTTCGGCTTGGCAGTGCATAACCACACCCAAAGGTAAAACCGCCGTCTCTGTTTGACAAGTAGAAAGACATGAATGTAATTAAACATGATGCAGACGCTATAGAGAGATGCCTTGTTCGGTTTGTGTTGAGTTTGCTTTCTGTCTACACCTACACTGCAAAAAAAACAGTAATATTTCAGCAGCGGGCACACGGAAATTACTGTAAAATAACATAAAAGAACATGTCATAAAAAACCCCACAATTTTCCATAATTACAGTACAGTTTCAAGCCTTAATTGTTACTTAATGTGCTTTACTGTAGCTTTCAAATGTTTAATAAACAATGTTTATATATAAAAAATATGAAATTACAGATAATATGGTTCCTTTATTAATTTAATTTTATGTTAATTCAGTAAATCAATTTGTAATTGCAAAAACCTACTGATAGCAGTAGATTATATCAACTTACATATTAGTTTTTACATAAAACTTTAAATTAATGGATTTACATTTGAAAAAAGTAAAACTGTAATTACTAAACAAATACTTATGATTATAATTTCAATAATAAACTGCTAATTTGAGACAATTTCAAGTTTATTAAGTTTTGTTTTGTTTTTTTACATAGAACTTAACATAAAAATCTGGCATATTTGACAGATGTTTAATGCAGAAAATGTATGTCCACCTATAAAAATTAATGGATTTACAGTTAAAAACAGTAAAGCTGTAGTTATTAAACAAATACTTATGATTACAGTTATAATAATAAACAGTTAATTTCAGTTTAATAGAAGTTTTTACATGTAACTTTACATAAAATTCCAGTTTTGTGTGTGTGTGTTTACATTAGTAAATTCAGTCTGTTTTTGTAATTTTATTGGTGTTTTTACATATTTCAAAATTACAGACAAAGAATCTGGAAAATAAATCAGAAAGTTTCCATAAAATGATCACATTTTTTGCAATGTACATAGACAATGCAACGAAAAATAGAAATGTGTAAATGAAAGATCTTACTGGCGTAATATATGACAACATTTTGTGAACTCTTTTCTTCCTGCAGACCCTGTGGTTGTACAGATGCAGTGGGTGGTTGTGGGTATTGTTGTTCCATCTTTGTGCGTCTGTGTGATGGTGGTGGCCGCCTACTTTCTGTATCACTACCTGACAGGGAAAGGACAGAAGAACCCGTACATACTGGTAATACTGTCATCTCTGTACACACCCTGATAATTACAAGGCTAACCTGTATCGCTTCCTGCTTGGCTGTGAAATACTATGTAACCTGTATAGGCTGTTTAGCTACATTTAAACTTGGAGCTACACTAAGTTAGAGGCTTCATTTACAAAATAGTAGAGCAAAAGATGTAGACATAAATAATAGAAAACCGAGTTAAAGTTAGCAAGAACAATAATACTAAAAAGGCAAATTTGTAAAACAATAATAACCATTAAGAATACATAAAGCTGTTAAGATTTAACACAAGGTAGATCAGATGAAACAAGAACATGAAGCAAAATAAGATGACATTCATATGCAGTGTGAGTTTGGTAGATTGTACATCTACTGTGGAATATTAGATCTCACCTACTGGATCAATAAAATTCATGCAGCATGACTCAAAAACAGTAAACAGAGGAGCAAGTTGTTGGAAGATACATTCAGCATGGTGAGATATCTCTCTACAGCTGATGAGCAGAGTAGAGAGAAAAAGTTTGTCGAGACTGGAAACATGGAAATAGTTAATTATCTGTAGTATGTGGAGACAAAATGACTACAAAGAGACACAAAACGACCAGTAGAGCACAGAAAGCAACAAAGACAAGCCACCAAAGGGATACAAAATGACAAGAAATGAGGCAGAAAATGACAAAAACAAGACACGGTACAAAAAAAAAGAGACAAAACGGCAAGCGGCATGACTCAAAAACAGTGCACAGAGGAGGGAGTTGTTAGAGATACATTCAGCATGGTGAAACATCTTTCTACAGCTGATGAGCAGATTAGAGAGACAAAGTTTGTACAGGAAACATAGTTACATATCTGTAGTATGTGGAGCCTCCATTAGTTTTCAGTGTTGTAACACCTGTGGGCACTTTGAAAAACACTGTCGAATTCAGTTTATTTTCAAATTTTGTAAAAAGCAAATAATCAAAGTAATTCATGCTTCTGCTGTTACCATAGAGTTGCAGAACTTTATATTGCAGTGACAAAATATCAACAGGAGCAAAAAGCGCTCAGAAATTGCTTGGAGTTTAGAGGGTTAAAATCCTGTAGGGACTCACAGACTTAATCTTAATGACCAATATGTGATAAAGAAGCACTGCATGTCATCTCAGTCATGTAATCCAAATCTCAAAAAATGTCTCAAGAGCTAACGTTTAGTCTTTTCCATCTCCAGAACCCGCCTTCTTTCCACCCGCCGCCTCTCACGTTCCCTCCTGAAAATCTGAACTTCATCCTGATCAGCATCATCAAAGACGATTCGCCATCGGATGCTTGCAGCGTTGCATCAAACCCTGCATGTTCCAAACCACAGCTATGTATCACAAGTGCTGCTCCACCCTGCAGCTACTTCCCTCAGGGGTCCGAGACACCTCCACTGCCTGGAGAACCCTGGGATGATTCGTCCATCGACTACGGATTCATTAGCACGACTCCTAGAATCAACGTGGGGAGGCGTGACAAAGGCGAAGAGGGGATGAAGGAGGACGATCACCCCATTGGAAGTTACGCTCCTCAGGCAAAATCAGTTCACATATGCAGACAAATCCAGGTGGCTGAGGTGAACACACCTGTGCAGGTTCATGCATGGTCACAGGTAAATCCAATTGTACCAGAAGTCAACAGAAAGCAGGAGTTTCCAGGTTTGTTCATTAACAAAAACCAGCAAAATGACCTCTTCACTGTTCCTCTAAATCTAAATAAGGAGGTAGGAAGAGAGGAAAAGATGGATGAGGAGATGAGAGCAAGAGCAGATAGGAAAAAAGAGGTTGACAAAGATGAAAACATGCCTCTTCTCTCTGGCTATACCACCCAAAACATCCAAAACATGCCCCATTCTGATCAGTCTGCTTTGTTATCAGATGATTACGGTGTTCTGAGGCCGGCAGCAGCCCAATACGCTGAGGAAGATGATGGTTATGATGATGAGGAGGAGCAGGGAGCTATTTGTGTTAACTGGGATCCCGAGACTAGAGAACTACAGCTGCCAGAGTTTAATGGAGAAGAAGGGTTGGATAGATTAATGCTTCCATATGCAGGGAGGCAGGACAGGATGGCAGATGAGGATGAGGAGGCATTTGTGATGAAGGGCGAGTTGAAGTTGGAAAATGTGTTTGTCAGACAAGCTTCTGAGGAAGACGAGGCCCAGAGAGAGGTGGAGCAAGGCAGGGAAACCGGGTGGCAGGTGGATGATATTTTGAGCAAATGGAACTTAACGATCTCTATGGATCAGTAGATGATATTCATCAATATATTTTCTCCGAAAATATAAGAAATCAGTATGTGATAATATCAATCTTGTAGGAGCACTTAGTACTGTAGCAGGGTTACTTTTGTATCTGTGAATGTTGCTCCTTTAGTATCGTCATGATCAACAGTTTACTGATTAACTAATGCCTGTAATCAATGTACTGTAAATACATATGAAGAAATCACACTGTGATCAACTCTGAAGGAAAATATGGGTTCAGTTTAATCTTAAGAAAAACATTATTTATATTATTCTCTTGTGTTTTTCCTACCACCATCTCAGCCAAACAAAATGTACTGTTCTGGACTGCTGTGTTACACATGGTTGTCCAGAACTGGCATTAAAAAAAATGCATGGTGCGATCAAAAAGTTCCAAGACTGCGCTAATAAAAATCAAACGCTTCTCCTGATTTAAAAGCGGCAGCCATCTCTGCTGACAGTCTCCTCGTGCAGCAATACTCTGGTCCCAGTGCTCCTGCAACACTCTTCCTGGAAGTCCATCCTTCCATTTCCTTCCGTTTATCCAGAGTCAGGTCTCGGTGGGTAGCTGGCTAAGGAAGGCATTTCAGACGTCCTTCTCCACTGCAACATTTTCCAGTTCCTTCTTGGGGAGGAAGGATGGGATTTGTGACCTCATTCTTTTGGTCACTACCCAGAGCTCATGGCCACAGAAGAAGGACAGAACATAGATCAATTGGTAAATGGAGAGTTTTGCCTCAACCTTTCTGTACAACACTCTTATTATTGGTGACACTACAGCAATCCATCCAGTCCATCTGTCCACTTCATGCTTCATTGTCCAAACCAGAAACTCCAATGCAAAGGAGCTACCGGTCGTTGCTCCTTCACGCCAAAAGAAACCAGCTGATGTGGTAAGGATGCCTCCTCTGTGGCTTTCTTCTTTTGGAGACATTCACCCAGTAAACTTGAGTCCCATCTCAGACCACAAAACTGGTTTTATTTTTTCCCTTAAGTTACATTTTAAATGTTCGCAATCTGTGTTTACTTGCGTTTTCAGTCTGTGTCTGGGTAAGTTTAGGCACCCAAACCACTCAGTTAGGTTTAGAAAAGATCATGGTGCGAGATAAAATATGCAGTTTGTGTTACAAAGCTCCATTTTGTACCTTTCAACGGCGGCTACAGCACCAGAGATTTTACATGCACTGTTGTTCATAGCATATCATCATGTATTCTGTTGACTCTAGACAGTTGCTGTTTGCTTATGTTGGTCACGCATGATGCAACGTAAACAAGTCTTGGAACTTTTTGATCGTACTAATATATTTGTTTTGGACTGATTGTGAGATGATAATTTAGCACAAAAAAGCCCATTTAGGAAGCTTTACTTGAGTATTTGCTTTTAGTGTGGCCGTTTGCTTTCACGTGACCACAGTTTACTGTAGATATAACTGTACACTGCCCATCGCAGCTAGTTTTGGTTTCTCATCAGTCTGTCCAGGTGAAGCACCTAAACTGTTCTGGAACAGAGTTTGAGTCGTGTTGACAATAATTACTCATTTTATCTCTCAGTGATAACAGCAGTCATTATAATCTGTTGTAAATAGTGACGATCAGAAGTGCAGGGTCTGTACCTTTGTGTTTGTTCCTCCTGAGACTCAGCCTACTGACTGTATCCTCTGGAGGGGATTGTTTGTTCACATGCATCTCCTTTGACACTTTAACACCACTCTATGAGTCTCTGTTGTATTGTAAAGAGGACATGCTGGGCTTTCTACGTATATGTCATAAGATAGGTTGGGCTGCTGGGAACCGCTGTTTCTTTACATGCAAAAGGGTTGACGAAAGAGGAGAGAAAAGCTGTGTATTGATTTTTTAACCATGATAATCACATATGTTTATCAGAATGTCAGTATGGATATGTTTACCTCTAAAAACTTTGTTAGACCAAGACTGTCTTAATGTACTAATTAACTCCACATTGTTGTAGGTGACAGAACTGATAATTCTCCGTTAGATAGTTAAAGGAGACTGATTTTTCTGATAAAGAAAGTGATAAGGAGACTTTGAACCTGTGAGAAAGGTTTATTAGGTTCGTATACGAATCAACCAGAACTCCATTCATTCCTATGAGAGCCTCCATTATCTCCAATGTTTTCAAAACTCATCTTTTTTTTTTCTAGTCTGGAATGTGATAGTATGATGATATTTCAAGTTAGCAGCATCCTGCAACAGATTATGCGACAGCAGTTGTAAAGGCATGGGTTTGTGATCAGTAAAGCCGATACCAGTCTGTTTAAAAAATGTTTTGATCAGCTCTGATTTGATCTTTGGGACTGGATCCAGACATCTCTACTTAGAAATCAGGTCAATTTGTACCTGTAGGGTTAAAAATCGTTCCCTCCAGCCATTAGAGGTAATGTATTGTGTTCGAAAAGCATGGTTTTCACTTTAAACTCAAGATTCGTTTCAGTTACATAGACATTTAAAAGGTTTACCTTCACTTGATGGGTTCTTACAGATAGTAGAGTGTAAAAGAAATCTTTGAAAAGCCAAAGATCCATGAAAAATCTGGATCTCACACAACACACCTGTACAAATGTCCATGTTGGTGTGAAATCACCAACTTACTCTGCTAAGTTTGTGATTTGTCTGTTTCTGTCTCTTGCAAAGATTAGCCATTTTATCTGGATCCAGGTTCCTCTCACAAAACTGCCTAAAATATCGCAAAAATATAGAGGTAAAATCTTTATTTTTATTTAATTTCATCCAATGTGTCAACACAACAATGAGGAGGTGCAACTTCATACATTTGCTGAGACTGTGGTGTGATGAGGATGATTAAGACCCAACAATAGCACTTCATACTCCTTTATTCCAACATATATTCTCCATATATGTATGTTATTAATAATGAAGTGTCTGACCTGCAGTATGCATCAACTTCCTTTCAGCGAGTCAATCTGAAATCTTTACTGCGCCTTCTTTACTTTCTCGTCTGCAGTGTTGAAACCATTAATCATCACTCTGTCATCTTGTTTTTTTACATTCATGTGATGTTTGCTTGGATTTTCCTGAGCTGAGAGGCGTGAGAACTTAATTTTTATTGCGTCTATTTTAAAAGTAGCTAGACTTTATTATTTGCTACTGTGACTTCTGCATTCCAGCACCATGAACAAGTTCAAAACAATGATAAAAATGTGACGACTAAAGCAAAGTGGAAACTTTCTGTTGCACATTTATACCTTTGCTTGTTGCTTAGATGAAACCTAAATAAGTTTCATTTTACATACAAAAAAAGGAAACTAATGTACATTTGGTAATCTTGTTCCTTTTTTGTTTTTGTTGCGCATTCATCAAGTTAGAGTTATAACTCAGAATTATACGTCATAAGCACATAAAAGTGTCGCCACATGCACCTTCCTCCCTGTAAACTGGTTTCCTTTGATTATCTGAAGGTGGAATTGTGAGACAACAATTAATTTCAGATTCATGTCATGTGATGTGAGGATACATTTGGTGCAGTGCATGAAGTTAAACTCTGGGGGGGGATAAAACTTGTAGTAATTTACATTTTAACAGTTTTGCTTGTTGTACAACATAATTACTGTATATATAAAAGAAATTATTAAGTAAATGTGTTGCAGCTCGTCTTTTCTGGTGTATTTTTATGCAAACGGCAACTTATTTTGTCTTCAATTTTTTCACCACAGGTTTCTGCTCTTGCCAGCTTTTATACAGCAAACATTCAAAATACTGATATATTTAAAGAAAGTGTGCACACAATATGATTAACTTTTGCACTGCACTGTGTTATTTTTATTCCTTTCGTATACTTCTGTACAAAATGCTGTTAGAGACACCTGCTGGTCACATTACTAACATCCATCATGAAATTTGCAGTACAACTAAGAGTAAGGACACTCACTCCAAAGAATTATTAGTAAAAGTGCTACCTACTTATGAAAATACTTTCAGATTTCTAGCAAACAGATATAGTTAACCTTTGGCAACATTGCAACAAATCTGCAGGAAGGTCATATTTTCAGATGCAAGTTAGATTTGCGTGACTTCTAGCTGACTTTATGGAAAACTTCTGGGAAACACACCAAGTGATGTGCAATGCATATTAATACAATAACAGACTGTGCTGGCATCTTACTTTGTAACATGTTATTTTCAATACAGCAACAGTATTTTGAGTTATGTGAAGCAATTTAAAGATTTTTTCCCCACATTTCAGCGCCAATATTGGTCCAGAAACATTCAAGTTTGTGTGACAGAATGACACACACACCTTTTTATCAATCACCTTGGTCCACAATTTCTAATCTATTAGGATACAAATGGAAATGACCAAAAAAAAAAAAAAAAAAACCCACTACTATGATAAAAACAAACACTAACAGCTTAATGATACTCACCAATAATTGACATAATTTGCTGCTGTTTTCTAATGTCACAAGACGTTAACAGGAGCTGAAGTTTGTTGCTTCCAGTTGTTTTGGACTATTTCCTCTGAGTTTCTGAAATAATTGCAGTGGGATCCATGTGAGGGCCTATGAAGAGAGAAATCTGCACACATTTACACATAACTTCATTATTTATTTATATTTCTAAATGATCCCTGACATTGAGACAGGATGGATCAGGATCTAGCAGCTGTGGACTTCACTTCACCTCAGACAGGTGGGTCATAGTTTATCAAATGCAGGGAAATCATCCGTTGGATCGCAGCCCTGAACTTCAAAATGTCACCATTTTATCATAAAAATAAAACTGAGCTGATAATGATTTGGATAGTTTGATTACATGGTGATGTTTTTTGGATCTTGGTCTGAGAACATAATTTGTGTTCCTGACAACATCCTCTGAATGTTGATGATAAAACATTAAAACATTAAATTAACTTCACAGGAACACTATTGGATTTTTTAAAAACATTCTTTAAACATTGTTCTTAGAAAATTATTAGAGCTATTCCTGCCAGCTGAATAAACATCCTTTAACCCTGGTGTCATCCTGTGGGTCAAAATTGACCCGTTTTAAAGTTTGAAAATGTGCATATATATATATATATATATATATATATATATATATATATATATATATATATATATATATATATATATATATATATATATATATATATTTTTTTTTTTTTTATTTTTTTTTTATTTTTTTTCATTGTGAAACTTCTGATGTCCACATTTTTGGGAAATCTTTGAACATTTTTTTGTGGAAAAAAGAATTGTTAAAAATGTTTCTTAAGAACAGTCACAAAAAATTTTTTATGTGAATGTTCTTAAAGAAAATATTAGAAGTTTTACTGGTATATATGTAATCACATTAGATATTGTTAGGATTTTTTGTAAGATTTTTACTCATTTTTTGAAAATATTTACAAGAATATTCTTGCCAAATTTTGGGGATTTAAAAAAAAATAAAACTTTAAAGGGAAACTTTATAGGAATTATTTGAATTTTCTTCCTGAAGGTTTTGCAAATTTTCAGAAATTTGGGGAATTTTTTTGCTGAATTTTTGGATTTTTTTGTCAGACAAGGAAACAATATTTTTTGGTGCCCGTAAATGAAATCAGGAGGGTTAAAATCTATTCCCCGGTAATATTTATGACCTTTAGGTGGCGCACTGTGATTGGACCGCAGCTCCTCCATCACCGCCTCCTCCAACATGGCGTCCTCCGGCCAGGCATCAGCTCCATCAGCGGGGGCGGGGCCTCGGAGGGTCGGGCTGCCAGGCGTTGGGCACTTCCGGCGGGGTTCGGGTTTCCTTCGACTCGCGTTTAAATGGAGCCGCAGGACGGCAGCTGCTCGACATCCAGCACCGAGCCGTGACACCGAGCCACCGGCCTGGAACACGGCGCAGAAAGCGGCTCTTTTCTGCGGAGCTTCGTGCGGCTTTTTGTGCGCAGAGCAGCGGAACAATAACGGAACCGTGACCACAGCTCGGTGCATCATCTGCGGATTCCTGCATTCTGGTGGATCCGCTGATGTGGAGCCTGATGATTTAGGATTTTCTCCACTGTTGGAACAAACTGTATGCGGCGTTTTGAGTCGCTGTTTTATTATTGTTGTTATTAGTGGCCTGGATGAGAGCGCATTTAAATAGTCAGGTGGATTCCTTATAATTAGATTGTTTTGCAGTTTAATTAGGCATTTGCACAGACTAATTCCTCAACATAACCTAAAAATTAACATCTAGTGCAGGATTACAGGCTGATATTTCATTTTTGTGCACATTTACATACAATTAGTGTGACACAAACGCTATTTTCAAGACTTTTAAATAGATTTGCATAAAAAAAAATAACCTGCAGAATTAAGTATTTTCAACATATATGTGGGGAAATCTCACTTTTAGCTTGACTTTTAAACAAGAAATCACATTTAGTGGCCTAGTGCATCAACAAACTGCATTTTTTTGTTGCAAATTCACCCCTACTAGAGGTTGAATTACACCACAAGCGACCATGTTCAGCTGGCTGGGAACTGATGACCGCAGGAAGAAGGAGCCGGAGGTGTTCCAGACGGTCAGTGAAGGCCTGAAGAAGCTCTACAAAACCAAGCTGCTGCCCCTGGAGGAGAGCTACAAGTTCCACGAGTTCCACTCCCCGGCACTGGAGGATGCAGACTTTGACAACAAGCCCATGGTGCTCCTGGTGGGTCAGTACTCCACCGGCAAGACCAGCTTCATACGGTGAGGAAACACACCACCATCACCAGAAACTCATGACAGGCCTCCAGAAAGATAGCGAGGGAGAAGCAGACACACCCAAACCGACTCCTGCAGCAGCCTCAGTCCTGTAGTAGAACATCAGCCCCACCTCTGACAGCTATGCCACATCTGTAAGAAGTTTATTTGACAGACAACACAACACACACACACACACACACACGCGTGCAAACTTGTTGCATCATTGCAGCTTCTCTGACTTCATGCAGATGGATGCTGCTTCAGGGTGTGGTGGGAATACGTGTTTTCACTTCACTTTGGACTAAGAAAACTCTGTTTATTAGTTGTTTTACATTTCTTAGGTAGAAATTCAAGGTATTTAGTGGTTCATTAGTGGTTACGTTTAAGAAAAATAAGGAAAAATTGTGCAAAACAACACGCAATTAACTTGCAAATTGGGATAATTGAAGAAATAAGGTGCAAAAATTGCAGCTGTTTACAGTGAAAGTGCAAAATTGCTGGTGTTTACTATAATAAAAGAGTATCAGACAGTCTAAGCACAGTTAAAAATAGAAATAATGATGAGCATATAGGAGGGGTGCTTGAGTCCTGGTCAACTGAGGATTATTGGGCTCAGATTTTATCATAAATTTGCGTACATGTGTCATTTTCAATGTAAAAACTGAAACACAAAAATTAGAATGGTAGTAATAACCAAGTAATTACCAGGAAAAGTCAGAAAACTATTAGGGCAATCAAAAAAAGGTGATAAAATTTTTACATTTAGAAGCGAAAAACAAACTTTAAAAAAAAAAAAAAAAAAACTACAACACCGATTAGTTTTTTTTTACATAAACACTTTAAAACTTTCATGTTAGCAGAAAACAGCATTGAACTATGGGTTCTAAGTAGATTTTTGATTTCAGTTTTTCGCTTAGAAAAACACGTTCATCACCTTTGCAAGAAAAATATTAAGTTGTAATTCAAAGATTTCTCTTTTCTGGCAATTCCAAACAAACTAATTCCACTATGTGAAAATATATTCTAGCTTAAAAAGTCCTACAGAGAAGTTATTGTGTTGAACAGTTGTTGTCACTTTTGTCAGTGTTGCTGTCACGCCCTGAAGTCTCCACCTCTCACAGATCTTTACATCATGGAGAAAACGTATGCAAACATGGGTGTTCTCTCTTTTCTTTAATTAAAATGTAAAGCTGCCCATGTTTCCTCACCATGTTAGATGTAATGTTGCAGTGGGCGACTCGGGTAGAGAGTCTGATGAAAAACTGGTGCAATCTGGGGAATTTTCATGCAGCAATTTCTGCATTTTGTGCGTCAATTTATGGTAGAAAATATGTATTTTTTTTCAAAGGGAAACCAGTTTACTCTTCAAACTATAATGGAACATATTGCAACAAGATTTTTAGATGTTCTGTGTTGCTTTCAGACATTTATTCTCCTGTAGATCAATTTTTCTTATTTAATTTCTGCACATCTAGGACACATTTGAGATGCAGAAGAAATAGAAATATGCTGCTGTTGGAGTTATTGTTGTTTCTATTAGTAAATGTTTGCTTTTTGTTCATATTTTTACTTAGAGGGAGAAACGCACGTTTTAAATATTGCATCTCCCCTGAAATCTACCTCATTGCGGTGCAGTTTAGTGTAGTTTTCCTCTGTTTTGTGCAAACATTTTCAGTTTTGTTGCATCTGTTAGCTATAGAAGCTTTTCACATTTTAATATCATACTGACCATTTTTTTCTGTTCTGGTGTGGCAGCAAGATAGATTGATCCAGTAGCTCACACTTTACATTTGGGAAAAAATAGGGAGACAAATGTGCAAAAGAACACAAAATTAACATACAAATCACGCTGGTCGAAAACATAAGGTGCAAAGCTGCTGGTATTTACAATAAAAATAGTGTTAAAATGTCAAGGAAGAGTATAAAAGTCAAAATCAGAATAATTATAAGGGAGGGGTAAGAAATGAAATGATTCATAATTAATCCTACATTCGGGAAATTTGCAGCATTGCACCAGCAAAAGACACGAAATTATGACAAAAAGAAGCAAAACTGGACAAATTCTAAGTCATTTTGGAGTTTTTGTTTGTCATTTCAGAGATGCCATTTTGAGCCATTCTGGACAGATTTTAGGCGAGTCTTGTCATTTTGGACTATTTATTGAGTCCTGTTGGAAAAACTTTAAGACAGAAAGGTTTAAAATCACTTCAAATCTGTTCAGAATGACTCAAAGTTCTGTCTGTGAAACTGGTGTTTATGATGGTGATAATGTTAGCAGCGGCGTACTGAGCTGCTTTAAGCTGCTGCTAACGCAAACACAAACACACTGAGCTGCAGAGGATGGTGGGTAATTAGTGAGCAAAGCCTTTGAAAGCCACAGAGAGGATGCTGTTAGTGACTTCCTGCTATAAGACATGAAACATCCTCTCCGTTTTCTCTCTGACTGACAGTAACACACCCGGTCAGCACACGGACCAACATTGTAGCAGCGACATGCAGAATGTGCAAACTGCTGCTAAGGAGCTGCAGGATTCATTTCAGAGCTCCGTTTCTAATAATCTCACCTAAACTACAAGGACGACCCTGTTTTCCACTCAGCTGATGCATTTATTCAGAAGAGAAGTCACAATAAAAGTCTTTATTTAAGCCTGAGTGCAGCAGTTTTACGAAGAAATACAGTTGAGATAAATAAGTTCACGTAACTTTGAATAATCCTCTAAACCCTAAGCACTTTTTGGGCGTTTTTTTCCTCACTGCAGGTTAATTTTTCAAGTTTGAACTCTTCTGGTTATTTCCAGTTAGAGATTTCTGCCTGGTTTTTAGTTTTTTTCAGAGAGTTTATGGTGGAAAAGAAAAAGAAAAAGATTCTTTGCACCAATCAGGATTTAACAGTATTTCAGAATCTGATGTTTGTTAGCAGAAAACAGCGTTTCGACGTGTTTAGGGTAGGGTTGTGCTATAATATCGACCCACTGATATTACTGGCCCGATATTGGCATAAAAACGTAATATCGGTCAATATCGTTATTGTTTTTTTTTTTTGCCTATCGTGAAAACCAAGAAAATAATACCTGGATTTGGCCGACATTTAACGGCGTGCACAATGATGACATCATCAAACTGCTTCATGAAATGTGTAAACAAGTGTGGCTGCAGTAACAAGCTTGCTGTGCCTGACTAACAATATGTCTGTGGTTTGGAATTATTTCCAAGCCCACATGTATCTGTATCGGTTGATATCTGAATCGGAAATTGAGAGTTGGACAATATCGGTATATCGGTTATTGGCCAAAAAGCCAATATCGGACATCTCTAGTTTTAAGTTGAGTCTTTTTCTTGTACAATGCAAAGTTTCTTGCTAAGAAAAGCAAGTTTCTCGCCTTTGCAAGAACAATATGAAGTTATAAGTCAAAGATTTGTCTTTTCTGGCAATTCAAACAAACAATTCCACTATTTGAAGATAAATTCCAGCTAACAAAGTGCTTCAAAAACTGCATTTAGAGATGAAAAACACTGACTAAATCACATTCCTACATAAACACTAACTTTAAATCTTTCACGTTTGCAGAAACGGTGTTCCAACGTGTTTGAATCAGATTTACGAGCCTTTTTCTCGTAGAATGCAACGTTTCTTGTTAAGAAAAGCAAATCTGTCATCTTTGCAAGAAGGATATTAAGCTGTAATTCAAAGATTTCTCTTTTCTGGCAATTCCAAAAATTAATTCCACTGTTTCCATGTTTGCAGCCTCTACAGATATTTTCTCTCTACTCTGCTCATCAGCTGTAGAAAGATGTTTCACCATGCTGAATGCATCTTCAAACAACTTGCTGACAACTTGTGGTCGTTTTCGGTCTCATTTTCATAATTTTTTGTCTTGTTTATGTCGTTTTGTGCCTCTTTGTGGTCTTTTTGTCCCCACATACTACAGATATTTAACTATTTCCATGGTTCCAGCCTCTAGAATTTTTTTTCTCTCTGTTTTGTTCATCAGCTGTAGAAAGATGTTTCACCATGCTGGATGTATCTTCCAACTACCTGCTCCTCTGTTCACTGTTTTTGAGCCATGCTGCATTTATAGTATTGATCCAGTAGGTTTGATTTTCCTCTCAGTCTCTCCGTGGAAACACTGCCTGCAGTTCAACTGAAAACTCGGAATTTCAAATAGTTTATTTTTGATGATTTGTTTTGAATGAGATATGTAGAATGAAGTGATTTTGATGAAATACAACTTTAAGCTCAGATTTGGTAATTTTTTTTTTGTTGACAGAACAGCATGTCACATGAGGTAGAAAGTTAAAAATCCAACCATACTTTTTCTTTTCATAGTTTGTGACTGATAAAAGGGGTCATTTTGGTGAATTTCAAAGCCCTGCCACCAGGTTTTGGGGTTCAGAAGGTTAAATTTATCAGGTTCAAGTAAATCTCTTGGTGTGTATAACTGTAGTGATGGAGACGGAGACCAAGAAAAATGTGTGATGCTGCGGATAATAATAATAATAATGAGGAAGGATTATAGTCCAAAAAAGAAAATGCTATTAAAAGGTGGCGACAAAACTTGCATCTTGCAGATTTAAAATCAGATTTGGTTTGACATGAAGTAGAAAAAGTCACAGAATGTAAATGAATATCTGTCTGGCAGCAAAAAGAACGAGGGAACAGGTGGAGGAGAAGGGGTGCTGATGGAAGATAAAACAGATATCCAGAGATCAGCAATCTGAGCCTGTTTGCAGTTTTGGGCTGAATATATTGATTTTCCTTGTCAAAATGCACGGCATCACCAGAATATAAGTTTTCCTTCAAGGTGACTGAACACATTTGCTCGTGCAGATTCACTCATATGACAAAAGATGCTTCAGAGCTTTAAATTTCAGTTTTAAAATGCACAAAAAGCAGAATAACGTGACATGAGCTGCACATACCCGCAGCGTATCTGTGATTTCCAACACGCAGTCTCGTGCATATACATTGCACAATCTTTGCACACACATTGTGGCTCATGTTAAACGGAGAGATGGCTCTACCAGGCACTGCTGCCTCCCTTGACAAGGTGTCTGCATCCTTACATCTGCTCACAGTTAACATCCCACACTCGCAATTTAGACGTACGACCCCTACAATCGTAAATCTGCAGCCTTAAATCTGTTTTTATGGTCAGCACTGACATTGTTGGGGTTGTGAAACTAACAGAAACACACCAATCTTCACTTGAGGCTCGTGTGATGTCACCGAGTCAACAGCTGAGGGTTTGAACTTTCACATCTGAAGCAGATGCAAGTCAGCTGTTCCAGATGAAGTCAGGATACTTTCTGCAGCAGAACATATTAGATTTTTAAGGAGTATACTGTGGTGTGTATAGAACTGCATGTTCCTGTCCACAAACCTTCTCCACCTCAGCTGTTTTTGATTATCTGTGAGCAAACAAGCCTCTGGCAGGGTCATATATTTAACCAAAAATGCCCTTAGAAGTCCAGTCTGCATATTCTCCATGTTGTCAGGACTTTAACGGGATAGTTTGAGGTTATGCTGGAGAATATTGAGTCTTTATTCCTCTTTAGATCCACTTTCTGCAGCTCATTATTTGCCGAGAGTCATTTCTGACAGTTGAGTGCTTCACATTCTCAGCTTTAAATTAAAAAGTTGGCTTTGATTCTTAAAGGACTAGTCTGACATTTTTGAGAACTATTTTTGCTAATATGCGAGTGAGAGCAGATATCTCTGATGTCTGTGCACAATTTGATGGTTATGTAAGTGCAGCATGAAGGCTAGAAACATCCAGCTTGGCTTTGTCTTCAAGTCCAGTAACTTCATTAAAGTTCATTAATTAACGGGTTTTCATGAATTTAATGCTCTGAACCCCAAAAAACAAGTTTGAAAGGCATGTTATCTTTAACAAACTAGCAAAAAAGATACCATTTATCTGTCAGAAACTCAAAAAACAAAAAGATTTGTGAGACTTTCCAACCATCCTCGAACATATCATGTCTGACTATGGAGTTTTACCTGCAAAATAACCAAATTTAGGCCTAAAATTGTGATATTTCATCAAAATCACTTTATTCTTTGTGTCTTTTTAAAAAAAAAAAAAAAAGACATATATACACAGGTTTGCAGCAGATTCTTTAAAAAAACTCTTCGCTCCTCTGTGCAACCGAAAAGTTAGGAGGATCAACAAAACCAAATGCAAAAAATGTGAATTATATCACAAATTACGAAGTTGTTTCAAGTGATTGTATAACAAACAGGAGTCTCTGTTACTCAACAACCTACTGGTGATTACAAAAGTTTCTCTGTAATATTAAATATACATAAACTGAACTAAACTGTAACCTCAGTTAATCCGAACAAACACACAAACTGTCATCAGATTGTGAAATATTGCTAAACCATGATTAATGCATAGATGTGACAGTTTTTTCCCTTTTTAATCTGAGGAAAACACAAATATACACAAAAAAGCAACAATCTGTAAGTAGAAATAACCAAAATAGTTCAACTTTTGCTCATGTGTCACTCACAGTAAGAGCCTGTTTGTTTTCAGGAGTCTTCATCTAGTGAATGTTCTCTATCTTTGTCTCACCTGATCACGAAGCTTCCCCCTTAAAGGTCTTTTCTTTGTCCATGTGGTCTACAGCAGATTTAATTTTGCTTCTTCTGGAGCTGGTGAATGGCAGCAATCCAGCCCACGATCATGTAGAACTCCCCTAATCTTTGTTCCAGCAGCATCTAATTGAAGGCAGACCAGTTTTCAGGTTATTTTTGAACTGTGTGTAACCATCCAGACCAATTTCTTTTCAGTTTTGTAGTTATGGAAAAGCATGGGGGACGTATATGAGGCTACAGACTCCAGATATAATAGAACAGTCTGTTGTCATTGACTGAACACATACGGATACTTCAAACTGGATATAATGGTTATTTTAATGGCCTTACACTATATAATACACTCCACACTATTGTTTTTTGTCTCAGGTAAGTTGATCTAGAAGGATTATTCCAGCATACCAAATGGGTTTTCATGTATGGTTGATTTATTCTCACCTGGTGTAAAGCTCATCAGCTTCTTATCTTGTTTTGTTTTAACGGCATCTCCTTCTATCGCATCTGCAGTTACCTGTTGGAGCAGGATTTTCCGGGGATGAGGATCGGCCCTGAGCCCACCACAGATTCCTTCATCGCGGTGATGCACGGCGACACAGAAGGCGTCATCCCCGGCAATGCCTTGGTTGTCGACCCCAAGAAGCCCTTCAGGAAGCTGAATGCCTTCGGAAACGCATTTCTCAACAGGTAGAAGCTCAGACACAAATATTTACGTTATAAAGTACAGAATGTTATACAAAGGCTGGACGATATAGCGAAAAAATCCACAGTATTAAACT
Source organism: Amphiprion ocellaris (assembly GCF_022539595.1). Lineage (NCBI taxonomy): Eukaryota > Metazoa > Chordata > Actinopteri > Pomacentridae > Amphiprion > Amphiprion ocellaris. Next base: position 27,024,647 of record NC_072777.1, on the reverse strand, counting down.
TCCCATTTCACAGTACCTATAAAAAAGTATTTACCTTGCTTGATGGTTTTCCCCTTTCATTGCTTTTCAACATTCAATCAAGGTCAATATGATTTGCCTTTTTTGACAAGAACTTCCAAAGAAGATTATTTCATGTCAAAGTGAAAACAGATTTCTACAAAGTAATCACAATGCAATGGAGATCATCTGAGTGCAGTGAATGTGTCTCAGTGATTGTAGTATGAAGACCGTATGTATGTAAGACCTGTATCTGGAAGATCCAGTCACTGGTGAATCACTACTACTGGATATATCTACATCATGAAAACTAAAGAACACTCCAAGAAACTCTGTGAAAATACTGAAAAGCATCAGTCAGGGGATGATACAAGAACATTTTCAAGTCACTGAATATCCCTTGAATTTCAGTTAAATTCATCATTAAGAAATGGAAGGAATGCAGAACATGAGAATATCTGACTAGAGCGGGACGTCCTCAAAAACTGACTGTACAACAAAGAGACTAGTGAAGGAGGCCACTAACACACCTACGATTCCTTTTAAGGAATCATAGGTGTCTTAAATCAAAGTTATTTATGGGAGACAAAGAGAAAGACACTGTTGAAAAAAGCTCATATTAAATCTGGTCTAGAGTTCACCAGAAGACACATGGAGACTCTGAAATCAACTGGAAGAAGGTTCTTTGGTCTGATGAGAAAATGTGCTTTGTAGCCATTAGACTAGATGTTGTGTTGGGTGGAATCCAAGGACAGAACATCAACACAAATACACCATCCCCACCGTGAAGCATGGTGGTGGCAGCATCATGATGTGAAGCATGGTGGTGGCAGCATCATGATGTGAAGCACGGTGGTGGCATCATCATGATGTGAAGCACGGTGGTGGCAGCATCATGATGTGAAGCACGGTGGTGGCAGCATCATGATGTGAAGCACGGTGGTGGCAGCATCATGATGTGAAGCACGGTGGTGGCAGCATCATGATGTGAAGCACGGTGGTGGCAGCATCATGATGTGAAGCACGGTGGTGGCAGCATCATGATGTGAAGCACGGTGGTGGCAGCATCATGATGTGAAGCACGGTGGTGGCAGCATCATGATGTGAAGCATGGTGGTGGCAGCATCATGATGTGAAGCACGGTGGTGCCATCATCATGATGTGAAGCACGGTGGTGGCAACATCAAGATGTGAAGCATGGTGGTAGCAGCATCAAGATGTGAATCACGGTGGTGGCAGCATCATGATATGAAGCATGGTGGTAGCAGCATCAAGATGTGAAGCACGGTGGTGGCAGCATCATGATGTGAAGCATGGTGGTGGCAGCATCATGATGTGAAGCATGGTGGTAGCAGCATCAAGATGTGAATCACGGTGGTGGCAGCATCAAGATGTGAAGCACGGTGGTGGCAGCATCAAGATGTGTTCTCAGCAGCAGCCATAGAAGGCTTAAAGGTAGAGGGTAAAATGAATGCAGCAAAGTATAGAGAAATCCTGGAGGACATCCTTATGTAGTCTGAGAAGAACTCAGACTTGGGAAGAGATTTGTTTACCAGCAAGATGATGAGCCGAAGCAAACAGCCAAAGCGACACAGAAATGGTTTAGAGACAAGGTGAATGTTCTGGAGGTCGAGTCAGAGTCCAGACCTCAATCCAACCGAGAACTGGTGGTTGGACTTGAAATGAGCTGTTTACTCACAATTTCTCTGTAACCTGACAGACTTTGAGCAGTTTTGCAGAAAAGATTGGGGTAAAATTACAGCGTTTAAATGCTCAGGCGGATTGAGACCTATCAACATGTCTCAATGCTCTAACTGCAGCCAAAGGGGCATGGAAGTCTGTTCTCACTTTGACATGAAAGTTCTTTTTTGCAAATTCCTGTTAAAAAAAGCTAAATTAAATTGACCATGATTCAGTGTTGAAGAGCAATAAAATGGGAAAACTTCCAAGAAGTGCTCATACTTTTTATAGGCACTGTATTTAACTCATGATGTGTGTTTTAGCATATAAAAAACACCATATGGACATGAGAAAAAGGTTGAAGAACTCTTTAGAGAAACTTATTTTTTCTATTGCTATTGATGAAGTGTCTATGTCTGGTATGTGTTGGTATCCTTTTATCGACCAGGCCTCGGTCATACCAGGGTGAAGTAGGTAAACGTAAAGGAACAGTCTAAAGAAGGCAGCGGGTAAGAAAGAGCAAAGAGAGTACGAGTGAGAATCCACACCACGACTCTACATTCCTGCCTGATTGAATTTCCCTCTGCTCGCTGCTCAGGCTTTCCTCTGTTAACGGCGGAGTGCGTGTGACACAGCCAGGCATCTCTGCAGAGTCATGCTTCCAGAAAAAGGCCAACTCTTGCAGCAACGTCCTCACCGCAAGGGCCCACCGCTGATAGAAGTGTTGGGGGGGATTAGAGGGTTCGCAGTGAGGACGACCACTAACCTTTTGTATTTATTCAGCTGGGAGAGCAGCAGAGAAGTGGTTTGGTGGATGATGTTTGTTGTTAAAACGTTTTACACTTCTGTCCATGTGCAGGTTTGTTTGCGCTCAGCTTCCCAACCCGGTTCTGGAGAGCATCAGTGTGATCGACACTCCAGGAATTCTGTCCGGAGAGAAACAGCGAATCAGTCGAGGTACGACAGACTCCATTACATCCCTGTGTTTATGTGTGATGAGCGATTGTGTGCCTGTGTGAGGACTCATTCAGCTGCAGCCTCCAGCCTCCCCCCTCTACACTGAACTCTGAACTACAAAGTCAGCGTTTCCTTTGGACATTTGTGTGGCGTTTATTTTAGCTTTTGCTATCAGGAGGATTATGCTTCTTTCATTTCAAAGAACAGGAAGCAGTGACAGAAAGATGAGCTTTGGTTGTGCTCTTTCACCCACTCATGCACAAACACAACTTGACTTTAACAGTTTTCACTCTTTGTGTTAAAGTTGAACATGGAAAATGCTCCTTATGCCAACAACCAGAGCTACAGATAAAGGAAACATTCCATGAAGTGCCTATAAAGGAAGTTTTCCCCTTTTGTTGCTTTCACCATTGAATCATGATCAATTCTGATAGGTTTTTTTTTGGATCAGAATTTCCAAAAATGACTCTTTCATGTCAAATTGAAAACAGATTTCTACAAAGTAATGTCATTTAATTAAATTTATAAAACTTTAACTAGTGAGTACATAAGTATTCACCCTCTTCAGGTCAGTATTTAGTAGATGCACCTTTGGCTGCCTCAGTCAGCCTTGCACATCTGGAAGCGAGAATTTTATCCCATTCTTCTTTGTAAAGCTGCTCAACCTCCGTCAGATTAAACAGGGATAATGAGTGAACAACCCTTTTCAAGTCAAGCTACAAATTCTCAGTTGAATTGAGGTCTGGACTCGGCCTCCAGAACATTCACCTTATTGTCTCTAAACCAGTCCTGAGCAGCTTTGACTGTTTGCTTCGGCTCATTGTCTTGCTGGTAAACAAATGTTCTCCCAAGTCTCAGTTCTCTTCAGACTACGTCAGGTTGTCCTCAAGCATTTCTCTACACTTTGCTGCATTCATCCATTTCGTAATGATGGATTTAATTGTACTCCAAGGGTTATTTATGTGGGAAATATTCTTGTATCCATTTACTGACTTCTCCAACTGGCTGCACATGTGTTGATTTAGGTGAGTCACATTTTATGTTTTCGATTTTTAATTAATTTACATTCCTTGCTGAAATCTAGCAGAAATCTGTTTTCACTTTGATGTGAAAGTCTTTTTTGTGAGTTACTGTCAGAAAAGAAGAATTATATCAACTATGATTCAGTATTGAAAAGCAATTAAAGGGGGACTTCCAAGGGTGGTGAACACTTTTTTTAAAAGTTGGATCAGTTTTCACTCTGAATTAAAGTTAAATCATGGAAAACGCATATAATGAAAACAAACCGAGAGCTGCAGATGTAAGAGGACTTACATATATGGGGTGTGTCAGTAGCTGAGTGGTTGCAGAGTAGCTGTAACTGCATCATCCTTCGCTTTGTGTTTCCTGTCTGCCTCTTCACTGCTTACTGTCCAATAAAGGCAAAAATGTTCCACTTACCGAGGAAAAAACAAGAAGTAGTTACACATGTTTTAGATTTAGCTCTGAAAGAAAATCCAGCATTTGTGGGGACGACCACTTTCAGAGTAGAACCATAAAACTGGTCAAAAACCATTAAATTTTCCTGTTTCATCCTGTTTTGAGTTTTGCATTGGTCAGGCCACGACATGCTTTCACAGCCTGATTGGCTGTAATGACAAAAACAAACTAAATTCCTAATTTATAGCAGCTCTATTTATATCATCCACAGATTTCAGACAGCCTCAGCTTGTTGGAGACTAGAGTGTTTTATAAGGTGATGATGGCAAATAGGGATACAAATTTTACACCAATTTATTTACCGATTGTCAGCAATGAATCAATTCAGTCAAGTCAGTCACTGTTTTTTTATATAGCAAATTAAAACAGCAACTGCTGCAACAAACTGCTTTCCAGTAAAATAAGATCATGACTGGCATTATAATTTAATCTCATCAACATGAATAATGGGGTTTAGACCCTCTAGTGTTATTTCTGATGTAATTTTACCTGATTAGTGCACAGATGAGTGATTATAACCCACCAGAAATGATGTAATATACTACTTTACCTTACTAAAATACATATAAAGGCTAACACCATGCAGCACTATGAATTATGAAGATGAACCAGACTAAACTGGAGCTAAAGTTTGCACCCTACAAAAATAAACACAAAAGTCCAACAAATCCAATGATTGCCTGGATCCTATTGAGTAAGCTTTGTTTTTTGTTTTTTTTTAGTGTATTTATTATTATTTTTTAAATTATAGATATTTTTTGTATTTTATGTTTTGTTTGTATCCGTAGTTGAAATTAGTGAAAACAGGGAATGTTTAACCATATGCTAATTGCTGAGTATTTTTAATTTATTACTGACACTTTTTTTTGCTGTAAAATCAGCTCAGTTACATTGAAAATTTGAAGAACAGCTACAGTAGTGAAGATCCTAGCCTAGCATTGTTAGCATGAGCCTCAGGTAGCTAGCTAAGCCAGACAATCTTTGTATAATTAAATGCTGTAGAAATCAACGCGGCTACCACAATGTGCTAGTTTTATGGACCTTTAGAGGTAACTGTTAAATCTCATTTAACAGTTAGAGGCTCCACCTGGTGGAACAACAAGGTACTGCATTTTCTGACATGCATGTTCCTCTACAGTCTTCTGCCCCGTTCATTAATATATTTTTAATCAATAAAAATGTTAATCGCAATTAAGTAATTAGATTAATCACTGACATCCCAAGTAGTTAAGATACCCTGATGCTTTAGTTCATGACTGCACAAGAGGGGGGACTACTAATGTTGCAATTTTTATTAAACACTAGAAATACTAGTTGTTACAACACATTGGTAAAATTTTATTAAGGTACATCACCCCAGCACTGGCTAACTGTTGTATCTAAGATGTTATCTCTCCCTGTGAATGATGTGATCCAGCAAGGTGCAAAGTAGGACAGATGATATCTTCTAAATAAACCGCAGTTTGTCTGGTTTGGGCTTTGATGTGGATTATGAAAGTAAGATTGAATAAACTAGAATAAACTAGTACATACCCACTGAAATGGAGCAATGTGTAACCACATTCATCACAGGCATGTGGATGTTAACTTTTAAGCTTCTATTAATGAGTTGTCACCTTTTGTAGGATGATGCAATGTTCATAGGAGTCCCACTTGAAGTATGTGATAAACAGTTTCAAATGGCTTGTAAATCCTAAATGCAATATATATTTCTGTCAAATTTGAACTCTATTGTTCTGCTTAATTTTGACAGTCTGAGTTCTTTCTTACTGTTAGATTAATTTAAATTCCAGTTTAAGAGGGAAAGCAGTTGTCAGAACCAGCCCTAATGTTGTTTTGCCATAATACTTGCACAGAAATCACATTAGTAAGTTGTTCTTTGCTTATGCACTGCTGCTTATCTCTTGCCACTGATTCCAGCTGATTCAAACTATTAAGAATTAAGGATGAAGTATAAAATAATCACACATTCATTCAAGTAGTTGTGCACAGATCGCAGCCACGATGAGAACTAAACTGCAGAGATGACAGGGTGAAGAGAAGTTTACAGGAATCCTCCTCAGCTTTCCCACAGGTTGATCACTGTCTAGCATGGCTGGCATTCCTAAAGCTAAACACTGGCATCACTATACCAACCGCTAGCATTAACAAAAGAGCCGAGTACTAACTAAAGACGCTCATAATTTACTCTTAAATGCATTTAACCTCTTTGAATTTTAGCCTTTGCTGGATTCTTGCTTTGTTTCTTCATTCTCACAGATTATTTTTGCACTACTTTCATGTTTAATGTCAAGTAAAACCATTTTTGTTATTGACTGTCCTCATAGTGAATCACTGATTGCATCAATCACAGTAGTGGTTGATGGTTGATGCATACAGTAACAGCAGATCCTGATCCAGTAAAACTATATCTGCAGTCAGATTGTAGAATTTATCTGCACTCCAAACAGGTTATTAGATTTTGTGATAGTTTGTGTTCATTATGTGATGGATAATGGGCATTATTAAGTAGAATCTAAATTATTATTTCTCATAACAGCGTTTTTTCCTGCCTCAATTATTATTTCCCAACTTTTCATGCATGAGTAGTATCATGAAATTCAAAGTGCTGACATAACAAAATGTAGAAATATGCAGCTTTCAAGGAACAAGACCAAGTGCTGGTCACTGAGTTCAGTGCATTACTTCATAGTTGCGTTGCGTCTACTGGGATCTGGGTTTTCTTGCCTGTTATGACAGCACTGCTGTTGGGAAACAGCTGAGAATGATTGGCTTCTGAGCACCAACAGTAAAGATTAACGATATTTAACTAGTTAACACATGTAGGAGTTGTCCACACTGTGACCATCAGATTGTTAATAAAACTAAGTGTAACGTAACCAAACGTTAATATAATTTGCTGCGGATCACATGGACAAAGAAAAGGCCTTCTGGAGAAAGTTCTGAGGTCAGATGGAACAAAAACTGAGCTTTTTGGCCACAGTGAGCAGAAGTATGTTTGTAGAAGAGAAGGTCAGGCTTTTAATCCCAAGAACACCAAACCTACTATCAAGCACGGTGGTGGAAGTATTATGCTCTGGGGCTGTTTCGCTTATAACCTCCGCGTTCTTCAGGAAAACCTAAAATCATCAGCCAGAAGGTTGATCTTGGACACAGTTGGATGTTTCAACTAGACAATGAGTCCAAAAACAAATCAAAAGTGGTAAAGAACTGGTTAAATCAGGCTAGAATGAAGGTTTTAGACTGGTCTTCCCAAAGTCCTGACTTAAACTCATCAAGAACCAGTGGATTGTGATGAAGAAATAAGTCTGAGTTAGAAAGACAACAAATTTAGTTGAACTGCACCAATTCTGTCCAGAGGAGTCAAAGATAAACCAGAAGCTTCTGGACGGAAACCAAAAGACCTTGTTGAGGTGAAAATGGCCAAAAGGCATTTAAGTTAAGATTATTCCAAGTTTAAACTGAAACAGAGCAACATCAGATCTGTTTTACTGCCTGTTTGAACGTGTTGTCAGACCAAATAAAATCAGCACAGTGAGGCGAGACTGTGCTTTTGTCTGCTGGATGTAGAAAAACAATAATACAGGCTAAACTTAACCTCTGCTGAGCACAGCTGTGTTTTCTCTGAGTGTGTGGTGAAAGTTTAGTTTGTGTGTTCATTTTCTTTCCATCTTATTCCATTCATTTGTTTACTGCCTGTCATATACATGTTTATGTGTTTCATTTGTATGTCTGATTTATGTCTGTTGTTTTTCATTCTTCATTTTTCTTCCACCCTGTTGCATTGTGTTATCATTGTTTGTTTTTATTTGTGTGTGTCCAGATGAGGAGTCAGGCTATAGCTGCCTACATAGATGTCCTTATGGAGGTATTGTAGATCTGGGCATCAACCTGCAGCTGCAAAAAGTCTAAAAAATACAATGATACCTTGATTTTGAGGAAATTTATAGGCTGTTAGCACAGACTGTATATAAAAGATGGACGTAGAAGACAATTCAGAAGTAACTTAAACCTGCTTTCTTTGTCATCCAGCAGCAGATTATGTGGATATCTATAAATAAATCACCCAAATTCTCACTTGATTTGTTACCTCGGTATTCTTCCTAATGAGTTAATGGTCTCAATCATTAGTTTCAAGTCTCCTTCAATACAATATAGTGTCTGTTATGTAAATTATGGTCCCATTTAGAGGACAATAGATGATAAAGCTGAGAATATTTTACTATATTTCGCAACCCTCGTTTGTTGCATGACAACCGATCTTAGTTTCAAAAAACCTAAGACGCCGATGGACAAATTCCAAACTTGAGGTGTCATAATAGAAGACTCCAAACCAGTTGGTGATTTTATTGTGGCTACATCCATCTTCTTTATACAGTCTATGGTTGTTCCGTGTTCTTCGCCTGCCTTGTCACATGGCTTTTGGAAAAATCTGCATTTGCTGTAAATTCATTTTGTTAGCTCCTGGTAGTCAGTTCATCACGGTGCTGTCGAGGAAACTGACATCCTGAGCCTGTTTCATTGAGGTTTTTTTTCCATTTTCTCTGTTTGATAATGTAGGTTTTAATGTTTTTGCCCAACTGTCCAACACTGACATAACAGGATATTCCAACGATTACTTACCAGCTGATTTAATGCAATTTTGGTCACCATCAGATTTGATTGTCAGAGAGCATTTAAAGAGATTTCTGGATTATTTAAATATCTTATTTTCTCCATTAATGTGTCTATTTGTGTCTCCAAATGTCATGCTATCTTAGTAGTCTTCACCTCAGTTGTAGAGAATGAGGCAACAGAGTGATGGATTAGCTTAAGTTCTGTTCAGTTTTTCCTAAGAATGCTGATTTTTACACTCTTAGGAACAGTTTAAAACTTTCAGTCTGCCTGAAAGGAAACACAGAATTTGGCAGCCTAGAACAGACATTTTGGTAACTGCATTAGAGATCTCCATCCTGGAAACTTGCTTCCTGTGCAGATCACCAACATATTATCTGGTTTATTTTTATGCATGAGACTGACCTTCACTGAGGATGCAGGCAGAAACACAGCAGGACGTCCTGAAAGACAACATCTCTCTGTAAACTGGTGATGTTCCTGTACTCACTGCTTCACTGCTGGATAACTGTTGCTGCAAAGATTCTGTTCATGAATCTCCTAAATGGCCCAAAAAGTGTCCAAAACAACCTGAAACTTTCCCAAAATGATTCTAAATTTGTCCGAGGTGACTTGAAATCTGTTCAAAAAGGTCTCAGATGATTCTACAGGTGTTCAAACTGACTAGAAATTTGTTCAAAATTACAACATATTTTGAGATTGGAACCTGTTCAAGGCAGACTTAGAAAATCTCCATGTTTCCGTGGATGAGAGGAATCCAGCTGTGGAACTACAACTAATGAACCTGGAGCTCTAATAAACATCCTGGAGATGATTTTTCACTTCCAAAATCAACTGGAAGAAATAACTGAAACACTTAGCTCTACATACACTTAAGAAAAGAAAATGCGACAAGAAAAATGTGTGTTCTAGGCTGCTAATTTCTGTGTTTCCTTGTAGGAGGACTGAAATTTTAAAATGATTCATGTAAATGCCGGGTTTCTTTGGAAAAATGTGGGGATTGCAGGCTAAACACTGTAGAAAAGTGCAAAGTTTGTATGACATTTACAGCCACAATAAACACAAAAATTACACAGAAGGTAGAAATAAAGCAGAATTCTCTTTAAATCTAGTTTCATCCTTCAGCCAAAATATCAACTTCGTACATAAACTGACTGCAGAATTCACTGTGTGTATTTAAGAGCTTCTTACTTCCCTCCAGCACCAGTGTGTCAGTTTTATGGACTGTGAAATAGTGAGATTCATTCTGGCGTGGCTCAGTGTTAGGAACTTGATAGTAGAGCTCATAAAGCAAGTGTTGTTCTTCTCTTCAGCATGTGACAAGTGCACCGAGTGAAGAATAATCTACAGCTCAGAGTATCAAGGTATCTGGTTCTTTGTTGAGCTGCAGTTTGTCCTCTTTGTCCTCTCAGCTCTGTTTCTACAGGACCTAAAGACTAAGCTACAGAACTGTTTCAGTACATTTACATTTACATACTTATTGCTGCTACTGCTGAGGTTTTGCTCACATCCCAGTGAGGAATTACTGCAAACTCAACATGCAAGATGGTCAGTTTTTGATGCATTTCATGAGCATTTCCATTCATGTTAGGAGGTTCTGTTAAAGTTTTCTGGAAACTATTCCTGTACCGGGAGGAGCAATGGTGCAGCAAGTGTGTAAAAAAGGGGGATTTTTTTGTCATAGCTATGTATGTAATAAAGCTACTAAAGAAAATGTTAAATGAAATCGTACCGATTCTTCAACCAGTCGCTTGAAAATAAAAAAAAATCTGTTATTGGTAGATAAACTAACTAGTAGTTAAGTCTAGTATTTGCATCAACCTGTTTTTTTCTATTGAAATTATATGAACAGACTCAGTTTTGTGAGGTTCTGATAATAAATCAACTTGTTACCCAACACAAGACCTACATAGGGGAGAACAGAGACAAGGTAGCTGCTGTTTTCAGCAAATATCAGTTATTTTCTTGATTAATTGATTTGTTGTTTGGTCTATAGAAAGTCTGAAATTGGTGCAAACTGTCAGAGTTTCCCAAAGCCCTTGTTTTGTTCACAAACCAGAAATATTCAGTTTACGATCACTGAAGTAGAAACAAACCAGAAAATATTCACATATAAGAAGCTGCAATAAGGGAATTTTTAGAGTTTTTATCTAAAGAAACCCCACTTAAATGGATTAATCGACTTATCATAACAGTTGTAGATTAATTTAATAGTCGACAACTAATCTATTAGTGTTTGCAGTTGTAATTTTTAGATGATCTGACATGTTGGTTGTTGAGCTGCAATATACAAAATGTTGTTTGCAGAGTTTACACTCCACTTTTTGTGCATCTGTTTGAAGAAGGTGCAGAAACACCAACTCTGACATGAAGTCTGTTAGTTTGGAGTCGAGTAAATGTCCAGTAAATGCAAAATAAATTAGATTTAGCAGTTTAAATTAGGGTGTGAAAACGTTGAGATGTTCATAGGTAGTTTGTTCCTCCTACTGCCAAAAATAATGGCATAATCCTGGAAAACTGACATATTTATGTGTCAAATCAGGTATAGATCTATATCGAGAGCAAACACATGCAAAACCTGTAGATCCAGTTTGACGGTTTTCTACAAACATAGTGTCAAAAGAATCCAATATATTTAAAAAATCCTGACTTAACATGAAGCTGCTTCCTACTACCAACTGACAAACTGCCTCCTGGTTGTTCTCTGTGAATTATAATGACTACTTTAACTCTTTTACCTTTGTCTCTGTCCTACAGTGTCAGTTGGAGACTGTAGCAGCTCACTAATCCTTCATTCTAGTCTTTGTTCTTTGTTCTCCTCTAATATCCAATTTAATTCCTTCAGGTAAGCCTCGTCCTTGAGAAAGTCAAAGGAGTCGATGGTGAATGTATGGATCCATTCATGCATCATTACTCGATTCTTATGCAAAACGCCATGGCTACGTTGCATTTTTCTAGCATGAACTGCTTTTTTATGATGCTAAGGAAGTAAAATAAACTGGATTACATAGTTTTCATAGGGTTATCCTTCATTATTTAGCTTTAAAAGCCACTTTGGCAGCAGCGTCTGAATCAGTAAACACACATTCTTTTCTCTCAGCATGTCGCAATATGGGCGTAAATTCTTGTTGCCTCCTCTTTGACCTGCAGTCACTGTAATGGGAATATTGCAGTGGAGGTTCCCACTTGTCGGATTATAGATAATGTTCATGAAAACCAGCAGCATGAATCTTTAATTTCACTCCAAATGAACGTTATTCTGACGCTGGTATGAGACAGGAGGAGAGAACTGGGAGATAAAGGGATGCAGAATTATTGTCTTACTTTCTGTTTTTTGCTCACTTTATCTAAAAACCTTCTACTGACCTTTAATTTCACAATGCACCCTCCTCTTCCTCCTCTTCCTCCTCCCAGGCTATGACTTTGCAGCCGTCCTCGAGTGGTTTGCAGAGCGAGTGGACCGGATCATTTTGCTGTTTGACGCTCACAAACTGGACATTTCTGATGAGTTCTCAGAGGTGATAAAGGCCCTGAAGAACCACGAAGACAAGATCAGGTTTCTAGTTTATTCATCTTAATAGATAATTCATATTTATTCATACTAATGAGTGGATGTAGCTATAAAATCAATACTGTTTTTGCTCCGTCTGCAGAGTGGTGCTGAACAAGGCCGACCAGATTGAGACTCAGCAGCTGATGAGAGTCTATGGGGCCCTGATGTGGTCTTTGGGGAAAATAGTCAACACCCCTGAGGTATTTTAACTACAGAAACAGATGGGCATTTGTATAGACATTTCTCCTTTTAAAACTTTTGTTTGCCAAGAAAAACTGAGTTTCAGATCCATAATTTTGTACAATCTGATGACTTTTTAATGCTTGTGAATCACAAGAAAATCAGCATTTCGGACAAAGAGTTGAGAATATTCCAGGAAAAAAGAGTTTATCTTAAATTTTCGCTAAAATGAATATCTAAATAAAATAAGTAACTCCAAATCTACATCATTATTTTGCTCACACATAAAACACTTGTGTCCAAAATTTTATGGGAAAGTATTTCGTTTTTGGTCCAACCTTTTGCTTGTTTCTCGTCATTTCCAGGTGATTCGTGTCTACATCGGTTCGTTCTGGTCTCATCCTCTGCTGATCCCCGACAACAGGAAGCTGTTTGAAGCAGAGGAGCAGGATTTATTCAAGGACATTCAGTCTTTACCGAGAAACGCAGCGCTGAGAAAACTCAACGATCTGATCAAAAGAGCGAGATTAGCCAAGGTAAAGACGACAACTGATTCCGTTTATCAGGAAACTTTAAATGTACATCTGATGAATAAATCTCTTACTGTTGAAGTTATGAGCTTAAGGTGTTAAACTACAATAATCAGTCTTGCTGACATGTTTTTGAACTGTCAGTATTGTATTTAAATCACATGAAAATGTAATTATTTTGCATTTTTTTCTGTTATTTTTACAGTTTTTAGTTTTTGAATGACAAAGTATTCCTCCATATTTTTTCTGGACCTCTTGCTGCTAGTTTTTTTTTTTAACTGATTTTTTTTTTTTTTTTTTTTTTTTACACTGTCCCTCCCTAAGTGAATTATTTCCTGTGCAGACTGTACAGAGGGAGAACACGTGCAAACACTCAAACACTGATTAATCTGAGTGTTGACAACAGCTTTCCTGGTTGATAACTGATTGTGTGTGTGTGCATGTGTTGAGTTTCAAGGACTTTAGGTGAACACTGGGAAACACACACTTACCACCACAGCAACACAACAAACATAGGTTTTCTCGTGACTTTTATAATAGTTGAGTTGGATATTAAAAACAAATGTCAGCAAAGGAGATCTGACAGATTTAGTGGTTAATTATTCTGGTTAAAGCAGTGTTTAGTACCAACAGACCGAATAGCACAGTATAATGCTTATGATGTTACAGTTTAACCATTTGTGAACAGTAATGCAATAGTAAAAGGTGGACAACACAACAGGAAGAAGAACATAAAGAAACCACAAATCTAAGTGGTATGTGATTAATCTTTGTTTTTGGTGAGATGACTATGCTCAGTATACTCCAAATAACTTTTTTGCAGCCACTTTTGCGACCACTTTTTAGTCATTTTGGAGACGTTTTGATTATTTTGGACAGGTTTACAGTAAACACTACTAGACGGTTGTGCACAAGGAAGCCTCTAGTCTCCATCAGTTACTGCAGCTCAGACAGCTGACAGAGTGAGATAAAGACATTCTAATGTCAGATTTTATCTACACGGACTATCAAAAGTCAAAATATTGCCATCAGTTATAAAGTTGTGAAAAGCCAAAATTATGATTGTGCCTAATACTTGATGAACTGAGCTATCATATTAGTTTGGGAGTGAAAGTTATGTAAATGACATCCTCATGTACCAGATGTTGCATTGTGGTGTAATCTGGAATAGCAGAACAGCCAGTGTTTGACATGTTGAAAAGGAAAGATATTTGTATTGGTACAAGTATATCTCAAACTTTTTATAGAGAAGAATTTGCAGCGTAAACAGACGCACAAGCTGCTCAGCTCCAAGTCTTGACTAAACATAAAATACTACCACTAAGCCAAGAGGAGGCCAAGTCAAACAGAAATAACTCGTAAGACCTGCTTGAAGTCTGATAACTAAAAGCAAACAATTTACTCTTTGTTTACAGGTTCATGCTTACATCATCAGCTCCCTGAAGAAGGAGATGCCTTCAGTGTTCGGGAAGGAGAACAAGAAGAAAGAGCTGATCGGCAGTCTGGGAGATATCTACAAACGCATTGAAAGAGAACATCAGATATCCCCTGGAGATTTCCCGAATCTGAAGAAGATGCAGGTAAACAAGAAAGAGCCAACAGTGTTTGGATTTACACATTAGGTTTACAGTCATGAACAAAAGCTTCCATACACTAGTAAAGACCTTGTATATCATGTCAGTATGAGGTTCCAATGAGTCCTATAACCCAGAATTTACTTGATGGAATCACTGAAACACAGGAATCTTTGCAACAAAACAAAAAAAATCATACATTTTGGTTCTTTTGTAGATTTATTAAATGTCTTCTGGAAATGACAAAATCTCCTGGGTCAAAAATATACATACAGCAACTTGAATCCCAAGTCTTTAACCCCAAGAAAACCAAATCTACCATCAAGCATGGTGGTGGCAGTATTATGCTCTGGGGCTGTTTTGCTGCCAGTGGAACTAGAGCTTTACACAAGGCAAGTGGAATAATTGACTAGAGAAGGAGGATTACCTCCACATTCTTTCGGAACACGTAAAATCATCAGCAGAAGGTTGATCTTGGACACAGTTGGACGTTTCAACAAGATGAGTCCAAATACACATCAAAAGTGGTAAAGAAATGGTTAAATCTGGCTAGAATGAAGGTTTTAGACTGGTCTACCCAAAGTCCTGACTCAAACCCCATCGATAACCTGTGGACTCTGAGGAAGAAACAAATCTGAGTAGGAAAGACAACAAATTTAGTTGAACTGCACCAATTCTGTCCAGATGAGTCGAAGATAAATCCGACAAGCTTGTGGAAACCAAAAGAACCCCAATGAGGTGAAAATGACCAAAATGACACTTAACCAAATATTAGAAATGCTGTATACATATTTTTGACCCAGAAGATTTTGTCATATTTCCAACAGACCAGTTTTAAACCTATGAAAGAACCAAATTACGTGACTGTTTTTTGTCACAAAGATTCATGTGTTTCAATGATTTCATCATGGAAAATTATAGAAGTCATTGGAATTTTAACATTGCCATGACACACATGGTCTTTTACAAGTACATGGAAGCTTTTGTTCACAGCTGTAGATTATAAAAGCTTAACTTGTGAAAAACTTTTTCCAGGACCAACTCCAATCTCAGGATCTTAACAAGTTCCAGCCTCTGAAACCTAAACTCCTGGAGGCAGTCGATGACATGTTGGCCAACGACATCGCCAGCTTGATGGTTCTGGTCCGGCAGGAGGAAACCCAGCGGCCCAACGCGGTGGTGAAGGGCGGCGCCTTCGACGGCACCCTGGATGGCCCGTTCGGACACGGCTACGGCGAAGGAGCTGGTGAAGGCATCGATGAAGCCGAGTGGGTCGTGGCTCGAGACAAACCGGCCTACGATGAGATCTTCTACACTTTATCTCCAGTGAACGGGAAGGTGACGGGAGCCAACGCCAAGAAGGAGATGGTGAAGTCGAAACTGCCCAACACGGTCCTGGGAAAGATCTGGAAGCTGGCAGACATCGATAAGGACGGGATGCTGGACGATGAGGAGTTTGCGTTGGCGAATCATCTGATCAAAGTGAAGCTGGAGGGACATGAACTACCGTCAGACCTGCCCGCACACCTGGTGCCTCCTTCCAAGAGGAAAATACCCGAATAAATGTAAGATTCCTCCACCACCTCCCCTAACACCTGTAAGTAGCCCCACCCCCTTCCGTGGAGAAAATAGTCCCAGTAGCATTATAGCAAAAAAATGAAAATTACTAAAGAGAAATATTAAATTAGACCCCATTTCTGATTCTCAGTCCTGCTCTGTTGCTGCCATTCCCATTTCTGTAGTCTAACCTTCAAGTAGCAAATACATTCAAGTAGAAATGAAGCTGATGAAGTGGCTGTTAGGAAATCAAATGTTACTGTTCTGTAGGTTTTATGTACCAGAATGATACCGACTAGTGATCCAGCACAAGAACTATTGAGGAATATGGTACAAAGAAGTCAGGTTTTAGATGTTAGTTGCTGAGTTGTTTCGGATGTTATCAGCCCATTTAATGGCAGCAGATCCTTCCTTTTTGTAGGCTCATGTTTCCACCAGTGTAAGGCTGATGGAGACACGATTTAGCGCTAACAAAGAGGAACTAAAGTCTGCATGAGGTTGAGGCATAAGTAAGCGAGGTTTCATTCAGAAGACCCGAGTTAAATTCCCATCTCTAACTGTAGTTATAGTTTCATTTTGATGCCTAAGTCTTGTTCTGACTTTGGTTTTTACTCGGTTTTGAGTTCCACTGGCATTTTCAGTCGATATTTGGTTAAGTTTAGGCACCAAAACTGTTCAGTTAAAGTTGGAAATGGCTCATGGTTTGAATTAAAATGGACAAAAGAATAGAATCCCTTTATTGACATTGGACAGTGTAGAATGAGATTAAGCAGTAATCCTGTATGTCAGTTTAAAGAAGTAGAATAAGAAACATGCAAATATGTAAACACACTAAAAATGTCAAGTACATAAGCATTTTAAAGAACATATTAGCTTTTAAAAGTTGAAAATATACTGTATAAAGCCCCTTTTTCTAGGTTTCCAGGATAGTAATGCCACTGGACATGACTACATGACAGTAGAAGGTTGGTAAGAGATTTCTTTCTGTTTATCTTTGACCAGAATGGGTAATAAATGGGAATAAAATGCCTCTTGAGGCTACTAGAAGGTGGTAAAGGTCCCTACTGGAAAAAGGATCTATGATGATTTAATGAGTTGGTAACATCCGAATCTTTTGCATATTCAAAAATTCATTCTCAAAGTTTTGACATGACTTTTTGAACAAAATGCAGCCATACCGACAACTTCTTTAACATGATTAAAGTTTGGAGTTGAGAAAACCTTCAATTAAAGTTAAATAAATTTGATCTAGCTGTCTCCATTGGGTTGGACCAGTTCAAAGGTGATAAAACTTGTCAAATCTGTCGCCACAAATACTGGATTCATCCTGGGAGGCTGTTAAAAAAGAACTTTTCTCCTTGTGAAATTAACACTAGAGATTGTCCAACCAATGAGACTTTGCAGATCAACCAGCTGACCAATCCATCAGAACACTACAGCTCTACTTCTAGCATCATTTAAAAGCTTTTACTAGCTATTCAAATGGAATAGTACTAAAAGTAACTCCTGTTTTGTAGTTTAAAATGAGTAGTATTTAGGTTGGACAGGTGAAGAAACACTGGAATACAGAAAAATAAAATCTAAACTACTAGAAGGAAACAAGAGAATGTGAAGACGAGAAGGAAGCAGGAGATAAATATGCAAAAAAAAACAGATTATCGCCATTAAAACTCTATGAAGCAGTCTTTTACTCTGCCTCCTTGTATTAAAGGTCCTGGCTTATTTTCAGCTGAGCAGTCTGGCTTTTGTTTCAAGGTGACATGTTAAAC
This sequence comes from Amphiprion ocellaris, assembly GCF_022539595.1. Taxonomy (NCBI): domain Eukaryota; kingdom Metazoa; phylum Chordata; class Actinopteri; family Pomacentridae; genus Amphiprion; species Amphiprion ocellaris. Next base: position 27,006,757 of record NC_072777.1, on the reverse strand, counting down.
AGCGACAAAGATTTCCTGGAAGCTGTTTGGAGAGCATAAATTTGAAGCACACAGCAGAATAAAAGAGTTTGTAACAGATTATTATAGAAAGAAAATGGCCTGAATTACTTAATAACGTCTTAAAATGTGATTATTATTTGTCTGGTGCCTGATTTGAGGTTTGCATTGAAAGAGGATAAACTATGAGTGATGTTTTATGTCTTTTCTGATTTCTGAATAGTCTCATTAACATGTACTGATACTGTGACTATGATAACAAACTATATTGTGGGTATTGTTTGGACACGCTCAGTATAAATGTGTTGTGAGGACTCTGAATGTGTTTCTGTGTGTCCTGACTGTTGTATGTATGTTTGTGCGCATCTGACCACATGTATCAGTGTTATTATTTGTATGTACTCAGTCGGCCACTGAGTTGGGAGGATTCCAGGCGGGTTATTAATTAAAAACTGATCAGTTATTATGATTATTCATCTTCTAGTATAATCTAACATGGGAGTGAACAGACAGCTGTGTTTTGTGGTGACACTAATTGACACGTTTTTAAACTGTTTTCCATTCACGTATTTAAATTGTACACATGTAATAAATATAATTCCTCTTAATGTTTCTCATACGCCGATCAGCCACAGCATTAAAGTACATTTTGCCTCACTGTTGCTCATGTTTCACTGCAGTTTAAAGTCCTGCACCTCTATGGAAACAGAACAACCATGACAAAGGAGAGAGAACTCAGAAATGTCTTCTGTGCAGAACGACACAGAATGCAATAAATCCTGTAAAAGACAAAAGTGAAAGTTGAACTTCTTCATTTGTTTTGCAAAATTTGCAAATAAAACCAACATTTTTCCAAGTGACCCAAGATGTTACCAACACTTTAAAAGCATAGAGGCTCCACATACTATAGATATTTAATGATGTCAATTTTTGCAGCCTCTGTTTTTCATTTTACTCTGCTCATCAGCTGTAGAAAGATGTTTCACCATGCCGGATGTATCTTCCAACAACTTGATCCTCTGTTTACTGTTTTTGAGCCATGCTGCATTTATTTTACTGATCCAGAAGGTTTGATTTAATAATAACTAACTCTCACCTTTGCAGAAACACTGCCTGCAGTTCAGCAGAAAACTTCTGCAGTTTTTTTTTTTTTTTTTTAACAGAATCTAGTGCGAACCTTATATTTTTAGTGAAACTTTACATACATAATGTGTGATTTTGATGAAATATCTGAATTTTATGGTTAGATTTGGGTAATTTTCTTCACCAAAATCGCAAGTAGGAAACTTGGAAATCCAACAATTAGTTTAGTTTTTCAGTTTCTGGCTGATAAATGGTGTTACTTTGACCATTTTTTAAACGATATAAAATGCTTATTAAACCCACTGGTGGGTTTCGAGGTTCAGAGAGTTAACTGGAGTTTCATTTACTCAACGTAATAGACATTTTTGTTTATTAAATGGTCAGAAATCATCGTAAAATACTGTGATTTCTGTAGAATAGTGCAACAGACTAGTTAGTAGGTGGGTTTAATGTTGTGGCTGATTGTATAACTGTAGCTATATGCCAGTATGTGTGTGTTTTCACATTAGGACCATGCTTGTGGTTTGTTGCACAATTATCATGAGCCTATAATAAGATAAAACACTCAACTAACTACAATTGGATTCCCATATGGCATGAACATGTTGTATGATCTGCAGAACCGAGATATTTCCACTTTTTACGAGCCTCCTCGTGTATTTTCTGTGCCGTTACTGTAAATCAGATGTACATAAGACGACTGGTTGCATTCCATGAACACAGATTGAAATCATCTGCCTCATCCCGAGTGGTTCACCGGCTCACGTTTCAGCCACATCGGATGGGAAAATGTGAAAAAGATGCCTGCAGTTACAAGTTCTAGTAATTGTTTTGTAACCCTGACAGATTGCAGCATTAAGTCCTGTGTAGTGGTGAACACACTAAGTGGAAACACTGGCGTTACGGTATTCTTGTCTAAGATGGTGACGATTGCATTGCTTAAATCTGTACTTCACTGCTTTTCTGTCGACATAAACAGTCCACAAGTGTAATAAAGTTCATATATTCAACTCTGAATCAGTGCTGGCTTTATTTTTTAGAAGAAAATGAAGCATTAATTTACATGTAGAGCCCAATAAATCTGAAACAACCTGCAAACATGTAACTTGAAGTAAAGATTTTATGTATATTTTACTAATCTAATAATATCTTGCAAGAAGAAAAAAAGATTCAGTAACGAGGGAAAGGTTTAGGAATTTCATTATATCAAGTTATTTTAATGTGATTGGACACTGCAAGCCTGAGCAGACTGTCCCAAGTAATTTCACAAGTGTGCAAGTCATGAGTTTCAACAGTTACATCAGTAAAGTATTGAGCAAATAAGTTCCATAAGCACATTATTATACATTTAATTTTCATGGAAGCATTACAGTTTCCCCCTTCTGTGTTTCTCGTGTATTTTTTTCTTATTTTTAGGGGTTTATCTGTGAGGTGCTTCAAGGAAACTGTTCATGACAGAAACATGCTGTGTTTAGCTCCAACTAATGAAAAACAGGGTGGTTTAGAAAACGGAATTCCTTCATGTGATTTCTCAAGGGGTTCTTTCTTATCTTGGATTAAGTTTAGGGAGGCTTTCTTTCTGTCACGCCAAATAAATGAGTAGTTAATGGCTCTTTGTCCTCAAAAGATTCCATATTCTGCACATGTACAGTACAGGTCAGGCTCTGCTAGGATCTGTTTACATGCTTTAAGATTCAAAAACACATGATTTTCCCTTTTACTCTATAAGGCAACTCCTCTTCAGTCTGAAACATTTTGTTGTAGCTCCTGTCTCTTTTGTTTGTTTCAGACCAAACTAGCTGTTAGCAGCAGTTACGGTAATGTGTTACATAACAATGTAGATGAATAATGGAAGAAAGTCTGGACAAAAAGCAACTTTATATAACACAATGACAGAAAGAAGGAGCAAAAAAGCAGAATTTAAGACAGGTGAAGGTAGCAAAGGTAGAATTTGCTGGTAACTTTATAAAGTGTTGTGGGAACGTTCTCGGCCAGCTGGCACGGAGCATTTTTTGAGATTCTAACATGACAGCAGCAACGAATGAGCGGAAACGAAGCCTGAGATAGAAGCTGTGGACTCCAGACTTCACTGTATTATCAGGGGACTTCCTTAAATATGTGTGTTTGTAGCAGGAAGGCAAAGCATCTCTACGCAGCGTGACTTATAGACCTTTAAATACACACACAAACACACACACATGCAACATTCTCTCTTCTCACACAGGAAGTTGTGTTCATGTCCACCATTTCCTGTCTGTCCCACCTTGACCTCTGTCATCTCTTTAACCACCACATCCATCCTCCATCCAATGTGAAAATCTTCACATTAGCATCAGTATACAACAGAAAACACATTAGTTTTATCTGCCTTAAATGTCTCTTATAGTAAAGAAACCAGAGGAATGTGTGATGATAAAAAAAATAAAGAACAAAGGCGTGCGTGCAGCACTTAGTGATTTATAATCGGTGTTGTTCTTTTTTTGTCATATTTTCTTCTGGAGAATAATTAACGGCGACTACAGCGATAAAAGGAACTGAGTCTGGATTATATAAAAAGACAAAATGTACTAAAACTACGTAAATAAGAGGAAATATAAAAGTAGAACTATTTAAGTGCAGTATTTTTGTCTTTCCTGGAAAGTGTGGGGGAAAAAAATCCCGCAGTGACAGAGAAAGACAGACAATGAGAGGCAAAACACACTACATTTACTTGAATACTGCACTTTCAGTAGAAATTTGAGGTACTTTTACTTCCCTTGAGTTTTTTCTTTTGTCATTTTTTTCTTTTTCTCCACTACATCTCAGTTATCCTGTAACTAAACATTGTTTAAAATCTTTTATTTTTTCCATTAATCAATTAGTTGTTTAGTGTATAAACATCATAAAATATTTAAAAAAAAATACCATCAGTGTTTCTCAAAGCCCAAGATGACAAATTGTTATACAACAGAGGAAAGAAACCAGAAAATATTGACATTTAAGAAGCTACAATCAAAGAATTTTTCATGGTAAAACATCTCAAAATGCTTAATTGATTATTATTAAACAAACAATCTATTTCACAGCTTTATTGATTTAAAAAATCAGGATTTCTGCACACAAAACATATAAAGAGCCTGTAAAATAGTATGCATTTATAGAAATTAAAGTTTGCAACAGCTTGTATAAGAACTGCACAAATGATTAGTCAGTTTATGATTAATTAACTGACACTGAATCTGCAAATACTTGGATTTAGACAACATTTCTTACCATTTTCCCAATGTTTTAGAAACCAAACAATCAGTGAGTTAATGGAGAAAATAATCCGCAGATTAATTTTAAATTAAAAATGATAAATAGTTGCAGTTCACTTCAACAAACTACAGCAGTACAATCCTGTTTTTCCACATAATTCGTGATAAAATACTCTAATTAAATCATATATAACAGCATAACAGTCACAAGCACCGAGGTCTGTTACTTTATAGTACCTTACGTACATGCAGTACTTTTACAGCGTGGTATCAGTACTTTTACTGAAGTGAAGGATGTGAATTCTTCCTCCACTGCTGCTCAAGTGTTTCAGTTTTATCTTTTCAGCAGGAAAACGCTACTGTTTGGAATTCAGCTGTGATAAATGGGGGACGTCCGTCAGCTGTGATGTATGAACGTGTGTGTGTGTGTGTGTGTGTGTGTGTGTGTGTGTGTGTGTGTGTGTGCAGTGATCGATGTGTGTGTTTGTGTAGTGGAGATGCACAAGGAAGCTATTCATCAGGTTTAAACGTAGACACCCAGAAACACAAGGGAACCAGGCTTTCAGAGTGCTGGGTGGAGATGATGCTGTCACACATACATCATATTTATATATATACTTAAAGTCTCCTGGAAATATGGCATCATCTGCTGTGTGAGCTTTGGTGATGTAGAAAGCTGTGTTAATCTTTTTTCTTTAAAAATCATCGTCTTTTAACTACTTGTAAGTGATTGTGATTGACTACAGCTGCTGACTCCTCTGAGCCAATTTAAATAAAACCCATCTGATCCACACATTAGACTCAACCACTACAGCGGCAAAGTCTGAGGATCTCAGCATAGATCTGAAGAAGCAAACCATGGACTTAAACAAGTCAAAAAAGTCACTTATAGTTATTTCAAACCAACTACGGGTTTCAAAAGCATCTGTAAGTATAAAGTTCATGGTCCAGTTGTGTTGCTGCCACCATCAGGAAGAAAACAAACTATCACCTGCTGCTGAGAGATAATTGGCCAGGATGGTTGAGAGTCACCAAGAATCAGCAAAAAGCAGGTCTACAATTAATGAGAAGCTGCTGGAACACAGCTGTCAGTGTTCACAGTGTTTTACATCAACATGAGCTGAGAGGCTCCATGAAGAAGGAAATTCTTCCTCTAGAAGCAGAACTTTAAAGCTCCACTCAAGTTTACTGCTGATCACGGGGACAAAGACAAGGCCTTCTGGAGGAAAGTTCTATCATTAGATGGAACAAAAACTAAGCAGAAATATGTTTGGAGGAGAGAAGGTGAGGTCTTCAACCCCAAGAACACCAAACCTACCATCAAGCATGGAGGTGGCAGTATCATGCTCTGGGGAACTGGTACTTAAACACAAAGTAAATGGAATAAGGAAAGAGGAGGAATACTTCCACATTTGTCAGGAAAATCTAAAATCAACAGCAGAAGGTTGATCTTGGACACAATTGGATGTTTCAACAAGACAATGAGCCCAAACACACATCAAGGTGGTAAAGAAATGATTGAATCAGGCTAGAATGATGGTTTTAGACTAGTCTCCCCAAAGTTCTGATTTCAACCCATCAATAATTGAATGATGAAGAAACAAGTCTGAGTCAGAAAGACAACAAATTTAGTTGAACTGCTACAATTCTGTCCGGAGGAGTCAAAGATAAACCAGAAGCTCAACTTTCAGCTGAGGTGAAGGAGGTCAAAGGACATTTGAACCAACTATTAGAGGTGCTGTATGTATATTTTTGACCCAGCAGATTTCATCATATTTCCAGAAGACCTTTAATAAATCTACGAGAACCAACATTCATAACAAAGATTCATGTGTTTCAAAGATTCCAACAACTTGAACTGAACTTCCTCTCATAACATTTAATGCTCCTTATCAGCAGATGGATTTTACTTTGCTGTCATGGAGAACAGAACGTTATTAAGCAGCTGACTGATTGGATTATAATGAAGATGTTATATAACAGAATCAGTGAGTGATGTGTAGCTGAGAGGCCTCCTTCATGCCACAGTTTCATCTTACTATATTAAACAAAACAGAAAAATGACATATTACATAAAGCGTACATACATTGTGAAATACTGATGTCGAAAGTAGTGTTGGGTTGAACTACACTGTAAAAAATACATTCATAAAAACTGGCAAAAAAACTGGATGCAAGGGTGCAGGATGTTGTGGAATGCTGTATTGTTCAAAAATCGCAGAAATATTACCTTTAAAATAATAATATTGAAATACAGTAAACTGATCACGTTTTTCAGATATTTTATACAAATTTATGGCTGTTTTTGTATTTTAATTGTTTCCATAACTTATCTTCTTTCAAAATTTCTTAAAAACTATAGTAACTATAGCTTGTTTCTGAATTCAAAGTACAAATGTCATCGTAATTAACTGTAAAAATAGAAAAAAGAAAGTTCTCAGAAAAAAATTATGAATAAAATGGTGAAAAAATGGAAAAAATCTGCAAAATATACATTTTTGTTTTTATTAAAAATATATAATTTCTATATTATTTAGTTTTTGTTTTAAATTAATATATTTTGTGAATTTACTAGATATTAATTGTAATTAAACTGAAAATCCAAATCAAACATTGTAAAAGTTTTTTTTTTTACATGTAACATGTAAATCCACACTTACATGCTACCATTCGCATTTTATTTACATTTCTGACCTATTTGTTTTTGTTTTTTTACATTCAACATGTAAATTAATAACCCTTTTCTGTGATTTTACTTGATATTATCAATAATTAAACAGATAAAATCTGTAATTTTTTCTCCATTTGTCTGACAGCTGTCATTACAACTTACTTTTCAGATTTTTCATAACTTTCCTGTCAGTGAAATCCTTTGTCTTAAAATGTGCTGAATGTTAATGTAATAAATTCAAAAGTTTCTGAATGAGTTGAGGAAACTGTCCTGCTTTTAATGTAAAGAAACTATTTAAATATAAATAAAATATATTTATAACAGATACACACACACACACACACACACACACACACACACACACATATATATAACATAATATTATCTAATCACAATATGTCAACAATGAGTCATCAATGTCTGCCATCTTGAAAAATTAACACCATTTTTACAGTACATCACAGTACAGGAACACAACTGGTCATTTTTGCATATTATTATAATGGTATAATGAGGATTTTTCTTTTTTAAATTGACCTTTTCTGATTTGTTTTAATGTAAAATTGACACTGTGCAAAAATGTCAAAATTCTGCTGAATTCTTGAGGTCAGAGGTCTTTATAAAGGTCAGCATCAATAAAATGTCCCTTTCTGGTTTAAAAACAAACCTTTAGCTGCTCAAAGATGAACATTTGTCGGATGGAGGAGAGTCAAGGATCATTTAAAAGCTGAATTTTTCTGGTTCTGTGACCTTGAGGAGGCTTTTAGTCAGACGTGATTTTCTGACATGTCAGCTGCTTGTTTTCATCCATCGTTTACCACGAGGACAGAACTTCGACCGATAGGAGGCACCGATGCTGCGACGTGGACGAGATCTGTCACTTTTTCCAGCATCAGTTCTGTTTGTTGGAACGTACAACCAAACAGAGTTGTGTATCTGAGAACACCGACAGCGACTCAGCGAGTGTTTGTGGCTGCGGTGATCACAAGGTTCATCGAGTTGTGACACCCTGATGCTAATTGTCCTCCGTCACCATGGAGACACAGTGTGACAACAGGGACGGTTAATACAAACAATAAAATGCCAATTTAAATAGTAGAGCTAGTACACGGTTTTGTATTAATTTAAGTGACTGTTTTGTATTTCAGCTGTTCCAATAGTCCACTGCGATAAAAAAATGAAATACTATTTATAAAAATACAAATTTTTGGCATGTTTATTTTGTTTTATTTTGTTAACAGTTCGTAAATTAATACTTTTTTCTGTGATTTTACAAATTTTTACTAATTTTACTAGCATCTGCAATTTAACAAAACACGGAAAATCGAGCTTAAATATGTTGAGAAAAAACCTGTAATGTTTGATATTCTCTTATTTCGTTTTAGTAGTTCACATCCAAACTAACTTTTTGTTCACTAGTTATCTATAATTTAACAAAACAGGGAAAAATTGTAAAATATTAGTAAATTGTACAAAAAATACAGCTTAAAACTGTGAGGAAAAAAACAAGAACTTCTACTTTAGATTCTTGAAGATGTTTCACCTCTAATCCAAGAGGCTTCTTCAGTTCTAGATGAGATGAAACATCTTCAAGCCCAGTTGCTTTTTACTGAGATGTCTCAAATTTCTATCACTTGGATTTCTGAGAATCTACACAGAAAAAGGAATGTAATCACGATAATATTTCATAAAACATAAATAAGTTTGGCATCTCTCACACTGGCTGAGTTCGTCTCGTTTGCATCCTGCAGCTGAAGGAAAGAACATCGTGTTAAAAATAATCTGAATCCTGGTGACTGATCCTTGAACCTTTTCCTGACTTAAACATCGGTCATGAATGAGGTCGACTTCCTGTAGAACACACAAACACACCCAAAAACACACACAAACATGCAAACATGCCCATATGAAGCACTAATCCAACCACCTTTGGCTCTTGGCTAAATCTCAAATCACCACATTTTAAGAACAATTTCCTCTAAAGTATCTCTGATATTTATAAGAAATCAGATCAGAGATGGTCAAGCAGAAGGAACCAGGTAATTAATGAAAGGATGGAATAAGCCCTCTTGTCTTGGTGGGACAAATAAACTCCACTGTTGTGGTAAAAATTTTTTTAAAAATCTTTCTTTAAATAGTGCTCAGTGGCTCAAAAATGGCCCATGATTCTTATTTATTTGATTTACTTCAGACGTACCACAGTATCACGAAGGCAAAAAAGAGAAAATAAAGCTTAATAAATGAAAAAAAACAATGAAAATTAAAACCTAAAATAAAGCCTGAAAACTAGCAGCTCTGAATTTTAGTCTATTTCCTCTGTGACTTTTTCCAGTTGTTGTAAAGCTGCCAATAATCAACACAGAAAATACAGAAATATTTAAATTTTTATAGTCAAACATTAAAGAACAAATTACCAATTGTAAAAAAAAAAGCAAAACATATTTTTGATTTTTTAAAGATTATTTTAGTTGCAGCTTTAGCCTGTGCTTTTTTTTTTTTTTTTTACATTTAATCAATTGTTAATTAAATATATTTTCCTGTGATTTTATTAGATTTTATCAGTGATTTAACAAAACAGAAAAATAAGAGAAATAAAAGAAGTAAAAAAGTTTCGTTTTAACTGTTTCATCATCATATAAAACAATGAATTACAGCATGTTGTAATTTAAACATTCTGTTTATGTTTTACAGTCAGCATGCAAATTAATGTTTTTTTTTTCTGTGATTTAGCAAAATATTATCTGTAGTTTATCAAAACAGTAAAATCTGGGAAATAATGCTAATTTTTTTCTAATTAAAAAAATTTGAATTTTTACAGTGTAAGACGTATGTTTTTTAAAAAAAACATTTTTATCTAATGGGCTTCAACTGCTTCTAAGAGGTGTTTTTCTTTTTTATTATCACATAATTCTTGCATTGTGACTAGACTGTTTTTGGCTCCAGTTATTACAACTAGTCAACTGCACAAAATTTTCACAAATGCGATCAAAATTTGTCAGGTGTGACCAAATATTTATATGGTGCCACAAAATCACTTGATTTCAGGTAAATATGACACTAGATGAGATAAGATAAACTTTGTTGATCCCACAATGAGGAAAGTTCACCGTTACAACAGCTCAAAAAGTACAACCTCATTTCACTGTTTAAACAGATTTTTGGTCTCTCAGCTGTCTGAGTTGATGCAGTAACTGATGGAGACTAGAAGCGTCTCTGTGCACAACCTCTACTTATACAGATTTAATATTGAATACTATTAAACAGTGTAAATTTGCAGTCAAACACTGTAAAAAAATTATTAAAAATGTAGTTTTATGGTCAAACATTGTAAAAGAACAAATTATATTTTACTCTTTGTAAATAGTCAACATGTAAATTAGCTTTTTATAGTTTTCAAAATAAAAGTACTGCATATAGTGTCAACAATCCTGTATTTATTCTTGTATCATCAGGATCTGCAGAATTTGCACTAAATTTTGGCTTTATTTTAAAACAAGTTATTCTACAGTAGCTTCACATTATAATTAAACACTCATTTTCCTTCATTTCTTTAGCCTGTTGTTTAAATTCATGTGTTTTTTGTACAAATACTTTTGAGAGCAGAGAAAGAGTTAAATTCCTTAGCTTGTGTTCACATATTTGGCCAAAAAAAGCAGATTCTGCAGTGTGAAGGTTTAATTAAATCCCTCGTGATTTAATGTTAAAGAGGCTAAAGCAGTTTTTATCTTTGACATTTTAACTCCTCTGACAGTCAATTTTTCACTTAAAATCTAAATTTTAATGTCAACGTGTGTCTATTTCTGTGCAGTCTCAACGTATTTACACAGTAATATATTTAGTTTTTATTACAGAATACACAGAAAACTAAATTATACATTACATAATAATACATGATGATTTAATCGTCCTTCTGTTCTGTTTATCCTCAGTTTGTTTATCTGTGTATTTTCCACATGTATGTGCATGTCCACGTGTGAGTGTGCATGTTCACGTGTATCTTTTGTCCACACAGATATGCAGGAACAAAGATTTCTTCACCGTTACATAACAAAAGCTGTCAGGATGAGAAATTATTCGATATGTTATCAGGGAACATTATGTTTTTAGCAGAAACAGGCTCCAGACTGACTCAGCTGCAGACATTTAATCAGTAACTGAGTACTTTTACTCAAGGTACTGCATTTAAGTACACTTTTGCAGTACTTATAGTTTACCTGAGTATTCACATTTTCTACTGCTTTATACTTCCACACGGCTGCAATTTAGACGCAGAAACTACACTTTTTACTCCATATTCAGATTAATAAAACAAAATACAATAAACAAATTAATTATGATGCAATATTACACGTTAAGATAAACTTTACAGGTATCAAAAGTAGTTGAATTGCCTTTACTGGCTGCAAAATTAAACTGATGATCTGAAATATGTCATTCTGCATAATGAGTATATTTACTTTTGGTACTATAATATACTACAGGATGTCCCTGAAGTCTGCACACGTAGGAAATCTCATTAACTATCATTTTTTGGTGTTGAACTGGTACCCAGTGGACATGAAGGATGAACATAACGAAAGATAGCAGATGAATTTAATTTTTCAATAAAGCCATATTTAGTCTGTGGAGGCAAATATATATATATATATATATATATATATATATATATATATATATATATATTTTTTTTTTTTTTTTTTTTTTTTTTAATTTATTTATTTTTTTTTTATTTTTTATTTTTTTAGGAGATTTCCTATGTGTCCAGACTTTAGGGACACCCTGTATAATGATAGTACTTTTAAACTTTATATGAAGTAAAAATTCAAATGCATGATTGCATTTGATAAAAAGCTATTTCTACACTGTGGAATCACTACATTTACTCAAGTAATAGGACATTTATCATGAATATTCTTATTTATGACGAGTAAAAAGAAAGTTAAATCAATATTCTTGTATAATTTAGGTTTATATTTTAAGGTCATTCGTTGATATTTAAAAATCTTGAAGATTTCCTTTCTAAGTTTGTCTTTTTCTAATATTTGGGAAAGTTTTCTGCACTTGGAGAAAAATTGGTTTCCAACATCCCTTCCCTGCAGACTACAGCAGCTAAATCGTTACATAACTGAGTGATGTTGCTTACATTCAACTAAAACATTTAATCCTCTTGAATGCAAATGTCCTCGTTAGAGCAAATTAAAGTGTTTTCCCTCCCTGCCTTTCTTGTGTTTTGGTTTAATTCGCTTTTACTGAGTCTTTTGCAGCCTGATTTGAGTGTGTTGTGTTTTAATTGTGTGATTTTGGTTTGCCGTCGCTGGTTCTGCAGGGAGGTGTTTCGGGTGGGAAATGAGCATCTGTTATCTGAAGAGGTGAAAGGCCACAGACAGGATGTGCTCAGTGGAGAAGGTGCATGTTGTTTACTAAACGTTTTCTTCCTCAACAGACAGACAGGATGTATTCTGCGAAAAATCCTCGAAATGAACACGTGAGTCATTAAAGAACAGCCTGGATATGAAATACTGGCTAAAGTTCTGTCACATTTGTTGATTTTTACACAAACTGTCCACATCCTACTTGAAATTTCCTAAAAGATCACTGGAGAATCAATAACTGAGCCTTCAAATGTGTCTTTTTGATTCAATTAAAGTTTAAATTCTCCACTCAGATCAGCTTATTCTGAAAAAACAAGTGCAAACGCAAAAGATAGACTCTTTTCTACAGCTCTAATGCCACCTAGTGGTCACTTAATTACCATGACACTTCAAATTTATTGTTCAAAACCAGTAGTGGAAGAAGTACCCAGTTTTTATGAGTAAAAATACTCCATTACTCGTAACAATATGGCACAAAGCAACGTATTTCTAACAAAGTAAGAGCACTATGAGTAAACTTGATGTCCAGTCTAAATGTTCTTTACACAGCCATGAAGAAAAGTTTAAAGATTATAATGTCAGTCTTGAGTTTTAAATGACTCCTATAAATCTGAATTTTCTATGATGGAATCATTGAAACAAACAATTATGTATTTTAGTTCTTTCATAGATTCATTGAAGGTCTTCTGGAAATATATGACAAATTCTGTTGGATCAAAAATATACAAACAGAAATGCTAATATTTGCTTAAATTTGTCCATTTTCACCTCAGTTATTTTCGTTTCTGTCCACAAGCTTGTGGTCTATCTGTGACTCCTCTGGACAGAATTGGTGCAGTTTAAAAAAAAAAAAAAAAAAGACTAACATGTATCAGATATGCGAAAGGATCTGTGCTGAGCTCTGAAATGTCTGGCAGGTGAATAATTGTCCAAGGTAAATATGCTTCTACCTGGAAACAAACAAATTTCAGTTTCCTGCCAAATGTTATAGTAAATGCATGTCGTTATTGACAAATGTGTGTAAACTTGATTTTAGGAATACAAAAGCTGTACTTATTCATGTAAGAAAATAAAAATAAAAATGATGATTTGTGCTGAACAAAAACAAGGTATTTACTGAATACATTGGATAACTAAATGATAAAATGTAGTTTAGTTTTAGTTTAGTTTTTGTAGTTTAGTTTCAGTATATATAATAGAAACACTCAGCCATACATGAAATAACATACAAAACGAATATGGGTCATTTTTGACCCATGTTGTACATTAAAAAGATACAATAAAGGATTTTATTGAAAGAGTAAGAACGGAAAAAATAAAATAAGGATGTATGATGATCAAAAACAAGTGAATTGAGGAATGCCTGTAATACTGATTGATGAAATTAACTGCTGCTACCATAACAACTCAAGTGCCATCATGACAATGTCTACAACAAAACCTGGCAAATGTTGCTTTTGTTTACTTATTTAAAAAAAAAAAAAAAGCAAAAGGAAAGACTTCATGACTGTCTGTGATTTCAGTTGGAGGATTTTTGCATTTAGTTGTTTAGTGTTAAAGAAAAATATTGTTTTGTCTGTTTGACCTAAATGTCCTTGTCAAAAATTATTTATTATAAAATAGCTCCATGTGCTTTTCATAAAATATTTTTATTTTAAGATTTTTGTATTAAGCAAAAAGAAAAAAAACAACAAAAAACTGAAGCAAACTTCTGCAAAATACAACTCTGACAAAATGACTTTAAATAAGCCCAAAGGCACATACAGATCATTCATTTAAATAAAAAATACCACTGGAATGAGAAATAGAACAGCTTTGTATTCTACTTTTGCAAAAAAAAAAATTTTAAAAAATAAAAAAAATCCTGTTACTTCCCGCACCCAGGTCTAATTATCAAACTCGAACTTGTTTTCTGGCATTTATGCAGGTTGCTGACTAGATCCTCGCTTGTGTTGTATCTACTCTCAGATGTACGTCGCTGCATAAAGCATCTCATAAATAAAATTGTAGAATTGTAGAAATTGTTGATCGCAAATGACAGTAATGCGATCCTGTGGTTCTTAAGTAATTAGTGAGGTCAGGCAAGTTAGTAATAATACTACAGATGGTACAAGTGATGATAGAACTATACAGAATAGTAACATTATTGTAAATAATATCACTGAAGCAACAAATATATAAATATATATACACTACAGGGCAAAAGTTTGGAAGCAACTTCAAGTTTCTGCTCTCAGTGTCTTTCTTAAAAAGGTAAAAATAACTACAAAAGCACTCAGAGAGTACAGTACCCTTCCAAGGCTGCTCAGCTGTATCATTTCCAACAGCTGAACTATTTTAAAAAAATCGTGGATCCAGACTATAAGACGCATCACTGCCAAAATCGAATCAACTGATCCTTGTGTCATTTCTGACATTACCTGAAAATTTCATCCGAATCCGTTAATTGGTTTTTAAGTAATGCTGCTAGCAGGCAGACAGGAAAACTAATGCCAGCTGTCACATAGAGAAATAATGGAGCAATAATGTATCAGTGATACTAATATGTAGAGCAGTTTGATAACAGTAAAAACTATTTAAAACTCTAATTTCCACTCAGACATTGCCCTATTTTGTGGCTTTAGCATGTAAACACATTGAGAACATGTGGTTGTAAGTATGTCATCATTATACGGCATGCGTGTGATGTAGAGATTAGCGATGTGTTGACTATGAACCACAACATTTAGCTGTGGTTTATCATTCAGAATCATCTTTCTGCTTTCAAAATCTCACAAGATAAACAGCTGTGAGCATGTGTGCTTATCATAACATTCCACTGCAACACGGATCTTTATCATCCATGATCTATACACAGCTTAATCTTTATTAGGGTCGTGGGGGGCTGGAGTCTATCTCAGCTGAGTTAGGGTGAAAGAAGGGGACACCCTGGACAGGTCACCAGTCTGTCACAGAGCTACATATACAGACAAACAATCACACTCACATTCACACCTACGGAAAATTTTGAATTATCACTTAACCTCAGCATGTTTTTGGACTGTGGGAGGAAGCTGGAGAACCCAGAGAAAACCCACGCATGCACAGGGAGAACATACTAAATCCACACAGAATGATTGTAGGCTCAGGCCGGAACACAAGCTGGGGATATTCCAGCTGTGAGGCAACAGTGACAACCACCAAGTCACTGTGCAGCCCCCGATCTATACCCTGAAATATAATTTTAATGCACTCTGATACTAGATTTAAAGAAAAAAAAAACATTCTGATTGGCATTATTAGCATGAAAACAGTCAAAAATCAGACTGTATGTTTATAAAATGGCTCAAAGTCATGCACCTTGTGCTGGAGACGCTACAACAGTAAAATACGTACGTATATGAACAGAATAAGTCATAAATAACAAAGCAGACTAAGTTAGCTCGTAGTTGTGAGGCCTGCTGCTGTAAGATGGTGAAAGAAGGTTTAAATTACAACTCTACGAAAAGTTCACTTATTTAAACATCTTTAGATTTTAACCCAGCTGTGCAAAAAATTTTGCAAATTTGCAGGAAGTTTACAGGCGTCACTGTATTTTATTTTTTTTTTTTGCTGTTTGTCGTGTTTCATTATTTGAAACTTACAAAGTAGCAGCAGTGAAAGCAGCTTAAAGCCACGATGCATCTGCAGGTTGCACAAACAGGCACAAACGCACAGCATGTCTGAGGTTTAAGTGTGATGTTTCAAAGAATCGGTCCTCCCCCACCTCCCCACACTTTGTTTCCCCTGACTGAGAAGAGCTGACCACAGGGCTGAAGGTTGTTTACACGCCCATTAGTTTCAGGTTCTGGTCTGCGATGTGTCATGGAACAAACACCACGAACAGCATGATAAAAGCTGACAGAGCAGACTGACGAAGACAGAAGCAAACATGATGATGAAGATGAAGATCGCCCTGGTGACCTGCGTCCTGCTCGTCTCATCTCTCGCTGTCATGGCATCTGAAAGTAAGCCGACTAAATAACATTTATTTTCCATTTTTACCTTGGTTTGTTAATATTCCCTTGTCGATTAATGAGCATAATTTGGTCAAAAGAGAAAATGTTCAATGATTTAAAAAGAAATCATTCTTAAAACAAGTGAAAGATAGTTTTATTGAAAATGAAAAATTAGAGAAAATGTAGATTTATGCTTTTTTTTTTATATGAATATCATTGTGGTGCAACTTGTCATACCTGCTCAGTCAGTTTCATTTTGTGATAAAGTATTTCATATTTAAAGTATTCTCTATATTTTATTTTGTATTGTGACATGCAGCTAACTGATTCAGAAACTATCACTAGTTGACTTCTTCATTATCAGTTTTTTAGCCAATGAGCTAGAAGGTGAAAAACTTTCCTCTGTTTACTGCTTTTGAGTCACGCTGAATTTTATTGATCTAGAACGTTTCATTTTCTTGTCGTCTTCTCTCAGCTCTATGGAAACACTGCCTGCAGTTCAACCAGGACTTTAAACTTTGATTTTGGTTCATTTTTCAGACAGAAATGCTGACATTTTTTACTGTTTTTCCAGTTTCAGGCTCTGACAAATGGTGTTCATTTATTTATTTATTTTTGGGTACTGCTTTTAAAGAAAAGATTCCTTTCTAATCCTTCTGTTCCATCTCAGTTTTCAGACACCTTTAGTCCTGAGTATTGCTGTTTCTCGTTCTACGAAAGCCGCCTGAGGAAGAGCAGCGTGGTGGAAGTCATACATACAGACAAGTTGTGCACTAAGCAAGGCGTCCTGTAAGTAAACTTCAGCCTAAGATCAAATCAATGCAAAACATTTGACTGACACATAAAACTGGGAACTAAAATGCTAAAGTTGCACAGATTCTGGGGCGCCCCAGTAGCTCAACAGGTCCATAAACAGGGGCTACAGTCCCCGATGCAATAATCATGGGTTGGAATCCAGCTCATGGCCCTTTGTTGCAGGTCCTTTCCCAATACTTCGCCCCACTTTCCTGTCTCTCTCACACTGCTGTCTGTCAACAAAGCTGGACAAAGGCCGAAAAAAAGTTGCACAAATGTGAGGAGCCTATATGAGTCCACACCGAAGAGTTATTCTTTCCTACAGGAAATACTGAATTTGAAGTTACTTATCTATATCATAATGTAACACATTTGCATAATTCCTGCTTCTGTTAGTTTGGCCAAATAATAATAACTGAAGAAAAAAAAATGATAATTTATTTGCAGAACTTATTCAGAAAAGGAGTCTCCAGCTCCAACAAAGATCTGTAAATACATGTGTAACATCTAAAATGTATAACTTCTAAAACCACCTCAAGCAAATTTGACAACTTTTCTTGCAACTTTGGATCCATTATTTCAAATTTTACAATTTTCATGAATTTTTTCTGATGAAAAATTTCAAAAATGCGTACGGAAGCACAATTAGCTACCTGTCAGTCCAACATTACAGTGCTGGAAAAATTGTTTTCGGACACCCTTAAAATTTTACACAAGCTGAAATATTATCACAAAAGTTTCGTGGAAAAATCTTTTTTTGTATTTCAAAAGGTGTGGCTGCATTGGACAGACACAAACAAATACAAATTATATTTTTTTGTTTGTTTATTGTTCACAAGAAAAACTAACAAAACTAAATTCTACCAAAATGACCCAATACTCAAAATTTCTTATTTTTATGGAACCAATCCATTTTAACTTTTTAATGGCTTTTTTTTTTTTTTTTTTTTTTAGGATTTGTTTAGTATTATGGCTGTTATTGTACTAAAAGAAGTTGCACTTATTGAGTGCACCTAAGAGTGATTCTTAATGCAATAGACATGCAAATGTATGAGGTGTCCAAAAACTTTTTTCCACACTAAAGTTCTAAACTGAGCGTTTCAGACAGAAAAGAAGCTGTAGTAATATACAACGTGAGGAAAATGTGGATTTTTGAACATTAAAGTAGGTAAAAATATTCTAACAGACCCCAAAAATCTAATTACAAACCTGTAAATGTGCAGAATTTGGGCTCTTTAAACAAATAGAACCCACTTTATAGTTATGTTTGACGCATGTACATATAAAGAACAAATTTGCTCTTTGATCCGCTAAAATGACTGAAAAAAAACCTGATATTAAACTAGCATCAATCTTTTTTGTGTTCATTTCAGCTTCAAGATGACAAATGGTAAAAAAATCTGCGTCGACCCAAGTGTTCAGTGGGTCAAGAACATCATCGAGGCTAAGAACAAAGAGCTGGTGGAGAAGTGAAAAGTTCTGACTGACCTGATAAACACCTCAACACCCAAAAAAACTTCCTGAGATGAGCAGCAGCAGCAGCAGCGATGTAGTAAATCAACAACTTTCTCTGTTTATACGCAGAATAATTCTCTAGTAGAGTAGCATTCAATGAAAATATTCTTCTATATAATCTCTTCTTCTCTTTGCATGAGCGTTTTCATATTAAATCATGTGCTGGAATCAAAACTGAAGCTTGTCTTGATTTATGTAATGCAAACTTTGACCACACTGTTGTTGTCATTCAGCTCATAAACATCATTTATACCATATAACAGTGAAGTATTAAAACTCATGTGACTTCTGGGTAATAAATCCTCCCCAAAAATCATATTTGCACTACAAACTTTCCATATTTAGGTGCACAAACAGATTTTACAGGTTTTACTTATCTATTTATTTTTATTTGACCTTTTTTTCACCAGGTAAAAAAAAGTTTTAGAACTAGTTCTCATTCATATGACCTGGCCAAGAGGCGCCAGCAGGAACAAATGCACATGTAAACCACAGACAGACATATGAACATAACAGAGAACAAAAGCAAACAAGTAAGAAGCATATACATGTGAGTGAAAAAATGTGCATGAGGTGTAGGAAAGTGTGTGTGTATCTACAGTCATGGAAAAAAATACGAGACCAACCTTGTTTTCTTCAGTTTCTTGTTCATTGTGCCATTGCCTGGCACAACTAAAGGTACATTTGTTTGGACAAATATAATGATAACAAAAATAGCTCATTAGAGTTTTATTTAAGAGCTGAAATCTAGACATTTTCCATGGTTTTCTTGATAATAACCCAAATCACTTAAGTATTAGTAATTGCCCTGTTCCACCCATACTGAAATAACCCACTGATCACTGATCCACCCCCATGTTTTACTGTATGGGCAAGACAGTCTGGTTTGAAGGTTTCTCCAGGCTTCCTCCTAACCAGTACGTTGGCTGGAGTGGGCATCAACTGAAAACTGGATTCATGAAGAGAACCTTAGCCCAGTAATCAACAGTCCAACTGGGCTTTCCTCTGCCTTTCCTTGATGAAGGGCTTCTTCCGTGCCCTGCTTAACTTTAAACCAGCTTCAAGAAGTCGGTTTCAAACTGTCCTTGCACATTTCTCCACAGTGCCCACTCACTTTTTAGTTCCCTGGAGGAGTGACGACGATTCCTCACACAGGAATGGATGAGTGACGGTCATCTAACGGGGTAGAAAGACGTTTCCTGCTGCGATCAGCTAGCAATTTGGTAGTACCATGTTGGGCTTGTTTTTTCTTCTTGTAATGAACGGCTGTCTTGGAGATCTTCAGTTTCTTCACTACCTGTCTCTCACTCATGCCAATTTCCAGCAGTGCCAAGATGTCTGCCTTTGTGGCTTCACATAATTATTTTGTTTTAATTTTAGAGTTCAGAAGAGCTGACAACTTCTGAGTTATGCTTGAATGTCAGCAGGAAACCACTCTAGACATTTGCATGTGCAGTGCTGCTTCTGACATGAAACAGCCTCTTATATACCCTGGGAATACAGTTAAGCTTAAGCATGTCAAATAGGACATAAAGTATCATGGAATCAGCTGCATTTTTTGACGTGTTCATTGTATTCTTCAGATAATATATCTTTAGTGGTACCAGGCATTAAAATGAACAAGAAATTGAAGGAAACAAGCGTGGTCTAATCATTTTTCCCATGACTGTATAAGTATGCGTGTAAGTAAGGTCTGAAGCGATCAGCACGAGCAACAGTCAACTACAATCTGTAGGAGTTGAAGCTTGAAGGAAGTGAGTGGAGTCAAAGATGCAAGTTTGAGAGTGTTTTGTAAGGCGTTCCAGTCGTTAGCTGCTGCAAAGCGAAAGGTGATACGGCCAAAAACAGTAGGAGTACTGGGGATGATGAGCTTGATGTATTCACTAGACCTGGTGCGATATGAATCATGGGTGAGGTGAAAAAGAGAAGACAGGTAGGGAGGTGTCTTGCCTGGAACTGACTAATAGACAAAATGAAACCAGTGATGAAGCCGTCGGGTATGAAGGAAGGACCACCTCACTAATTTATAGAGATTGCAGTAGTGAGTGTGGAAGGGGGCAGAAATCAGCCTCAAAAATTTGAATTTCTTTGAATTCTGTGCAGTGGTGGATAAAGAAATCACGTCTACCAAAGTAAAAGCACTAAAACCACACTGTACAAGTCAAGCACTGAAAATATAAGCAAAAATATGTGAGCAGCATGAAAAAATTTACTTAAAATATGAAAAATAGATAAGCATGATTGAACCTTACACATGAATCGGATTTCTTTGGAATCCTGTGCAGTGGTGGATAAAGAATTCACATTTTTATCAAAGTAAAAGCACTAAAACCACGCCATAAAAGTCAAGCATTGAGAATATAGGCAACAGTATGCAAGTGGCATGAGAAAATATACTTAAAATGTCCAAAATAGATAAACATGATGGAATATGACTCAGAAATCATATTTTTTTAAAAATCCTGTGCAGTGGTGGATAAAGAAATCTTTTTTTTTTTTTTTACCAAAGAAAAAGCACTAAAACCACACTGTAAATTCCTGCATTGGATGTAAGAGGCAAAAGCATGCAAGTATCATGAGAAAAATGTACTTAAAATATCAAAAATAAATGGAACATGATGGAATTGGACACAGGAATCAGAATTTCTTTGAATTCTGTGCAGTGGTCGATAAAGAATTCTTTTTTTCTTTTTTTTTTCAAGATAAAAGTACTAATACAACATTTCAATCTCAGAAAAATATGCTGGCATTGTCAGAAAAAAATACTTCAAATGTCATCATATGATTATTATTACTCCTGCATTAATGTAAAAGTAGGACTTTACTGATGCAGCTGGTTGAAGTTTAGTTACAACTGCAACTAATGATTATTTCTATCATATTTCTTTAAGTGAGAGCAGAGGTGGAAATAATATATATTGTAATTTAGTGCGATTTTAACGTACCTTTACTTGAGTATTTCTGAGAAATATTCTACTTTCTGTTCCACTACATTGTAATGGAAAATTACTGAACAGCATAGTCCATCCAGTATAAGGGTTTTTGCACATATAAGCGTCTATCTACACTGTTCAAGGACATGATCATTGTTACCTCTGCTGGACCAAGGCATATCTAATTTCCATCACATTTATCTGACATCTTTCACAAGATACAGATTATTTTTCCCTCTAAGCTTCTCACATATTCCAATAATCCAAAATCTAAGGAAAATGAAAGTTCAGTGAAAAACTGACAACAGATTTGTAGATCAGATCTTTGTTTTTTTATGCATTAATCACATTTTGGAGCCTCATATTGAATAGAAAACTGGATATGAAGTAGTTCTATCCTGCAGCAGCTCCAATAATAACTTCATTGTTAATAATATAATGATATATCAGTCAAAGGGACCAAACCAGGACTTCTAATGCAATATTTTAATTACATTTTACTGCTATGTACTTCTACTTAAGCAGGACTTTTCATGCAGGACTTTTGTCGTTTTACTTGTTTGGTTGTTGCATTTTGAGGATTTTAGGGATCTGAAAGATTTACAACACAGAGTAAAAGTAGGAAGTAGCAAGAAAAAAAAATACAAACAAAAAAGTGCATACATGTTCTACTTAAACAGACACATTACTGTACTTCTGATACTCTAAATTTGTTGTTTAGCGTCCATAACCAGCAGATGTCGCTGTTCTCCACCTTTTACATTCTCCACAGTTTGATTTCTGTTGCTCTGAAACCTGCAGCAAACTGAAGAATTATTTAATCTCACCTCTAATTACACTCTTGACCACTTTAGCTGCTGTTATTAGAACAGTTGACTCAAAGCCCTCCTTAATCTGATAAAATTCACACTTTCTAGAGAAATATCTGCAGAACATTCACTGAAAATATAAGCAGAGGTATGTGTCTCTCATGAGAAAAAATGGGCTTAAAATGTCCTTTTTAAAAAAAATAGACAAATTTGATGAAATGTGACTTAGAAATCTGAATTTCTTTAAATCCTGTGCAGTGGTGGACAAAGAATGAACATTTTTACCAAAACAAAAGTCATGCATTCAGAATGTAAGCTAAGGCATGTGAATATCAATAGAAAAAAGGACTTAAAAATAAAAGTTGAAATGCAGAAAAATGGCCCCTATGGCCCCTATACTGTTTTATGATATCATTAGATCATTGTCATTATTAGGGTCCGAGCACCACGAAGTGGTGCGAGGAACCTATTGAAACCCTAGGAATTATTATTATTATTAGGGTCCGAGCACCGAATGGTGCGAAGACCCTATTGGAATGCTAGGGTTTATTATTATTAGGGTCCGAGCACCGAATGGTGCGAAGACCCTATTGGAATGCTAGGGTTTATTATTATTAGGGTCCGAGCACTGAATGGTGCGAAGACCCTATTGGAATGCAAGGAATTATTAGGGTCCGAGCACCGAATGGTGCGAAGACCCTATTGAAACCCTGTGGTTTATTATTATTATTATTATTATTATTATTATTATTATTATTAGGGTCCGAGCACCAAGGGTGCGAAGACCCTATTGAAACCCTGTGGTTTATTATTATTAGGGTCCGAGCACCAACGGTGTGAAGACCCTATTGAAACCCTGTGGTTTATTATTATTATTATTATTATTAGGGTCCGAGCACCACGAAGTGGTGCGAGGAACCTATTGAAACCCTAGGAATTATTAGGGTCCGAGCACCACGAAGTGGTGCGAGGAACCTATTGAAACCCTAAGAATTATTATTATTATTATTTTTCTTCGTCCGCCGGGAAATCGGCCTTTTTGACGCCCTAAACATACACGAAAACGCATGAAAATCGCCACACACATCAGAACCGGCGAAAAATTTGATATTTTAGGGAAATGGCACGCGTGCGTGCCAAAATGGCTCAATAGCGCCCCCTAGAAAATTAAGAAAATTCAGCCCCCGGACAGTGTTTGACCTAGACTTCTGAAATTCGGTACACATATGTAACTCATCAAGACGCACAAAAAAGCTTCTTGCATCATTACCCATAATGCAACAGGAAGTCGGCCATTTTGAATTATGAGTCATTTTTGGACATTTTTTGATATCTATAAACTCAAACAGCGTAATCCTGAGAGAGCTGAAATTTGGCCAGGATGTACTCCAGTCATGGGTGATCAAAAGTTATCAAAACGCTCCGCAAAAGTCTGAGGACGCGGAAATGGCGAGCCACGGAATGCGGCCATTTTGAAATATGATTCATATTTTGGACAATTTTGTCATTTTTGGACATTTCCAAAAGCTATAAACTCAAACAGCTTAACCCCGACAGAGCTCAAACTTGGCCAGGATGTACTCCCGTCATGGTTGATCAAAAGTTATCAAAACGCTCTGCAAAAGTTTGAGGGCGTGGAAATGGCGAGCCACGGAATGCGGCCATTTTGAAATATGATTCATATTTTGGACAATTTTGTCATTTTTGGACATTTTCAAAAGCTATAACCTCAAACAGCGTAACCACGAGAGAGCTCAAATTTGGTCAGGATGGACACCAGTCATGGTTGATCAAAAGTTATCAAAACGCTCCGCAAAAGTCTGAGGGCGTGGCCATAGTTACCAGCGGAATGCGGCCATTTTGAATGTCTTGCCATGAAACAGGAAGTGCTGTCTAACTAGCCTGTACATGCTCCAGTCTGCTTCAAATTATACATGTGTGATCAGAGTTCAGCCCTAATCACGTCCATACGTTGATATACACTCACAGTCATAGCGCCACATGGCGGCCATTTTGAATTTCTCGCCATTAAACAGGAAGTGCTGTGTAACCAGACTGTACATGCTCCAATCTGCCTGAAATTTTACATGCATGATCAGAGTCCGGCCCTAATCACATCTTTGTGCCACTTGGCGGCCATTTTGGATTTCTCGCCATGAAACAGGAAGTGCTGTGTAACCAGCCTGTACATGCTCCAATCTGCCTGAAATTTTACATGCATGATCAGAGTCCGGCCCTAATCACATCTTTGTGCCACTTGGCGGCCATTTTGGATTTCTCGCCATGAAACAGGAAGTGCTGTGTAACCAGCCTGTACATGCCCCAATCTGCCTGAAATTTTACATGTATGATCAGAGTCCGGCCCTAATCACATCTTTGTGCCACTTGGCGGCCATTTTGGATTTCTCGCAATGAAACAGGAAGTGCTGTGTAACCAGCCTGTACGTGCTCCAATCTGCCTGAAATTTTACATGTATGATCAGAGTCCGGCCCTAATCACATCTTTGCACCACTTGGCGGCCATTTTGGATTTCTCGCCATGAAACAGGAAGTGCTGTGTAAGTAGCCTGTACATGGTCCAATCTGCCTGAAACTTTACTCTCAGTTGCAGTGCCTCCTGGTGGATATGCGTGGGCCAGCCGGGCCGCTCGGATGCGAGGACCCGTCCAACGCTGCTTGCAGCTTTAATTATTATTATACTTTCTTCGTCGGCCTCGAAATCGGCCTTTTTGACGCCCTAAACATTCACGAAAACGCATGAAAATCGCCACACACATCAGGACCGGCGAAAAATTTGATATTTTAGGGGAATGGCACGCGTGCGTGCCAAAATGGCTCAATAGTGCCCCCTAGAAAACTAAGAAAATTCAGCCCCCGGACAGCGTTCGACCTAGACTTCTGAAATTCGGTACACATATGTAACTCATCAAGACGCACAAAAAGCCTCCTGTACCATTACCCATAATCCAACAGGAAGTCGGCCATTTTGAATTATAAGTCATATTTTGGACAATTTTGTGTCATTTTTGGACATTTTTTAAAATCTATAAACTCAAACAGCGTAACCCCGACAGAGCTGAAATTTGGCCAGGATGTACTCCAGTCATGGGTGATCAAAAGTTATCAAAACGCTCCGCAAAAGTCTGAGGGTGTGGAAATGGCGAGCCACGGAATGCGGCCATTTTGAAGTATGATTCATATTTTGTCATTTTTGGACATTTTCAAAAATTATTAACTCAAACAGCGTAACCCTGAGAGAGCTCAAACTTGGTCAGGATGTACGCCAGTCATGGGTGAACAAATGTTATCAAAACTCTCCGCAAAAGTCTGAGGGCGTGGCCATAGTGACCAGCGGAATGTGCCCATTTTGAATGTCTCGCCATGAAACAGGAAGTGCTATCTAACTAGCCTGTACATGCTCCAATCTGCTTCAAACTTTACATGTGTGATCAGAGTCCAGCCCTGATGAGTTCCATAGACCAATATACAGTGAAACTGATAGCGCCATCTGGCGGCCATTTTGAATGTCTCGCCATGAAACAGGAAGTGCTGTCTAACTACCCTGGACATGCATCAATCTGCCTCAAACTTTACATGTGTGATCAGAGTCCAGCCCTAATCACATCCATAGGTCGATATAGACTCATGGTCATAGCACCACCTGGCGGCCATTTTGAATTTCTCGCCATTAAACAGGAAGTGATGTCTAACTAGCCTGTACATGCTCCAATTTGCCTGAAATTTTACATGTATGATCAGAGTCCGGCCCTAATCACATCTTTGTGCCACTTGGTGGCCATTTTGGATTTCTCGCCAAGAAACAGGAAGTGCTGTGTAACCAGCCTGTACATGCTCCAATCTGCCTGAAATTTTACATGTATGATCAAAGTCCGGCCCTAATCACATCTATGCACCACTTGGCGGCCATTTTGGATTTCTCCCCATGAAACAGGAAGTGCTGTGTAACCAGCCTGTACAGCTCCAATCTTCCTGAAATTTATCATGTATGATCAGAGTCCGGCCCTAATCACATCTTTGTGCCACTTGGCAGCCATTTTGGATTTCTCCCCATGAAACAGGAAGTGCTGTGTAACCAGCCTGTACATGTTCCAATCTGCCTGAAATTTTACACGTATGATCAGAGTCCGGCCCTATTCACATCTTTGTGCCACTTGGCGGCCATTTTGGATTCTTCGCCATGAAACAGGAAGTGCTGTGTAACCAGCCTGTACATGCTCCAATCTGCCTGAAATTTTACATGTATGATCAGAGTCTGGCCCTAATCATATCTATGCACCACCTGGCAGCCATTTTGGATTTCTCGCCATGAAACAGGAAGTGCTGTGTAAGTAGCCTGTACATGGTCCAATCTGCCTGAAACTTTACTGTCTCAGTTGCAGCGCCTGGTGGACATGCGTGGGCCAGCCGGGCCGCACGGATGCGAGGACCCGTCCAACGCTGCTTGCAGCTTTAATTTTACTTATTTTTACTTACTCATGCGGTAATTTGAAAGTGAGATTTTACTGATGCAGTCGGTTGAAGTTTAGCTCCATCTGCAGCTAATGATTATTTTCATTAGAAATAAATTTGTTGATCGTTTTTGAAACTGATAAATTTATTGCTTGGTTTGAAAAAAATCTGGAAAATTGTGAAAAATCGCATCAGAAATACCCAAAGAGTACCCAAGGCGTTCACTATGATATATATACACTACAGGCCAAAAGTTTCGAAGCAAGATCAAATTTGTCCAAAAAAAAAAAAAAATCTGAGTTTTATTGGTGTACTTTTTAACAAAATAAACAGGATTATTATATAATGAGTCACTCATTAGAATACACTTTTACTGCAATTATCTGGTATGTAGTATCTGTACTCTTGTTTCTTTACTCATTTGTATCTTTCTAGACATTTCTGTGGTAGTTATAGAGTTATGGGCACAGTTGGGATTTATTGGGATTTTTGTCTGCAGACTCTCAAGAGCCAAAGAGCTACAGTGAATAATGCAAACTGATTTGTTTTTGACTTTTGCACCAAAGTTGTGACTCTTGTAAATCTTCTCTAAAACAAAGCCTTTCTTTTCTTTTGTTAACAATTATTCAGCAATTGTCTGGTAACTTCAGTGTATACCTAAAGGTAAACTGAGGAAAACGCTGCATATCAATGAAAGTAAAGTCTAATCCTGCAGTAAATACATCCCAAAATCCATAGAATTCATACTGGTTTTTAAGAAACATAAAAAGACATTTTGAACAGAAACTTGAAGCTTCTTCCAAACTTTTGGCCTGTAGTGTTAGTTAATTTAAATAATTCAAAAGAAAAACAGCAAATTTTGACATTTGTCTGGAACCCAGAAATGTTTATGCACACAAAGTACCTAAATAATGATCAGTTATTTAAATAATTGACTAATTGTTTCAGTTGTAGTTGTGTAGTTACTCCACTTTTAGTTTGTAATAATTACAAATCATGTTGCTCTAAAAAAAAAAAAAAAACTCTTATTCAGTAAAGTTTCAACATTCCTCCCAGCGCTCTTATTTTGAAATATCTGTTTGAAACTTCTAAATAAACTGACCCGGAAATCTCCTTTTGCCCCAAAACCAAACCTGGAGTGACGTCAATGCATCAGTCTCCACACTTTCCTTAAATAGTTTCAGACCCAGATTTTTTTTGGTTTTCTGTCCTTGCAGTCTTTCGTACTACTTTATATAAATGTTTCTCAATAAAATCTCCCAGAGAAAGCTTTACTGGCTCACAGGTGACCGTCTGATCAGATTAAGAAGCAACTTGCTGCATATATTTGCGTAATAATGAGGCAAAATCCAGCAGGGAGAGCTACACCGAACACATCAGTCATTACAGCAGCATATTAGAGGGATAAAAGACAGGATTGTGATGAATATTAAATCTCACATGGCAGCTTGGATTTGCTGCAGTAAAAATAGTCCTTTGTGACACCAACAGGGGAGTTTTGAACATGTCCTATTAAATTTGCAAACAAGTCGTGTCACTGTGACCCACCTGAAGAGAGAAACCAGGTCGAAGCAGACGGAGGTTTTACAGTCACCAGAAGATGAATATGAATAGATTTGTGTAAAAATACTCAGATACAAGTAAAAGTCCTTCATGAACAGCTGGTGTAAGTAAAAATGCAGGAGTATTAACAGGAAAATGTACAGAAAATGCAGAAATTTGTATTTAAAACCTTAGTTATGTGAAATTATTGCTAAATCTATTGCAGAACAATATTTTGCTATGTTAAATATTATTGCTGCATTTATGTGTATTTTGCCTTTTCCTACTGTACATGTTTAAGGTGGAGTTAATTTTGACTCCTTTTTACTCTGCAGAAATGCGTTAGATTTATCATAAAAGGTTCACCAGGAAACACTTAAACCTTCAGCTTATCAAAAACATTCAGTAATTTGGAGTTTTTACTGAACACATTAAATCAAAAACAAAAAGCTCAAATTTGCACTAAAGTACAGTATTTGCATAAATGTACGTTAATTGCAAATGAAAGTACATTTCAAGCTCATTTTTGGGTGAAATTAAAGTAATTACAATGACTGGAAGCTAATGGAAGACAAACAACAGCAATGTTATAAACTTGTGTTGTTTAACCTTTGAGTCTCCACTCATAAAATAATAAAACTGATGCTTAAATCTACACAGATTCTACACATTTAGTGTTGAACTTCACTCAGCATAGTCAAATATCATAAATGAACAAATAAGCATTCGTAAAGGTACACATTTTTGATAGATTTTTGATGTTATTTACAGTTCTAACCTGTACAGTAAACAACTAAATAAATATTTTTTTTTTCTGCTGGGATTTTAATAAATATTATTTGTAATTTAACAAAATGGGGAAAATCTGTAAAACAACAGTAAATTCTTCAAAAAATTATTGTTAAATATGATTTAAGTACAATAAAAAAGTGTAATTTTATGGTGAAGCACTGCAAAGAAACTAATTACTAATTAGTTATTACTATTTGAAAAAATATTTATTTTTGTTGTGGATGTTATTCAGAGAAAAATCTGAAAAATAACAGTTTAAAAATATTCTAATGTTTCTACACATAGTTAGATAGAAATGGTAATTTATTAATTTATTTTTTTACATTATTTAGATCAGAAGTTTTTTTTAAATTTTATTACTGTTATTGACAATTTATATAAATAATAGTAATACAAAACACATTTTAAAAATTGGTTATTATTTTAAGCACACGCACGCACGCACATATATGTACACTTAGTTGGATTAAGTCAGAATTTGCCGATCATAGGTCCAACCATTTGTTCTGTTTCACATTTTAAACATCAAAATTAATTGCTAAATACATTAAATTAGCTTCATCGGGTTATTTAGAGGTTTTTTTTAACTGCTTTGGGAGCCACAAAAATAAATTTTTTGTTGGATAACCTTGGGATTTGCCCGTCGTATGTCCAGCCACGTGTTGGATTTACTATATTTCCTTTTTACACACCAAAAGTCATAACTAAATGAGCTTCACTGAGTTGGTTTGAGGTCCGTTTATGCATCAGAACTGCATTTTTATTGGGATAAACCCAGAATAGATGACATTTTAAACACCAAAATTAATCACTAAGAGAAATATATCAGCTTCAGCTTTGTATTTTCAGATCATATATATATATGTGTATATATATGTATATATATATATGTGTATATATATGTATATATATATATATATATATATATATATACATATATATACACATATATATACACATATATATATACATATATATATACACACACACACACACATATACATATATAATGACTGTATTAATGTAAATAATAAATAAATAATACCAATGCTAATTTTTAAAACGTATTTTATATTGGTATCCTTTAAAAAAAAAGTCAATAATAATAAAATAAATATTTTTCTGATTTGAATTTTACAAAAGAATAAATTATCATTTCTATGCAGCTATATGCAGAAACATTAGAATGTGGAAACTCAGTGACCTCGGGATGAAAAAAAAAGGTTCCTGCTGCTTCATTCCAACAAAAGAATGTTTGTTCACTGGAAGCTTTGATAAGAGTTGAATGGGGAATTCATGTGGTGTTACGGGTGACTAACAGAAGCAGAAACACAAAAGACACACAAACGGGAGTCGAGCTGAGGACGGAGATGAAAGGTGAAGAGGAGGGTGTCGCCGTGGTGACCAGTCAGAGGTGAGCAACACAATGAGATGCCATCGGGACACACAAACACAGCACACATATATAAATAACCGGTGTGTGATGTCAGCTTGTCCTGACAGATGGGATCAACTTAAATGAAGGCCTGACAGAAGCGAGGAGGGAGTGTTCAGATGAACCAACACACTGCTCAACGGGAAAACAATATTTTTTAGCAGCACAAGTGTGACAGAATGTAACTAAGAGTGGGCGAAAAAACAGAAACACTGCATCAACAGCAAGTCTGTTAATTGGATTCCATTTTCCTACAAAATACATACTTTAAATACATTAAAACTATTAAAACCCAGTGAATAACGTGGTCTGACACATTGTTGTAAAGCTAGAAGGGAACGTTCCCACAACACTGACCAACATTGACTTTAAGTTCTAATAGCTTTTTTAAAGAAAATGTTTAATGTTTTAGGAAAATTCCAATAATGTTAATATAATGTTTTATCAGGAACAAAGATGATGTTCTATGTTAACACAGGAAGAACGTTCTCAAACCAACATCCAGATTTTTCAGATGTTATTGATGCCTCAGATGATTTTTTTAAAAACGCGGAACATTCTGCAAAGTTCCGATGATGTTCTTGAGGGATCACATGATAGAACGTTCTTCTGTAAAACATTCATATAATGTTTTATGGTAACAAAGGAAGGACTAACAAATGTAGAATTGTAAATATACATACATTTTACACTAACAATAAACATCCATAAAATAATAATAGCTTTTTTCCAATATAAATACAGTTTAAAAAAGTGTTATTTTATAGTCAAATGTTGTAAATGAATGAATTACCATTCATAAAAATAGTATTTCTTAATTGATTTTTGACGATATTTATAGTTTCGGGTCCATTTTTTAAATGTTTTTTTAACGGTTAACATATACAAAAAAAATCAAATAAAAGTGTGATTTTATGAGATATCTGAAACAGAAACTCTGTAAAATAATTTTTTTTGCTAATTTAAATTAAATAATCGTGTAATTGTACATTAAATTTGATAAAAGAACAAATTACTATTTACAAAATGCAAATAATTGCTTGTTTTTTGACTCTGTTTACAGTTTTGAGGCAGTTTTTTTTTCTTTTTTTCAATTAAAACATAAAGTTTCAAAAATGACTTTTTTTCTGTGATTTTATTAGATACTTTATGTAATTTATTAAAACAGAATATCTGTAAAAGTGTAAGGATTTTAAACTTAAATTAAGGAACTTAAATGAAACAATTTTACAGTCAAATATGGTAAAATAACAAAGTATTAGTTTTAAAATACATTTTTTAATGGTTCTGATTGTCATTATTATACTGCTATATGGTTTATACAGTAAAAATGCCAATTAATACATTTTCTCCAATTTTATTTGATATTATCAAAACAGGCAAAATCTGTAAAATGATCGCATATTGTTCCAAAACGTCTTCTTCGGTGGTTGTATTAAGGCGAGATCTTTCCTTTATGCAATTTTAATGTATGTAAATATACTTGTGTGTGCTTTAATTGTAATGTTAACATTGCAATTATTACCCGTGCATCTTGATCAATCATTTAAAAGGGTAAAATTTTAAAATAGGTCATTATAAACAATTAGTTATTCGTAATATTGACTGAAATAAAACATTTTACAGTGTTAAATTTCGCTTGTTATATAGTCCAACTCCAGCAAAGACCATGAATGACACAAACACCTGCAGGTCCGGAAATAAAGACAACACATTTAGGGGTTTATCATGATGCTCAGCAGAGAAATTACACCAAAAATCTACAGTTTCTCATCCATCACTGCTCAAACAGGTTCATTTCTGAGCCCAAAACACCAAAATGTCACTTTAAGACATAACTTTCCCGCCAGGTTGTCATGGCGATAAGCATCAGCTCATATGCGTGCCTTTGGCTGCACAGTCCGATGACGATCATGATGATGGAGTTCAGCGTCCAGATTTGTCAGAGACGTGATAACGCTACTTTGCATGACAAAAAAAGAGGAAAAAAATAGAAAGGAGTAAAACATCGCTTCGCTGTGCACAGTCAGAGAAAAGAAAGGAAATTAAAAAGTGGGGATTGAACTGAAATTGGTAGTGAGTGGGAAGAGAGAGGAATCCAAAAAGTAAAAAAAAAAGAAACAGAGATGGGTATCTTTTTGTATAATTACCTACAGCTTCGTGGGTTGCTAGGAAACCGGAGACGAAGAAGATGAGACAGACAAAGACGCACACAAAGGCTGAGATTAATTTCAGGGCTGCACAGATTTACACTCTAGTGTTGAGCGGACAGATTGTAGAAGAAGAAGAAGTCGGTGGGAGGAGGGTGAGGAGGGTGAGGAGACAGAAACATATGTCTGATCTTTAGGGAATGGATGCATGAATAATTACTGAGATATTGACACTGGCTGCACCTTCATCTCCATTTTCTGGCATCTATCGTCCTGCCACCCTGCCCTTGTTCTCTTGTTTTATACTTCAGCCACCCGGGTTGGTTTTCATATTTTTATGCCTCCTTATTGTCCTCCTTTATTTACTTTTAAGCCATAAATCTCATACATTCTCATCACTAGGAGGCAGCAATTACGACTGAGCATTATAATATTACATCATCATGAGCAGATGTGTCTGTTATGTCATTAGCGCATTTAAACCTCATGTGCATGTAAATAAATGTAAACAAGCTACGGTATATTAGCATCAAGCAAAAGATATCGTCTCATTAAATTAGTGCACTTACTGAAATCTCTAAACTGCATTTTTTTAATAACTGCAGAAATTACACCATTTATCAAAGCCAGAAACTATAAAAAATGAAAGTAAAATGTAAAATTGATCTAAAATAAGCTTAAAATTGTGATATTTCATCAAAATCCCTTCATTACACATGTCTTATTTATGTAAAAAAAATCTTCAAAAATAACCAGCTTCCACAAAAATTCCACACTCCTCAGCACAACTAAAAAGCCATGACGGCTAAAAATTTTTGAGATTTCTCAGGTTGAACTGCAGGCAGTGTTTCCTCAGAGGACAGAGGAGACGACAAGAGAGACTGAGAGGAAAATCAAACCTACTGGATCAATAAAACAAATGCAGCATGGTTCAAAACCAGTGAACAGAGGAATAAGTTGTTGGAAGATACATTCCGCATGGTGAAAGCAAAAGAGTGTAAACAGTTTACATATTAGGAGGAAAATTAAATGTGGTTGATCTGAAAATAAATAAATGCAGCATGGCTTCAAAATGGTTAACAGAGGAGCAAGTTGTCAGCAAATTATTGGAAGATACATTCAGCATGGTGAAACATCTTTCTGCAGATGACGCACAGAGAAAAATGTTGTAGAGGCTGGAAGCATGGAAATAGTTAAATATCTGTAGTATGTGGAGACAAACCACTACAAAGAGACGCAAAACAGTAAAAATGAGACAAAAACTAATTGAAACAAGGCACAAAATGACATAAATGAAACACAACACAGCGATACATCCAGCATGGTGAAACATCTTTCTACAGTTGATGTGCAGAGTAGAGAGAAAAAGTTTGCAGAGGCTGGAAACATGGAAATAGTTCAAGATCTACAATATGTGAAGACAAATCGGCTACAAAGAGATGCAAAATGACAAAAACAAGACAAAAAAATCTGACAAAAATGATAAAAACAGCACAAATAGCAACAAAAACAAGCACAAAATGAAAAAAACTAAGGCACCAAAAGACAAAAAAGAGATGACAACTGAGACACTGAGAGGAAAATCCAACTACTGGATCAATAAAATAGATGCAGCATGACTCAAAAACAAAAAACAAAGGAGCAAGTTGTTGGAAGATACATCCAGCATGGTGAAACAGCTTTCTACAGCTGATGACCAAAGTAAATTAATGTACATGTTGATTATCTCTTCTGTTAAAAATTGCATGAAAGATAAATGTTTTTTTTTTTTAGATAGACATTTCTGAGTCGTGCTGTTTCCACAGAGGTGCTAGACTTTAAGTTGCAGTGAAAAAAATTAGAATAAAATGGCGCGAAAAAAAAATGCCCAGAGACTGCTTGGAATTCTGAGGATTTCATGAGAGTTTCATGGAATTAATCCTTCATCTCATTGACATGTTTCATTCAAATGCACAGCTTGTTGAATCAGTGCACTGTTCCTTTAAATGGAGGAGAGAGACAGAAGAGGAGATGTAGTAGAAAAAGGGGGGTTGGTTGTTGTTTCCACTTTCTCTTCTCCGACTCGGAGAGGTGAGAGTGTTGGGCTGAGAGGGATTTTACTCCAAGAGAGAACGAATAATAAAGACGCAAAAACTTGAGAGGAAATTCCGGAAAAGAGCTGCACATCTTTCTAGGATTTTTCTGGAGACATTTCTAACAAATTTAAGGAGGAATCATACATAATTCAGGCTTCCTTAAGAGCATGTTGGCAACAAATGGCAAACATCACTGACCTCTGACTACGAGGCTATTTTGAAAGGATTTAACTGAGGAATATTCTTGCCTGCACAGATGTGAGGGGACTTTCTCACAGGAATTCTTGAACATCTGCAACTGAAATTTACTTTAAAGCAACAGATTATTCCTCAAAAAGTCTGAACATCTTTCAAATTGACAAAAAATATAGGAATATTTCTTTATCATTTAATTGCGATAGTCAAATATTTGTGGTTATTCTGACATAAATTTGCACTACTTTCACGTATTCGTGAGTCGGATACGATCAATCACTATTGATTATTGGTCCACGGTAGACTAAAGAACTGCCGAATCAGTGACAATCAATCAGCCAGATTCCTGATTATTTACAGGCTGAGGTTGAGATTTAAGGATGGCTCAGAAAGAAGCAGGAACCCAGCAGGGCAGAGTTAAAACTGAGGACAATGTGGGGGCCAAAGCCGTGGCTGGAGGCCTGACAGGGGGCGGAGGAGTGGTGGTGGAGGTCCGGGAGAAGAAGGGACCCCTGAGGGCTGCGATACCCACAATGCCTTTCCCTCTGGCGGTCATCTGTCTCTTCCTGAACACCTTCATACCTGGGCTAGGTGAGCACACCTTTTTTCTCTTCTTTGCATCTGATTTTATTACATTTTTTTTTTTTGTTTATGTGATTTGGCTGATTGCTGTTTTTGTTTCAAGTGCAAGAAAAAACAAACGCCCAAGCAGGGAGGGGGAAAGAGAGGTTGAAAATAGTGCAACAAGACACTGAGGGGTTGTAATTGGGCGGTGGTGAGGCGGTGGTGAGGTGCAAACAGGTCAGCAAAATGGCAAGACGTGCAAACATGAGGCTGAAAAATCGGATAAATAAGACCGTAGATTGGAAAGTGGCTGCAGGAAAAGTTTGCAGGAGCTGATTAGGTTGGAAAAAACCCTCATGGGGGTGTTTCTAGGAGCTGTTTTTACCGTAAAAGCCTGCATGTGTTTGTGTATCTGAGTGTTTTCAGTGTGTCAGACCCCATTCGCACCTCGAGTTAAAATAAGAGTATCAGGGTGTAAAACACACTCAGGCTGCCAGGTGTAAATGTCAGAGCTGCAGGTAGAAATGTCATCTTCATTACAGGAAACAAGACTGGGGCCAAAAGGATGATTTTGAAATGATTATACTAAATATTTCTATTGCATTTTAACATTTAAATAAACAGAGTGCTGCTTTCTCTTCTGTGTTGTGCTACATTCTTGCTAATGGTCCAATCTATAGTAAAATAAGACAGAAAGACAGATAAAAAAAAGAGCAAAAAAAAAGGCAAATAAATTTTAAAAAATATCATAAGTAAGAAAAACAAAGCTGATAGAACTGCACAGTTATTTTATTTACAATACAAGGCAAACGCTTTGACTTCTCATTCAATATTTTTTCTACATTTTTACTATATTCTACATTGTGGATACATACTGAAGACATACAGTCTATGAAGCAAGATATATGGAATTATGTAGCAAACAAACAATTGTAAAATAACTCTAAATATGTTTTATATCTTAGATTCCTCAAAGTAGCCACTCAGTGAACTTCATAAGGTAGTCACCTCAAATGGTTTTCACTTGGCAGGTGTTCCTTGTTAAGGTTAATTTGTGGAATTTCTTTGCTTCTTAATGGGGTTGGGATCATCAGTTGT
Organism: Amphiprion ocellaris; assembly: GCF_022539595.1. Classification (NCBI taxonomy): domain Eukaryota; kingdom Metazoa; phylum Chordata; class Actinopteri; family Pomacentridae; genus Amphiprion; species Amphiprion ocellaris. The sequence continues at coordinate 26,970,048 of NC_072777.1, read as the reverse complement.
GTTGTGTAGAAGTCAGGTTGGTACACAGTTGACAGCCCTATTTGACAACTGTTAGAATCCATATTATGGCAAGAACCAGTCAGCAAAGTAAAGAGAGACAACAAGCCATTATTACTTTAAGAACTGAAGGTCAGTCAATCCAGAAAATTGCAAAAACTTTGAATGTATCACCAAGTGCAGTCACAAAAACCGTCAAGTGCTACAACGAAACTGGTTCACATGAGGACCACCCCAGGAAAGGAAGACCAAGAGTCACCTCTGCTGCTGAGGATAAGTTCATCTGAGTCTCCAGCCTCAGAAATTGCAAGTTAACAGCAGCTCAAATTAGAGTCCAGATAAATGCCACACAGAGTTCTAGTAGCAGACACATCTCTACATCAACCGTTCAGAGGAGACTGAACCAATCAGGCCTTTATGGTCCAATAGCTGCTAAGAAACCACTACTAAGGAAAAGCAACAAGCAGAACAGACTTGTTTGGGCCAAGAAACACAAGGAATGGACATTAGACCAGTGGAAATCTGTGCTTTGGTCTGATGAGCCCAAATTTGAGATCTTTGGTTCCACCTGAAGTGTCCTTGTGCAATGCAGAAAAGGTGAATGGATGTTTTCTACATGATGGTTCCCACCGTGAAGCATGGAGGAGGAGGTGTGATGGTGCGGGGGTGCTTTGCTGGTGACACTGTTGGGGATTTATTCCAAACTGAAGACACACTGAACCAGCATGGCTACTACAGCATCCTGCAGCGACATGACATCCCATCCGGTTGGCGTTTAGTTGGACCATCATTTATTCTTCAACAGGACAATGACCCCAAACACACCTCCAGGCTGTGGAAGGGCTGTTTGACCAAGAAGGAGAGTGATGGAGTGCTGCATCAGATGACCTGGCCTCCACAGTCACCTGACCTAAACCCAATCCAGATGGTTTGGATGAAGAGAATGAAGGCAAAAGGGCAAACAAATGCTCAGCATCTCTGGGAACTCCTTCAAAACTGTTAGAAAACCATTTCAGGTTCTACCTCACGAAGCTCATGGAGAGAATGCCAAGAATGTACAAAGCTGTAATCAAAGCAAAGGGTGGCTATTTTGAAGAATCTAAAATATAAAACGTTTTGACTTATTCACACTTTTTTGTTTACTACATAATTCCATATGTGTTTATTCATAATTTTGATGCCTTCAGTGAGAATCTACAATGTAAATAGTCATGAAAATAAAGAAAAACCCTTAAATGAGAAGGTGTGTGTAAATTTTGGCTGGTAGTGTACTTTGATTATTATGATTATTCATTCATTTTAGAGGCCTTTTTTTTGTACTTTCACATTTAAATATCAACAGTTTTCAGTTCCATGTTGGGCTACATTCCTGTTAATGTGCAAATCTGCCTCAACGTAAGACAAACTTTGAAAAAGTACCATAGATTGAGAAAAAAAAAGAATATTGTCATAATCATGCTTATTTTTAATCAATGTTGAAAAATACATTAATTATCATGAATATTCTTTGATTTGAGGGGCTGCTTTCACTTCCATGTTGTGTTATATTCTTGCTAAATGTGCAAATCTGCATCACAATAATCTTAACCAGAATTCAGGGCATCTCAAACAGGCTAAATATAAATTAAATTGAACTCAAAACGTTCCTTTGATTAATATCTGCTTGTTTGTTGATGCTACAGTTTACAGATGTTCCGTAAATGTTTCACATGCATCAGTAGAAGCTGCTAGTCATCTGTGCACAGAGAAGCTTCTAGTCTTCACTCAGTTTCTGCAGCAAAAACACAAAAAGAAAATGTTCCTGACATATGAACAAAGGTGGAACATTTTGCCTGCAGTGTTCCATGAATGTTCAAGAGATGTTGTTGAGGGAATATTTTATAGAATAATGTTCTGTAAAATATTCCCTCAATGTTTCATGATAAAGGAAAAACTTTCTTGAACCAACCATTTTCCAGATGTTATTCAGGTCTCAGCATTTTTTTTTTTTTTTAGACAGAACATTACATAACGTTCCTGTAATGTCATTTTATAATTCAATTCAATTCAATTCAATTTTATTTATATAGCGCCAATTACAGTCAAATTGTCTCGAGACGCTTTACAGAACCCATATGCCTGACCCCCAGAGCAAGCCAAAAGGCGACAGTGGCAAGGAAAACACCCTTTTAACAGGGAAAAAAACCTCGAGCAGAACCCGGCTCTAATGTGGGGGGACCCATCTGCCTGCTGGCCGGGCGGGTTGAGAGGGACAGAAGAGGTAGAAAGGTAGAGATAGAGGGATAGAAGTAGAGGGGTAGAGGTAGAGATAGAGGGATACAGATAGAGGGGTAGAGATAGAGAGGTGGGGGGGTGGGACACAAGGACCATAAAACACAGCCACACATCTGAAGCATCCAGCATCCAGCTCTGGGACCAGGGACACTCGGAGAAAGGACACAGAAAGAAACAGAGTGAATGTAATGCAATAATGGTATATGTAGTAAATACATAGGTAGTTAGAGAAGGGCTCAGTGCATCAAGAGAGGTTCCCCAGCAGCCTAGGCCTATAGCAGCATAACTAGGGGCAAACTAAAGGGACGTCAAGAGGGGAAGTCAGTTGTGCAAATGAAAACACCAGCATACCCCGTCAGGGTCCCCCAGTCAGCCCTAACTATAAGCTTTGTCGAAAAGGAAGGTTTTAAGCCTGGTCTTAAAAATAGAGAGGGTGTCCGCCTCCCGAACCCAAACTGGGAGCTGATTCCACAGGAGAGGTGCCTGATAACTGAAGGCTCTGCCTCCCATTCTACTTTTAGAGATTCTAGGAACAACAAGTAAGCCTGCAGTTTGAGAGCGAAGAGTTCTGCTAGGATAATATGGTACTATCAGGTCTTTAAGATATGATGGAGATTGGTTGTTAAGAGCTTTATATGTCAGAAGAAGGATTTTGAATTCTATTCTAGATTTAACAGGAAGCCAATGAAGAGAAACCAATATAGGAGAAATATGATCTCTCTTGCTAACTCCCGTCAGTACTCTGGCTGCAGCATTTTGGATCAGCTGTAGATGTTTCAGAGAGCTATTGGGACAACCTGATAATAAGGAATTACAGTAGTCAAGCCTAGAAGTAACAAATGCATGGACTAGTTTTTCTGCATCACTCTGAGACAGGATGTTCCTGATTTTCACAATATTTCTCAGGTGGAAAAAGGAAGTCCTACAGATTTGTTTTATGTGCGAGTTAAAGGACATGTCCTGGTCAAAGATAACACCGAGGTTCCTCACAGTAGTACTGGAGGCCAATGTAATGCCATCCAGAGTAACTATATGCTTTGAAAGCAATTCTCTAAGATGTTTGGGGCCAAATACAATGACTTCAGTCTTGTCTGAATTTAGTAGTAAGAAATTATAGGTCATCCAGGTCTTTATGTCCTTAAGACAATCTTGCAGTCTAGCTAGCTGATTAGTTTCATTTGGCTTCATAGATAAATACAATTGAGTGTCGTCAGCATAACAATGGAAATTAATACAGTGCTTCCTAATAATGTTGCCTAAGGGAAGCATGTATAATGTGAACAGTATTGGTCCTAAGACAGAACCCTGAGGAACTCCATGATTAACCCTAGTATGCTCAGAAGAGTCATTGTTGACATGCACAAACTGGAACCTGTCTGATAAGTAGGATTTAAACCAGTCCAGTGCTGTCCCTTTAATGCCAATAGAATGTTCTAGTCGCTGTAATAAAAGTTTGTGGTCGATTGTATCGAATGCTGCACTAAGGTCCAATAAAATAAGTATAGAGACCAGTCCATTATCTGACGCTATGAGAAGGTCATTAGTAACTTTCACCAGAGCTGTTTCTGTGCTATGATGCACTCTGAAGCCTGACTGAAACTCTTCAAACAAGCTATTCCTTTGTAAATGTTCACATAATTGATTTGCAACTGTTCTTTCCAGAATTTTGGAGAGAAATGGGAGGTTGGAAATTGGTCTATAGTTGGCTAAAACATCTGGATCTAGAGTGGGCTTTTTAAGTAAAGGTTTGATTACAGCAACCTTAAAAGCCTGTGGTACATAACCTGTTACTAGAGAGAGATTAATCAGATCTAACATTGAGGAATTAATTAAAGGTAAAGCCTCCTTGAACAGTCTAGTTGGGATAGGATCTAAAAGACATGTTGATGGTTTGGATGTAGAAACTATTGAAATGAGTTCAGAGAGATGTATGGGGGTGAAAAATTCTGAATATCCATCTGGTCTTACAGCCAATTCTAAAGTATCTGTACTCGATGATACATCTGTGACATTTGCAGGAAGGGCCAGAGTAATTTTTTCTCTAATCGTAATAATTTTATTTGTAAAGAAGCTCATGAAGTTGTTACTGCTCAAAGCTAAAGGAATACAAGGTTCAACAGAGCTCTGACTCTTTGTCAGCCTGGCTACAGTGCTGAAAAGAAACCTGGGGTTGTTCTTGTTTTCCTCTATTAGAGATGAATAATATGTTGTCCTGGCATTACGAAGAGCTTTTTTATAAATTACTAGACTATTTTTCCAAGCTACATAAACTTCCTCTAAATTAGTGGAATACCACTTCCTTTCCAGCTTTCGGGAGGCCTGCTTTAAAGTCCGCAGCTGGGAATTATACCAAGGAGCAGGTCCTCTCTGAGATAGAACTTTCTTTTTTACAGGTGCAACACTATCAAGTGCTGTACGCAGTGAGGCTGCAGCATTATTAACAATATAATCCACTTCTGTGGGGGTAAAATTATAATATTTCCCTTCCATTATATCAGTAAGTGGTGCTGGACTAAATAGAGAGGGTATTATTTCCTTAAATTTAGTCACCGAATTGTGAGACAGACATCTACTGTAGTGATATTTATTCTTAACTCCTATACAATCTATTGTTGTAAATTGAAATGTTATCATAAAATGGTCAGAAAGAAGAGGGTTCCGGGGAAATACTGTTAACTGTTTGATTTCTATGCCATAAGTCAGAACGAGGTCAAGGGTATGATTAAAACTATGAGTTGGTTTATTTACATGTTGAGAAAACCCAATTGAGTCTAATATTGAATTAAAAGCAGTCGTAAGGCTGTCACTGTCCACGTCAACATGAATGTTGAAGTCACCCACAATAATGACTTTATCTGAGCTGAGCACTAAATCAGATAAAAAGTCTGAGAATTGAGATAAAAACTCAGAGTAAGGAGCAGGAGGACGATATACAACAACAAATAAAACTGGTTTCTGAGCTTTTAAATCTGGATGAGAGAGACTGAGAGTAAGATTTTCAAATGAACTGTAACTAGGTTTAGGTCTCTGGTTCATTTTTAAGCTAGAGAGGTAAATTGCTGCCACTCCTCCTCCTCTGCCTGTGATTCGAGGAACGTGACAGTTAGTATGACTAGTAGGAGTTGATTCATTTAGACTAACATATTCTTCCTGCTGCAACCAGGTTTCAGTCAAACAGAACAAATCAATCTGGTTATCAGTTATCAAATCATTTACTAACAGAGATTTAGACGAGAGAGATCTAATATTTAACAGACCACATTTAATTGTCCTGTTTCTTCGCTCAGTTGAAATAGTGGTATTAATTTTAATTAGATTTTTATGGTTACTATGTCTTTTGTTTATTTTTGATTTGCTTAATTTATTGAATTTTGGTGGTCGGGGGACAGACACAGTCTCAATAAAGCTAACTGAATTACTGGAGGGTGACAGCTGAGAGGAAACTGCAGAGAGGTGTGGAAGACTACAACTCTGCATCCTGGTCTGAACTCTGGGTTGTCATGCTTTAGGAGTTCTAATAAAATCAGCCATATTTCTAGAAATGAGAGCTGCACCAGCCAAAGTGGGATGGATGCCGTCTCTCCTAATCAGACCAGGTTTTCCCCAGAAAGAGCTCCAATTGTCTATAAAGCCAACGTCGTTTGCAGTACACCACGTAGACGACCAGCGGCGAAACGATGCCATACGGCTAAACATGTCATCGCTTGTCAGATCAGGCAGGGGTCCAGAGAAAACTACGGAGTCCGACATGGTTTTGGCAAAGTTACACACCGATGCCACACTAACTTTGGTGACCTCCGATTGGCGTAACCGGGTGTCATTACCGCCGACATGAATAACAATCTTACTGTATTTACGATTATCTTTAGCCAGCAGTTTCAAATTTGCTTCTATGTCGCCCGCTCTGGCTCCTGGGAGGCATTTTACTACGGTCGCTGGTGTCGCTAGCTTCACGTTTCTGACTACGGAGCTGCCAATGATCAGAGTTGGTTTCTCAGCGGGTGTGTCATTGAGTGGGGAAAAACGATTAGAAACGTGAAGCGGTTTGTGGTGTGCCGGGACAGCGGGCTTGAACTTAGGACTACGTTTCCTACGAACTGTCACCCAGCTACCCTGACTTCCCGGCTGCTCGGGAGCTGCTAGGGGACAGCTAGCAGAAGCTACACTAGCAGCTATATTATTGCGGTCCGCACCGGCTAAGGGAGCCTGGCTAACAGCTAGCGGGGTGTTTTCCATGGTGCGGAGCCGCGCTTCCAATTCAGAGAGCCTCGCCTCCAAAGCTACAAACAGACTGCATTTATTACAGGTATCGTTATCACTAAAGGAGGCAGAGGAGTAACTAAACATGTGACACACTGAGCAGGAAAGAGAAGGAGAAGAAGAGGGAGAAGCCATGCTAACTGCTAAGTGCTAGGCTAGCGGACAGAGATAACAGATTAACTTAGAATTAAGTACTGAGAGGGTGCGTGAAGAAAACGAGTGTATGTTACGATTCAAATATTACCGCTACACACAGATTTAATGAATATCAAATTAGATGGAGTGGATAAGCTACAACAGTCACAGAACACAACATAAGCTACAACAGTCACAGAACACAACACAGCGCTACAACAGGAAGTGACGCAATACGCTCACCGTAACGTCAGACGTCAGCAGATCAGTTCAGCCCAGGATCGAAGTGAGGTATAACATTCTACCTTTCTCATACAAGACGTTTCTACAATGAAGTCAAACTGTGATATATTAACAGTGGTGAAACACTCTGGCTGCAATGTTCTCACAGTGTTGCTGAGGGAACTTTATGGAATCTATAAGACGTTCCACAGTTACATAATAACAGAGGAAGAACGTTCTTAGTGGAACAGTCAGTTTTGAGAACTTTAGAGCATAGCGGTCTAACAATGTTACTACCAAATGTTTTCAGAACATCTTTAGTTAACCTACTTTTTGAAGAAAATTTCCCCTTCAAAAACACTTGAATTTTGAAGGACTTTCTTAGAACGTTTTTGAAGCAAAACAGTTTTTGGAACAGTTTTGGAACGTTCTTAGACCAGCATTCAGAAAACATTTCCAGAGGCTATTGAGGCCTGAGATGTCAGAATATTCAGGATGTTGTGAATATAACATTTGGCAAATAATTTAGGAAAATTTTTAGGTTGCCTTTAGAGAAATGTATTCTGTCTTTGATGAGAACATTTTGGGACCTAAAAGAAAATGTCTGATTGAAAATATTAGCAGAGGTTTCTAAGAACATTTTTAGAGGATCAACTTGACAACTTGGCAGATTTAGTTCTCCATCAGTCTACTGTTTTAAACTTACAGTAGAAGTTCCACTTTTCAGCTCAGCTGGAGGTTTACTATAACTGACAAATCCCGTTAATCACATTCCAGGTGAAACGTGAAAACAACGTTCATTTCTTCATTAAAGGAAAAAGATTTTACGTTTTGCTCTAACCAAATGACAGATTTTGCACCAGATCTCCTGAATTAAACATGAAAAAACAGAAAAAACGATGTCTGGACACATGTTCTAATGGTCAATTATTACAATTAAACCATATAAAACCTCAAAAACTGTTGAAGTGAATAAATAGTTTTTAATTCAGGAGTGAGTTTCAAAAGCCTTCTATTCATTAAATCTGGTAATACAGTGACTGCAAACATTCAACACAACCCTCAGAGCTTAAAAATAATCTTGAAATGTACCCATATGTGACACTTTTTCTTGCTTTTTAAGATTTAAAGAATATTATGTAAAAAAAAAACAAACAAAAAAAACCGATCAAATTACCTAAAAATATGGTTAATGTTAGTCTTTATTATCCTTGAAAGGTAATTTGAGCAGACTTAATTCTGCAGAAAGGTGCTTGTATCATTTGGGTTTTATTACATAATTTATGTTTAAAAAAAGTGCTGTAAATCTAGTAATTCAAGTTTCAAATTGTAAGAACTTGCTGCTAATTTTAGGTCATATCAAGTGTGATGAGTTTCATGTAACTTTACATAAAAATGTTGTAAATCTGATGGATCTTTAATGCAAAAAATTTATAGATTTATCATTGTTATAAAAAATGTGAAACTACTGTTATTAAATGCAAATTTATGATTATATTTACAATAATAAACCATCATATTTTGTAAATCATGTTTTACATGCAAGTTTACATACATTTTTTTTATATTTGGCAGATTTTTGATGCTGAAAAAAATATGTTCACCTTGAAAATTAATTAATGGATTTAATTAAGATTTGAATAAATTTAAAATTACTGTTATAGTGAGAATAATGAGGTTTTACATGTAAGTTTACATGAAAAACTTGTGTATCTTACTTAAAAAAAACTTATTTATCATCATATATGTAAATTCAGTTTATTTTTGCTATTTAATATTTTTGTATTTCAGAAATGCTGTAAATACCTAAAATGGAGAAAAACAATCTGTAAAATTGCATTTTTTCTATAGTGTAACCAGTAACACACAAACTTTATCTTTTATTGTTCTCCATCTTTTTGTGTTTTCATTCAAATGTTCTTTCTCCATTGAGTTTATGTATTATTGGTTGCCGTTTATAATCCTATGGCAGTTTGCTTTAACTCCTGTTGTTTTAAATGTGCTGTGTGACTGAATATGGCTTGACAAACAAACATCCACTGATGTGGATCCTCACTGTGCACATAAAGTCACTTTCATGCACATATACATAGATCCATATTAGGTCTGTTATTCACTAATTAGTCCAATTAATTCAACAGCAGCAGGACATACAATAATAACATGAAGTGGGGAAAAAAAAATGAAACCCAGTAAACCCACTGACTCAGATGTTTCCTTCTGAAGGAATGATGGAGGCTGACGTTTCCATAGCGATCAGACTCCGATCCATCACCAGATAACCTCTGATGTGTCCTCTCCGCCCCTCAGCTCTCATCTGTTAACCACAACTCTCTGGAGACACGTTTGTCCTTTTCACATCCAAAATCTGCACCACACTTTTCCTCACCATCTATTTGCTGCAACATTCCTTCCATAAATGTCGAATATTACTGGAATAAAAACGATAAAACGGGGTCAAGACAACATGTTGCCACTTGCCACCGAGTTTTTTCCTGTACGCTTTAAGGCATCACTCCATCTAACCGTGTGTGTGTGTGTGTACAGCGCCTTGACATTTCATTGAATAGCCACGGCCAGTTGCCATGACGACGCCGGCTGAGGCGAACACAATGCATGTACGAGTGTGTTGCTGCCGTTCGGCTCTAATTGACCGAGACGGAAAACAGCGACTCGTTCTGTTCAACCTGCAGCCAAAATAACATTTAGAAACGTGTCATTGAGTTCAGACAAGAGCCAGAACTCATGAACACATTCAGGGATCAGGATTGTTAAATTGCAACCTGCACACAAGTCTCATTCTGCAAAATCACAGCGAGAAACAACCTGTCTTTCACTTCCACGTTATGTTGCATTCTAGTGAACGTACGAATCTGCATCTAAATAATCTTAACCTGAATTTAGAGCATCTCCGAGAACATAAATATGAATGACTATAAAAATGGACCCAAAACATTTCACTGGCTAAAATCTGCTTATTTCTAGACACTGCAGTTTACAGATGTTCCCTAAACGCCTCACATGCATCAGGAAATACTGGCTAGGCACATGTGCACCGAGAACCTTCTAGTCTGCATTTAGTTTCTGCAGCAAAAAGACCAAAAATTTGTTTAAAATGGGTGAAATATGGTGTTCTAATGTCAGTTTACACAAGTCATGGGGTTCAGAATTGTTCTACTATAACTTGCACACTGCTTTTTTTTTCCTGAAAGAACTTGCTTCTCTGTTTACTGTTTTTGAGCCATGCTGCATTTATTTTATCGATTCACGAGGTTTGATTTTCTTCTCAGTTTTGCTTGTCTGTTTTGTGTCTTTTTTGTCTTTTCATGTCTTGTTTTTCCTTGCTTTCGGAGTTGTTTTTGTCGTTTTGTGTGTCGTTGTGGTCACTTTGTCCCCTCATACTGTAGATATTGAACTCTTTCCATGTTTCCAGCCTCTACAGACTTTTTCTCTCTACTCTGCTCAGCTGTAGAAAGGTTTCACAATGCTGGATGTATATTCCAACAACTTGCTGCTCTGTTTATTGTTTTTGAGCCATGCTGCATTTATAGGATTGATCCAGTAAGTTGGACGGTCTTATCGTCTCCTCTCTGCTCTGTGGAAACACTGCCTACAGTTCAAGTGAAAACATGATTTTGTTGGTTGCAGCTTAGTCGGTCATGACAGATTTTTTTTATTGTCATTGCACATTCCCATACAATGAAAATTCGTTTGACAGCTCTCCTTGTCACAGCAACATATTTAGTGTAATAAAATAGACATAAAATATAAATAATAAAAAGAAATAAAAACAGTAAGATAAATGGACAAGACTAAAAAGCACAGTGATAATGTATAATGTGCAGAGAATTTGCAGAATTTTAGGTTTTTCACAGAATCTGGCAAAAATGTGTGTTTTTTGGGCAAATTTTGGCATAAATGAATGAAATAAACATAAACATGAAAAAAAATTTGGCAAACATCACACTTTTTAGCTTATTTTTGGTTAATTTTACAGATAAATGAAGAAAGTTTAAAATCTGGTGATTCTTTCTGTTTTATAGTGTCTGGCTCTGATAAATGGTGTACAAATGGTTACCTTTCAGCAAATACTTGGAGAATACAGTGATTTTTGATTAAATATCACAATTTTAAGCTTAGATTTTTAACATGTTTCATTGAAGAACTGCAAGAAAACTGAATATCCATCCATCTATCTATCCATACCTTTGTGTGTTTTTGCTGTTTTTTGTTGATAAATGGTGTCATTTTGGGGATTATTTTTTGGAGACAAAACTTGCTGGCAGATTTTGGGATTAAATTTGCAGAAAAATTGAAGTGTAAAAACTGTTCTGAAGAAACTGCTGACACTTTCAAGACAATTTGTGGGCATAAAAATCTGACTTTCCTGTTTTCTGACAGTTCAGATGTTACACTTCACACATTTAAGAGGTTTAGGTGTGTGTGTGTGTTTTTGCAATGAGGGAATCATATTAAATCTGATTAATCTAAAACACATGATTTACGCACATTTTCATATCGGGTCAGTGTTAGAAATCACCTCTTTTGTGACTAAACTGACATCCTCTCTCTCACAGGAGAGCAAGTTTCAGTTCTTTTGCATGTTTTGCAGACTGTTGCTGCAACAAAAACAGTCAAAGTCTATCAGCAGCAACAGAAGCTTTCAGCAGCATAAACCGAATGAAGGGCTGCAAACGATAGCATACTTAATGTGAGCTGCAGTAAGAGGATCAGAAGGTGAGGAGCTTTGACACCAAGAACCACAGTGGATATATGATTTAGCTTTCAGAGGTCACATGTTTTTCTGCACATGTATGTCGATATGTGACACTGGAGACACTGAGTCATGTTTACCTCTGAATAGCTCAGTGTGCATGTTCTACATGGACGACGTGGTTTACTTCTGCTAAAATTAGCCGTGCTAGTCTCTCTCACTCTGTTTTCTTTGCAGCAGTGAACTAGAAACATTTTCCAATAATGCAGCTGTAGAAGCTGTGTTTAAGTTGATTACTGTTTACATGATTTATTGATTTTTCTGCATTTGTGTTTGCAAGCGTGCACTCTACAGTTAGCGAAGTCGATGTCCTATAAGCTGTGGATGATTATCTGGAACACGACAATAAAAAAAAAAAAACCTAAGGTCACTAAAACAACTGCATCCTCACAGTTTTTACTACATTTAGTTAGCAATAAATGCTCAGCAACGGTGAACTCTATCTGGAAAGCGGGCTGCAAGTCTGAAACACTGCACTAAAAAAAAAATTAGAAATTAAAATGAGGGTTAAAGAAAAACTCCAAACTTCAGTTTTTCACCATTTAATGGGCTGTGAAATGATACTTGAGGATTTTGTGAGGTTTTCAGTTTTGTGAAAGGTGAAGCCTTAAATCTGCAGTTCTTCTAGCAACCAGGAGGGGGCGACTCTTCTGGTTATAAAAAGAAGCCTTTTTGATCAGAAAATGAGCCTCCTTCTCACTTGATTTATTACCTCAGCAAACATTTTCCTGATGAGTTTATGATTTCATTCACTAGTTTCAAGTCTCCTTCAATACAGAATGATGTTAATTTTGTAAATTATTGTTATATTTACAGGAAAATAGACGATAAATTAGGGTAAGTTTAAGGGTGGGTAAGAGATAGCGTTCAGTCAGATTCGCTCTCACAAATAGTTTGTGTTGTTGATTTACACTAAAGCATGTAAACATATTCTAGTAGACCTGTAAATATGTAGAATATGGGGGCTCTTTACACAAACATAAGAATATGAAACAGGTATGAAATGTATGCATCGATCAAAAAGAAGGATCATAAATAAACTCATAAAAATCAATTTCTTAAAAATATAAATACTGTGTATAATTGAGTTACATTAAAGCATTAAAATATATTCTAGTTGACATTAAAATAAATCTATAAAGGTTTAAATGTGCAGAATATGGAGTAATTAAACAAACACAGGCACATGAAACAGAGATGAAATTGCCCCTTGATAGAAAAGAATGATCAAAAATAAACTCTTAACATCTATTTTTTTTCCAAAATATATTGTGTGTATAGTTTCTGTACATAAAAACATCTAAATATATTCCATAAGACCCCAAAATACAATTATAAACCTATAAATGAGGATCCTGTGGGCTCTTTAAACCCTTATTTTCCCTTTCTGCATGTGAGGAAAGACCTCAATCTGTAAATGATTTTCCTGAAGCCAAAGAAAGTCTCTATTGTTGAGGCTCAAAAACACAAAAGCCAAAAGGAGAGGAACTTCTTCAGTGAATACTTCTTTCCTTCTAATCCAACAATGTGCTGGTGGCTTTGGGTTTGTTTAAAAGCATCTTTCACTGAGATGCTGAGCAACAAAAGCAAATCCATCCTTTTTGTGCTTGACTAATTTTACTACACGTAATCAGATTACTTTAGGAATTAACTGCTTCTCCTTTTATTTTCCTTCTTCTTTCTCTCTGTCGCTGTGTTGTTTCTCCCCTTTATATCCGCCTCTGACACTCTTACACTCCATCATTAACCTCCCACACTGGCAGTGGGAGCTTCGCAGAGTTCTTAGTGTAATTATAGTAATTAGCCTGGGTAATATCCACATGAAACACGCTCACAATGTTCCACATGCGACACACGAACCATTCCAGGGCTTTTCACACACCGAGGATTGTTGGAGGAGATTTCTCTGGCGGAGAATTCAAAGGTTTATTATCAAAACCTGATTGTTGGAGCAGAGAACTGTTGAACAGTTGCTGCCAACGTTCAGTTTATTTTCCTAGAAGTTTGCTTTGTTCTGTTCAGTCTAAAACAATTCCACATTTTCTCTGCTTTGATATTTTCCTGTATTGTGAATTTGATCTCACATAAAGAGGCAGGTTTGAAGCCACAGCAATAATAAAAGCAGACTCTTCTCTGCAACAACCACAGATCACACATACTTTTCCTCCGCTGGTTACATTAGAGCTGAAGTGATGAGATGATTCATCAATCTGACACTAAATTAACCCCAAGCACTTTCAGGGTGGCTTGTTTCTCACTGCAATATAAAGTCCTGCACCTCAGTGGAAACAGAACAACCATGAAGAAGGAGAGAGAACTCAGAAATGTCTTTTGTGCAGAATGACACAGTTAGAATCACACAAATCATAGACAATAAGACAGAAAGTCGAAAAGAACCTGGAATTACTCCAAATACCAACAGCTGTTACCAACACTGGATAGAATGGAGGCTTCACATATTATAGATCTGTAACTATTTCCATGTTCTTCTGCAGACTTTTTCTCTCTACTCTGCTCATCAGCTGTAGAAAGATGTTTCACCATGTTGGATGTGTCATCGTTTTGTGTCTCTTTTTTGTAATGTCTCATTGGTGTCATTTTGTGCCTTGTTTTTGTTGCTTTCTGTCTTGTCTTTATCACTTTGTGTGTCATTTGTGTCATTTTGTCTTGTCATTTCGCGTGTTGTTTTTGTTGCTTTCTGTGTTGTGTCATTGTGTGTCATTTTTGTCATTTTGTGTCTTGTTTGTGTCATTTTGTGCCTTGTTTTGTTGCTTTCTGTGTTGCTTTTGTTGGTTTGTGTCCTGTTTTTTTTGTTTTGCATCTCTTTGTGGTCATTTTGTCTCCACATACTATAGCTATTTAACCATTTCCATGTGGAGAAAGATGTTTCACCATGCTGAATGTATCTTCCAGCAACTTGTTCCTTTGTTTACTGTTTTTGAGCCATCGATTAAAGTATATGACAGATTTTTTAACAATGAAAATATCTGGTTAGGTGACAGCATATAAACCAACCTATCGATCAGAGCAATTCTGACAAAAACACCACATTAGAATCAATGACTATCTTGAAAGCCAAAATACAAAATATTCATTGGTTTCATGAATATTTGTAGACTTTGGAGTGATGCGCATCACTTTAGTGAAAATGAATAATTATTAGATTCACTCTAAAAACTAATGTCTGGGCCAAACAACAAAAAAATTAAAAAGTCAAACAGTTTGCATTAATTGTTTTGAGTTTAGACAATGAAACAGAAATTATGTTTCACCCACAAACTACACTGAGTTTAAGAATTTAGCGTTGCCTCTACAGTCAAAGATATTTTTTAGTTACTACTTAAAGATACTATTGTGGTACCATTAAGTTTTTTAGTTGATTACTCATAATAAGTTGTTCCAACTAGTATTTCCACATTTGTAGTTGTGTTAAATTATTTATGAACACAAGTTTTTAGGATTGCAAGTTAAATATATAACTTGCTCAAGTTTTACGGAGACAAGGGAGGGGACTCGATAAAAAAAAATGTTGTTATAAAGACAGTTTCATGAAGTTACCTTAACTTTAATTCAGTTTGAAACCAACTAATGCAGAAATAAGAGTTTAAATGACACACAGAATGAAGGTGATGTGACATCAGCACAACCCATCAAAACGACGCTTTCAACTTCAAAAATTTATCTCAGTCAGTAAATGAATTAATCAGATTGTGCAGCTCTGGTGGACATACATGTTGATAACGCTGGCAGGCTCAGAAAGCATTCATTCCTTCCAAAAAACCCAAAATCTGACGGGAAACCAACTGTTCGGTGAACGCACCATGTGACCGCTACCTGACTGTGCCTGCAGGAAGCTGGATGTCACACAGAAAAACACTGAAAATCATGTAAATCTGGGTTTTTATTGCTGCCAAACTCAGATGGAAGTGATGCGTAAGCGTTCGCCAAGCAGCTTGCCGTCAGTCGCGGCTCATGTGTGGAGGTGGGCGAATCCACCGGCAGCCAGAGCATCTGCTGGTGGGCGTGGCCTCGGCGACCCCAAAAACCATCCGTCTGATCGGTTGGAATCTCATTTCATCCTGCTGCTGCTCTTTCTGCAACCAGAGGCTTTAAAATGAACAACAAAAAAAACTACATACATGTCAGCTTTTTTCATGTTTATTTAAAGAGTTTCTTCCTATTCTGTTTGACTTTTGAAACCAGCCTCCAGATAAGGCTTCTAAAGGTAAATATTGTTGTTCTGGAGGCGTATCTGAGGTTCTGTAGTGGAATTCTTTATGTCAGAACTCTGATAATCTGACCTGAATGGAAACAGAGAGACTGAGAGCAGAAGTGATGGTAAACTAAAGTCAGCCTTGCTCTGGTTTTACCTTTATCCTCCGGAGATTTGAGCTGCTGTCTCCTCCCACCCCCCACCTGCTCTGCTGTTTGAAATCCTCCAATGTGACAAGAAATGAAGCGAGCAGAGAAAGAGGAGGCCAAGGCCACGGCGAGCACAACGCCCACCAGGCGTTTCATCTGTCGCGCTCGCAGCATTCAGCAGAGTATTTAGAAAGAGAGTCCAAATATCAGCTGATCGCCTGAATAATTTATGAAAGCGCTTCTTTCTTGGACTTAATGACTCAACGACTGAGAAAAAGCACCTCACATTCAGTTTTACAAAAGATATTTTAAACTCAATGAGACTTTTGTGAATAAATGTGAACACTGCAATAATCATAGAGACAGGCGGAGGTTTCATTCAACTCCTGTTGTGGCAAATTTATCAATAAAAACTGACGAAATACAGAATTCCATTAGGTTTATTTATACAGTCTGAATGAGGAAGCTATTTAATATAAGCTGGCATCTCTCACAAATGTTTAGAGTTAAAAATATGTTTAAATGTCCAAACTTCACACTCCTAGGTTAATTTGTAGTCATTTTCCAACTTTTCCTTGCACTTGGCAATCTGTATGGGACCTTGCATGATGCTATTTGTGCTTTTCTGTTCACTGATGCAGTTTTTGCCACGTGATGTTCCTGCTTACGGTATACATCAAGTTTCCTCTGAAAGAAAAAAAAAGTTTCCTCTGAAAGAAGCTAAGATCTGTCTCAGTGACCTGCAAGGAAGAAAGGCTGCAGATGATAACATTGCTGACATTAGTCACAATCTGCAAACCAATATGACATCACACTATAATCCTGTTCATAATAGCTAAGAAACTAAAGATAACAGTTTATAAAAGCAATGACTGCGATGATAAACAAGAAAAGCACTCAGAGAGCGCAGTACTCCACCAAGGTTGCTCAGTCGTACCATTTCCGATGGCTGAAATCCTGAAAAAAGTTGTGGCAGAAATCACAGCACCATTTAACATAGATGTACCCACAAAGAAAATGACTTTGCGCTGAGCACAGGTGTATGTTATACATGTGTATGTTATGTTTGGATGCCGAATCCAGTGACCTAAATATGTAACGGGCGGCTGGAATTGATGGGACTCAGAAACACGCCCACAATTTAATGAATTGTTCCTTCTATCATTTCGGACAGGTAAGTCCCCATAAGTCCGCAGCGGTCAATTTGTAGCAGGATTGCAATCATCTGACGTAGCATTCACTTGCCATCGTTACAGTGACACCGTGCTGCTATCTTGCAATGACACAGAAATCAAATTTGTGGATCCAGACTATAAGCTGAATCACTGCCTAAATCTAATGAGGTGGTCCTTGTGCCATTTCTGACCTTCCCTGGAAATTTCATCTAAATCCATTTGTCCGTTTTTGAGTAATGTTGTGCACAGACAGACAGATTAACAGAAGGACAAACGCATGACGATTGTCACATAACTCTGTCGCATTTCTTGGCAGAGTAATAACCCACCCAGACAGGACCACAACAAATGCTTTATTATGTTTAGACTTGATTAGCTAAAGAACCCCAAGATCATCCCTAATTGGCAAATATCAGACGTGTTCAGTTTTTTCGTTGGCAATCACTCAAAGACTCATCCCAGAAAATGTTCAGATACAGTACTGATGTTTTATTTCAAAACTAAATGTGCAATTCATGTAAAAATGCACAGTTAAAAACCTCACTGTCAATAATCCTGAGAAAGACTCTATATAACTATGCATGAAGTCAAAAATAAAACCTCAGCTGCTGTTAGTGAATCAGTGTGAGGCCAAACAAAGCCCCGTGAGCCGAAGATTTAAACACATCTGAGCATACCATTGATAAAACAAAGCTGCAGAGAGTCACAGTCACATTTAAATACTGCACATCTTATTCCCAAAGAGGCGTTGTCATGGAAACATGAAGTAATGAAATAGCACAATTTATGTGCCGAGACTTACAGATGTGTGTAACATTACAACACACACACACAACCAGAGCATTTACTGTACAGAGAACAGTTCCTGGAAGGTCTCCAGATATCAGATATTGGATTTCATTCAAGCAGTCGAGGATCCTGTTAGAGCAACAACAGGTCAACATCTGCGGGTTTTATCTCAGCTGCGAACAGAGTCGGCTGTAGATACAGAGCCAAGTGAGTTCACGGTCGACTTTAACTCTTTTATGAATGACCACGGTTCCTTTACTACATGTAAAGATGCATAAAAGTCAGCTGAGACTTTGTGTCGCTTCTCCTGTGTCTATTTGTCAAGGATCTGATACGCTGGTGCTGATTTATTGTCATTTGTTTGTAAATTTATGCAACAAAACGAAGCTAACGTAACCAGACACAACCTATTTAGCATGAATAGCTGTTAAACAACAGACATTCGTAAAGTATTAGCAGAGCAACATTAGGAAGGGTTCATGCTAAACATCTTTACAATAATTTGATGGATTCATATCACATTCTGTAGGCACCATTATGGTCCAATAAACACGTTATCAGAGATGTACCTATTTTTTCCTCTAGCAACACCGTGAAATTGATGTTTCTGATTCCTGATATCTACAGCACAAGATTCAGGACTTTATCAGCCTCTTAAATGACTGTTAGTTATTTTACACATAGATATGGGAAGTATAGGGACCCTCCTGCACATTCTAGTAAGACCAGACGGTGCATTTTCATCCACAGTTGAAAATTCTTGCCATCTTTCCAATAAGTACATGAAAAACCTCTGTGGAAATGTACGAAATAGAGTTTTGTAAGAAGAACCCAACCTATGATCCTGTAATTAAACTAGCCAAGTCATTTTTGGTCCTAAATTGCCACAAAAATTGCCAGTAAACAGCTAAAGAAAACAAAAAAGTAGAAAACTAAACTTATGTTAGACAAACATGAAAATAATGGTACCAGATGGAAGATTTCTGCTGCTTTCACCAACCTATGAATTCCAGTGTTGTACTTTTTGTAAGCACGAGGGTCTAAATGATGTAAATTTCATTGTCTTCTTAAGTGCTCGACAGTCCTCTTTATGCAGCCTAAAATTTGACTCCAGACAGCAACTAGGCTGCTAGTAGTGCTCAGCAGTAGTCAGACTTAATTCCAGATGATTTTACACTCGTAAGTTATATTTTGCTACTTTGTGAAGCACTTTGCAACTTGGATTTTGAAAAGTGCTGATTCTGTCATGGCAGAATATCACTCATATTCCCAGACAGATAGCAAACAAAAAAAGAGAGACCCAGCAGACTCGACTGAGGTTGAGTTGTTTACTGAATCTTCTTAGCCCTTTATATTATTGTAAAACTGCAACACAAATAAAAAAGGGCATGTCACAAATACATAAAATATGTAAACACTCTTTCCATACTCATCCTCACAGATTATAGGTCAGGTAACTATGATGACTTAAACGTGAACAAAATAAACACGCTATTTTGACAGGAAAATGCGATCACAGCAAGGTAAACATAACAAACACAGCAACAGCGATGTAAATTTACATATACATCATAAATGAGCACCTGCTGCTCGTTGAGGACAGTAACTGCAGAACGATCTGAGCTTTCATGTCAGAGTCTCCAAAATACCAGGAAAAGGCGCTAGATTTGTCGCTCGTCGCTTTAGACAAAAAAAAGTCACCAGGAGGCTTTGGAAAGCCGCCAGATTTAGCAAGAAAGTCGCCAAGTTGGCAACACTGATTGTATAAAGTAGTAAAACATCAGCTATATGTCCGTGGTGTCCGCTGTTTTCTACTCTCTGCAACCACAAGTCCACTTATTGTTCACTGTTGACACAGGCAGCCGTGCAGTGCACTCTAGCAGCTTTGTGATCAAGAGATGGGGCATCACATTTTTGCTGCTCGTCATTTGCATAAAATTCCCATCCAGGGTACTTTGTGCAAATTACAAGTGTCTGGTTGCCACTTGACACCTCTTGAAACTGTGTTGTCGGTCTAAAACGAAGACAGATTGAGCAGCCTGTGAAGCTCCAGTGTATTAATGTGTGTATTAATGTTTCAGTAATCTGTATTTCTGTGTTTTGTTTTTTTTTTCCATCCCTCAGGAACCTTCATCTCGGCCTTCACGGTTCTGTGTGGAGCTCGCAGCGAGCTCATCTCAGAACGAGGCGTCTGCTGCGTTTTCTGGCTCAACGTGGCTGCAGCCTTCATCCAGATCCTGACAGCAGTCATCATGGTCGGATGGATCATGAGCATTTTCTGGGGGATGGATATGGTCATCCTGGCAAGTCAGTGGCCGTCCAACTCTGTTTATCAGACTTGTTTTCTGTTCTCTCTCTCTTTTTCTATTTTGCTTTTGTCTGTCTTTTGTTTGACAGTTGATCCAGATGTGTTTGATGTTTCTTATATATGCCATTTAAGCTGCATCCAAACACATACCATATTTTTGTGTACAAAAACACTACATTTTAATCCACTAAAAATTTAATTATTTTACTGATATTTGTTATATGAAAGAAAAAATATGTTTTTTGTTAAATATGTAAAATTACAGGAAAAAAATATTTACATGCTCACAGTAAAGAAAAAAACATGAAATAATTGAATTTTAAAACTTTTTTAACTTTATATTTATATTTGTTTAGAATAAAATATTTTACATCTGACCACAGTTTTACAGATATTTGCTGCTATTTTACCATTTTTCTAAATTAATTTAATTGAGTGTTGCATAAATAAAGTCAAGATGAAAAATCTAATTTTACAAATAGTAATTCATTCTTTTTTCCCCACTGGATTTAAACAGAAAAAGATTATTTTACAGATATTAGCCATTATTTGAAAAGAAGTATAACAAGGATCGAAAATGGTACTTTTTTTTTATTTTACAGATTTTTTTTTCTCATTTTGTCCATTCACATCTTTAGTGTAAAATGAAACTATTTATCTGTATTTATATTTGCTAAAAAATCTATTATTATCTTACATGTATTTACACTTTTTTTGTTTTACGTCTCTTAAATGTTACAGCAGTTCATCATTTGTTAATGTATATTTTCAGTAACAAAACTGCAGGATTCTGCAGAAAAGTGTCTTGTTTAGTCGAATTTTGTTATGATTTTATGTGAAAAAAATTTTTTTTCATATAAATTTGTCACAATGTTGCTGGAAAACTACTGATTTAGTTTCTAATTGCAATAATCTACTGTCTATATTTGATCAGACTGAGTTTAAGATGAATTTTTACACAAAATTTTACTTCATTATCTTACATGTATTTGCACTTTTTTTCTTTTACGTCTCTTGAATGTTGCAGCAATCCAGCATTTGTTAGCATATTTTTTCAGTAGCAAAACCGCAGGATAACGTCGGATCTATCCTTCATGTTTTGCATTGCAAAGGATGCAATTTGCAGCTCTGGAACACAAAAAACTAGTTTAAAGGATTTTATACAGTCCCTGCAGAAGAAGCAGATTAAAGGAAGCAGCAGCAGAGGTAGATGCAGGAACAGAGATGGAGAAGTTCTGCCGCCTTCTCTGTCAGAAAGCAACATCTTTCTCTCTCCTGCGGTGTCGATGCATGAACAAACATAGCCATACATGCACGTGCACGGACACACACAGAGTCACCGTTGTCTCGTTGCAGCCTTTGAATCACCACCGCTGCCTCCTTTGTGTGCACGTCTGAGCGTGTGAGGTAATTGGCACCTGCAAGCCAAAGTGCGTCGCATGTGTGTAATGTGTGTGTGGTACAGTGTGTGTCGTGGTGTGGGAGTGAGCGCCCCCCGTTGTGTTTCTGTTCGCTGCTGCTCAGGCCTCGAGGCTTCATGTCTTCTTCTTCCGCTGCTGAAACCGACATTGCTGCTGTTGAATATTTACTCTGAAATCCCTGTTTGCTCAGAAGATCGATTATTATTCCGCCGTTTATCGGCTCAATGCATCACTCCGAGCTCGAATTCCTGCAATAAATCACTGCTGTATTCACCTCTAATGAGCCTATGTTGCATATAATCAGAGTATTATTTCTTCTTCCGTCTAATGATCTCAGTATCCTCTGCCTCCCACTGATCTGCCTCCATCTAATCACTGCTCCTCTCGTACATTATTCCTCCCCCGTCTCCTCTTCTTCTTCTGTACTTCTTACTCCCCCTCTCTTCCCTCCCCATCGATCCTGCAAACCAGGGTTGTGTTTCTGCAGCTGTCTTCATCTGATCATGTAATTTATCTGTATCAAAAGCGAGGTCACTTCATATTGTCGGGGAAAATGTGGTATTTGTGAAACTAACTGCCTCCTTCTCTTGTTTTTTCTCTCTGCTCGCCTCCATCGCCAAAGTTTCCGACGGTAGGTGTTTCTGTTCTCCTTCTCTTACTATCAACAGTCTCCCACTGAGCTGATAAAACTGTGGAGTGAGGCTTTGCTAAATTTAACGGAGATATGCAGGAAGCCAAAACAAATAACTTCCCAGGCTGACAAATGCTTATAGAAACATGAAGGTTCTCATGATCCTTCATCTGGGTCACTCAATAATCACAAAGTATGTTCGCTATTCTCACAAACCTCTTGAGTTCAACAATAAAAGTTCCATTCTGACCTCAGAAAAAGCAGTTTGACCCTAACAATTTCACCTACAGGACCTAAAACTAACTTTATCTACAAGTAGCACTACTGATTCATACAAAAAAACTGAAGAAAAGCCAGTTAAATCAGATTTCTTCGAGGTACAAAAAGGAGAATTTACAGAATGAATGTGTCGTTTTACTTTAAAAGAGTACACAAAGTGTTCAGAAGTGGTTTCACAGGACAAATCCCCTGTCACTACACTGTAAAAAAAATTAAAAACTGTAAAAATAGAAATATTCCAGCAGCTGGTGCACAGAAAGCAATGGAAAGTAACAACTGCATTAAAAATATGTAATTTTCCATAATTAAAATATAGTTTCTAACGTTAATTTTTACATTATGTGTTATTTTTTAGGCTTTTTAATGTTTAATGAGTGATATTTATACGTGTAAACTTTGACTGGCCTATAAATATGGTTAAATGATGTTATAATACAAATAAACAGACTTAACTGTGCAGAAAAGCGTCTTTATTAGTCGAGTTTTGTTATGATTGACTGAGGGAAAAAATTTCATATAAATTTGTCATAATGTTGCTCTAAAACTACTGATTCACTTTCTAACAATCTACTGTCTATATTTGATCATACTGAGTTTAAGATGAGTTTTTACTTAAACTTTTACTTAAAAATCTTTTTTGACAGCACTGTAATGTTAAAATACGTCCACCTCTATACTTAGGATTATAATTCCAGTAATTAATTATTAATTTTAGACCATATCACGCTAAAAGTGAGTTTGCACATATAACTGTATAAATATCTTGTATATTTGACAAATCTGTAATGTTAAAGTATGTGCACCTCTAAAATAAATGGATTTACCTCGGAAAAACTACAACCATGATTATTACACAAATACTTTTGATTGTCATTGTAATAATAAACAGTTTATTATAGACTATACCAAGTTTAATGTACGTTTTTACACGTCACATAACTTTATGTATAAATCATGTATATTTAACAGATGTTTAATATAAAAAGTATATAAACCTGTAAAGTGAATAGATTTACCTTTGAAAAAAAAGTAGAACTATGGTTATTAAGCAAATACTTGTGATTGGTAATTTCCATAATTAACTATTAATTTTAGATCATGTCAAGCTTGGTTTTAGTTTTTACATGTGACTATATAAAAATCTTGTATATTTTAGAGATCTTTAATGCTCTGAAACTATGCTCACGTTTAAACTGAATGGATTTATGCTATAAAATCAAAGTATTATAATTGCAATAAAAATTATTCATTTTAGATCATAAAGCTGAGACTTTTTGACTTTACACAAAAATGTATTTTCTATGACATTTTACATTAGATATGTAAATACACTGTCACTATTATATTGATATTTCATTTATTTAAAAAAAACCTGAAAAAGGTAAAATAAAAGGAAAAATTCAGTAAAACTACCTGTTCTTTATAGTTGCAAGCTATTCTTAGCTCCACCCAAGACGACTGTAATTGGTTTAAAGAAATATAAACATGGCTGAGCATTTTTTTCACCCTCTAGCAGAATATCAATGAGGTGCAGTCAGACCATTCTGCAGCAGAGATTCATGTAGATATGCAGAACAGACAAAGCTTGAACATGACTGAGTGGAAGCTGCTTCTTATTAGCAGCAGCACAGCAGGTCAGCTGCTTCTGAAGATCAGATCTAGAGAGAAAACTGGGGGCGTTTTAAAGCTGCTGTGAGTAGTGCTCTGAGTTAGAAAGTTTATAAATGACTGTAACATGAGACTAAACGGAGCCCCGACTCTGTGCATTTAATTACATCATGAAGTCAGAGAATAGATGGATAAATTGACATTCTACTGAATAGCTCAGTAGCTGTTTAGTAGTTTTAGGATTCCTTGCTCATGTTGGCTTAAAAATAGAGGGGGGATGTACAAATTTGACGCTGCTTTTACTTCAATTGGGTGGAACACGATTAAAAAAATTAATCCAACTAATTAGAGTATTTGTAATTAATTAATTACGATTAGTCACATTTTTGTCAAATAGCAATATTTGTCACAATACACAAAGTTTTTTAATTCAAATAAATTTTGACTGACGACTGAATCAAATAGACATACATGAACTTAAACAACAAAAATGTTTGTTTCATTCATATTTATCTGCGCACTTTTCATCTACTACGTTCACAGATTAACTCAAACTCACAAACTCAAAGTGCAATAATAGCGATTATATTTAACATTTTAAGACTTCTTGTAAACTCAAGCACTTTCAGTGTCTTGAAAGGTGGTCTATTGTGGGATGGTTACACCATTAGCCAGTACCAGGACCATCATAGCTAACATTAACAGCAACATGTTGTACATTCAGGTGATACCGTCGGCTTGAAGTGCTGCAGTGATCTGAAAACTCTTTGTTGCACAATTTGCACACAACCAGCTTTCCTCAAAGCTGCCATCAGGAAGATTTCTAAAAGAAAACTCACAAATTCAGATTTGTGCACCCAAAACATAAAGAGTTAATAAGATAACATCTTTTGACAAATATTTTACTACAAAACAGTTTATACAAGGGCAGCTCAAATATTTATCGAATAATTAACTAGTTCATTCACATTTAGGGCATTTGTGGCAACATTTCTTGCTATTTTCAGAATTTTGACAGACAAATTAAGTTCATGGAGGAAATAAGTAGAATAATCAGAATGAAAAAAAATATTAAATTGAGCTCCATCTCAACTAACTATGACACTAAAATCCTGTTTTTACATTAACGCTGGCAGGGAATGGTCCCAAAACATACTTTCATACTTTTCAATGCAATTTCAAAGCAGAAATGTTACTTTTTCAGCTGAGTTAATCCTTTATATTGGAAATAGAAGTTTGTCTACAGCTCACAAATTTTATGCATCTATTTTAAAAATGCTATTTGCATCAAATGTGGCCCTGAGAACCCGGTTATCATGTTATCGCAGCTAAAGTTCTTGTCGGTTCCGTTTCAGGCTGCAGAGAACAGGCAGTTCCTCAGGATGTCTGAGAAATGCCACTCTAACGATGGACAGTTTGACCTCTTTGACTTCCTGAAGCTGAACCGTAGCGGCGACCAGAAGGCAGAAAAACGGCAAATCAAGTGACTTGTCTCCATGGAAACCTCTGATCGCTGGCTGCTGATTGGCCGGGCCACGTTCTTAAAGGGACAGGACGTGGACAAGAGACTTAAACTGTACAGTCGGTGGAGAAGAAAATCAACGTGTTCGTAGTCTGTCGCGTAATTATGACGGTGATTTTTTAGATTTTTTATTTGGTTTATCTGCCAAACTAAATATAAACTGTAAAAACTTTTGTTGTTTAGAGGACGGAGCAAATGAAGAATGAAGGACAATTTACCTGCATGTGATAGAAGTGAAAGATTGCTTTGATTTCTATACTTATGGCTTATACATTTTCTCAAAATCTAGTTGAAATACTCGAAAAAATCTATGGATGCAAAATGTTAATCAGGTCAGCGATGCACTACAGGCTACTGAGCTAGAAATTAACTCTATTTCAAAGCTGCCACTTCACTAGTCAGCGTGTTAAATATCATTGGTTTCATTGCAAAAGATGTTTCAAACTTTTTAGCTTTCGCTTGAGCCTGGTGTGTTGTAGTGGCCTTTTCATTCCGGTTTGTAACACTGTCACTGTATTGCTGCTTTGAAAATGTAAAATGTGTGTCTTCTTAATGCTTTTTTTTTTTTTTTTAACAATATTTAAGGTTCTCACGTGTTAAATTAAGCCCCTTTCAGACATGGAAAACCTAACACCGCTGCTTTATCAGTCCGTCATTCAGACAAAGGTCACTTTAATTCCATTCATGGCTTTAATTTTTAACTACTACTATTAATATTTAACTACTACAGTGACGGAGAGAGAGGTACAATATTTATCATGCAAGTAAGATTGGACAGAAGATCTAGTGATGAATAATACATAAAAAATGCCCTAATAGTATAGATATTTAACAAACACAGAGGAAATATTCCTAAACAGCTGGAACCATCCAGTTAAACTTCAGCTCCTGCTTATCAAAACTTGGACTACTTTTTGTCAAAAGTCCACAGTTTGACCTGCTGTTAGATCCTGATCCAACCTGTCTCCATGTCATTTATAATTATTAGTAATTACTGAAGTGCATAAATATGTGCAGCTCATATGGATCCTGCTTCAGATACTTAATAAACTCAGAGAAAATATTTCTAAACAGCTGGAAGCAACAAACTAAGCTTCAGCTCCGGTCAGTCCAGATCTAATTTACAGTCATTATTGGTGAGTCTCATTAATCTGACTCTGTATTCATCACAGTAAAGTTGTATTTTTCTAGAAATTTTGCACGTATTGGGAATAGTACAGTTTGTCCTGCTATTACATGCTGATCCATCCTGTCTCCATGTCAGGGATGAGTTAAAATTATACGTAATTAAAAAACTAATGCATCAATGTGTGTAGTTCTCTGTCATATGGATCCTGATGCAGATATTTAATGAACAACTTGAAGCAACAAGCCAAACTTCAGCTTCTGTTCATCAAAGCCCAGATTACATTCGTTACTAATGAGTTTTATGAATCTGATCTATTACAGACTCTGTCTTCATTGCAGTAAAGCTTGATTTTAATGGATATTTCAGTTTATTATAGATCTAAAACTGTCGAGCAAAGCAAACACGAATGACTTTCAGTAATTTTGGTTCACTTTTGGATCGCCTAGTATCATAAAAGCTTGTTCCTAACATGCCATGTTACCGAGACGGTTGATGAATTAAATTAATTTCTGCATTTGGTGACTTTTATCGTAAACACAACCATCTCATGTGCTATTTTAATGTCTTAAATGTGAAATGAAAGCGTTCAAAAAATGTAGAAATATGACAAATTTGCGAAATGTGCCAAAAGCTATTCACATGCAGTTCTATGACACAGCATTATTATGAAATTATGCAATATTGATGCTGAAATGTGGAAAAATTCTTCCCTAAATGGCTTCACACAACTCGGTGTGCACTATGATGTTCATGTTTATCTGTTAAACTGGGATAGACTCCAGCCCTCTGTGACCCTGGTGAGAAATAAGCGGTGTATAGATAATGGATGGATGTTTGTCTGTCAATTCAACTGCATGAGTTTAACTCGTGTTGAAAGTGAAATATTACTCGATCCAACCTTGGAAGATGGTGACTTTTGCAGAAAAGCGAGCAGGTTTCTTCTTAAGACATGATGCAGACACATTTTAGATGCTATCATATTACCAGAAATATGTCCAAATAGGGCTTTAAACACTAAAAGCATTGTGACATAAATCAAGGTTTATATAACATAAAAATTAGTACAGGATCTTATCTGTGGAAGAAACATTTCTCCCTTGTGCTTGATCATGAAGGACTAATAACTTGCAAACTTTTCGTTATTGCATGTACAATATTTTTTTTATTTCTTGCAACAGTAAACTCATCCTGCTGCTCTCAAGACATGTGATTCCCTAAAATTACAAAGCAGTGTTAAAGTGACTCACACCACCTGATAATTATTACTGCCATTTCAATTTTCAAACCTCTTGAATGTGTAAACCGGCACCGAAGGGGATATTACACGTTATTCAAGCTGTGTATCTAATTAACAAGTCCCTAAAATATCTGCTCTCATTATTTGGCAGTTTAGTCACAACACTGTCGGTTACAGAAATACAGTAATGATTGTGCCTCCATTCGAGCTTTAAATCTGATGAATTCACCGCTCAGCCAAATGTAAGAGTGCATATGTGAGTGTTACAGATGGAGACTATCTGGAGGAGGGTCTTGGGCTAAAACAAGAAGAAATGCGTAAACACTTGTGACTCACTGATCTACGTTGCAATTGTTGATCCAAACAAGGCCTTTCCTGTGAAACCAAACCAGATTTTTTCTCATTCGCAGCATCACTGGCCGGTTTCCATGGAAAATGTCCAAGAAAATATCCAAGAGCATCAAAAGTCAAACAGCCTGAAACTACAATCCTCAAACTATCTAGTTATGAAGTTCACTGAGTCCAAATTACTGTAAATGCAGCTGGAAAAGCCTGAATGGGATCCAACAATATAAAAATGCTGCCAAAAGCACCTTGAAATACAGACATTCAAAGGATTATTCCTTTTAGGAGATATACGTAGATCCAGTTGGTTGTTCTTCTACAGAAATCAGGTTTTAGGGCTGTTTTTAAGCACAGAAAATCTTAAAAATCCTAAACATTATTTATCTAATCCAATAGCACTCACTCAGTATAACTATTATGGATAAAATGTCCCATTTTTGATTGAAAAAAAGTCCCAAATATGAACAAGAAATAACCATTATCATCTTATTTTATAGCTGTGGAGCTGCAATTTTGCATTTACAAAGAGGAAAAGAGGTTCATTTTCAAGGTTGGTGCCTTAAATAAGCCAATTTTCACCATGAAAACTTGATTTTTTTTTTGTCCCATCTTGGACCATTATGACTATAGTTTAACTTTTTTACTTAAATTTTGTTTTGACTTTTCACTTGTTTTGGGTTTAAGCACCAAAACCACTTGGTTAGGTTTAGAAAACATGACAGTTTGGGTTAAAAGACATTCTTTATCTCACGGTTAAACATGGTTCTGTATGGAAGAAGATTCAGGGTCACTGTAAAAGAATTTGAGTTTAAAGCCAGAATTCTGAAGAAATTCTAATTTTTAAGGTGGTGTTTCATTAAATAACAAGGTTCCCAATGAGAAGGTCAGAATGTTTTTTATTGAATTTGACTGTAAAGCATTATGGTACCCAGACGTTTTTCTTTGAATTCTGATTTTAAAGTCTGGCTTTAAAGACAGAATTCAAAGAAAAACGTCAGAATTTGAAAACAAAGTCAGAATTTTGGGCAAGAAAAAGAAATTCTGACTTTTAGAAGAATTTAAAGCCTCCATTTTAGAGGTTTTCAGGGAGATTATGCCCGATTTAAATTAATTTATGACCCAAACCAAGTAGTTTTGGTGTATAAATTTAACCAAGCACTGGCTAAAAATGCAAGTAAACACTGAATTATAAAGCAAAAGTCAAAATGAGACTGAAGTGAAAAAATAAAACTAGAACTAGAGTCCTGAAAGTCAGCAAATTAAACGTGGATTTTGTTGCTTTTTATAAATGCAAAACTGTGACTCAAATTTTGGAAAAAATTCCATGCGCTTAGTTCATGCCGTGATTTTACGCTCCGCTTCATTTGATTTTGACTTTTTTTGAATACTATCTTCATTATTTTATGCCTTTTCCAGAACATCGCTGTAAAGCCACCTGTTTTCATGTTCTGATTGTGTAAATGTTGTACAGTGTTTGTTAGTGAGAATAAAGACGATGACGTCTGCGATGAACTGACTAATCTTCTCCCACATGGTGATGCTGCTGCTGGATTTCTTTACTTTGTGTAGGTGCTGCAGTGTTTGGAGGAATATTGAACAGTTGTAATGGTTTTGAAATGATGGTGTTGTGCTCAGTTTCTGACTGTAGAATCAACGGTGTACAGTATTTTTTTCTGCATGTATCATCGATGTTAACTGACTGTAGAGACAAACGCTAAATTAGTTTATGATTATAGATTAATTGTTTGGCTTTGCAGCAGTGGGTTTAATTTGAGGTAACTGATGCAAAAATCCTTCAATTAAAACTCATTTTGGTCATAATTACTGGCTGGATTTTGCATGATTTTGACTTAATGAGGAGGACGGTGATTATTTCTAATAATGTGCTGCTTCGTAGTGACTTAAAAACACTGATATGTTTGGTTTTCATGTTTTACTCTGGAGGAACTTTACATTTAGTGCCTGTTTAAGTAGTATTTCCTCCACACGAGAAGATTTTTTACCTCGAGGATGCGAGTTGCTGTTTTTCCTGCACTAAACCACACAGCAGATACAGTATGTGCATATTTTTATGTAAATTAATAGTGCCTGAATTTGTATTTGACTCATGAATAAACATAAACTTCAGAATATGGCTGCAGAGCTGAGTGGAAACTGTCAATCCTGATTTAAACCTTCACAATTTGCCATTTAACTCTTGTTATTAATGAAAAGTTGTTCTTCAGAGACATTTATCATTTAGAAATCAAGAAATTTAAGACCACATTTTAGCCCTGTAAGCAGTGAAACTGTAGGTAACCTGATGTTTTTTATATGTGGATTTGACATTTCAAATGTCGACTGAATAATTTGTTATGACATATAGACCTTCTAATGCTGCAACTAATGAATACTTTCATTGTTGATTACTTGATGCTTGGTCTCTAAAATGTCAGAAAATGGTGAAAATGTCTGTCCTTTGAGTGTCTCCCAAAACCCAAAAATATTCTGTTTATTGTCATATAGGAGGGAAGAAAAAAGAAAAAAAAAATCACATTTAATAAGCTGCAATCACAGAATTCAGACTTTTTATTATTTAAAAATGACTCAAACTGATCAATCTATTATTAAAATAGTTGGCAATTAATTTAGTAGTCGTCAACTAGCCAATTATTTCTTGCAGGTCTCGTGATAAATATGAATTCTAGCCAAGTCTTAATATGGTTGGTGCTTTGTTGGACCAACAACAAAGCTGGAGGAGGAAAGAAACTAGATAATATTCACATTTAAGAAGCTGCAATCAGAGAATTTTAACTATTTGTTCTTTAAAAAAAATACTCAAACTGACTGATGATCAAAAAATGCGTCGATTAATTTAATAGCCAACAATCAACCAATCACACGTTAGCATCTACTGTAGCCTGCATGTGAGGTGTTTAGGGAACATCTGTAAATCAATCTATTAAAAGACAGATGTACAGCAAGTGAGGTGTTTTCTGTGGAATTTAACTTACAGTTTACTACAAGGAGATGCTCTGAATTCAGTTGAAGATTATTTGAAGTCGTATTTTGCTGCAGATTTGTACATTAGCATGAATGTAGCACAGCATGGAAGTTGTCTGTATTACTGCAGCTGTTAGCATACAAAGTTCCCTGACTGGGAATCAATAACGTGTCATTTCGGCTCCTATACTTTTGTTTGGCTGTAAAAATCTGAATATTCATATTCAAAGTGGCTCAAAAACTGTCCAAAATGACAGAATTCTGTCCAAAGTTATTGAAAAGAATATTCTAAATGACTTCAAATTTACATACAATAGTCAAAAAACTTCCCAAAATTGTCTAAGATGATTTAAAAACATATTCAAAATGACTCAAAATCTGACCCAATTTTCATCATATTTCCGTGTCATTTTATTTCTTATACATTAGTTTTATACTTTTAGTTTTTCAGCTGTCAATTGCACATCAAGAGGAAGTAATACTCCATTATTTTTTTCTCTGGCTGTAAAAATGTAAATATTCACATTCAAAGTGACTCAGAATTGGTCCAAAATGGCATAATTCTGTCCAAAAGTATTGAAAAAAAAAAAATCCAAAATGACTTAAAATATGCATAAATGGTTACAAAAAAATGGTCCAAAATTTGTTCAAGATGATTTAAAAACTTTTTCAAAATGACAAACTTGCATAAAATGACCCAAATTTCATGACATTTCAGTGTCATTTCATCTCCTGTGCTTTAGCTCCTGTTCCAACGATCAGCTGCACATCAGACAAAACACTAAGAGAAAGTAATACTCCAATATTTGCCCAAAAAAACCATTCATCGGTAGAATATGTGAAGCTTGAGTAAGGAACAAAACACCAAACTGATGTGCAGAGTAGAGTGAAACAGTTTGTAAACAAGAAATTTTTAGTTTTTTTGGCTGTAAAAATGTAAATATTTGTATTCAAAGTGACTCAAGACAGCATAAGTCTATCCAAAATTTTTGAAAAGAATATTCAAATGACCTCAAATTTACATAAAACGTTAAAAAAAACTGTCCAGAATTATTTAATTTGTCCAACATGATTCACAAAATATTCAAAATGACTCAAAATCTGACCCAATATATGAGTCAAATTTCATGACATTTCAGTGTCATTTCATCTCCTGTATTTTAGCTTTTGCTCCACATATCAGATAAAACACTAAGAGGAAGTAATACTCGAGTATTTGCCCACTAAATCATTCATCAGTAGAATATGTGAAGCTCGAGTAAGGAACAAAACACCAAACTGATTTGCAGAGTAGAGTGAAAAAGTTTGTAGACAAGAATTTTCAGTTCTTCTGATTGTAAAAATGTAAATATTTGTATTCAAAGTGACTCAAAACGGCATTAGTTTTGAAAAGAATATCCAAAATGACCTAAAATTTGCATAAAATGTTTAAAAAACTGCTCAAAATTATTCAATTTGTCCAAGAGGATTCACACACAAAGCAAACCCTGTTCAAAATGAGAGGAAAAAGATGTAGATTTCATTACATTCCACTGTCATTTTATCTCCTTTACTTTCGTTTTTGCTCCAGCTGTCCAATATTTGCCCAATAAATCATTCACCAGCAGAATATGTGAAGCTCAACTGAGAAACAAAACACCAAATGTGTTGGATCTCTCAAGCATAAAGTGGCATTTCCTCAGCTCATCTCAGCTACTAAGAGTGAGAAAGTGAGTTTATTTGATTTTTCAATTTCTTGCTTCCTCGTCTACTGATGGAGATGATGCAGAATCACACAGAGAAGAAATCTGGCAAACTTTGTGTTGTTCCTTTAAGGTTTGTGCCTCGACTTGCTGACTGTCCTCTTTAACCAAATAAGGATTTCTAACCATCTGCTCTTTCTGAACCAGAAACATCGCAGTCATGTAAACACAACCACAGTCGAGTTGTTTCTCAGCTCTGCGACATCAAAACACATTCAGGACAAAACACAGCAACAACTCGAGCTGGAAAAACTTCCCTCATCTCAACCAAACGCTGTTTTAATCATGAAGTGTTTGGATATAAATCATCTTGTGGTTAATACAGCAGAGTGTTTCTGACAGACCTGGCTGGAAGTCAGACGTGGTTTATATGAAAATTATAGATGATATCTGACTGGAATTAATGAAGCTGCATGGAGCCCTCGGCAAGATTCTGCCTCCATAAGAATATTTAACCTTATGATGTTATATACTTAGCATATTTAATAGTGCAGATTATGAGTATGGGCTTCCACCAAAATCTGCAAATGTAGTAGCAGAAGGTTTGAAAAGTACATTTTTAAAGAGAAATTCTGCAAAATGACACCAAGAAAATGTAAAAACATAAAAGAGCTGTCGGATTATCAACTTTCTTTCAGTCCATGAACTAATCATGTGTGGGAAAAATAACCAAATCTAAGCTTAAAAACATGAGATTTCATCAAATTCACTTTATTCTGCATGGCTCTTTTTAAAAAAAATTAAATAAAAACCTGCTAAAATCAACCATTTGCACTTGATTCTTTAAAAACAACAACAAACTTGATGGATCATTTTGGCTAATGTGAAGCAGCTGTTCAGCTGTAACTGGTAAACTGTGCTAAAGTGGTTGTTACAAACCTGCAGGGATGCAATGCAGACAACCTTAATTACTTGTAAATTTCTTTAGTTTCACTGTTGTGGGATTTGTTTTGTGTGTGGTTAAAAATCTGTCAGCAATGATGTGAAAAAAGACATTGAAATACTGTAACATTAAAAAAAACTATAAAAGCCATTTACTTTTTGTGCCACAAATACAGTATTTAGCTGTTCTTTAATATTTTTTTAGTACTTCTTTACTAAGGCTGTTGGTAGATATTTCAACAAAATGTGAATAAAATATCTTATACAGGTGAATTTAAAGACAGTAAAGTGAATGTTAATTCAAAATTTCTTACCTTTTCTTGCAGAAATCTGTACATTGAAAAGCATATGTTATAGATCTAATAAAAAATTCTAGAAAATGTCAAATTTTGCTGTTATTTAGAATACAGCAATATTTAAATTGCATACTTTAGATGTATTTATTATATTTGAGATGTTTTTCACCAGTGAAAACATCTAATTTTACGTAAATTTGGCCATTAAATGACAGAATATACACATGTAAAATACATGTAAAAAATATTATTATTTGTTAATTTACTGGAATTATAGGCAGATCATTTAGCAACTTTTACTGCCACACATTTTTTGTTTGTTTTGACGGTGAAAGTTTTACTTTGACGTTATTTGAATTGGTTCATATTCTCAGTTCAATTACACGCTCTTGTCAAGGCATTTATACGTTCTTTCTGCAGAATTTTAACCACACACAAAAACAAATCCCACAACAGTGAAACTAAAGAAATTTACAAGTAATTAAGGTTGTCTGCATTGCATCCCTGCAGGTTTATAACAACCACTTTAGCACAGTTTACCAGTTACAGCTCAACAGCTGCTTCACATTAGCCAAAATGATCCATCACAAGGTTCAACACTTCAAAAAGTTACAACACACTAATTATAGACACTGAAACCTGTGAGAATCTACAACTATGACACAAGATGACAAGATTCTGCTTTTCAAATGGACATTTACAGCTCACATCAATGTCATTCCCAAAGAAACAGCTGATCACATTTTGCCATATGACCACCAAGCAAGAAAAAGTGCCAAAAAACAAAACCAGGAGTCAAGAGGCCTCCGAACAGATTCAAGCTGCCACACAATAAATACAACTAAATACTAAACCTTATGAGCTTTGGAAAAAAAACAAATGCATCAAACTTACCAAAGTTGCTCGTCATCCAAAGTTTGTTCTACTAGGTCTCTTTACGGAGCTCATCCTTGTAGATTGCAGTGAAGGCCAGTGGTGAAAATGGAGCCTGTCGGTTGTATTTCTTCTTTGAGGACAACAAACATTTGGTCACTGAAATCTGCTGCAGTCTTTGTGCCTGGAGCTCCTGCCATCTGTGCCACAACAATGATCCCTTTTAAAAAGTGTTTTAGGTCCCTTCTTCCTTTGGTCTTGATAGAAAAATCAGATTTTTCTGGGTCTTGTTAGCATTTTCATACCTGTCACACTGTGTGGAAGCATCTGTTTTGTCCTGTTTTTCCACTCATTTATTTAAGGTTTTCCTTCAAAGGTCCCAAACGGTGAAAACCCATTTCGTGTTTTCTTATAAACTCGGAAGTGTGAACTAAAAAGTCATAGGATACAAAGATATTTACTTGCGCCATACTTGAAGCCTCCTCACGGCTAGTTAGCTTCCCAGCTTTACAAGCTAGCAGAAATTCCACCCAGGTGATTCCTCACACTAATTATCGGGGGCATCAAAGGCAGAACCACCAGACTCACCAAATTCGATGCCGCGTGCGGTGATTCCACGCATCGTGAAACTGTCCTCAAACATCTAAACTAGCCATCTGTGACCTAAAACGAGGACAGATTCAGCTGCTGCACAGCTTATTTCTCGCCTCAAATGTTTTCAGAAATACTTTTCGCTGAAGTGTTTTCGAAATAAAAGGGAAAGTTTGTGCCCGAGCCGCTGTATTTATCCAACATGGCTGCCGGACCTTCAAGCTGAACGCGCGGTCACGTGACCACGTAGTCGCCCGCTGTTGCTCGACCGCTGTCACGTGGCAATGTTGTGGTCCGGTAGTGACCTCCCGCCATCTGTGAGATTTTCAGATGCCATCGCATCTAGTGGACACGAACCTTCAGTTTACCAGGTTTATTTACTTTCTAGACCTGCTTCTGATAATTTTTAAATGTCATAGCTACATGAAAAACTCACCAAATGTCTTGCTGCTGGCTACAAGAGTGAACGCAGGAGTCTTCATGCACTGCCAGCAATTGAGGAACTGAACACCAAGTGGATTACTGTTGACTTTGTTGATATATATATATATATATATATATATATATATATATATATATATATATATATATATATATGCACACACATATTGATGAGATGGTACAGTGAACATTAAATGACATTTTCTTGACTTTTCTTGCAGAAATCTTGCAGCTTATGTTGTAGCCTGAATAAATATTTATATAAAATCAAATTGTGTCCTTTAAATGTGTTTGTCATATTTCATTGATTTTATGAAGTATATCTGAGATGCCATGAATGCAGAGTTTTCTTCCTGAAGTGGGCGGGGACAGTGGCAGTTTGTTGATTTTCAGAGCTAAACAGCCCATTTTGAAGCCTTTTTGTTTAAAAAAATTTGCTGTTAAAGCACAAAATATGAAAAATCCATAATTTTAGAAGAATTTACAATTTTTAAATAGTTTACACACAAATCAGACCAATAAAGTTGTTTTTCTATTTGTAAGGGGAAAAAACCCATAAAATGATTAAATCTGCTAGCAATAAAATACATTAAATAATTACAAATATTGCATATTGAAGATTTAAATGAACATTTATTGAAATTTTCTTGATTTGTCTTGCAGAAATCTGTGCATTGATGGGATAATATTGCAGACTGGATAAATATTATATAAAATAACAGAACTTTCTTGTTGTTTAAAAGAGACAACATTGAAATTGTGTACTTCTTAAGTATATTTGAGATGCTATGAATGCAGAGTTTTCTTCCTGAAGGGGGTGGGGACAGCAGCAGCTCATTGGTTTTCAGAGGTAAACAGCACATTTAGAAGAGGGTTAAAATTAAGGATTTATGAGGAAATTAACCATCTTTAAAGTATTTTGAGCTGAAAAATTGAAAGAAGCATTGTGTGAAAAAGCGAAACTTTCATTAATTTGCTGATAAGGTCGCTTGACAAAACTAGATCGACAAATTCACTCTTTTCAAACAATATTTTAATACAACTTTCAGTTAAGAATGCATTTGGATTATAAAATTCAAACACCATCTTCTCAGAATCGAGACTCAATATGAAATATAAAGATTTCTAGCTAAAAACCGTCTGCTGGAAACGACAGGCACCTTTATTAATATATTCCCCACCCTCATTTTCACACCATAAGAAGTGGATTCACACAGCAAAGAGAACTTTCACAGTCACACTCGAGCCAGATGACGGAAGCGTTGAGAGATTTACGACTGATCTTGTGCGTTATCAGGACGAGCTTCTTCCATCCTGGTGGTTCATTAACATTCATGACTGAGCACATGATGCGACTTATCCTCCGGTTCTTCTTCAAAAGAGCAAAGTGGATCATTCCGACGCCACTTTGACCACAGTTAAACAGAGAAAACATGCTAGGATACTATTCTTACTAAGATTTGCAAGTAATTAATTGGAATTCATAGATAAATCTGACCCATAAAGCTTCAGAACCCCTTCAGAAACATGACAAAGAAAACATAATAACAGGAGCTCTAGAGACTTTAATCTCCAGAGAGAGAAATTGAGCTAAAAGCTATAAACAGCATCATTCAGTGCTGTGAATCTAACTGGCTACGCTCATACAGAGGTGAGTTCATTAAACATACAGTGTGTTAAGTCAGAACTTATTGTGTAAATGCTGACAAATACCAGTTTGTCACACCTTCTATGAACTAACTTGGCAATATTTTGACTTAAACACTCAGTTTTGTCTCTAACCTAGTTCAAATCTGCTACATTTAATTTGCTGTCGACATTGAGACGAAGCCTCGATATTGACATGCAGACAATCCAATCAAACGGTCTTAAAATGAACAGAAATAAACTTGATGCAGACACGTGCTGTATTGAAAGAAAGTTATGGTGTGCTTTGACCTGCTGCATTTCTCATTTAGATGTCTAATTGTGTCTCTTTGCACCTCTGTTGCAGTTATTCTGGGAAGCGATAAGTGACACCAAACAGCTTGCAAATGGTGTTTATTGCGCTAATTAGCACAAGCACCCTGCAGACTTCTAAAGACAGCAGATTTTGACAAGATTCATTAGACGTGTTTCCATATCATTGCCAAGAAAATGTGAAGGAAGCTTTGGAAATCTTGCAAAAAAAAAAGAAAAAAAAAAGGCTTTGCTGTGAGTGAATTAGGCTGCTGAGAGTCTCCTGAAGGTGGTGCTAAAGGCTACGCTAGCTGGAATAAAGCAGAAGAAACCGAAAACAAAATCAGCTGTTTGCCAACTGCTAAAAAACAACACTTTGTGCATCTGTAAGAGAAAAATAGAATAAAATCTTCAGGAAATGTAATCATTCTTTCATATCAGCTGGTTTCTAAAGGTTAAAAAAGCAAAAACAGCTAACAGTCATGTGAGTTAAATGTTTTGCTGCATCAGAATTTATTCAGAAAAGGTGTTTTTACCTCCCATGAAGATCATTAACTCGTTTTAGAAAAAGTAAAAAAAAAAAAAAAACAGCCTCACCTAAGTGTAAAACCTCGCAAACATGCAATTTTAAAAAAAAATTCTGATAGTTCTTTTGACTTCTTTTGATGCGATATTTCAAAATATGCACAAAAATACATCATGGATACGTTTCCTCTTCAAATATTTGCATCTCTAATGC
This sequence comes from Amphiprion ocellaris, assembly GCF_022539595.1. Lineage (NCBI taxonomy): Eukaryota > Metazoa > Chordata > Actinopteri > Pomacentridae > Amphiprion > Amphiprion ocellaris. Next base: position 26,931,096 of record NC_072777.1, on the reverse strand, counting down.
ATTGCAGTTGCATTAATGAACTCCATCCAGGATATTTGTTGTCTGACCTGATTACCAACATTGTAAACCATTGGTTTGTTTACACATGTGAGTCTAACTTTTATTATGAGGATGGAGGCAGAAAGACAAGAGTATTTTACCAGAATTTTGCCCTACCGACTTAAAATTCAACTGTTGCTGCAAAGAGTGAAACCTGGTGATGGTAGACTGAGAGAAGAATCTACAAAATCACCCCAAATGGGTCCAAAGATGAGCTGGAAATTGGCCAAAACAACTTGAAACCATGCCAAAATTACTCAAAATTGACCTAAAATGACTCAGAAACTGCCCAAAATGACTTGAAACATGTGGAGCCTGTTGATGGCAGTGGAAAAACCTCCATGTGTCCGTGGATGAGAGAAAACCAGCTGTGGAATTATAACTAATGAACTTGCACCTCTGATATACATCCTCTTAACATCATTTAGAAGAAAGAAATCAAGACTTTCAGCTCTCTATTTGCTTACTGAAAGCCAAAAGTCCACTCTAGGTGGCTGAAAATTTAAAGTAATTTATGTAAAGGGAATCTGTTTTCTTTGGAAAGCTGCAGGGAGCTCATGCTATATGTTTAAAATGTGAGTGCAAAGTTTGCGTCACACTTCAAATCACAAGAGACACAATAATGGGAAAACAGCAGGTAGAAATAAACCAGAATTCTCCTTTAATCCCAGTATTTATGGATTTTTGGTGTACTATTTGTTATAAGTCGGAAATTGTCACTAACTAAATTTATTGTTGATGATAAACTGGACAGTTGGTGTGATTATTCCAAAGTTCAACAAAACACAGCAACACAAAATGCAAGAAAAAATCATCATAGCAGAGATAAAATTCCAACCTTTTTACATTCATTTTAAACACAATGGTTCCTCTTTTCCTTTTTCCATCCGTCCTCCACACAGATGTTTGGCCTCAAACGGTGCAGATGTGCTGCTGCTCCCTCCTCCAAACCAAATAACGGCGCCTGTAATTACGTATAAAGGTCTTTCAAAACCACAGAACAGGAAAGACACTCAGGTAACACGGCCTCCGCTCCACACCATCGACTGCTGCTCCGTCCACCACAACGGCGGCCTCCGATTGGCTCAGGCTGACGGCGGCGTGCGTCCCTCCCAGTACTTCTGATAGGCCGACTGGAACATGTCATTGCACTGCAGCTTGGCGTTGAGCCGCGAGCAGATGAGGAAGGATCCGCCCATCTTGCGGTGCAGCGAGTACGTTTCCTCCGGCGGCGGCGTGAGTCGGTGTTTGAGCATCACTGGGATCAGGTTGTGGATCCGCTCGGTGGTCGACTGGGAGCCGAAGTCAAAGGATTCCGTGGAGGCGAAGGCTTCGCCGAGAATCATCACGGCGTCCACGTGGGCGTTTATCATCGCCTGGAGACAAGGAGGACAGAAATACACAACACTTACATACCCCCAGGGTGATGAAATGAAAGTAACACATACGCTGATAGACAACTGTTGCCCTTAACCTCATTATATGTGTGTGTGTGTGTGTGTGTGTGTGTGTATATATATAATTTTCTATTGTTTTTGTAAACCTCAAAACTCTTGAATCTTGATATTTTCACTGAAACTGCACTTCAGCACTGCTTACTTGTCTTTTTTTGAATTGATTTTAAGATTTTATTGTCTTTTTAGTCCTTCATGTATGACATACTATTGTTGGGTGGTGATAGAGTATTGTTTTATTGTTATCGTCTTTTTATTCCTTTCATCTGTTATGCAGATTGCATTATATTTAATTTATATGAAAATTGCTCTCCACGTCCACATCAACCACTCTGAACCTTAATCTGTTTTCTTTATTTAATGTGTATGAAGGTGAAATAATTTCGTTATTCTTATTTAATTGTATTTATGTGGAAATTTACGTGTTTAGGTGTTTCTTATTGGTGTCTGAACCATAAAATTTTCACGTGTCCCTTAATAAGCGGTTAAATTCACACTAAACTGTTTTCGCCTGATCTTTAATAAAAACAGGTCATTAAAACTGTTCACTAATTATCCAACGGAAATAAACTGTAAAACATTTTCAGCTGAGCTGCGCAGTGGTGTAGTGGTTAGCACTGTTGCCTTGCAGCTAGGAGATCCCTGGGCTGTGTTCCCGCTTTCACGCGATCTTTCTGCATGGAGTTTGCATGTTCTCCCTGTGCATACGTGGGTTTTCTCCAGGTTCTCCAGCTTCCTCCCACAGTCCAACAACATGCTGCGGTTAACTGGTGACTCTAAATTGTCTGTAGGTGTGAATGTGATTGTTTGTCTCTGTATGTAGCCCTGTGAAAGACTGGAAACCTGTCCAGGTGTCCCCTGCCTTCACCCTAAGTCACCTGGGATAGACTCCAGCCCCCTACAACCTTAATGAGGATTAAGCGAAGTAGAGATAATGGATGGATGGATTTTCAGCTGTAATTTTATTTAAATGCATTCATTTGATTATTTTGATTATTTCAGACATACTGCAGTATACTAGTAATTATAATAACAATAATTTGCAGGAATTTCCTTGAGGATTAATACATTTTTATCTGATCATTATCTTTAAAAAAGACAGCAAAAACAAAACAGAAAATAAAACAGACAAACTGAAAAACAAACAAAACCCAGAACCTACAATAATGTCTGAATGCTAGTAAGATGAACTTCTTAAATCCTGCCCGCTACATAAACGTACATCTTATTTCTTACCGTTTCCTGTTTGCATCAAAGCTTCTACTTTTATAACTCCTCATAAAGGATAAAGTCCATGCTGTCATAATTCCAGAAAAATAACATGAATAATAAATGTGATTTATTTTGCAGCTTTTACATTAAACCAAACAGCATTATGTCTGATTTCACTGGTTTCATTTTCATTCTATCCAAACAAACAGAACAAAGCAGCTGCATGAGAAGGTGTTTGTGTTTCCAAAGCACACTGATGGGACAGATTCACAGACGAGGTTTGTGATGTGGAGCACATTCAGAAATAATTACCTTGGACTCGTAGCCGGTCAGGAATTTCATCTCGATGGATTTCTTCAGAACTCCTTCTCTGTTGCCTTCAGCAGCCGAACGGATTATCTGCAATCAAACGGGTCACGTGTGTTACTGCAATCACTTCAGTCTCTCCCTGCAAGAACGTAATTCCTTATCCAAAGTAAAATTTGTGATGTTTTAAGAAATCCTGATTTGCTTTAACAATTTCCACCAGTAATTTTAAGGCAAATGTAAATTTTGGCTCCTCCTGAGATCACAAAATGTCCCGAAACCCTCTGAAACCTGCCAGCGGGTTAGAAAGGCATGTTATCTTAAAATACATTTTAAAAAATGAGCCAAAATTACACCATTTACTGCAGCCAGAAGTTGTAAAAATCTCATTTTTAACTTCTGTTGGAAAATGTGATCAAATCAAAGCTTCAAATTGCATTTATTTGTCAAAATCACTTCATTCTACATGTCTAATTAAGAAAATTCCCCAAAACAAACCATTTGCACTAAGCAGATACTATTAAAAAAGAAAAAATACAGGCTCCTCAGTACAACTATAAAGCTATTAGTCACTTAACTGCAACCCACAGTCCTTTGACAACAATTCATTGACTTTTCAGCTGCTTCTTTCATAGGTTGTAAAATTTTTATAACACATAGACACACATTTTTTTTTCTAGTGCTGGTAACATTTATGGGAACCTGCAACAATGTTGTACATGTTGATTCTAGGTTTTTTCCAATTTCTGGCATTATAACTGTCATTTTGCAGTAAGAAAATGAGCCTAGAGTGAAGAAAAATGAGCCAGAATCTCCCCAAAACTGCTCAAAGTTCACAGGGTTTAAACATAAATGCAAAAGAAAAGTTTGGTAATGGAGAGTAATTAAAACTTTATATTATCTGGTCCATGAAATACTGTTTATCCAGCTAAAAATATCACATTAAGGTGATTTTTGTAGTCATATAGTGCTTTTTAATCTGTGAAATAATGTCTGGTCAACTGTTTACAGCAAAAACACAAGATTATAGTTTGTTTAGCCTCAAAAAAGCAAAAAAAATATCCAGATTATGTAGTAATTAAAATACTAATGAGTCTGGCTGCTCTTACTTCTATGTAGACATCAGTGAAGCTTTTATCAAATCCTCTTGTGGCTCCAAAGTCCAACAGCGCCACCTGCAGAGTCAAAATGTAATTACACCATATCAGTTCATGACCTTCAAATCTTACTTTCAGTGCTGGATTATTCTTAGTGGGAGACAATTAGCATTCAGTGCGTAATTACACTCACCCTGTGTGTCTGTGGATCGTAGAAGAAGTTGGACCAGTTGGGGTCAGTCTGCATGTATCTGAACTCAAACAGTTCTCTGAGGCACAACATCAGGATGTTCTGGCAGATCTGACACACAAAGAGAGATTTTTATTTAATACAAAGAGAGACTACAGGAAAAGACATCATTTTTTGATGCATTGGTCAATTTTGAGATATTTCTTCCTTCAATAGTGGGAGGAAAACATTCAGAATGCACATTAAGGTAATTTATTTTACTGCACTTTTCCTATTTGTGTGTGTAGATTTAATTTAGAATATACATCCTGTCTATATTCGGAAGATTTCAACAAAAGATCTGTTTATTCATCATTTATAACCTCATTTATAGAGCATTTTATTCCTAAAAATACTGTTAAAATGTATTACTGTTTTCTGGATGTTGATGGCAGTTTCTGATATACGGAATGATAAAAAGAGCTATTCAAAATCGCCTCTGTAAAGAAATTTAGTTTATTCTGTCGCCAACATGAAACAAAAATTTTGAAGCTGGTTTCATCCAATTTTCACATTTCTGTTCTAATAATTAATGCAAATTAGTGCAACAGCATAAATGTTCAGAAAAGTTGCCATACAAAAAATTATTTTCTTAATGCTGGAGTTACAATTTTTCACCTGCAATGTTTTACCACATTTAAGATTAAATATCTGTTTTGGTCAAGCATTTCGGCCAAAATCAGCAAGTTACAGACATAAATACCGGTTTAAATAAGGTGTAACTAAAGATTTAAAGTGCATTACAGAAATATAAAATAACACATAACAGGGCTCATGTGAATCAATCACAACATGTACATCTAAATGTGTCTGCCTTCAAGTCAAATTGCTTTGAATTAATCTAGTGAAATCAGCTCTTTTTAGGATTCAGGTGATTTTGCCACTGATTCCGGGCAGAAAGGAGTCGATTTATTTTTTATTTTTTTCCAATTTCAGGATGCATTTATATTAACATGTTTCCATTTTAAAATGCATCACTTCTGCTACGATTTCTGCAGAGTTGTAGGACCCTAAAACTGAGACTTGTGGAAATGCTGTTGACTTGTGTTTAAATCTTTAGGATGAACAGAAATGGAGACTTTAATGATGGTGCTTTCTAAGTGGCTCTTACATCACTATAGTAAATTCATGCTTTAATTCTCCTACACCACAAGCCAAAAGTTTGGAAGCAAGATCAAATTTGTACAAAAAAGCTCATAGTTTCATTGGTGTACTTTTTAAAAAAAAAATAAACATCATCGCTATATAAAGAGTCACTCATCAGAATACATTTTACTATAATTATCAGGTATTTGTATCTGTACTCTTGTTTCTTTACTCAGCTGTTTCTTTCTAGACATTTCTGCAGTAGTTGAGTTTTTTTTTGCATGCAAACTCTCAAAAGCCAAAGAGCTAAAGTAAGTAATGCAAACTGTGATTTGTTTTTTAATTTTGCACTGAAGTTGTGACTCTTGTAAATCTTCTCAACTCTAAAATTAAGATCTTCTTTTCTTTTGTTAACATTTATTCAGCAATTGTCTAGTAACATCATTGTATACCTAAAGATGAATTGAGGAAAATGGTGCAAAGTCTGATCATGCAGTAAATACATCCCAAAATCCATAGACTTCATACTGGTTTTTAAGAAAGACATTTTGAACAGAAACTTGATGTTTGCTTCTAAATGTCTGGCCTGTAATTTTGGCCTGTAGCGTATATCATGACTGCTTTCCAGACAATGAATTAAAGGCTGTTGTGCAGTTTAGGAAATCTCTGATCTTTATTTCCACCATTGCTGTCTTGTCTGTGGTATTTTCTACAACCAAGCAATGCAGCCTCTTTCTTCATGTTCACACCTCCACCTGCACGCCCAGTACGTGCTGTTAGGTGTGTTAACGAAAATGCTCATCTCAACAAAGATCTTTTTTTGCTTAAAAATGCTGTTTTCAAGATTAAAACATAATTCATGTGACTGTAGCCTCAATAAAAGCTTTGGGAACTGATAGCAAGAATATAGAGATTCTGTAGTTTATTCATTTTCTGATTCTATTCAGAAGGGCTCAGTCATAGTAGGTGGTTTGTTCACTGCGCTGGGCTCAACACAGCAATAAAAAGGGGTGACAAAAGCAAAGATGGAAACAGTTTAGGGCAAAAAATCATCCTCTTTTCTGCCATTTATGCATTCAGCACCTTCACACAGCTCCACATTCCCCCTCAGATTAATGCAGATACACATCCGTTGCCGTACCTCGTTCTTCAGCTCCTGCGTCAGACTCTCGGCCTGGTCCAGAGGAAACCCTGGGACCAGCTCGGTGGTGAGAACGTGGCTGCTGCTCAGCTCCTCGATCACCTCCGGCACGTAGAAGAAGGGATGATCCTTCAGCAGCTCCCTGAGTCACAGACGAACAGATGCAGAGGCGCATAAATACACATTAAGCAGGCAGGTAGTCCGAATAGAGCATTAAGTCTAAATATACAGCTGGCTTAGCGCTGCTCTGACCTTGAACCCGAGAGATGAACATTTAATAGGCGAATGGAAAAAGCTAAATATGTGTGAGTAACCCGAGAATATCAGGAGTGTATCTGAGCAGCGTTATGGAGAAAAACTAAGCTGCACAGCGAAGCTACTGCAGCAGAGCAGCAGCAAGATGTGATTTTATTTCTTTTTTTATTGCTGTTCCAGTATAAACCAGTTTTTCCAGTTTTTTAAAACATGCATACAAAAAAGTAACAGTGTATGGAAGTAGTAATCATGAAAAGAAATTTTAAAAAATGTATATAAGAAAGTTTCCAATTAAGAAAGCACGTTTTGTTTTTTAAATCATTTTCTAACTTCGTTTTTCAATGTGCAACATGAATAAAGTTTACTACTATAATTACGGGAAAAGCCCCAAAATACGAGAACAGAGTGTTCATGATAAATTGCTGAATAGTTATTACGGCTGCAGATTGTCAATCTAATGGAATATGAAAATAAAAATAACCCAAAAGTTTGCTGCTTGGTGGTCAAAGTTAAAAAGAACCTTAAGAATTTCCTTTAATATTTCAAAATTATCACATCAAAGGTCATAAAGAGATTAAAACTCAGTGACACCAAACAGCGTTGATATCAAAATAAATGTGGGAAAGTCTAGTGAGCTCAGTGTAAGACTTTACTCTGGATTAGGCCACAAAACGCAGAATATCCTCCCATATATCCCATATTTCCTGCTCCCACGATGTAAAAATGAGGAATTTTGAAGAGAGGAAGTTCTCATCTCTGCATGATATGATATTTTTTGATGCACTAGGCAGTAAATAATAAAAAAAGCATCAATGCGGGGGGTTTACAGGCTAAAAGGGCAAGTTGAAGGTTGAGTTTTTGTAGGACAGTTAGTTCTGGAGGGCAGTTAGCGGTGAACAAACAGACACACTTTAGCTGCATTCAATATGCAACATATGCAGAGTTTTCACCGGCTACACCTGCAGCACAGGTAGGATGTAGCGTTGAGGGAAAACAAGACGAAATATGGCCAATTTAACATCTACAGATTACAGTAGAATACATAGGAGAGAAAGTTATGAAGCAACCATCAGCCAGTTCTGGCAAAATAAATGCAGAAAAAGGTGCTAAAAACTCCACAGTGGAAGCCCAGTTTAATATAAAGCAATCATTTCCTGCACAAAATTGTTTTAATTTAAAAAATAGAAACATTTTTGACCTATGCAAAACAAAATACAAACAAAAATCTGATGTATTTTAATGTTTGCAGAGTGAATTTTAGCAGCACTTATGCACCATTAAACACCGTTTTTTACACCTGATGTAGCCACAAGATCAGATCAAAATACACAGAAAACCTTAAATATCTGAGTGAACTTTCAAGGAAACTTTAAGAAGAGGGAGTTTTGTGCGATCCATTATATTTTCAGAAAACCTTAACTTCAACTTTAAGGAAAATCTTAACTTAAGGTGTTTTGTGCAGCTGTCTCAAGCAGGATTTAGGGTTAAGGTTGCTCTAACATGAAGTTAGTACTAAACTAGTACTAAAACTATGATGCAGAAGTACTTCTTGGTGACCTATTTGTCACAATGAAAATTAAACTAGAACTAAATACAGGAGTTCCTCGGTTTACGACGTCCTCGACTTGCATTGTTTCGCCATTACGTTGGAACGGATTACGGGCCGGTCCTCGGTTTAACGTACGGTGTTTCATCGGAACATCAGAACTGGTTGGCTAGTGAAGCGGACAAATACGTTGTCAGCGGATGAATATTGTATATACAGTAGTCACGCAGCGCCATAACACAGCTTTATTTACATTTGCCGCCACATTGGATTATGCTACATTTGCTAACTTCACCATGGCTCCCAAGAAAAAGGGATTTTTGCCGGTATTTTCTTACCCAGTTGTGTTTCAGTGTGAGCTAATGACTGTTTTCGTTACTGTAGTTGTACATATGTGTAAACTGATCAATATCTTGATGGACGTAAGGGCTTTGTTTATGCTTTCACCGGAGTTCCGACTTGCAGCGAAAATTGACTTACGCCATACTGTAGGAACAGAACTCCAACGTAAGTTGAGGATCCCTGTAAAACGTAATGCTGCAAGATTGTTCAGAAATGTTTAACACTTTTTGTTTACAAATAAAATTTAAATAATAATCTTGACAGACGCAAGAATGCCAAAATAATCAGTATTTTAATGTGAAGTCTTTTTTAGTGAACTGCAGCAGTAAAAGTTTCTTCCTTTTGCTCAGCAGATTTGTCAGTTTACTGGTTATTCTCCTGATAATAAGACACTCCGTATGTTCGGTTATGTTATCTGACTTCTTGGAGGAAACACATGCATAAACTAATCTACAAACTGCAATGAGAAGCCGCAACAAAGCAGCTGAGCCAACAACAGGCAGCAGCTGACATTTAGAAAAAGCTTAACATAACACAGGTCATGTGGATGGAACATTGATTATGTTGTTTTTAAGTCAAAAATGAAACTTAAAATGTCAGTGATGACACCAGAGATTAAACCAGAGACTAAAAATAGTGACATTTTTGTCAAAAGATTTGATTTAAAGCAATATCATATGGCAAAATTGGCACCGCTTTCAAATGGAGTTGCAAAAGTCAACTGTGCTGTAATATTAGTAACTCTTATATACAGCTATTGGCTTTTCAAAAATTGATGTTGCATTCAAAAAACTAAATATAAACATTTTTATATAGGCACAAAATAATCAAATCATGATTTTCTTCTGCAAAATCACTTTTTTTTTGTTAAATTTATCCGGTATGAATCAATGAAACAGTAAGAAAAAGGTTTCCGAGGGTGGATTTTTCCAACTGTGACAGAAAATAATCAGCGAATTCAGACATTTGCTGCAGAATACCTGAACTTCTTTGCACACTGAGCTTCTCTGATGTAGTCACACTCCAGCGCCAGCTCTTTCCTCATCACGTCTATGAGATGTTCTGGAAACAAGCCTGCACCGACACAAATAAAAGCATTAAACTGAGTGTTGTTTATAAAGAAGCTGTGCATGTGTTTGTTTACATGTGTGTTTCTTTTAATTTGCACCTTCGGGCAGAGCGTTGCTCATGTTCAGAACAGTCATCAGGTTGTTGACGTCACTGTTGATGCTCTGAGCGACTCCAGGATACTGAAGACAAACACAACCAGAGTTAGAAATGTTTTTAGTTTACTTCTGTATCGTAGAAACACACTCTGCGGTTTCACTGTTTACCCTAATAACAGTGAATGTAGTGATTACACACACAGCTCACTCTCACCTGTATTTTCATGGCCACCTCCCTGCCGTCCTTCATCCTCGCCAGGTGAACTTGACCGATGGACGCTGCTGCAAACGGACGCTCCTCGAAGGATTCCAGTTTGTCCCTCCAGTTTGGGCCCAGATCGCTGTTCAGAGCTTTCTGTGGAAGCACAAAAGCATGTTTTCAGCTTGTTGTGGTTTTCAAAAATGGAGCCAAATGTGAATTTACAGTTGGTTTCATGTAGCTACATTTAAGTTTTTGACCAACCAGCCACAACATTAAAACGATTATGTATATGCTCTACTCTGATTGGTCCACAGACCTCTGAAGGTGATTGCAGCAGATCCTTCAAACTGTTTTTAATTCTTCCAGTGCAACTACAACTTTACCGCTGTTTGTTTGTCCTGTAGCTCTTCCAGTCTGCAACAGCATCATCGAACACGGTCTTATTCTCTCTGCAGTGCTTCATAAACTACTAAAGTTTGCTCCTAAATAACCCAACGACTGAGTGTAAAACTCTTTTTTTTGTCTTTACAGCTCTTCTGGATCAATCAATAAAATACAACATTGTTCTCTTACTTATGTTAACACTGGTCTTTTTTCAAATTTTTTTTGACTGCAATAAAATGAAATACATTATCCTCCATGCCAAATCTGCACATATATAAATTTATTCTGTCATATGTGTACATATCCAGATGTAAACTGACCCTATCTGTACTTAATCATATGTAAATTCATTATGCCGGGTATATTTCTCTATGAGACCCTAAATTCTATCTTTATTTTTGGCCTTACTGTACTTTTTGTAATTCTTGTCCTGCTTTTTTTTCATGTCTCATCTGTATCCAGCTGCTGTAGGAAGTAAATTTCTTCATCTTAAGTCCTGCTAGTTGTGAAACTGGGGAGATCCGTGGACTGGACTTTCCATAGATGCTCAGTTAGACTGATATCTCACTAATAAGGCTGATTCAACACCTTGAACTCTTTGTTGTGTTTCTCAAACCATTCATGAACAGTGTTGTGCATCCATGACTTGGCCTCTGGTTCACCGGTTCTTCTTCCATGGATACTTTTAACAAACACTGCAGACCAGAAACCGCCCACAATAACTTCTGTTTTGGAGATGTTCCGGTTAAGTTTCTCAGATCTTGACGCTGAACATTTTTACAGCTTCTAACATCAACTTTAAGAACTGACTGTTGCTTGATAAATGCACCTACTGCAGGGGTGTCAAAGATGTGGCCAGCGGTCTGGATTGGACCCTCTGAAGGGTCGGTTTTGGCCCGCGGGCCGCAGGTTTGACTTTGTAAAGTGCAAAAATTACAGAGAAGACATTAACTGCAATTTGTAAATTTGTAAAACTGTGAAATTTAAAATAATTCCTAGACCATGACAAGTTGTTTTGGTCAGAAAATGAATTACTAGATTGCTCATTTTTCTTTTGTCATTTTGTGTATCATTTTTGTAATATTTTGTCTTGTTTTTGTTGTTTTTTGTCTTTTTTTGTCTGTTTTTTATCATTTGTGTCACGCTTTGTGGCTTTATGTTTCTTTTTTGTCACGCTTGTGTTTTTTGTCTCATTTTTGTCATTTTTTTCATTGTTTTGTGTATTATTTTTGGCATTTTTTTTCAGTTTTGTCATTGTTGTCCCAGTTCCCAGTTTCAAGCTGTTCATGATGTTTTATAAAAAGATCATTCCCTAAATGTGAACATTTTCAGAATGCACTTTTTTGCACTAAAACAAATAAAAAATTAGGAGTTGTCATTATTTATCAGTTATTATGTTGTGATTTTACTGGTTCAGCCCACTTGAGATCAAACTGGGTTGAATGTGGCCCTGGAACTAAAATGAGTTTGACACCCCTGGACTACTGTAACCATATTATCAGTTTTATTCGCTTAACTTGTCAGTGATTCAAATGTCGTGGTCGATCTGTGTATTTATTATATACTCGGGTAAACTTCTCATCAAATTCAAACTGCCAGTTGTAGAAAAACAGCACAGGATAAAGATTCTTACTGTCATTTGTTTGATGGGCATGAAGTCGGCGCTCTGTCTGACGCGATCGAAGATCTTAGCGAGTTGAGGGTTGATGAAAGCATCATCTGAAAACACAGCAGGAAGAACAAGCAAAGTGGTAAAACACAAAGAAATGCTGCTATTTTTACTCCAGGTCATCAGAGTTAGAGATGAAGTCATATATTACATAATATGCATCTGCTATAAATGGATTCATAGCTGAACCCTCTAGCCCCTAAAATCCACCCGTGGGTTTGAAAGGTATGCTGTCTTTATTTAAAAAAGTTAAAAAAAAAAAAAAAAGGAAAAGGAGCAAAAAAACACCAAATTACAGCATTTATCATCTGCCATTCTGTCTGAAAACTAAAGCAAATTTAAGCTTAAAATTGTGGTATTTCATCAAAATCACCTTATTCTACATGCCTCATTTAAAAAATTGCTAAAAATTAAGAATTTACTTTGACAAGATTCTATTTAAAAAAAAAAAAAAAAAAATTCTGAAGCCCTCAGCCTCAATTGTGAAGCTATTAATGACTCATCTGCGACTTTTTTTACAAGACAAACATTGCTAGACTTTGTGGCTGAACTCCCTGAACTGTTGGAGTCAAATATGGAAAAAACATAAAAATGTAGGTAGGAAAATAATTATTACTAATTATTTTCGTGTACAACATGTCAATATAATGCGCAATATTTTTTTAGGTGCAATATTTTAATTTCATGGGTAATATTTCAATTTACTCATCATCATGTGTGATATTACTTTGCTACGCTGGAATCACTGCAAGTATTACTTATACCTTTTTCTATTCTAGTCTTATTTATCATTAGATTATTTATTATTATTTATTTAGAAATGATTTATTCAGTGATGCATTGTATTAATATGCTGTATTTTTATCTACTAGATGCTGCATTTATTCTCATGTTATGTAGTTTCATTTCCTGAGCAACATCTGGCAAACAGATTAATAAAGGTTTATCTCATCTTATTTAATCTTAACTTATTTAATCATATCCATGGCGTTTTGAGTCATGATTGTATTTTCCTGCACTGGTAACTGCAGAACCATTTAAATTAACAACAAATTTTAAAAAATGAAAGATTGAAATATTTACAATATGTTAAGTTTACAATTTTTTTCTCACTATTATAACATCTGGACACTCGGTAAGACGTTGGACAAGCTGATTCCAGTTTTTTTCGTTTTTTTTTTTTTTTTTTTAACATTTGTGCAAAAATAAATAATGAAGCAAAATAATCATTTTTAGGCATTCTAACTGTCATACTGAACAGAAGACATTTTTAAGTTATTTTTACTTCCAGCTGTCGTTGTTCTTTTTCCACAGAGGTGCAGAATTTTATATTACAGTGAAAAATGAACTACAGTGAGGAAAAATATGAGAGAAGTGAACAAAAGGCAAACAACACCAATGCAATCCAATCTAGTGTACCTATACTATAAATTCTAATACGAATTTGCAAAATGGTTGCATTAGATTGCACAGGTATTTTTAATAAATGAGAGTATGGTTGAACACTTTGTAAGTGTCTAAAAGCATAAAAGTTTATGCAGCTTTATAAAGCACATGATCAGTTAGATGTGCTTATAAAGTACAAAGGATTATAAGAAATATAAGGTACAAACGACATATTTCACTCTGGTGCAACTTTAGTACATTCAAACCTGTGCAATACTGACATTTTCTGCATTTAGAAGACTCTGCAATATCAAATTGTCTACTGTTTTACTAGTAAGTATTGTTATGCTGCATCCTTGTGCATATTTTAGATGCCTCACTGATGCCTCCATGTTTGTGCACTGTCCTTGTTGCTGCAGTGACACTGCAAATACCCCCCTGTGGGATTAATAAAGAATGATCTTATCTTAAATAAACTGAAAGCTGTGCATGAAACATCATTACTGAGCTGTGCAGAGTAAATTCCAGATTTAAACACTTTCACAACAATAATAATAGAGAAAAAAAAACACCACTTGGCTTCAGGGTTGCAAACTTCATGAACAGTTTAAAAACAGCTTCAAGGCCAACTCTATTTTAGGACTGGAGCTAAAAGGCTACAATGGCTGGAGAGACAATCATCCGCCCATGACTGCATTCCTGCCATGACAGATAAATGTCAGCAAAGAGTGGGCAAAGAGCGGCGTGGTGGTTTTTATCCTGTAGATTTAGACAGACTATTATTACATCTCAACCTTTAGCTTTCTCTGTAGAAGAACTGGGAGGTTGCAGACAGAAATCTCTTGATTTTAAGATCTTGTCACCACTTTGAAGATAAAGTAAAGCTGCAAATACCCTCACATATAGGCAGACAAGTTCGCTCTGCTGTGCTGAAATCAGATTTTTACTACACTGTACCGTCCATGAAGTTTGCACAAACATGTTTGTAGCTTCGAACGCCTCCGAGGCAAAGGTCAGCAGCCAAGGTCAGGCTGCGGTTCAGCACCAATAAACAAAGTTGTGATGATGTGTTTACTGCCGCTACCTGATCCGACTTCATTAACTCAGTGCCAGAATGTTTACAGCAGCTGGACGTCCAACTCACAATAACATCTTATTACTGAGCTCCGACCTACATGCAAGTCACGGAGCTTATAGAAAAACACACTTCGCTTCATCAGAACTGAGTTGCTTCACCTGTTTATAACTACAGCAGCATGGATCTGACCTCTGCTGAACCGTTGGCAACAGCAGTCAGACGTCTGAGCCAACTTTCAGTGCCAACAACTGTGATCCAAGGTTTCCTCTGTAGCGAAACTGAGCCAAAACACGACTCTTCAAACGAGGAAAGCGACTTAGGTTGGAGTTTGATTGGATTGAATCGAATACAAACCCAGTCTCATATCTGAATTCTTTCAAACATCTTATCAAGTCTTGGTAAATGGAAGCTGTTTAATACCTTTTTAAGGTTAAAACTCAAATATTGACTTCAGATCTGTGGTAGAGTTGGACGACTGGATGAATATATTGATGATCTGTGACTAGCTGAGTTCATCACAGGCTGGTTTTTTTTTTTTATTTCTAGGTGATGATTTTTGTTATTTTATTTTGACAATTTAAAGGCCTCTTACAAGAATTAGGACATAAAATGAACCTATAAAGCTAAATTCAAATGGAGTGCCAACAGGAACTGTTCCGTCTTTCTGTGCTTTATGAATAAAGTTTTTATTATCATATTATGAATTCAACTTGGTAAATAATTAACCTGTAAAGCAAAACTGAAAGGGCGCACTTACTAACTGGAAGTTGATAAGATAAGATACGATCTACTTTGTTCATCCTGGAGGAAATTATTTTGCCAGAGTACAATACAATACAATACACAAAGGTTACTGGAATATACACAATTACACAGGGGTTAGCAGTAAAATTGAAATAACAAAGAATAGAAAGTACAAAATGCAGGTTTCTAAAAGTGTTTGTGTGAAGTATCTCAGTGTGTCGTGTCTTAAGTGTGCAAAGTGTCTAGAAAAAACAAGAATTAAAATTAACAAGAAAAATAAAATAAGATAACATAAGTGCAAGGTGTAAACTGTATACTAATGCTAATAACAAGAAAGACTAATAGAAAATGAAGAAAAGTAAACAGATGTATTGCAGTTGAACAATGATAATACAGATTGAGAGTCTACTAGGAAAGAGTTCGATGATAATAAGTCCGATGATACCTGCCCCTCCGCCTCCCCCCAGTTTCTCTCATTATTTAAAATAAATATCATGTCTCATCTTAATATGTGTTATAGCCAAGTTGAGTAGCATTTTAAATAACTTTTATAAAGGTTAATCCCTTACTTTCTAAATTACTCAGGTATAAATCACCCCTTACCTGTTAAAGTATCATGTTAACATTTTCATGTGGAATATTTACATTTTCTGGTGCAATATTTAAATTTAACGTGTAATATCTCTATTTCATGTGCAATATTTCATAGCCAGCGTTATTGCAGGTATTACTTTTATTATTTCAGTCTTCTATATTTGTATTCTCAGTAATATATCGTAATTCTATCTTATTTCTTCTCTGCTAGGCTCTGCATTTTCGCATGTTATTTAATTTTTTCATCCAGAGCAACATCTAGCAAAAGAATTTCCTCCTGTATTAATAAAGTTTTATCTCATTTTTAAAGAATTTTCATGAAACCTCAATCCAAAAATCGACAAACTACAGACTGCAATTCTTTTTCTTTGTTTTGCTTTGGTTTTGTTCTGTGTGCAGCTTAAAGCCAGACAGCTTTTCCTGCAGCATCTCTGAGTGACAGATCATTTCCAGAACAAGCACAACTGTCTGTCCTCCTTACAAATTGACGAATGTGAACGTGTGTCACCTTGAATACTGAGCATCTGTCCCAGTTTCAGTGCAGCTCCTCGGACTTTGCACAAAGTCCTGACGATGCGTTCAGCGTTGGCTTCGGACAGAAAAGGGCTCGAGTCCAGAACTGCTTTTTTATTCTCGCCTGAAGAACCACAAAACAGGCGCAATGTTAATTTCACAGAACATAAAAATCCTGCAAATACAAAAGAGCCTCAAGACTAAATTGAAAACTTTACTCACGTGTGTTAAGTACATTATAAGTATAATCGTCATATGTACAGATTAAGCTATTTGGGATCAAAATATGAATACAGATTCTGCATATCGATCGCCTACTTTAACAGTACTCTCCTTTGTGCTTTATAAATGTATTTGTTTTTTGCCTTGATATCTGCTAGGACACTGTTTTGAACCAATCACTATTATATACGATAAGGTGCATTTTAAATGAAAAATAAATATAATAATTATTTACAGCATAAAAATGCAATCTTTTGGGGAAATCACTGCATTTTACAAACTAAAATATAATTTTATAGAATGTATTTCTATTTCTTAATATTTTTATCATCTAATTGTTTTTTAAACATTATTTATTTCATTTTTCATTTTTTTTATTCTTTTTACCCTTATTTGTTTACTTATTTATTTTACTTTTTTACTATTAGTACTATTATTATCGTTTTTACCCTTGTGTTAATGATTTCACAATCTACTTTTTCTTTTACTCCACTTGTTCTTTCTCTTACTTGGATGTGGCATTTTATTATTCTATCTGATGGTGCTGTATTAATTTATTTTGAAAATCTTTAACCATGTTTGTGCTGACCAGCCTTCTGCTGTTCAATGTTCTTCATGAATTTCCTTCTTCTCTTTTTGTCTGCAAAGCCCTTTGTAAACCTGGCTTTAAAAGGTGCTATATAAATAAAGTTATTATTAATTATATAATTATTATTATTATTATTTGTATTATTAATAGCAATGATAATAAAAATATAATTAATATTTTTATTTTTATTAACAATTATAAAATATCATTATTATTATCATCATCATCTTCTTTGTATTATTATTATTATTATTATTATTATTAACAACAACAACAATAATAATTATTATTATTATGAAATGCAGCGTTCAATTAAAAGTTAAAGTCCATTGTGTTGATAAAACCTCTTTCATTTGTCACTTTTCCGTATAAAATGAATGCAGGATTTTTTCTTTGACAGTATTTTTGATGTGTAACATTTAAATGAATAAAACACTTAAAGTATTTCTTCAACCATCAACACCAACATTCAGTGAGAGAAACAGTGAAAATAAACCTCTAAAGGGGAACCGAAACGTTGATAGTTCAGAAGATGCTCTAGATTTTTAACTGAATTTATCAACACAGAAACAGTTAAACAATCAGCTCGAGGCTCCGACAGACAGAATAACTTGCAGTGATGAGAAGAACGTCCAAAACGTTATTCTTACTTTATAAAGTGCCGCTTATTAATCCTCCGGTATTTAAATGTTTTTCCCCAGGGCTCATTTAAGACCCATACCTGTCATTAAATACGAGTGTTATAGCTTCAGTATTTACTTATGTCAGTACAACTGTGTGTATATGTGTCAGTAGGTCATCAGGTTCTGTGTTTTGTTGCGTCTGAAGCCGCCCTCAGAGGCTTTAATGGAGATTTGCTGCACACACACCTACGAGTGTGTTTAGAAACGTCCCTGCAGGGATTACAGCGAGCACACACACTCACATAAACACCAACAAACAGATGCACACGCGCTGCAGATTTATGCTCCGTTTGAGCTTAGCCTATGTTTTAGGATTACAGAGCTGCAAGGTCTGTTTGGTAAACGAGGCTGCCTAATTATGTCATCATTTTTTTTTTTTTGTTTGCATTCCGTTGGCATTAAATAAAGTGTGCTGCATGCAGTAACATGCATGAGGGATGGGCATTGAGGAGCTTTAATACAGGCGGTATTTAATAAGAAAGCTGTTGCATAATCTCCTGCATGCTCTGAAGTGCCGTCATGAAGCTTCAAATCATCACATTATTACGAATCCACGGTATATTGTGTGATTCCAGGACAAACATACATAAATATTAATGCAAAAGTAAGCGTTGCTGTTTGTTTCTTAGCTGTAAAACTGTAAAATCTGTGTTTTACCTGCAGCTCCGTTGTGTCTGATGGTTTTCTTGGCGACTTCTGCCAAAGCTCCGATTCCCAAACCTACAGCTAAACCTGCAACAAACACACAGAGATACAGAAACACAGTTAGAGTGAAGCAGCTTAATGTAGATTTTTTCTGTATACTATAACCCATGTATTCAAACTGTAAGACTTTAAAAGCAACATATGTCTTGAAAAAGATTTTTTTGCAAAGTTATTGCATGATTTTAGATGTTTTATGATGCAAAAAGGCTAAAATTGTGAAGAAAAAGTAGAAATTTTGAGCAGTTTTCCATTATTGCGTCACAAAATTGAGTCATCTCTCCGTCAGTGTCTGTGCAGTCATAGGTGGTAATGAGTTTGAGCGGCTGTAATTCAGAAAGTTGGTATTTTTTGTGAATTGTTTGGGATTTCACAATATTTTTCTAGTCGTGTTTGTGCAGCCTGTCTGGACATGGAATCCTCACCTTTCCCAACTACACAGCTGCTTCTATGCCAGTTTTATGCATGTAAAAAGTCTCACTGCTGTATTTTTAAGTCATTTTGGGTGAAATTCTGGATGAGACGTCTAAGTAAACACGTAATAGGTGTAGGCAATAGCAAAATATATCGACAAGAGACACTTCACCAATAACAATATAGACTTTTTTAAAATAAAATGTTTACATCAAACCACCATGAGGGCACATCATGAAATGCAAAGTTTCATTCCACAAACAAACTCCAAGTGTGTGCCATTCCTGGATAATAATATAAATTATATATATAATGTGTATTAAGGTGAGAGCATTCTTTTACCCTTATTTTTTTATGTTTATGTGTGTAAATCTATTTTTTGAGATGTTTTTCACATTTAAATAGCATTACTGCAGATCCATCCTAATAAGTAAAATTGTTAAATTCAACTCAAACCCTTTTTCTCTGGGTCTTAATAAAGAAAGCCATGAAAAATTGTCAATAAATATCAACACTGACTGAAATTTCTAAACTCTGTTCACTCTGAGTCGGCTCCAAACAACCTGACACCATGTTAAAGTCGATGTTTCTGCAATTTCATCAAACTAATTGACAAAAAAAGTTGAATTTACACTTTGCAAAAAGAGTTTGTGTATCGCAGCTCAACAACCAACATGGCAGATCATCTAAAAACAGCAACTAACTTTTTTTCTTTTCATTATATTCCTCAGTAGTTCTTGTGCTGGATCACCAGATATATTTTCAGAAATCAAAAGAATCTGAGTTTGTTGTTATGATTTCAGTAGAAAATAACCAGGTTCAAATGATTTTGCATGCTGCCAATACTGGATTTTTATGTTGGTGTAGAATTAATTCAGGCACTCAGTGCACAGCAGAATATTTAATTTATAATTTTTTCCCTCAATTTGTTAAAAAGCAGCTACGATTTCAGTCCACCAAGTTTTCTTTGCTTCACTGCTGTCCTAAAATAAACCGACAGATGAGGCCATCTGTTGCTGTTGGTAACACTTCCACTGAAACAACATACAGACAACACGTGACAAATTTTAAGCAGATAAACCTTTGGATCACCTCACTATTGTGCAACAAGATAACCGGCAACAGCTGCGCTTCTGCCATCCAACACAGCATTTTTTCTATAAATTACAGATGATTATATCAGTAATCTAATCATTTAACAATCAAGCTGCAGAAATCTGGAAGATTTTATCAGCAGATGACAAAAACGATGCATGAGGAGGGGGTTGTTTGAGCTTCCACCTTACATAACTCAGCATTACGTAATCAGTTAGTCAGCGGTTTCCGTCTCTGAAGCGGCAAATCAGAGACGCGACGTCAGATCAGGACGCAGTGTGCTTCAGCGTCTTGCATTCGAGGCTTTCTAAAAAACACTGGACGCCGAGTTGTGCAAACCGATCCGGCGTCTTCCCACCCAACATAACGTCAACTCCCTGTTTTATTCCCCGCTTTAGTGAGGAAATTAAAGATGAGCCAGCATCGTGTAACTGTACGTATAAATTAGTGTGTGAAACCCACAGCCAAAGACGGATCAGTGATTCCTGACTGATATTTTTCCAGACTGAGCACAAGCGCCTGTCCGTCATCTGACCTACAGGGGTGTTTACAGAATCACTTGCATTCCTTCATAACTCATGTTTCCTCACAAACCTCCTCAAAACCTCAGAATAAAACAACATGCATCCACAAGTGAAACACGCAGACAGATTTATGGCACTGTGAATCATTTTCCAACCTTATATATGCACTTGCAAACTTGTAGAACTTTCTGAAGGACAAGCTGAGGCTAAATTCCCGCAGCTCCTCCCCTCCTCTTTTCAACACCTTCTAAATGTTACCACTGTCAACATGCTGAACCAACAGGGCCTCTACCTGCTGCCTCCGTAACTTGTTGGGAATGAGCTGTGGCTAAATCCTGCTGCACATGTTTGTGTTGTCCGTCCGCCCCCGACTCATCTAGGTTTACTAGCGTCCAGTTTATCGTCTCCTTCACATTTCTGGCTTCGGTTTTTGCCACCTGCTAATGTATCCGTCTGAAATGAAGCAGTGATCGCTGCTGTCAAGCTACATCTAAGATTTTCACTGTGCTTGTGTGAACATTACAGCTTTGCTGCATGAGATTATCACTGATAAACATGCTGCTAGATGCGACCTGGAGATTAAAAAAGGGCTTAATTCTGTACTTGACTTTCAGGCACCTGTTACTACATCTTTGCAATTGCTGCTAAAGTACAAACCTGCTTTAAAATAAGACTCCAAATACTCTTCCCATGCATTCAGAGCATGTCCAAGAAGCTAATATGAATAAAACTGTACTCATAACACCTAACTGGCTCAATATTTGTTTTTCAATAGACGCTACAACTTACATGCAGGCTAAAATGCGTTTATAAAAATGTCCATATTACAATCTATCATGTATATTAATTTGTGGGAAGCAGAAATCCTGATTGTGATTACCAGCTAACATGTTAATATAATGTTACATACTTTCAATAATGGTTCACTTACACTATAAATCAAACAAAAATTACAAAATTCAAAGTAAGCAGAGTCGAAATTTTCAACAACGTGTACAACTGCTGTAATTTTTGGCTTTTGCTATACATTTTATAGGGCTGCAAAAGCATGCTTTGCACCCTTAGTTAATTATTGCAGAGTTTATTGCATGAGTAAACAAACAAAGTGCAAAATAGCGATTGAAACTGTGCAGGTCTACTGTTGGTCTACGCAGCTACACTTGGTTTGCTCTGACTGTGGCTGGACAACTTCACTTTACTGTGTTTGTTTATTATCCAAATACCGTTACATGGATACTGAAAAAATAGTCTGTGTGACCAAAGTCAAACAGCAGCAGCACGACCTTTAAGCAACAAAAGAGTGAGGTTAACAGCAGCAAAGTCAGAAAAGATCTGGAGCTGCCTTTCTTTTATTATCAAGTGCTCCTCTTCTGTTAATGTTTGCATGAAAAACCTCAACATGTGCATGTTTACATTGGCTTCTGGCTGCTCTCAATGATCCCAACATTTCAGATTTACTGCAGAAGAAATTGATCTTACAAGTTGCCATCGTTTTTTTAACCAGTTATATTATTTGTTCCGTTTTTTTTACTGATATTTTATTTCTTTTAATGCTATGTTAATGTTTTGTGTATTTAATGCTTTGTGAAACACTTTGTAACCTCAGTTTTGGAAGGTGCTATAGAAACAAAGTTTGTTCTTATTATTTTATTCAATTTTATTTGTTTTAAAATTTGAATTCAGCAGTTTCATCCTGTCTCAATGTCGGTGTGATAACATGTGCAGCACTTCAGTCAATTCCTGCTGCTTAAAACGTGCTGTATGAATAAATTTGATTTAATTTCCACCACCTGATTTGTCTGTAACGTCATAAAGTGCCAGACAACCTCCTTAAAGAAGCGTCAGTGCAGGTTTGTCTAAAATTACACCCAAATTGTTTATACTGTGGCTCATGATTTAAAAACTGAGAATGACCATAATATTCCTGCAGAAAATACGTTATATTTACCTTTACTTGTAGAAATTTAGGGTCAAATGGCAACGCAGGTGTTGCATTAAAGTGTCATGACCTCTGCCACAGATGGAAAAAAATTCTGTTTGTTTGCACAACATAACTGTTTGACTGGGTTTGATTTGACTGGCTGATAATCAGTTCATGCTGGATGACGATCCCTCAAAGGCACCCTAAGTTTTTTGTTCTGGAACCATTTAATCTCTTACATGTTTTTTGATTCATTTTTACATCAAACTGGCAGTTTGTGTGGATTTCAAATGTGCCACAACTACAAAACAACATTGTCAAACGGTAAAATAAAGATGAAGTCTGTGATTCTGCATGAGTCACTGTCTTTGTTTCCTGTTCACGGAGCAGCAGTTTTTTCCACAGCTAGCGGACTGTGAGGAGAGACTCACTGAATATGGCAGAAGGTTTATTGGATTTGAGCTACTGACTTAACCTTTAACCCAAACACAGCAACAAATTAGCAATAAGATGCAGAGATTTTATAACATATATGCTTGAAATGTTGCAGAACTCTTTGTTCAGTGTGTTGTTTTTTCTCTGTTAGCCAGCCAAACAAGGTGTTTTATTTTTTTTTAATCTGGACAGGAACAAAGGTCCATTAATAAAACCTGGGGAGCCTTGACCTAATTTCGAAGTGTTTGTTTATGCTCCAGTGTTGATAGATAGATTCCTGCATGTTACATCTCCTTGTTATTCCCTGTAATCGTTCAGTTTTTTTAGCATGTACATGCTGCACATACTGTACATTCAGTGGTTGCTGTTTGTCACTGTGCAGACCTGGAGAAGGTCATGAACTGACATACCACCACCAACTGCACTGAACCTGCTGACCCTGGATTTAAAGGCAGGTGGGAGGTTACAGTCACAGTTACAGACCTGCAGCAACCCAGTTCTATGTCATGTTGCCACCACAGAGGACGAACACAGATTAGGACGTCATTGAACCATAATTATGACATTGAAGGAACAACTTCTTTAACATTTGTGTAATAATCACACTAACCAGAAAGAAAAGACACAATCTCTTGTGTGCTTCAGTTCATAAGCATTAAAGCTCACTTACTGTTATTCCTCAGGTGTATTCTTCCGACATCAATTTTGACACCTAACTTGTCTTGTGGCTTTGAGAAAACTCACACAAATCATATATATCAAAACTCCATCAGGTTTTTACAAAAACTGTTAAAAAACTGCATTGTAAATACGCATTGAAATGAATGGGAAATCAGTCGGATACCTGTCAAAACCCAGCCATCTTTGGAATCGTGTAGCTCTGGCAGATTTTATAGTAGAAACTTCATTCTAAGTTTAAATAGCTCAAAAGGCTTTAAATGTTATTTGTCTGAATCTGTGATTTGATATCTTTTACATTTTTTATGCAGTTACAGTTTATGTTTTATGAATATTTTTTAAAATCCTGAATTTTTCTTCCACTAAATTTTGACCAGATGAATTTTATGCAAAAAGTGCAGTTAACCTCATCTCCTTCTCACAGTTTCTTCTCTACATGATGAATTTATACATAAAAATGCAGTTATTTTTGCCCTTTTCCACTCAGTGTGAGTCTCATTGCTGTAGGATTTGTTTTTTTTCATGTATGACCTCAGACCTCAGATCAAAACTCTCACTGACCTCCATTATATCAGAGCTCTAAAATCAGAAACAGTGAATCTCTTTAACCTGCCACCAAATCTGTATAAAACACAGCACCGACATGAAAAAAACAGATTGTTCACAATCTTCACATGGTGAAAGAATTTTTTCAGTTTACGACTTAATAGTTTTCGAGCTGTGACCGTTTGCTCAAGGAGCTAATCCCGGGTCTCCCTGTCCGTCCCTCTCTCTGCAACCAAGATGGACTACAAACATGGCTGCCTCCATCAGTGATGTATCACGTTATAGTGGCTCTATCAGCAGGACAAATCTAACAGCAGCTTTAAGGCAAATCCACACAGCTGTTACTGTTGATATTAACAAAGTCTTGATACATGTTCTTAGAGGTTCAAAATGTTCTTACTTGTTGTAACAGTTCCAAACCAATAATCATCAACTAGTGGCTCCATATTTGTTGGGTTAAACTTCTGTCAGGTAACAGTGGTTTATGGAAAACACTGGTTTTATAAGGAGTGGCCAGGAATCTGTGCACTACAGTTTCAAAGCAAAAGCTCAGAGATGTTAGAAGAGAACTGATCAGGGTGTATGAAATACGCTGCCTTTTCAAAATAAGATGCACTTAAATTTTACCCCATGTATAATTGTAGCAGGATATACTAACTGGCAGAGTGCTTCAGAGTACGTGCAGATTTACACACAGATGTGACTGACTACGGATTTAGTCAGACAAACCACTGATGAATCATCCAACATTCAAAAAAAAGAAAAAAAAAAAGAAATCAGTTGCTTTACCTCCAAAGTTGGCGAGTCTGCCGAGTCGAGTCACCGGCACTTTCCTCTCTCTGGCTCTTTCACTCAGCTACAGAAAAACAGGATGTGAAGTTACCTTTCTATTAGCATAAATAGACAGTAGCTGTGTGCATGAATAGCTGTGTGCATGGTGCAGGATTTACCATCTGTTTGTGTGGCTTCATCTCAGGCCTTTTGCTCTGTCGGGCTTTTTCTATGTCCTCTGCGGTGAGTCCTCCGACGCTGGACGGGTCCTGATGGTAGCTCCTGAGCTGCTGACAGTAATGCTGAGTCCACACATGTCTGTTCAGTCTGTGGCTGTAGAGGTGATGGTGTCCGATGAAGTGTCTGCACAATCAATCAATCAATCAATCAATCAGACTTCATTTATAAAGCGCTTTTCATACAGGAAGAGGAATAAAAAAGCAGTGAAACAACACAAACAACCCCCCACTCCCAACATCATGGTATAAAACCACTCAAAAACACAGAGATCGAGGGACTAAAGAATCCTAAATAACACATGCAATGAAAAAATAAAAATAAATACAAATAATGATCTAAAATGAAAAATGCAATGAGGAAACACCAGAGTGAGATAAAATGAAATCAAATAAGATAAAATTGCATAAAAAATAAATCTAGAAGTTGAATAAATAAGTAAAAAATGATTAAAATAAAACAAAAACAAATTAAATTAAATTAATCAAAATAAAATACAATAAAATAACCTAAATAACACATGCAATGAGGAAACACCAAAACAGATACAATGAAATAAAAGTTAAAAAATAAAAAACAATACAAAGTTAGATATCTATTATTAAAATATATAAACTTTGAAGGCAAAGGGCAAAATCAAAGTCAAAATTCATAAAGAACAGAATACTAAAATTATTTTAAAAATGAGTAATAAAAGACTAGAACAGACTAAAATATGTAAATAACTAAATAAATAGAGAAATTAATAAACAGGTTTAAGGTAATCTTAATTATCATCTGAGGGTCAATTTGTCCTACAGTCAACAACACACAATTACACCACATTCAAAAAAGACGATAAAGTTAATTAAACTCAATAAAATAATAAAATCATATCAGCCATAGGGCAAAAAAGAAAAAAAAATGACGATAAAATGAAATAAAATAATATAGATTTAAAAAAACATAATAATATCAAATCACACTGTGCTTTTTGTCTTCAGTTAGTAAAAAATTTGCTCTAAGAAGAGCAATAAAAAAATAAAATCAATTAAATCAACAAAAAAGCCTGACTCAGATCTTCTGGAGGGCTCTTCAATAGATGTGGTCCATAGCTGTTCTGATTTTAGGTTTAATTAAAAATCTACTAGCAGAAGATAAAAACAAATCAGATAAATACGAAGGACTCAGACCATGAGGCGTGCATCTTCCAAAAACAGCAGTAAAACCTGACTGAGGGAGCGTCTGTACCTGGCGTCTTGGTGGTACGTTCTGGTTTGTCCATTGAACTGTTTGCTTGGATCTTTGTATCCGTCAAACACTGATTGTTTCCCACCAACGTGACTCGACGCCGCCGCCACCGCGTCCTCGCCGCCTCCTGAATGATCCACATTATAATCCGATCCGTCCTCCTTGAACTCTGAAGCCATGAACGCAGCGTCGTCCTGAGGAAAGTCAAAATCTGACTCCGATGAGGAGGTTTGCTGCTGACCGGACATCTCCTGTAATGATGCATAAACATACACTTTTAGAGATTTTAGCCAGCAACGAAATGACAAGAACTGAAAA
Organism: Amphiprion ocellaris; assembly: GCF_022539595.1. NCBI lineage: Eukaryota > Metazoa > Chordata > Actinopteri > Pomacentridae > Amphiprion > Amphiprion ocellaris. The sequence goes on along the minus strand of NC_072777.1, from coordinate 26,904,288 downwards.
AAAACTGCATTTCAATTCTAAAACCAAATTAGTCAATTGGAGTTTCATTTACTTGAGTGTAATAGACATTTCTGTTCATCAGAATGTCAGAAATACTAGTAAAAGGCAAATATTTCTGTCAAATAACACAAGTAGTAATGCTCAAAAGTGCCAAAAATTCACTAAATATACTTACAAATATGGAAAAATTGTCTAAAAGTAATTAAAATAGGAATAAAATAGATGTGATGTTGGTATTTACAGGGATTTCCTGCATAGAAAATGAAGAAACTATGTGAAAGTAATGAAGGTAATATATATATAAGACGTGTTGTTAATTGTGGTTACATTTACTCAGTAATATTAGACATAAAATCATCAGAAATACCACTAAAATGCAAATATATCGAGCAGCAATTCTCTAAAGTGGCAAAAATTCACAAAATATACACACAGATAAGCAAAAACTACTGTACTAGATAAAAAAATGACTAGATTAAAAATAAAAATAGATGTGATTTTGGTATTAACAGGGTGTTTCCTGTGAAGTGAAATGAAGTAATAATGAAAAAATAATAAAGAAAATACATATAAACCTGTCGTGTTAATTGAGGTTTAACGGAACTTTTTTCCATGAAAATATCAAAAATAGGAGGAAAATGCAAAGATTTCTGTCAAATGAAACAAGCAGCAACTCACGAAAAATGGCAAAATTTTCCTGCATAAAAGTTCTACAAAATTTTGTTATTTAATGTTTCACTTGCTCAGTTTAATACGTATTTTTGTTTATCAAAAGGTCCGAAATTCAACAAAATGCATAGATTTTGTGATAATGAGCCAGAAAAAACCTGTCACATTAGTTTTATAACATTAAATAAAATACAAAGAACAATCTAAATGTTCTACACTAACCTGTATCTTCATCATGGCTGCAGAAAGGCCTTGTTCTGCAGCAGATTGGACACTTTGGACAGCAGCACCGACTCCTTGGACTCCTGGATTACAAATAAGACAATTTATAGTGGTTAGCTTACATTTCCACTGGAACTGAGAACAAACATGTATAAAAAACTCCTTTCAGAACTTTATCAGAATCAGAAATACTGTATTGATCTTCGAGGGGAAATTGCTTCTGTTACAGTTTCTCCCATTTAAAATCTTAAAACGATATCGACAAACATATATTGAAACATACCACTAACCCTAACTGTTTCCACAAATGAAAACTAATTAAAAGCCGGGTCTGCAATAAATTACAGGGTCATGTTTGAACAAATAAATAAATGCAGCATGGCTCAAAAACAGTGAACAGAGGAGCAAGTTGTTGGAAGATGCATTCAGCATGGTGAAACATCTTTCTACAGCTGATGAGCAGAGTAGAGAGAAAGTCTGTAGCGGCTGGAGACATGGAAATAGGTAAATATCTGTAGTATGTGGAGATAAAATGACCACAAAGAGACACAAAATGACTAAAATATCACAGAAAGCAACAAAAACAAGACAGAAAATGACACAAGACAAAACAAACAAAAACAACACAAAGTAACAAAAAAAGGCACAGGCAAGACAAAATAACACAAACAAGACATAAAAAAAATAACATGGACAGCAACAAAAACAAGACACAAAATGACACAAATCAAACACAAAATGTTACAAACAAGACATGTGACATGAAGGAGAGACAAAACCTACATACTGGATCAATAAAATAATGCAGCATGACTCAAAAACAGTAAACAGAGGAGGAAGTTGTTGGAAGATACATCCAGCATGGTGAAACATCTTTCTACAGCTGTAGTTTCTTGAGCTTGTAAAAAACATAAATAATTAACTATCTATAACATGAGTAGCTTCTATTTTATTTTCCAGTACTGGTAAAACTTGTGGCCACTTGGAAAAACTTTGTACATATTGATTCCTTTTTTTCCCCAACTTTGATTAAAAAAACACCCAGAAATACTTGTGGTTCAGGGGGCTAAATTTCATTTTACCATCAAAATATATAAAAATACATTAAATTAGTTGAGCTTACCTGCTCCAGAGCGCAGGGTGTTACTTTGAGTCTCAGCGACCGCCTGACTCAGCTTCGCTAATCCTCGCATCAGCAGCATCATATCTCCCGCCATGATGGACTGAAGGGAGACGAGGAAACACAGAAATATATAAGATCGGGCCGGAGGCTCAGGCAAACTGTTCACAATGAGAAACCTGAACGTCTGCCGGAACAAAGACATGCAGACGGATGCAGAAATGAAAGCTGTCGTCACTGCCAACAGGAACACATGCACAGCTGTCACATCTTGAGATGACTTTGTCTAAAAATACTGGTGACCTCCAATCCCTGTTTGGATCGACACACGACGGAGGAAACATTGGTGCACATGCGAGCCGTGAATTTGTGGTTCAGGACCGAGTCGCTGAGCGGTAAACGTTTCCGCTAATAAATGCAGCATGATTCAAAAACAGTAAACAGAGGAGCAAGTTGTTGGAAGATACATTCAGCATGGTGAAACATCTTTCTACAGCTGATGAGCAGAGAAGAGAGAAAAAGTCTGTAGCGGCTGGAAACATGGAAATAGTTAAATATTTGTAGTACGTGAAGCTGTTATTTATTTTTTCTAGAATTGGTAACAACAAATTTTGTTTTTCAGTTTTTGCTGAAGAAAAAAATCCTTTTTTATTAAAAAAAATTCTTTCTTTTTAAGATTTTTGACATAACTTCTAAGTTCTCTATAATTTTAGCTGTAGTTGGGTTGTTTCTGTAGAGGTGCAGGACTTTATAATGAGCAAAAATGAGCCTAAAAATGAGATAAAAGCATTTCGAAAATGCCGTTTGGAGTTCAGTGGGTTGAGTCTTATCTAAATATATGACACCGTCTTTCCAGAAATAACCTGCTGTATCTTTTACAGGCAGATACAGTCACCCCCTTTATTAAACTGTGATGCCTGTGAACGCACCTCACGGTTAAATTTAGGAAGTAAATACACTCCTGCTTTTCTTCGAGTCTTATCTAAACAGCAGCTCCCATTGTGCTGCTGTGAGTTTCGACATGCAGGGTCACCGGCCGTGTTTGTTGTTGCGCTACAGGTGCTGGTTTGTGGGCGTGACGGCATGCTTCAACACGGCTCAGTCGGGATTTGGGCCAATGGAAAAAGCTGCTGCAGAAAGACTCTGAGCAATATGTGAGCATGTGTGAAGCTCTACAAAGACTGCAGCAAGGCAGAAAGTGGGTCATCCGTCCTCCTCAGACCAGAGCCGGGCAAACTCTGTCACATAAAGGACCAACGGCATGGGAAAAGATAAAAATACTTCCACCGGCTTATTCAGAATGTCTTATTCATGTGCACTGCCATGTTAACGTTTGGACTCTTGGTCATCTTGTGGTTTAAGAAGTTATGATTTTTTTTACATTTAACCAACAAAATGTTTAATAATAAACAAACAGCAAGTAGATTAACTGAAGTAAATGATACCAATTGATGAGCTGCAGCCTTAAAACATTTATTTTCGTATTTTTTAAATTAGAAAAATGACTGATTATTTTAACACATATTGCACCATAATTCATGCTTCTAATGGGATTTTTGCTTTATTTCCTACTGAAAGAAATATAAAAATGACGATTTTACTGCAGTCTTTTGCAAACAAACATGTTTCCATACGTAGGGAGAACTTGATTTGCAGGTTGGATTATTTCTGCAGCACCACCAAACTTTATTTAAGTTGTTGTGATGGATTTTTCTTTATCAAAAAATAAATGAATAAAAAATAAATTACAACTCCTGTAATTAGAAAACTGTATTTGGCCATGATACAGTTTCAATAATAATGTGATTAGTCGTTCAGCCCAACTTTGTACTTGATTTTTTAAAAGTCAGTATCTTCATTTCAAATACCAAAATGTACCATCCTGAGTGAACTTTATCCAATATATTTGTTAGTAGATAATATTGTCTTTTCAAAAATTTATTGGTATCAGTTTATATATTGTTTGAAATATGTTGATACAAAAACAAGTGTAATTCAGTTGCCAAAACAGAGACAAAAACACAAACAAATCTTAAAGATGAAACTAACTGATAGTATTATTATCTTTTAATTTTCTATAGATATCCTAATATATATCTTAATAATATTGTTACTGAAATTTATTTGGGCCACAGAACAAGATACCTGGACTAATTTAGAAGTTGTATCATTACATTGTTTGTCCATCAGAGCAGCTCCTACTCCACTGTCTGCAGCACATGTAGCTGAGCAAATAGTGGTGCAGAGTCAAGCTGTGTCTTCATGGAAAGTTGCTAAAAAGTTTGTGAAATATGTTTCTAGAAAGTTAGTAAACAATGACCCCATCATCTTTAATTTCAAAAGAACATGCATAGAAATAATAATGGCTGATATATTGCTTCCCTAAATTCGACATTGGCCCAAAAAATCCAGTAGTAGACTCTACTTTTTCTCCAGTACCTGTATCAAGCAACTTATTCTGCTAATCTGGTCGATTTTTAAGCCTGAGCCCAGAGCTGCAGAAGACATTCATGCAAAAATATCTGCTGCTGCATACTGTACAAGTTTTTAAAACAACATGTATTTTTGCACAAAAACCTAAACCATTGGTGACAAGTTATTGTATTTGGTCCTAAACACCTCAGAAACACATTATCTAAATCAGATAGTTACTCTGTATGACTTTGTCTCAACCTCCAGTTCTACTGTAAGGAACAGTGGAGTTATTTTGGACCGGGTTATGCCTTTAACTCGATCGTAAAACATTTGTCCAGTACGCCCTTCTTTCACCTGCTCAACATTGTCAAAACCAGGAGCATTTTGTCATGTAGCCCATGTATTTGTTACTTCTAGACATGACTATTTCTATTCCAGTTTCTTATCATCATGATGTTCCAATAACTCGCATAACAACAGAAAATTGCTTGGAGTTAAGGTAGCCAAGGGGAAGTTTTACCTTCCTGCTTCCCAGTTGTTTGGTGTCTCTCATAATATAAGATTAAAAGGCCTTCATCTACTATGTGAAGTGACCTAAGATGACTCATGTTTTCATCTGTGCTATAAAAGGAAAGTTTATCGCCAAATGTAATCTATTGAACTGCTTCCCACTCGTCAGTGTGGGTGAACTCTTTCCTCCACTGTAGAGTTCAGGACAACAACTGCACTGTGATTTTATTATAATAACTCTAACTATGATTGCATGTGGTGTTGCGTAGCGAATAAACACACAGATCTAAGCCTCAGCTGTTGTCGGCTGCACAAGCTGTTGTCACGCTGCCATAGAAATAACCAGGCAGCGTTAGTCAGTGTCTGAGAGCTGCTACTGACAGTCCAACATCAACGCTGACCCTCCAATGTTTCCTGTCACTGTGCAGCCGAGAGGGGAAACATGAACAACACTGTTCCCTAAAACACTACAGAACAAGAACATTGAGTCTGTGTTCCCTAAATAAATAAAAACATGTTAATTATCCAATAAAAGCAGTCAATGTGGTCAAATGATGAGGCCTAAGCAAGAAGGTGTTGCAGTACTGTCGATAACCATATGTAAAAGATTAAATATTGACATTATGTTGATAATACACATAATAATAGCATAAATAATACAGTTTTAGCAACTATCTGGTTGACACTCCAACATAAAACCAACACACAGCACAATTATAGTTACAGACTCTTTCCACTTGTACTTTTAGTGCAACTTTATTGCCAAAATAGACAAAAAACGCAATAAACAAATTTTAAAGGTGAATTTGACTGATAGTATTTTTTTTTATTTCAATATCTATCTTAATAATATTGTTAATAAGCTCCAAGTCCATTGTCAGCACTGCCTGCAGCACATGGAGCAGAGCAGGTGGTGGTGCGGAGTCACGTTGCTATCTAGTTAGTGAATTACAACCAACATTGATCAATATCATTGACATCATATCAGAATAATTTTTTACTCTCTAAATTTGGTGTTGTCCATAAAAATCCACATTTTCTGTAGACATCTCGATAACCCTGTTTTGAAGAATTAATGATACCTGGCCAAATTTAGAAACATAGTTTGTCCAGCAGAGCAGCTCCAAGTCCATCATCTGCACTGCCTGCAGCACATGTAGCAGAGCAGGTAGTGGTGCGGAGTCACGTTGCTAACTAGTTTGTGCATTCCATCACAACTTCATTATTTTCACCTTCTGTAAAACTATAATATTAATATATATAACCAACATCATAATTTTTTACTCCCTAAATTTGGTATCGGCCATAAAATAAAAAAAAAAAATCACATTTACTGTAGATATCTTGATAATATTGTTTTGGAGAATTAATGATACCTGGGCTAATTTAGAAACTGTACCATCACATAATAGTTCCCTACAATGTCTGCAGCGCATGTAGCAGAGCAGACAGTGGTGCGGAGTCAAGCTTTTCCTTCATTTTAGGTTTCTAACTCGTTTGTGAAATATATTGCTGGAGAGTTAAAAGACAATGATCCGGCTATTTTAACTTTTTAACAAAGCTCTACAAAATTAAAAAAACTTAGTATTGGCCCCAAAAATCCAGTACAAGTCAGACTTCTTGATAATATTGCTACTGAGAATTCTTTTGTTTACAATAATCATGGACAGAAATCTGAAATTGTGACAACTCGAGTGCTATAATTGTAAGGTCGGGATGCAGTATAAAGCATGTTGGTTCATTATTCTCCTATGAATATGAAAACTATTATTTTTATCATATCAGTTTTGTTTGTTTGTGTGCTAAATACATCCAGATAAGATCCACACAAGGTCCTAATAACTTTGATTAACCAGTGACTACAAAGACACAGTGTCAGTCTAGACATGTATGTAAATAGAGACAAGGAAATGTCACTAAAAATGGCTCTCATTTCCTTACTTCAACTTATTTTTAAGAATCAAATAGGCGGTGGGAAAATAAACTGGCCAGTGTAAACCATTATTGCTATTATCATAATATTATCAGGTCATGCGAGATAACATAAAATATCAAATATTACGGCGGTATCTCAGACCAACATGCTTTTTAACAACGGCATAACAAAAGCATAAAAGATGATTATTAAACCTGATATTTGAAGCTTTAAAATAATCCTGTCAGTGTTCCTTAATGGACATCATATGCATAAGAACTGATCTCATTCATACTGTGTATTTTAGCATTTCCGAGGTGCAGTTTCTTGTTACTTATTGGCTGTCATACACAGTTTAAATATTTGTGATAAGCTTCAGTCATCGGTCAATCTCTGTGTTTAGTAAAGTAGTTATTCTCAACCATGTTTTCTAAAATTCCATGTCAGTAAGTTTACACTCAACATGTAGGGTAAATGGACACGTTTATAAAGTATTACATGTTTACATAGGAGAGACGGTTAAATTTTCAAAGAAATATGTTGAAAATGCTGACTGCCGGCTGTTATTATTTTTTCTTTTGAATATCAAATGCTAATCTGTTCTTGTAAATTCTTGAAAGTCTGATATCGTGACAGTCCTCGTGTGGACTCTATTCACCTCCCTACACTCATATTTTGAGTGTCATTAATTTGCTACCAAAAAAGGGTGGGAAACACACAATAAACAAAGATTAAACATTAATCATGTTGTGAAAGGCTGATGTTGTGACAGCCCTCATTTTGATTTTCTTGAGCTCCATACACTTTGAGTAAAATTTACACACAGCGTAAGATTTTTTCTCCAATTCTCTCTCTATATATATCAAGATAATTTTGCTATTGGGAGTTCTTTTGGCCATGATAACAGCATAGCTAAAATTTTATATTATGACAAGCCTAGTGTGGACTCTCTCTGCAGCTCCCCACATTTTTAAAGTAATTAATTCATAAAAAAATAGTCAAAAGCACAATAGTCAAAGTTTAAGTTTAATGTGACTAAGCGCATTGTTATTATTTGCTTGGCATTTTCTACAGGTATTGTGATAACCATGTAGAGAATAACTAATAGTTTAGTTATTACTTTTTCAAAAACTTCCTACGGGTATCGCGATAATATTGTTATTGTTTTGGCCACAGCAGGTAGTGAAAATTTGTTGTAATTCATGCATGAAAAAGAGACAAATAAACACAACATTTACTTTCTCTGTCTATGGGGTTTCTCCATAGATTGTGCAATAATCTGCTTACAATTAATATTTTTAGTCGTGATAATCATGTAGTGAAATTGCAACATCGTGACAGATCTATTAACCACATGATCTTGGAAACAAAATATCCATACAGCCAAACATCTCCTATTTGTACAATCAAACTTTCTACTGGCACTGGACTATTCACCATATTATCACAATATTATGTCAATATTGCACTTTTAAATGTCAGGATTAGCGTCAAAATCCACATATATATTTTGCACAACATTTTACATGAAATCTGGCATTATTTTCTTAAATTTCTCTATAGATATCGCAATAATTAGCAATAAGAAATTGCTTAGGTCGTGATAATCATGCAGTGAAATTCTGATATCGTAACAGTTCTAATAAACTTAATAGACAAAGAAATGGCAATTTAATGAACAGCTAAACAAAAGACGCACAAATCTAAACAATGATAGCTAAAATCTAATATTTATACTAGATTTTTACCATATTATCACACGTTTATTATAAGATGCCATTATTATCAATGTATATGAAAATACAATGATTATCACACAACGTATTATTAACATTGCATATTGCATATCAATATTGCAACTTTATGATGTCAGGATTATCGTCAAAATCTGTATGTATCGCAACATTCCTATTCTGCCCAATATTTTGCAATAAATGTCGCAATCTTTTTTTTCTCTTCAGCTATTGCAACAATGTCATTCTAATAAATTATTTTAGTCGTGATAGTCATGTCGGAAAAATGTAATATCGCGACAGCTCTGATTTAAGTGCAATTTTTTGAAAGTTTTGCTGCAAAATCCTTCAAACCTGCAGAAGTGGCGCATTTAAATTGTGCAATAATTAACTTCCTCGTGGGTGTGAAGGCACCAGATTCTGCAAAAAACAAAGCCACGTCGTCCAGTATTTAAACATGCATTTAATCTGCAGCTGCTTTAACCAACTCAGAGTGTTGATAATTGCAGGTTAAACGGTTTAAAACACACGAATAAACCGTTTATGTGTGTTTGCAGGGCGGTAAAGTTTGCAGAAGTACAGGCAGCCATAAATATGAGGCTCGTCAGCACGATGCAGGGAGACGGTGGAGCAGATTCAGGTTGACTAACAGGACTAATAGCAAAAATAAAGTGGATTTATTAGCTTAAAAATGCTAATTTATGAGTATGTCGTGTACTTACTAGCAGCTGTGGCGCAGAGTCTCTGCTGCTGCTTTCAGACGAAGAGAGGTCAAACCAGAGCCACTTTACTTAGATATAACGGCAGTTTAATGAGTCCCTTCTCCTTCCCGGGAGTCGGTTTGCCAGCAGCAGGAGTTACCGGTTATTTACGCCTCGTCCCCGTCCTCCCGCCGCAGCTGCTGGCCGCGTTTAATCCAGTTTGTTTCTCCTCCACGAGGTCAAAGCGTATTTACCAACTTCACACTGCAGCCAGAGCCGTAGTTGACACAACCCGCCCATATCCGACACGGACTCTCATATCGACACCAAAATGAACATTTAGCTAAACTCTTCGGGCAGTTTTATTTTCTCTGCTTCAAACTTTTTCTTTTAAATCTACCTCTGGTTAATTCTGCCACTTATAAGTAGCTAGTAGTACTGTTATTTACCAAGCAGCCTTAGGTTAACCTTTATTTATCCACGGCTCTGGTCTCTCTTTCCGGTCTTCTTCCTGTCCTCTGACACTATTCGTCCGTTCTCGGGCGCTGACAGGAGGCGAGGTCAGAACGCGCCTCCTGATTGGCTAATCAAACCAGAAAAACAATGTGTCGCCACAGAGGAATGTCTGACGGAATTCACCGATAACAAATTTCACTTTTAGAACGCACAATAGGCTGCAGTTAAATATGGACACTGATATATAAAACAAGCAAACAAGCAAACTAGCAAACAAGAAAATACACAGAGTTTTAACCATGAAATTAAAATGTACTTTGAAGGGGAATTTAGCCTCTGCTGCCACCTACTGTTGGTAAGAGGACAGCACCTTAAACTGACGAGGGTATTTCATTTACTGGTAAATGTTGAAGTTTTGAGATGACTTTCCTTTCACAAGTCTGCTCTTTTATTAACTGAGAAAAAGAAGCATTCAGAATACAAATTTAGTTCATCTGTTGTCAAATTGACATTTATGCAAGTTAGTTTAAGTTTATAGTCAAAATACCAAATTTCATATGGAATATAAGACATAAACATACAATTTCTGAAAATTTGTAATACAAAAAATAATCATCTTAATGTCAGCAATTAACTGGGGAAATTTCATGCTAATATCTGCTAGTTACAATTGTGATTTCTTATAAAAGTTTATGGTAAAACAAGTCTCCTCGTCAGTTGTTTTAGCATCCACCAAACATTCCAGTACTATACTTGTTTATATTCTGAAGCTTTATACAGAGGGCTTTGTTTATATATCACTTAAAAGTTGATATATGGAACCTTTATTCATAAAAAAAAACACAGTAAAAATGGATTTTCCCTAGCTAGTGGTGATATTTTCTGATTTATGGTATGGTATAAAGAGATTTCCAAAATCCTGTCTGTAAAAATGTGACTAAATATGTCAACAATAAAATAAAACACGAATTTTGAAGTTGGCTTTATCCAATGTTTGAATTTCTGTTTTGGAAACTGATGCAAATTTGGTCATTTTTAGATATGCATTACCTCAGTCGCATATTTAAATATCAAATTTTAAGAAACGTGGATATCCAAAAAGTCTTTGCCTGATTAGAAATAATCATCTGGGGAAGTTCCATGTTTACAAATGGGACTCTATTCTCCTGAAGCGTAAACCCAACTGTCAGTATGATGTCACAAATTCTATGATTTAACAATGCGATTGAAATATTTAATGGGCATTAAATTAAAATCACGCATTTACAGAAAAAATTTAAATATGCAACTATAAAGTGTAACTGCAACTCTTAATTTATCAACAAAGTCCCTTTTGAAAGGCAGGGTTCCTTTTTTAAGGTAAATTTCCTCTGACTTTAGTTAACATTTATGTGACACTATCAGTATAGCAACAGCAGAGAGCGCCACAGAGCCACACAGCTTCTGTCATGTTACATAAACAGGATTATATGTGTTTCCTAGACTAAATACATGAGCAAATAAATGGACAAATTAATATTAGGGTTTGCATTCCAGGGAATAGGAGACATAAACTAAAAAAATAAGCCCAACTGTGAGACTTAACCAATTTTGTCATACAGATACCCAGGAAATGCAAGAGGTAGTCTGAATTTTTTGTACCTGAAAATCTTTGATAAATTGTTGGTATATAACAGCAGAAACCAGCAGAAATGGAGTATTTAGTGCCTACATACTCCTTTCAAAAACTGCTGCATGTTGAAAAAAGTCCCAAGGATGTTTTCTTTTTGGTCTCACAAAAACTAAATCATGTTTCTTATTTTTCCATTCAGCTCTTACATCAGCTCCAGATGCTGATGCTGCTGTTGTGGACAGGTGAGATTTGAAAGGCAAATAACCATCAGGCTAACACTAAACTTACACTAAGCTACGCTACTTAAAGGAGAAGCAGCAGCAGTATGGAGGCACTGAGGGTTTCCTTAGGTCAGAACCACAGGTCAGGTCCTAGTGGGTCATAAACATGCAGGCAGGCAGGCAGGTAGGTAGGTGGGTTGTAGGTAGGTAGGTAGGTGGGTTGTAGGTAGGTAGGTACGTAGGTACGTAGGTAGGCAGGTTGTAGGTAGGTAGGTAGGTGGGTTGTAGGTAGGTAGGTAGGCAGGTTGTAGGTAGGTAGGTAGGTACGTAGGTAGGCAGGTTGTAGGTAGGTAGGTAGGTGGGTTGTAGGTATGTAGGTAGGCAGGTTGGTAGGTGGATTGTAGGTAGGTAGCTAGCTAGTTAGCTAGGGTTAACGAGGAAGGAAGTAGGCAGGTAGGAAGGTAGGCAGGTAGGAAGGTAGGTAGGTAGGTAGGAAGGAAGGAAATATCAACCTAACTACCTAGTTAGCTAGGCAGGTAGGTAGGTGACTAGCTAGCAGGCAAGCAGAGAAGTGTGTAGGCAGGTCAGTCGGTCAGTAGGTAGATCAGCAAGTAGGTAGCTGAAAAAGAATGTAGGTAGGTTGGTGCTTCCTCCCTTTCTTGCTTCCTAGCTATGTAAGTAGTAGGTAGATATGTAGGTGGTAGGTAGACAGTAATTAGGTATGCAGGTAAGCAGAGATAGGTTGGCATGCTGTTGCTCTAACACAATGCATCCACCTACACAGCACAGGGGGCACCATCTGACTTCTATAAGTCCAGCGGTCCAGACCAAGTGAGTCAGGTTCATGGGGCTACGGTTCAAAGCCACATTTGGCTGCTTCTGCTATCTAATGCTGTTTGACGGACACATTGTCCTGGAGCAACAGCAACAGTGTCAAGCTTTCCTCTCATTTTTTATTTCATTGATTCAAACATCTGAGTTTTTGTGGACAGTGATATAAGGATCCATGGTATGGGAGTGAGACCCCTTGTTAATAGGTGGGGGAGAGAACTTTTTAAATTCCACTTATAGATAGACAGATACATAAAAATGACACACGGACAGAAATGACACATAAACACAAAAGTTTTGTTTCACCAAATACACATTATTTTAAAGGAACAATCCAAATAAATACACAAGCCGGCAAAATCAGAACAATATGAAACCTACTTACAAACAGCTGGAAGTGCACATCGGGGTGCAAGAGCAACACGGTCGGTCTGAAAGGAATAGTTGGTATATTCCATACTTCTTGCAAGAGTCAGACTGCTAGAACTGAAGTTATAACCAGCAGATGGTTAGCTTAACTTAGAAACAAGGTTGGAAAACATGACTGAACACAACTTTTCCCCATCTTCTGGCAACAAAATCTGCCGGGCTGATACACTGAAGGTCCCAAATTACCAAGTTAGCCTTAAATTTCAGTCTTCCAGTACTGATGCTAAGTGATGCTAAGCATCTACTAGTTTATGCTTCCATAGTTATAGGCTAATTTCATCAAAAAGAAGTGTTCTTGGTAACACCCCAGGGCAGTTAGTTTGGATAACAAGACCAGACAAAAGTGCATGTACAGAATGACAGAATAAAACCTTATTTTAGGACAAAGTCACCAAAATTTTAAAGGTTTTTTAGCAGTTTTGACAGTTGTTTCTGTACATACAGTTTTGAAATTACACTCATTGCTCTCTCATCACTCATTTAAATTGGAAGCCCAGCCTGAAATAACTGCCTGGAGGTGTAACAAAGATGGCTGCCAATTGGGGAAAGTTGCACTATGCCATCTGTTACTCACCTGAATCTTGACAAGAAAGCTAACATGTGTAACTACTTCTTCAAGAAGGCACTGCACAAAGTCGCAATCAGTCTCTTTTTCCATCTACTGTCACTGCAAACCTCAACTGAAAACCACTGCATTTTAAAACCATGGTAGAGTGAAACCTACTGCTTACTGTTACACTGTGAGAAGCTTTTTATGCCCTTCCAAACTGCTGGTACCCACCACTGAATTAAACTGTTTTACTTTAGTCATTTCTCTGCTTTGAAGAATGTCAGCAACCCGACAACTTTCACTCATCTAACGCAAGCATAACGGTCCATAATCCAAAATGTCACAGTCTCCAGTGAGCTAAAAGAAAAAAAGATGTGCTTTAAATAAAAACAAATTAAGAACAAACTTCTAAGAGGATAATAAACATGCACCCGTGTAGGACTAAACTCAGAAAACCCACATTTAAGACTAGCAGAGAAAATACATCACAACAGGTTTTTTTCTGACTTGGCTTCGTCGTGTCAAGGCACTGGATAGCTTAAATAAGATTGTTCATGGCTGTAAGTGTTCCACATGATTTCACTAAAATAATGTTACGATTAAAAAACTACATCAAACAAAATAAATCTTACTGTACATTGTGAACAATCCTGACAGAGTGTGAGCGGAGTGTGGCCACGGCTGAGAATATTTTTACATATGAAACAATACTCCGTAAGAAACTGAAACTACGCTGAGATGGATTATTTAGCTCCACCTAGATGCCAGTTATTGCCAGATTATTGAAACCCTCGATGACTTTTGAGTGTTAATGGATAAAGAAGGTTTGTCTCTTTTCGTACAGCTTCAAACTGTTTTCATAGGTTAAAAACACTCAAACTGTACAATTCCTATGACTGACAGTGAAAGTAAGTGCATGTTTTGAAAGAAAAGGGTCAAACTGATGAAAAAATTCAAATAAAACTGAGTTAGGTTTTGCAGCAAATCAGCTCAGTACAGCCAAATTGAAGCATTTAAGCCCAAATACGGGAGTTGTGAACTTACATGTTTACAGTAAAAACTATGTTTCTTTAGTTACAGTGTCTTTCATAAAATGAGAAATAGCATAAATGCTGGTTTTATGGAAAATTTGAATTAAGGTCTTTTTTGTGATTGGAAACTTCGAAGTTCCTCATATATGTGGTTTTGAAGAATAATTCTGGAGTTTTATTTGAAACAAATACCGTGAAAGACCAAAACCAACAAATAGGTCGATAAGTTGGTTGATTCGTTCTCATTCGACCAAGTTCCCATTGGTTGAACATCTCTGGTGTTACTTTCATAAGGAGAAAAACACGACGTCAACAGTCTTCCGGGATTAATCCAATACTTTCAAACTTTACTCTGAACTGGTCTAACGTAATGAAGACTGCTTTGTATAACTTAATTATGTTTCCCGAACGTTTATCAAATGAGAAGTTGGTTCATTTTCTCATAGACTTCTACACAATCTGACTTCTTTTTCCAACCGGAGGAGTCGCCCCCTGCTGGTTGTTAGAAAGAATCCAGGTTTAACTCACTTCTGCATTGGTTAAGGTTCATCTTTCCATGTTTTATCAGTTAGAAACTGCAAAAGCAGAAAAAAATATCAGATTTTTTACTTCCCAATGATCCTTGAACTAGTCATGTGGTTTCATCTGGAAAATTAACCAAATTTAAGGTTGAATTTAGATATTTCACTGCTATTACTGTACTCTGTCTCTGTCAAAAATGATCAAAAATAAAGAGGTTTGATTTCAGTCACCAAGATGTTCTTTGGTTCACTAAAGTCTTAGTGACATTAATTCATTACAATGAACTCATGTTTTGTACTTTATTTTGATCTGAAGAGCTTCAGTAGAAGACACCTGGACTTTTTTAATGGTTCTCGAAGATGTTTCACCTCCATCCAAGAAGCTTCTTTGGTTAAACCTCTTGGTGTTTGTGCCCAAAGGATCTACACAAATGCTAAATAAGTGAAGAAGCATTGAAAAACAAACATTGTTGGTTTTGGTCTTTGCATGGGATTTGATTACAAGACAATAACCTTCAGTTTGCTTTAAACTCAGAATTCTTTTAGTTAAAGTCTGTGTTGCAGGAATTATTAATATAAAAATAGACCTTTATCAAAGCAGACATTTTGACATTAAAAGTACAAAAGCATAGGTGTAAGAAATAACATTAATGGTATATTATTAACCCTCTGAACCCCAAAACATACCAGCAGGTGAAAAAGCCATGTCATCTTTTTAAAAAAATTCTTAAAATTACACACACACACGCACGCACGCACGCACGCACGCACGCACGCACGCACGCACGCACACACACACACACACACATTGGATTTACGGTTTTCTGACAGTCTTTGAAGTAATCATGCATAACGGAATCTAAGCTTAAAGTTGTAATATTTCATTAAAATAATTTAAATGTGTAGTTTTAAAAAATGCTGAAAATTAAGAGTTTGCTATAACCAAATTCTGTACAAAATTAAAACTTCTGGGCTCCTTAACGCTACTTAAAAACCAGAATCATTGAGCCGTAACCAGCAGTCATACAACAAAAATTCAGAGAGCTTTTGGCTAAACTGCAGGCTGTGTTTCCCTGAAGCAGAGTAGATTAGTAACAAATTAAAAAGGGAAATAGTTAAATGTCTATAGTATGCAGAACCACATTTTTTTCCAGTTTAAGTAACACTTGTGGGAATTAGTTTTTCCAGGATTTCTTTCATGTTTTCTTCAAATTTTGTTGAATAAACAATCCAAGAAATTCTACTTTTTTCATATTTTTTTAGAATTCATGGCATTCTAACAGTCATACGCCCAGAAACTGCTGCTTGGAGTTCAGAGGGCCAAACTAAGAATTCCCTAAGTAAAAGGTTGCTTTTTTGATGTCATAAAAGAAGAAGTCAGGTGTATAAATAACACTGTTATTATGTCTGCTGGTTTATGAGGAACTGAGCTGTCGTAAATATTATTAGCCTTGCTGTTGCTTTTTCTGTCTAATGTCTGCTGAGAAAGAGGCCTTTTAAGGGGTTAAAGACAACAGAACATGACATGACTAAATCCGGACTCTCCGGCCGTGCGCTCCTTTTCGGATCACGTGGTTTTCAACATGTGACGGAGTCCTCGAGGAAAGTTCTCTCTGGAGGGATCAAGAATGAATGAAGGAGTCCAAGTGTTCATGTGTCAGAGTTCACCATGGAGGAAATGATGTCCACCAAACTATCGAGTCCAGAGAGGTATCCGTCCTCCCGGTTCCCCTCCACCCACGACGCTCGGTGGGTCAGCTCGTTGCCGTCGGGGAGGGGCGTGGTCTTACCAAAGTCAATCATCCAGACTTTGGCCCGCCCCTTACTGTCGTGGACGAATAACAAGGAGCTGCCGATCACCTGAACACACACACAGACACACAAAAAAATTACATTTGTTTGCGTCCTTTGAAATGATCTCACTTCTTGTTTTGTGTTTTTAGCTTCTCGTGTGTGTGTAAGTGTGAAACCAGTGTGGTCAAAGTTCTTGTTGTCCAGTTTCCATGACGACACCTCCTCAGCGTGTGTGTGTGTGTGTGTGTGTGTGTGTGTGTGTGTGTGTGTATGTGCGTGTGAACTGGTGTGTGTTTTTGAAATGAGTTACGGAATGACATTTAACCCTCTGAACCACAAAACCAGCTGGCGGGTTTGAAAGATATGTTGTCCTTTTTTCAAACTTCTAAAATCACACCATTTAGCAGCCAGACACTGTAGAAATAGAAAAAAATGTAGGATTTTCAGTTTTCACCACAGTGATCGAACTACTTATTTGTAACCGGATCCAAGCTTAAAATTGTGATGTTTCATAAATACACTTTATTCTACATGTTCCGTGGAAAAATCTGCAAAAATAAAAAGTTGATTCTAAGCAGATTCTGCAAAATAACCTAAAAAATCTGCATTGCTCAGTGAGTTTTCGGATGACCTGCAGGCAGTGTTTCCATGCACATAATGTACAGTTACTTTATCTGAGCGTTATAAATCCCAAAAATGTGCCTGAACACTTAAAGGAGAAACATTCCACTTTGTCTTCTTTTACACTAGTGTATAGAAAATATCAACAACACATATTTATCCATTTGTTTTTATTACAATTTGCCTATTTGCAACTACAGATATGGATTATAATACATATTTCAGAGGCCAAAATTAGTTTTACTACTTTGAGTGACCAATCTCCACTTTGACAGTTTCTACCATATATTCGGAAAGTTTTTACAGCGGGTTTGTTCATATATCATTGACAGCCTAACTTATAGAACACTTTAGTCCATAAAGACGAGAACATGGATTTTTTATTTATTTATTTATTTTTTTTTAAAGCTTTGTATGGTATTTTCTCATATGTGGAGCGCTTAAAATACACATTTGACTGAAATATGTCAGAATTTTAACTTTAATTAGGTACTGCTTCATTTGCATAATTAATCATAAAATATGAGAAAAGCTGTGATACAAAAAAATAGCAGTTTAAATGTACAAAATTAACTGGAGAAGTTTCATGGTGACATATGTGAGTTAAATTTTTTACTCTATTTACAAGCAGTGTCTTGCCCTTAATTTACATGCCATTAGACAGTGCATAACATCATAGCTGGAAATAGGTTTACCAGTCCAGAAAAAACATTTCAAATATTTTTCTGTAGCATAAAAAGTAGAATTAAACCTATTACATGAATACATTTGACAGGATTTTTTTGTTTTCTGTGTGACCTTGTGTGTAAATGTACAAACCAAACAGACCATCACTGACTGTGTGTTTTTACCTCGTGGGTTTTGAAGAACGGTGAGATCTCCAGAGTGTCTCTGATTTCTTTCAGTCTTGTTAGATAACAGTTCTGGAAAAGAAAACAGACACACACAAGTTTTTTCAGCTCGTTCACTGATCCAGCTCTGATCCAGCCAGTTTTATTATCGGTGTCAGAACTGAGCTGCTGACAGGATCAGCAGGAAATATTCACTTCATCTCATGTTGTATTTCTCAGTAAACTGCACAGAATAGCTTTTATTAGCAGATGAATTTCAGCAACTCTAAACATTCTAACGAAGGCTCTCAATGCACTTGTGTTATTTACGTTGTGGGGACGTACGAGGTGCGATCAAAAAGTTCTGATGCTATTTGTGGAGAGCGTAACAGTCAAGTCCGAGAAATGTGAGCCGTGGCTGTGATGAGTTTTTTAGCCACAACTAAACAACCCTTCTCACCAGATTTGTCTTCTTCTTCTTCCCCAAAATGAAATTCAAGTTTTTGAAACAGTTTAGAAGATTCAGCAAAAGAGAAACTTCTAGGGGGCGTTCAAATGTTGCAGGAACACTGGGAGCAAAGTATCACTGCACAAAGACACTACTTTGAAGTGGACAGTTGTCAAATTTAAATCAGGTATGGTTTTTGATTTTTATGGGCCCAGTCTTGGAACTTTTTGATTAAACCTTGAAGTATACAGAACAAGGATTCCAGGGAGTGTTTTAAGTGTTGCAGGAGCACTGGGGGCAGAGTATCATCGCGCAAGGAGACTTTATGTGGATGGGAGCCAAATCTAAATCAGGTATGGTTTTTGATTTTTATAAGCCCCATCTCTGAACTTTTTGATCCCACATTGTGTAAATAAACTTGCAATCAAGATGCAAGTTTAAGTATATAGAAACACAAATGCATTGCTATGTTTTGTCAAACAAAAAGGACAAAGACACATTTTTTTCTTGACTATTTGTTTTCCGCATCAAGTTAAAAAGTCCACACAGCAGTTTTCAGAAGAGATTCTGCTCACCACGGATGGTTCTCAACAAGTTTACTGAACAGGACTTCCAGGGAGTGTTTCAAGTGTTGCATGAGCACTGGCAGCAGAGTATCACTACACAAGGAGACTACTTTGAAGTGGCCAAATCTAAATAAGGCATGTTTTTTTTTCTTTTAATAGGTTTTCATAGACTTTGTTCACACAGTCACACTGCAAAGACTCATCTCCCATATGGGAAGCATAAATAAAGGTTTAGGGTCAAGGTTAGGCACACAGTGGTAATGGTTAGTATAAGTCTCCAGGGGTAAGATTCCTCTGCTGTGATGGAAGGATGACCATGTCTGTATATGCTTCCTGTGGGACTGTTAAAGAGTTCAGCTTTAAATTCCTCATCTGTTTTTCTGTGCCATACAGTCATCAAGGACATGAACCCACACAGAATAAACTAGACAACACTCACCACTATGTCCTTATTTCCTTTTACAAAGTCGTGGAAGGCTGCAGTGACTTGTTCTCTCGTCTTTGTCTTCTTAAAATCTCTGTTCACCGTGCCGTCCTCTTTCTATAGAGAGAAAACAAGGAGAGAATTATTATGAGAACCAACTTCATGCATGAGTTCCACATTAGGTTTATTTTCTCTGGTATTATATGACAATAACTGTATGAAACTTTATGGTATAAACAGTTTTTATCTGATTCTCTGTCCAACATGAAACTGCAACTTTCAGACTCCTTGAAGGCTGGAAGTTGGAAAAAGCAAAACAAGGGATCAGATGGGACAAGAAAAACAGAACAAACACTGTGTGGAGCAAAGGAAGTGAGGAAGGAAAGATATTTTTAGAGATCTGACCTTAAAGCAA
Organism: Amphiprion ocellaris; assembly: GCF_022539595.1. Taxonomy (NCBI): domain Eukaryota; kingdom Metazoa; phylum Chordata; class Actinopteri; family Pomacentridae; genus Amphiprion; species Amphiprion ocellaris. The sequence goes on along the minus strand of NC_072777.1, from coordinate 26,884,254 downwards.
GGAGGGGTCTTTGATGCTGTGAGAGAAAATAATTCTTTAAACCCCCTAGACTTGTCATTTTTGTGTCCATTTTGTTTAAAAACAGCAACTGATTGTTTTTATTATGACTCATGTATGATACACCCTGGTGGTGATTTTATTTTATTATTATTATTATTATTATTATTATTATTATTATTATTATTATTATTATTATTATTATTATTATTATTATTATTATTATTATTTGACCATGCTGAGTTTGAAACTCTAATCAAGTTGGATTTTCTTTTATGTAATTGTTTGTATATGCAATATTTTTGTCCCACGTCCTGACTGGTTTTGTAATTTTTCTAACCTTATAAGAGTGAGTCTTCTTGGCCACGTGTCCCTTGAGAAAACGAGCTTAATCTTAGGGATCTTTCTGGTTAACAAAGGTTAAATAGAAACATACTAATAAAAATCTAGCAATTGTATTTTTGTACACATTTTTGTGAAATTGTGAAAAATGATCAATCCCACTTTCCATGAATCTAAGGCTACATATTCCTGCTTGTGTTCGTTCAACTCCTCAAATGTTAAAGATATTCACTTTAATCCTGAACAACATAAAACAGTAGATGTTCAGATTTAAGACACTAAAAAAAAGTGAATTCTAGTCATTGACTAATTTTCTGTTCATCAACTGATCAAGTAGTAGTTTCAGCTCTTACAGACTTTTCTTTTGTGTAACATTTGATTGAGGCTACAACCACACTGATGCATTTTAATTTAAAATGAAAATATATTAGCCTGAAGTAAGCAGTACTGTTTTTATTTAAAATGTCCCCACGGTATTGATCTTAATAAAATTGTTCTTAAATAGTTTCAGATTTTACAGGATATAGTTATTGGTGATGTTAAACCATAATTTGTGAAAAACTGCAAAAGGCGTCCCACAAGGGTCGATCCTGGGGCTTCTGTAGTTCACTATTTATATCGATGATATTGTTTACTCTGTATATAATTGTAAAGTACATCTTTATGCTGATGATACAGTTTTCTAAAGTAGTGTTGATATTGTAATTCTACTGTTGCACTCAATAACCATAAAGTCATTTTTAATGCAGGTAAATTCATGTTTTTCACTAGATGACCAGCGTTTGCTATAGAAATGTTGTGTAAACACCAATTCAGTATGTTGTTTTGTGAGGCAAAAAGGACCAAGACATAAGTTTTTTTTTATTGATCTTTTGTTTTGTACAGCAAGTTAGAGAGACAAAGTTTCAGCTCACCACAGATTGTTTTTAACGTGTGTACAGAACACGACTTTCAGAGAGCGAATGTTGCAGGAGCACTGGGAGCAGAGTATCACTGCACAAGGAGACTACTTCAAAATAATAATTACAATTTGGCACTATGAGTGGCACAAACATTTTTTTACAGGACTTGTAGCTTAGATTATGGTGGCATTTTAAACCTGGTTGCCTCAGTTGTATTTTTTAATTCCTTGGACACTGTTTATCACTCTGCTTTAGGATTTATTACTGGAAATACCTTAAATTCTCATCACTGCAGGCATTATACTCATGTTGGATGGTCCTTACATGCCGTAAGGTCTGATAGAAACTTGGTTTTACTTATTTATAAGGTCCTTACTGTTTTTTATGCTCCATCACTTTACTTCACTGCTGTAGCAGAAATGACGGGATTATGTTTTTACTACACTTAGAAAATAAAGTTTCACCCACAGAGCATCTGCAACCTGGAATAAAATGCAGAAAAATAAAGCTGGACAAATTTTTTATCCCTGTTTCTATCTGATTTCACCTATAGCTGTTCTTGTTAAACTGGAAACATTCAAATTAAGCTTTTATTACTATATCACTTGATAGTATTTTAAGAGTCATTGTTATCCATTTTTTATTTATGTGCCTATATCCTCTTTTCTTCTTTAACTTGAAATGCTCTTTTTTATTATTACATTAATTCCACCTAATAGTATTTTAATTGTCATCGTTATCCACATTTCCTATTTGTTTACCAGCTGCATTGTAAATGAGGCCTTCATATCTCAGTGTATTACAAGTTTAAATAAAGGCTGAATGAAAAAAAAGGGTTTTATTTATTTACTTAAAGAACAAAGTCTCATAAAGAGGAAATAATCGATCATAGAAGCATCTTAAGTTTACTCTCCACCTCTATTAATAGAAATGCGGAAGCAGTAGTAGTGATCGTGTAGTACTAGTAGAATGTACTGGAGGTGTAGTGTTAGCAGCAGTAGTAGTACATGTACAGTAATAACAGTAGAGTTTCTTATTTCTGCTTGCTGCCCGGCAACAAGGAACTATTTAGAGACAAAACTATTTTTCCCTTTATGGTTCAAGTCGTCCTCCTTCACACACAAACATACACATCTCACCTGATTAGCTTCACATACGTAGTTTGCAATGTAGAGAGTGGAAACACACACAGTCACACACACACACCTACACACACACACACACACACACACACACACACACACACACACACACACACATCTCTGTTTCTGGGGATAACCCTCAGCGTCATGGCAACAGACCACCGGGAGGCCGTGCATGTCCTTATATAGCCATGACAAAGAGTTGTGTGTGAGTGTATGTGTTGTGTGTGTGTGTGTGTGTGTGTGTGTGTGTGTGTGTGTGCGTGTGTGTGCAGTGTCAGTGCCAGATGTCGTAGTCTATACAGCTGCCACGGACAGACTTCAGTGTACGACAAAGACAGTCTCGCACAAAAAACACTTCACAGGAAGTTTTCTGGTCAAAAACAGGAACTCAGATCACGACCTGAGAGGCACGCCGAACGCTGGAAGAAAGGCGGGAAGGAAGCACACACACAATAACACACGCACAATAACACACACACCTTGACTCCCTCTATCCTGAATCCCAGTGTGGCCGTCGAGCTGATCGTCTCCCTCCACTGCATGTATCTGGGTTTGGTCACCGCCTTCTGCTCGTTTTCTTCTGCCGTCGGAGCGTTGGGATCCACTTCGATCATTTTCTGGTACATGTCGGGTCTCGGAGACGGTTTCTTACGAGCCTTGGTCAGCTCTTCTTCCAGATACGTCCTGAGGAAAGTAACAAGTATATGCAAAACCGGCTTTGATTCTCTAAACTCCAAGTAGATTCTGGGATGCATGTGTAACTTTTTTTTGATGTTTCCCATTGAACCGCATGTCACGAATGGAAATTTAACAATTCTTTCTGTTTTTACTGTTTCTGGCTGATAAATGGTGTCATTTTTGCAATTTTGTTAAAGACAGCATGCCTTGAAAGCCTGCTGTTGGATTTTTAGGTTCAGAAGGTTAATATATATATTCCAACTTGGGTTTTACTTATAAGACATCGGTTGTATCTGTAATAACAGTTCACTTTTCTAGTGCTGCACTAAAGAGTACTAGAAATGTGTCAGAACCTTTTTTTTTAAAAAAAAGGAACAAGAGCTGTGAGATGAAACCCAAAGGTTAACCAAACATATTTGGAAAACAGAAGAAAGAAATCAAAGTGAATTAACAAATGACTTCTTGGCTAAACTTTGACCAGATTTCATGAGCAATGAGGGACTATACCAGACATACTGGCTGTTTTACCACGAAAAAAAGTTAATTTTTAAATATAAAATTCCATCTAAGTTGTGAGAGAAACATTAAACAGAAGGATAAAACACACAAAACAGTATTAAATGTTAAATTAACAGTCTGTAAAACGTTAAATTTGAAGCAATCACAGTTACTGTAATTAAATTAAACTTAATTTATGGTGTTTTTCTCACCTGACTCCCATCTTACAGTCCATCACACAGGGGAAGTCAAACTCGGCCAGTAGATCTTCCATCTGGTTGTACTTCTGTCCGTCCTTCTCCACGTCTCCATGGTAACCGGGGACGTACGGACGAAGCACGTCTCTCATCAGCAGGGACAAACAGCGCTGCTCGCATTCACAGTGTTTCTAAAGAACGTCATTAATAAATTATCATCTCAAATTCCCGGCGACGCAGAATTCAAAGCCAAGAATCTAAAAGCAAATTAAAGGCGATGAAAGGAGTCTTACTTTTAATATGCGGCCGTTCGCTCCCGCCTTGAAACTCCCTGGAAAAATGACAAAGTTTTACTGAGAGGCAGCTGCACAAAAGACTTCGGAGGAGTTTGGCTTCAGTTAGCTGGACGGAGATGAAAAGTCGGTTGGTGGTTTTTAGACAGAAAGTGAGGAAATTTGCTACAGCAATGAGCCATATAAGAAAAATGGTATGTTTTTGAACATTAAAGGATGTAAACATATTCTACACTGATGCTTCATAGTTAATAATCGAATAATATATCAGTCAAATGGACCAAACTAGGACTTTTACTGCAAAATTGCAAATTGCTTATTGCTCCTGTGGACTTTTACTAAAATAGGATTTGTCACACTAGCAGTGGAGTATTTTTACTTTGTGCAACTGGAACTTTTACCTAAGTAATTACCACTATACTTCTTTCATCTTTGACTTTAGGTGCTATATATACATTTGGGGAATTTGATATGCAGCAAAGCATCATAATTTATAATTGCAAATATTGGAAAACATAATTTTCAGAGTATTGAGCAGCTCTAGCTGTTAGATGAAGACAAGAATAAAAGTGGATTTATTGTCAGTGTTCCAGCAGCAAAAAATTTCGGAAACATCAGCAGAAAAACAACAACAACAACGCAATATGTACTGTAGGCATAAGTATTGATTTTTCCATATGTGGAAATTCAAATATTGCAGAAATTCCAGCATGCACAGAAACTGATATTGAACATAGTTTTTTTCAGATGCACAAAATATTTGTAAATTCAACAAATAAATTCAGAAATGTAATAAATTAATGTAGTAAAATTTGCAATGAAAGGAGGAGAAACACATAGAAGTACAACATGGAAATCAAATATTATCTGCTAGTGCACTATATAACTGGATTTTTTTTACGTAGTTCTTATAAAAATTAGTGCTTACAGGTGTTTTATAAAAGGCAGGACAAACTTGATAAATAATTCAAATGAAAACAGTCAAAAATCTGGATCAAACTGAAATAAAATATAAAAGAATATAATGTAGATCATAATGACTTCCAGTGTCTCTCAACTTATTTTGTTTAATGTCTTTAAAATTTCTGAAAAAAGAGGCAAAAAATGTCCCAAAAAAACCTTGTCTATTATAAGAAATACATTCTAAGATAACTGAAATATTAAATTACACTGATAAAATGGTGAATGTGAGTGTGATTGTCTCTGTGTGGCCCTGTGATAGACTGGTGACCTGTCCAGGGCGTCTGGATTATCAGACAGGCTAAAATTAATATATATAATAGGTGAGGCGCTCCTTTAATTAAGCCATTGCATGTATTCTAACTCCAGCAGTGAACCACAGAAAATACTAAACCAAAATTCTTGTGTCTGCAGGTATTTGTCGTTTTGGGAAGATGTTTTTATGCAGGATTTTTACTTTTAACGGAGTATTTTTAGTTTGCTAGATTGGTACTTTTACTTAAGTACAGGATCCAAGTAGTTATTCCAACTCTGTTAGTCTGCAGCATGTGTTTATAATCCTAAAAACATCCCAGAAGTCCACTGTAATCTGGTTTATGTCATCATACTGATGGTTTACAACGAAAACAAAGGAAATAACTAATAAAAGCTGCACTCAAAGCCTTGTTCATCCACGTACCTGCGTGTCCTGCCAGCTGTATCCAGGGATATTTCTTCTTGAAGGACATGACGAACGGCGACCAGTGAACCATGTTCTTAATCTTCTTCCACGACTTGTGCTGCAGAAACACACACACACACACGCACACACACACACACACACACACACACACATTAACCTTCACAGTGATGCTTTACTGAAGGTGTGTTTGCTTTACAAGCTGCATCACAAACTACATGTTACTGTTTGATCCACTAACCGGAGCTTCTCCACCCATAAACCTCCTTAATCCCAGCTCTGTTTGACAATTTAATCAGTCAGTGGAATATTGATATTTGCTTTTGTGAGGACAAAACTCTAGTTTAACAACCGTGTGCAAACTTTGTCAAACATGAGCCACTGAGTGTTTAATCTCCTGTGACTTTAAGGAAACAGAGGAGTTTGAGTTCCAGCGTTTTTGGCTGCTTTTTACAGCTTTGTTTAATAGCAAAGAGCTAAACAAATGTTAAAAACACACACTCAGACACACAAAAACACACACTGTGGGGTATCCCTGGCTCTCCCACACTCTCTTTCTCTTTTTTCTCTGCTACATTTCAACTGAACTCTGGAGGATCAGCTCGGGGTTTCCCCTGGTAACACGCACAAAAAACACACACAAAACACACAAACTCAGTGTCCCTGGCAAGGACACACTGAACTGCGGGACTCCTGCCACACACACAAACACACACACACATAAACACACACTCAGTGACGAATAAAAGCTGCCTCGGACACACAAACACACACGGCGTTTCGTTGTTTTTGCCACATAAACAGGTTTTCTCCGGTTCCAACAGCTGTATTCATAATAACCTGTATAAGATTCGCAGCTGGACAAACATCGGTGAATTGAAATGAGCAAAAACACGATGCAAAAGCGACTAAGCTCCTTATTTGTCCCGTTAGAGTCTGTTTTCTTACATTTTGGCTGCCCTTTCACTGAAACTCCAGCAATCTTTCTGAGGAAAAACGCTGAAACTTTAAACCGTTTTTTATGCCGGCAGCATGACATCAGATGGAAAAATTCCTCATGTCTTGTTCTGTGGGTTTAAACAATGGTTGGCTGTGCAACTCTGACAAAGAGAAACAAAACTAGTGGAAGAATCAGCACTGAAAATATCTAGAAATATGAGTAGCTACAGCGCTCAGGTCGACAGGTTGACTGATACGCTCTCATACGAACAGATTCGCAGTGGTAAGATAATCTTTAAAGTTGTTTACTTCAGGAGAAAAGCTATATATCAATGTTATTTTTGGCAGCAGGAAGAACAGAAAACCTGTTTTCATAACTGTGAACCGACCCAACCTGATGGAGACACTGAGGTTGAACTTAAGCTTCTTTTCAGACACGAAATTTGAACACTGCTGCTTCATCAATGTGTGAAAGTGACGTTTTTTTTTCATATAATGCTGTAAAATACATAACAATGCACTAAAAAATGAAAAAATGACTTGCAGCTGATAAAGTGTGACTGTCTGAGGTGATAAAAAGCAGCTATTTGATCCTGATCCAGCCTGTCTCCATGTCAAAGATCATTTACAATCATTTATAATTAATAAAGTTGTGCGTAAACATGTGCAGGTCTCATATGGATCCTGAACTCAGAGGAAATATTTCTAAACAGCTGGAAGCAACAAACCAAACCTTATCTCCTGTTAGTCAAAACCAGGTTTACCTTCACTATCAGTGCCTCTCACTAATCTGACCTGTTACAGACTTGGTACAGACAGCCTGGTCGAAAAGGGGCCCCAAGATATCACTTGGTTCAGTTAATTCAAATTTGCTTCATTGTTCATTCCTATATTACACTAAACTGCAATAAGAACCAAATCACAGTGTTTTTTTTCTTTCTGAATAACAATTTCCACTAAGCACATTTTCAAATTAGCATATTTGCCAACTTAAAGGCTGCAAGACTCTTATAACAAAAGACAATTCAACACTGAAAATTGCCTTTCTGTCTATTGAGGAGAGTAAAACTTTCACTACTGTAGGAAAATGGATTTTTCTTTCACTATGACTAATCAATTGGTCAAAGTGTAGCTTCAGTTTCAGTCCAGTTGGGTTCTCTACAACCTTAGAAAAAAATTCAGAAGTTTATAGGAGGTCTGTCCTGAAAACATATGAGAATCTCCTCATGATATTCAAATTACTTATTTGGAAACTAACACAAAAGCTGTTCATGTTAGAGATCTGACACTCTGCTCTGCAAACAGCAGGAGAAATAATATTATGTCCACAAATAAGTGGAGAAGAAAAGACGAGAAGTGAGAGGAGGATGAGATAAGAGAGGAGGACCATAGAAGGAGATCTATAACCTCTGTCACATAATCTGCTGAAAACTCATCAGCTTGACTATCTATGGTTAGACGCACACACATGTTCGGTCTTTGTGAGGAGTCACATGAGAGGCTTTTCTCTGCACCACTGGAGGATCGAGGAGGAAAAACTCTAAAACAGACTCACATGTGAGCAGATCAGATGGTGGAAACTCCAAGTGAGGTCAGTTAGAGAGCAGTGAGTCTCCAGTCCGTCATACCGACACGATTAGTGGGATTTAAAACAGAAAGTTTGATAGGAAGCTTCAGTATTTCTAGATTGAATTTATCTGATACAAATCCAGACGCTACATCCAGACGAATAAGTTTTTCGCTTAAAATCTTCTTCAGTGTTCTGTCTTTGAATCCAGACTACTGCAGACTTACATTTATGTTCCTGTCTTAATAGACAGAAACTCAGACTCCGGATGCTTCCCAATTTAGTCTGAACTTATTCTTTAGTTTACCACATTTGTATCTCGTGACCTTCTTTCCGTTACATCCGTCATAACAGACAGTAACAAGTTCAACTGACAAAAATTTGTCATTTTTGAAGCTTGTAAATTACTCTGCAGCACAACCGGCAAAACACAACCAGTACTTTTCAGGTGTTCTTTCAAGTCAACCCAACTAATAGAACAACATCATCTGCAAACTGTGCAAGGCAACAACTAGCAGAGGCCTTAAAATGTACAACAATGCACAATAATATGCATTTCAAACATCCGGCCTTCTATCTGAACACAGATGTGGATCATTTCGTTGGTTGAATAAGCGGCTATTCGGTTTTTAGAACTTTAGTTCAATATTTACTTTACAATATTTACTAACACCATCAAAAATATTAACTGCTCTATATTCTAATGCAAATACAGGAACCTAGTATATAATAGGAATTGCTTCAAACTTATATTCATTACATTTTTAAGTGCCATAGGAGATAAAATAATGCGCTGTATTAAGCTAAAAATAAATAATTAATAATAAAAGTAATAAAGTTCCACTAAGGAAAAGAGTGGGTCACTTGCAGAATCTAAGCATGTTGTGCAATGGATTTGAATAAAGGAATAATCATAAAAAAAACTTAAGAAGCTGCATTGAATGTGTTGTATAAAGATCATGCATGAGATAAATTGCAGGATTTTCAATTTGCAAACTGCATTTGATTAATTGTTCAGATCTAGTTGAAGAAATATTGATAAACAAATATATTTCTGCAGAACTCTGGTAGGTATGACTGGAAACACATGAATTTTCCTGATTTTCCTGAATAAATAAAGGCTGAACTGAATCAAAAAGGCAAAAAATCTCTACAAAAATCACAAGCCAATATGTCTCTGTTGCTGTTTTAATGCAGCAGTTATTTCACTCATAAACACTGAGCGGTTTCCCTTCTTTCTCCTCTTTCTACAGCATCTTTCTCCAGACAGCAGCAGTCTGAGGCTGCAGTTGGTGATCCGCCAGCATCTTTCTAACTGCACTTTCTAACTCATCGCTCCTCCACGTTGCCCACTGACAGCTGGTGTGTCGGAGCCGAGAAAGTCTGGAGCGTCTCAGTGGGAGTAATAGCAGACATTGTTATAGGAGAAGTTTGTTCGGTGAGATGAATGTTTCCAGCTCTATTATTGCTCAATAAAATCTACGCTCAGCTGTCAAACCTCCTCAAACAAAAGCTAAATCCAGCTGGAGGAGCAGCGACAAGCTGAAAGCAGTTGAAGCGGCTGTGCAGGTGAGAATACCTGAGCGTGGCTGCTGCACACGTGGAGGACGGTGATGAGGAAAATAACTCCAAGCGACGCGACGACGCTCCACATCGAGTATAGCCACGCGGGCCACATCGTGAGCGATTAGCTTTCAGTCAGCCGGACGACAGATAATCTGTCCCGAGACAAGCTCCGCAGTGAAACTTCCACCTGCAGCTTACACGTATCGTCGTCATGCAGCACCGCAACATTTGTGTGTGTGCAGGAATGGACAATCCTGCTTCATTTGATTAGCAAAGCGGCGGACAAACACACAATCTGGACATGCAAATGCTCCAGCCAGGTCACAACATCTGCGAGTCCAGACAGAGCTCAGAGGAAAAGTCGAGGGAAAGTCTGAGCAATGTTTTGTGTTTTTTCTACTTGTGTGACCACTTGTCTAATCTTGTGTTGGTCTCCTTTATTCTGCTAAAACTCCTCTGACCCCGTGGGACATGGACAGAGGACCTCTGGGGATGTCCTGTGGCACCGGGATGCTGTGGGTTCTGTGGGTTACAGGGTGGGACCTAGATCAGGCTTGTCCTGGAACATCCTACAGATGCTCAATAACATTTAGATGTGGGGAGTGTAGAACCCGGGTGAACAGCTTAGCTCTGTCATGTTCCCCGGGCCACTCCTGAGCAGTTTTTGAAGTGTGTCGGAGTGTATTGTCGTCAAAGACTGCTGCTGCCATTAGGGGTAAAGGTGGGGGTTTGGATTGCTTGATCTGCAATATTTAGGTGGGCAGTACATGTCAAATATCCACATGAATGTCAGGGCTCAAGGTTTCCCAACAGAACGTTGCATTATAACAAGATGATCCATGTTATTCGCTCCACCTGTCAGTGGTAATGACGTTGTGCCTGATCAGCGTATGCTACAAATGCAGACACGAATATGAGTGTGACACTGAAAAACTGCAACACGAGTAAAATAAACAAAACCTCCTAAACAGCAGCTCCAACACAATCAATGGTGAGATGTTGAAGCAGGAACAGTAAATTTATTGTCAACTGTCCTGGCGATTTTCATAATCAAATATCCAATTTGAATCATTTTTATAAAGAGAAAACTATCGAAATTCACTGATTCCTGCTACCTAAATGTGAATATTTTGTTTTCTTTTCTCCTCTTGATATTTTACATAATTGTCTGACATGTTCTAGACAAGGAAACCAAGAAGAAAAATCTGAAAAAATTCATCAACAATTAGAATAATTGTCAGTTGCAGCCCTATGTTGGGTGTAGCACTGTATCACCAATTAAACTAGTTTTATGTTTTAATATATAAAGCAAGAAATACATTGTAAATGAACATTTTTATCAGCTTAAATTAATGGCTTTTTCAACAGTTTATTTTTTCTTTACGGTGTTTTCCAAATGTTATTCAATTGCAGATATTATCTGGTAAAAGCACAGCATTCAAATCTTCTAAAAAAATATAATAATTTTAAAACATTTCCCATTATTTTGAACATTAGAACATGCTTGCTGCTACATATACATTTTAGACATTCTCAAGGTGTCATTTTGTATTAACTTTCCCAGCTGCCACATGAATTTCACCTTTTGCAAGCTTTTGTGAAACACTTTGCACGAATGTTTAATGCCTCAACTAACATTTTCCTAATCAGTGAATCAGTCTATTTATAAACTAGTATAGTCCTAATAGTTTCAATATTCAAATTGCTTCCATTTTTCAACTGACCTAAATATTTTTAATTCACGATGTTTTAAAACATCCTCAGAAATGCAGTCCTCCATGTACTGACAGATAGTTTGTCTACTTTCCAAAGAGTATAGAGTTATAGAGCCAAAATCACCATGACATACCTAACTATTGTTGTTTTATGATAACTGTTGACCAATCATACATTTTTTGCTGCTGCTTGCTGATACTTACTAAACTGTGGGTGTATTATGAGCCTAAACGTGTTGACACTGAGTCACTGAGCTGTGATTCACTGAGGAACAGGTGTATTAAACCAGACCACACATGCAGCTCAAAAACACCTAAAATACATGTTTTCACAGTAGAAAAACACCATTCACTGCTTGACTGTGGAGATACTTAAGAAAACATGACTATTCTTTTTGATTTTAGTGTCATGGTTGATACGTTCAGCACCTGTCTGCTGCAGTCACCAGGGTGTGAATCTGTGATGATCCAATATTCAGTTTTGTTCCCAATATATCTATTAACACGTGCTTTAACATATATTTTTAACATCGGTGCTTTATTCACATATATTGAGTTATGCTGCAGCACTGTTAAACATTGGTGTGTATATAAAAGTGACAGTGCACTACTTATGCATGTATATACTTCCTGAGTGTGCCTTTAAATGTTTTATGGTATAAATGACATCCTTACAGTGTTTACTTTCACTGATGAATGCCAAATAAATTCAAGTCTTTCCTCGAGGAGAAGAAATCTGTCTCCCTTAAAGTCAGCTTAATAAAACACAGCTAATAAACTTCTCATTTCCTCCCTTCTAGTCTGTTTCTCTGTTCAGTGGAAACACTGCCTGCAGTTCAATCTAAAACGATTTGAATACTTGTCAAGTCACAGTTGATCACAGCTGGGTGACTCATGGCTTCTCGTTTGTGCTGAAAAATGTAGAATTTTTAGCTTTCTTCAAAATCTAGTGAATTCAGATGCATATTTTTGACGAATTTTTAAATGAGGCTTGTAGCGTGAAGCAATTTTAATGAAATATTGTGATTTTAATCCTGCACCTCTATAAAAGCAGAACAACTATAAAAAGGATTGGTATATTTTAAAGATCTTTTTGTAAATGGAACATTCACTCCATTCGAAACACTACAAAAAAACTCTAATATTCCTAAAACAAATTTTTTTAGGTTCCTACAAATTAGAAGCTTTGCTAGTAAGTACTGTAGACCCCAAATGGCTCCAATTAAAAACATTGTTGATGACATCCTGGCCTTAAACCCTTATAAAAAAGGTAACATCTCTCAGATACACACCATGATACAAAACATCAGCTCATGCTCATTCTCATATGGAACTCTCTGAGGAGTCCTGGCAACTCTGTCTAGAAAATATCCACACTTCCTCTATTTCTATTAGACAACATCTGATCCAATTTATATTGCATCGTCTACATTACTCAAATGACAAGCTTGCAAAAATATATCCTAATGTCAGTCCAACCTGCACAAGACATCATCAGAGTCGAGCTACTACAGGTCACATGTTTTGGAATTGCCAGCCTTTGAATAGTTCCTGGAAGAACATCTCTGAGGTGCTTTCATACATGTGCAGGAAATTAACAACACCTTCTCCATTCATCTCGATCTTTGGGGTTCCTCCTCAGGAGATCACTGTCCCTTCATCACAAGCAAATGCAATAGCCTTCACCTCATTAATTGCCCCATAGACTTATCTCTGATAAACCTCCCTCATTTGATGGCTGTATTAGGGAAATGCTTTCTATGCTGCAGCTAGAAAAATTCAGATACAGTAGAACCAACTGCCTGGAAAACTTTAGAGCGAACTGGTCTCTTTTCTTTGAATATGTAGAAAACCTGTGTCCATCTGAAAACTTCCATATAACTGTGTGTCAGTGCAATTTATGATGCTGCACAATCAAGTGAAGGAGAACCTGTTTGTTTTATTTGTTTATTTCTATGTTGACCTGATGCATTTACTACATGTTTAAAGACCCATTCATCCTAAATTCATGGTCATGATAATTACGTTTATTGTGTCTCTTTTTTTCTTCTTTATGTAAAATAGGGGTGAGTGGGAGAAGGGAATTTGTTCTTTGCTTTCTGTAAATGTAATGTAAAGAAAAAAACGACAAAGCGTTAAAAAAAACTGAAAAACCACGAAGGAGCGAGAACTCAAAGTCTTCTTTGCAGAACGACAGTAAGAATGACAGGAATCATTGAAAAGAAGGAAAAAAATGTAATTTCTTTGATTATAAATTTAGCAAAAAATTGAATGTCCACAGGTGTTACTAACACTGAAAAAATGGTAACTATCAATTAAAGATATTTTACTACTTTCATTTTCAAATTGGGTTCCATACTTGTTTCTTCTCTGCTCTGCATAAACTACACTGCCTGCAGTTCAGCCAAAAAATATGCAGAATTTTTGTCATGTGACTGTTGGTCGCAGCTGAAGTCAAAAACAGCTTTTCAGCTGTGTTGAGGACTGCAGAATGTTTTGTTTTTTACAAAATGTAGTGAATTTAGAAGCATTATTGTTTATTTTTTTATGAGTCTTGTAGAGTGAAGCAATTTTCATGAAATATTGTAATTTCAAGCTTAGAAAGTTGAAAATCCCAAATTTTCTTTCTTTTGCTGAATCTGATTAGAGGAAACTGTTTATTTTTGGAGAATTTTCGAGTGATTTTAAGCTTAGACTTGGTTATTTTTACCGACACTACCACACATCACACACATGATTCATTCAAGTGTTTGAAAGTTGAAAATTCTTTTTATTTAAAAGAGAAAAGCAACACAAGCGCTGCTGGTTTCCCTCAAACCACCAGAGCTCATGGATGGAAATACTGATTGATGAAAAATTAAACCCAAATAGTTTGCATAAAAAAATCCAGGTAAAGGTGTTTAAGATGAGTTTAAAAGTAAAATATCTCAATTTTAGGGTACTAGAGCCAATAAAAAAACACCCTAATGCATGTCGGTTGTTACTTTTACTAATCAAACCTGCTCTGAGTGTCTGGATTTTTTTCCGTTTTTAAGTTTTTCTGATGATAAATGGGGTAATTTTTGCAATTTTTTCCCCAAACATAACATACTTTTTAAACCTGCTGGTGAGTTTTGTGGTTCAGGGAGTTATTAAATTAAGTCTGCACTTCAAAAACAAGAAATTTGAAAGAGTCTGAGCTGTCAAAGTCCTCCAGTTTTAGTTTTTTCTCATCTTTCTCTGGCCCTCTCCTATCGCAGTTCACAGACCGGCTGGATGACAAGAGGACGAGCAGGAAAAACAGCAAAGTTTCCATCGAGAGACAGAAGAGAGAGAGAGGAAATGGTAAGCGAAGGAACTTCTCGCAGACAGGAAGTTGGGGGGGTTGCCGCTTGCCTCAGCGACAGTATTTTCCACATCCGCCGCTGACTACAAACAAAAGAAGGACAGAAAAAAAGGGCCTCTGTAAACAAGAGAAAGAGCTCAGGGGGAGAAAGAAAAGTGCTTTTATTGGCCTCCTGATCTTCATGTGCATCATGTTGTTCATCACATCTGCAGATTCCTTTTCACAGTTACCTTACAGACTGCACGCTCAGACGTACGGCAGTGTGATGTTTTCTTATTGACCGGGCGAGCTAAGGCTACCTGATATCACTCGTTTGCATGCAGGGAGCAGCGGAGGAAAAGGCGGGTGCTGAAAAGTCGGTGGTAAAGAGGTAACTCTGGGTTAGAGCAGCAGGGAAACACTGCTGCATGTGATGTTTTCGACGGAGAGCCTCGGAGGAAACAACAAGCCCGATATCGCTCACCGCAAGGTCCCCCTGCAGATACAAACACTGTCTGCAGAGTTTAGCGCGATCGAACATTAAAGCTGCAGGGATGCAAACCGAGCAACGTGCTCGGAGTGTGCACGACCCATCTCTTAGCAACCGAGGCCGGCCGGTGGAACAGCAGCTTTGCAGAAGTGACAGATAGAGAGAGGCGAGAAAAAAGAAGGGACAGCTGACAGAGAAAAAAAAAGAAAAGAAAGAAAGGCGATGTTTGTGATGTGGCTGTTGTTCAGTTATGTTGTAACTCAAAGCTGCACTCAGATAAGAAGACCTGCTTCCAAATTCAGGTCAGTGTGGAGCATTAAAGTGATGATCTGGCTGCAGATCTCCATTAAATAAGAAAACAGGGGGGGTTTATTTAGCTAGAACCTGCAGAGAAGCTAATAAAAGCACAAACACTCCTATGGCATCTATAGGTGCATCGCCAGCTCAACCTTACATCCCTTTTTTTTTGCAATCAGGTGTCACAAGCTGCAGGGGTTCCCCACTGAACTGCATCTAATATACTGTCAGCCTAAACACAGAGGGGCAACAAGTACTCAGGTGAGTAAACGTACCACTGTCTCAGTGTACTATAAAAGCGCCAAAATAAATTTAAAGAACCAAAAGTGAAAGTCCTCATACATGGGACACATTTAAGAATATGGATTATATTTATTGATGCATTAATCAACCTAAAGGTGATGATTTTAGTATTTCATATCTCCTTGGTTCTTCTACACTGCTTCTGTAATGATTTTACATCACATCAGAACATCCTTGTTAATTCTTTAAATGCATGCTATCTTATTACAAAACTGCCAAAATGACACCAGTCATTAGACAGAAACTGTATAAAACTTTCTGACATTCTCCTTGTATGAACTGTATGTTACATGCAGTTCCATCTTAAGAAAATAGGCAAATATAAGCTTAAAATCGCAATATTTCTTTAAAATCATTTCATTCTACATCTCATTTATTAGAATTAATAAATTCGCCAAAAATAATACATCTGGATTAACAAGATTCTGGAAAAAAACTAAAACATTCTGAGCTCCTAAACAAAACTGTGAAGCCATGACTGACTCAGCTGTGACAAACAGCCACATGATACAAATTCTGAGAGTTTTCAGGTTGAACTGCAGGCAGTGTTTCCACAGAGAGACTGAGAGGAAAATCCAACCTACTGGATTGATAAAATAAATGCAGCGTGGCTCAGAAACGGTAAACAGAGGAGGGAGTTGTTGGAAGATACATCCAGCATGGTGAAACATCTTTCTACAGCTGATGAACAGAGTAGAGAGAAAAAGTCTGGAGAAGAGTTCTGGTAAAACTGAAAGTGAACCAACCCAGCAGCATATTCTGATCAGTCTCTCTAACTAAGCATCTCTATAAATATCACTAATAAAACTAAGTTTCACACACCAGATACCCTGTATATTCTGTTTTTCTTCATTATGTTAAATATAAATCTGAATATTGCTGGAAGAAGAATAGAAGTTATGTCTTATAGTAGCAGAGGAGCAACATGACAGAGTCCAGATTATTTCTAGAAGTAGTCAGATCTTGTGCTACTATTCTATTACAAGTAAAAGTCCTACATTTACACTAAAATAAATGAAAATAAGTTGAAAGTATCAAAAAGTAAAAGTACTCCTCATGCAGAATAACATATTTCAGACTAATATTTGTAAATGGATTAGACTCGATACAAGAGTGTGTTCATCCCTTTCATGTTGCAGCTGGTAAAAGTGATTCAACTGCTTTGTAAAATTAAAAGTACTAATCTATAATACTGAATCGTAATATATTTATTGATTGCATTTTGTGCTATTATATTAAACTTGCAAGTCAAAAAGTGCAAAATTTCACTTTGAAATGTAGTGTAGTTGATGTATAAAGAAGCCTAGAATGGAAGTACTTGAGTAAAGTACCTCAGAAGTGCACTTAAAGTAGAGTACTTGAGTAAAAGTACTCAGTTACTTTGCGCCGCAGCTGAAATGTTGGCTTCAGCAGCAGCAGGAGACACAGATATGCACAAGCGGCAACAAAAACACCAAATAAAGAACTGACCGGTGTTTCCCCTCTCGCTGTACAACACACTACACACACACACACACACACACACACACACACACACTACACACACACACACACACACACACACACACACACACACACACACACAGCTGTGAGAGGGAAACTCGGTTTGACGTCACGCCGTCACTAAGCAACCCGCCGCCGTGGTAGTGAAGATTTTCCACTGCAGTGCAAACACAGTGTGTGTGTGTGTGTGCGCGTGCGTGCGTGCGTGTGTGTGTGTGTGTGTGTGTGTGTGCTGATATGTTGTGTTCAGTTACAGTCGTGGAGTCAGAAGCGAGTTTCGTCCGCAGATAAACTCCTTTTTTTGGAGGCTTTGCGTCGCGGCTCGATGAACCTGAGATAAACTGTGACGGTGCAGATTAAAGTCTGGGTCAGTGTGTGAGAAAGTTTCAAAAGTTCACATTAAAGGATGTGAAAAGTCTCCTGTGTACAGCAGAAGTCGTGTGCTGAGGGTGTGTCGAGGGTACTGTGCAGTATCTGGGTGCAGCTTTAAGAGCCTGTTTATATAATGAGTCTGTTTACTGAATAGGAGCATCTTTCCAGCAAATAGACACATCCGACAGCTTTACTTACAGTACAAACACACACCGATGCATCATTTATAGTCCTGCCCCACTTCCGTTTCACCGAAGCTGCAGCAGCTTCGTTTTCTGTCATCAAGTCTTTAAATAGTCTGAACAAAGCTGAAGCTGCAACCAAGATTTCACAGCAAGTTTAGAGATTTAAATTTCTCTTTAAACAGACAATTAAATCAAGTTCTGGATGTAAATTGAATTTTTCTGTGATATAAAAGAGAGAAATCTTCATTTTTTTTAAGCAGCAAAAACCTGCAAAAGTTTGCTGCCTCATGTCCAAATAACAAATATTCATTTTTATTTCGTGTTCACAGAATCCGTCATTTCTAAGGAAAGTAGCTTCATTTTTATGCAAATGACTTTCAGCAAATGTGACTTTGAAAACTGACTTTAGAGAAAGTCCAGATGTATCTAATGCACGACTTGTGTTACGTTATAAAAAACCAGATGTAGTTCATGATGCAAGTCATTATAACCTTCATTGCTAATTAATCTGTTGATTTATTAATAAATAATAATTATTATTTATTTTCTATCTGTCGTTTGGTAACTAAAAAATCAGGAAATGGTGAAAAAGTACAACAAAAGTTTTAAAAAATGTCTTGTTTTATCCAAAATATAAATATATTCAGTTTACTTTTTACATTTAAGAAGCTGAAATCACAGAATTTAGATTTTTTTTAAAAGAAAAAAATACGCAAACAGATTAATTCACTATCAAAATAGTTCCTGAATAATTTAATAATTGTCAAATCACTGATAAAATGATGTGATATAATTTCATTAGCACGTAAATTTGTGTGTAAAGTCAAACATTACCCACTGACTGAATCCAGCTTTTACATAAATCTACTTGGTTATTGGAGTGAATTCCAACTTTTTTCGCTTGTTTGCTGTATTTTATTTTTATTAATTTATATATTTTAAACAAGCTGATGATTTAAGTGGATATTTTGGTGTAAAAAGCTTTTATTTTCTTAAATTTGGAAACTTCCAGACTCTAAAAAGCCCTGTTATTAATGTTAATCTACTCATGTTTGCATGAATATTGTGAGATATTACAAAAGAACAGATCAGTTTCATGCTATAACATGAACAGTTTGTTTGTTTTTCACATTTTAACTTACAGTGACATTAAAAACATTAAACACACTATTTTTCTTCATATAACAAGAAAAAAATCTACATTTTAGCATAAAAATGTAACTTGTTATGAGGTAAAACTGAAGAAAATGATTCATTTATGTGATATGATTAAGTTTTACTTCATATTTAGGTTTATATATGATGGATGATGAAACTTTCTTGCTTTATCATGAGAAACACCTCCCTATAATGATAAATATTTCACAGAATAATGTGATACTTTAAGCGTTTCCTCCTTCAAGCTCCGTCTGTTTAGTTTCAGTCTCCTCTAATGGAAGCTGCTGCTTAACTTTGGTTTATACAGAGAAGCAAACAGCCGACTGACTGATCTGAGCGACGCTGCTGCTGCTGCTGGCAGAAGATTCACTTTTATTCCACAGAAGTCAACTGAAATCTGAGAAGAAACCAACTGATGTCGATCAGCAGCAGGTGTAGAACCAGGAAACATCAGACTTTATAAGGTTCACGCTCCAACAAGACTCTCAGAAATCGAAAAGCTAAAGACGACAACAGACTAAATGGGCTTGACTGTGTTGATACGAAAAATGAAAAGGTACCTCATGATGATGTTAGTGTGGTGAATAAATCAACAGAAGAATCAACAACGAAGCAAAATACAGAAAGTGGAAAGTTAGAACTGTTAACTGTTAATGTGCTTGCAGAGAGAACTTTATACTGTTTTTCACCAAGACATTTTCAGTTTTTTGCACATTTCAATGCTGGTTTTGGGCTTTGTTCCACAGATTTCTCAAGATTTTCCTACTTTTCAACAATGTTATAAACAATGTAACACAGAATCCCCAAAGTATTTGCAAATTTATCTTGCTGTCGCTTCATTTTTACTTCCAAAGGCTTCCCTAAGATGCTTTTTCCAAAGTGTCCACTTGTTACTGACGCTATAAAAAATTGAGGCTCCACATAGAACTATTTCCATGTTTCCAGCCTCCACAAATGTCATGTTGTTTCTCTTTCGTGATGTTTATTGTCTCTTTTTTTGTCATTTTGTGTACTTTTGCATATCTTCTTTGTTATTTAGGGTAGCTTTATATGTCTTTTATGTCATTTTGTGTCTCTTTTTTGTCTATTTTGTGTAGTTTTGTATGTCTTTTTTGTCATTTTGTGAAATTTTGTGTCTTTTTTGTCATTTTGTGCAGTTTTGTGTCCTTTTTGGCGTTTTGTGCAGTTTTATACGTCTTTTATGTCATTTTGTGACTTTTTTGTCATTTTGTGCTGTTTTATGTGTCTTTTTTGTTATTTAGTGTAGTTTTGTATGTCTTTTTTGTCATTTTGTATCTATTTTGTATAGTTTTGTATGTCTTCTTTTATTTGTCCTTTTTGTCATTTTGTGCAGTTTTGTATGTCTTTTATGTCATTTTGTGACGTTTTGTCATTTTGTGCAGTTTTGTATGTCTTTTATGTCATTTTGTGACGTTTTGTCATTTTGTGCAGTTTTGTATGTCTTTTATGTCATTTTGTATCTCTTTTTGTCATTTTGTGTCTATTTTTTGTCATTTTGTGTCTCTTTGTGACAGTTTTGTCTCCTCATACTACAGATATTTAACTACTACTTCCATGTTTCCTCTCCAGACTTTTACTCTCTGCTCTGCTCATCAGCTGTAGAAAGATGTTTCCTCATGCTGGATGTATCTTCCAACAACTCGCTCCTCTGTTTACCGTTTTGAGCCACGTTGCATTTATTTCATCAATCCATCAGGTCTGATTTTCCACTCAGTCTCTCTGTGGAAACACGGCCTGCAGTTCAATCCTAGGATCTGCTGTAAACTGTATATTTTTGGTGACTTTTAATATGAGACACGTAGAATAAAGTGATTTTGATGAAATACAGAAATGAATATTTTCCTCACACATGACTGGAGAAAAGGTTGTAGAAAAAGGTAGAAAGTTGTTTTTGTTTTTAGAGTTTCTGGCTGATAAATAGAGTCACAGTATGTTAAAATACTGAATTTGAAGCCTTTTTTTGGCTTATTGGTTTCTCTGAGGAGTTCAGTATGTTGTTTTTTTTTGGGGTTTTTTTTTTTTACAGAATCTGGTTCCAGATTCAGTATTTTACTGTAATTTTCAAGGGAGTTTTTTTTTAGAGTGCATGTTTCAGAGTACAAAATATATTCTTACTTTTTATTTAACTTTTTAATTTTTTTTTTTAATTCCAGATAAATCCCAGTATTTCCAGCAGAAGTAGGAATATTTCTGGGTTAAGACAGCAGAGCTAATAAAGAGAACAAACTGTACAACTTCTTCTTCTGTCTTTGTGCCAGTTTTCCTCCTGAGCTCGCTGTGTTTTCTCTCTTTATCACTCCTCTTCTCTCTCCTACATACCTCCCACACAGCCATGCATGCTTTATGTGTTTCTGCACGTTTGGTTTCCTTAAAAACTGCACATCAGGAGCTGCAAACTACTCTCATTTTGTCTTACAATGAGGAGAAGCCAGACTTTCACTAATAACCTCCGAGTCCTCCTCTGGCTGGAAAACACATTAGAAAACGATGGTCGGAAATATGCAAAGAGTGAAACAAACACTATTCAAATGCGTTCAAGTAAATTATTTAAACAAATCGAGGTGGGATATTGGTTCAGAGGAGGTCATTCAGGGGAAATATGCAGGAAAAATCCTTCAATTTGCACAGAAATGGCAATTCAAACTAATAAATGTGCAGCAAAAAGGTGCAAAAAAAAAGGACAAATCGGTTACACAATCCTTTGTAAAAGTCGTGTTTCGAAGCAGAAGTGAGGCGGCCTTGTGAACTTTTTGCTGCCTACAAATAAAAACACAACCACCTACACACACCTACACCAACACACACGGTAACACACACTACATACCCAAACAGGCCTCTTTGAACTGCATCCAAGTGCAGCTACAGCCTAAGTGGCAAATTCTCCGTTTTTTTTCTATCAGCTCCTCTCAAACACACATAAACACTCAGTAAAATCGCACACTGACAACACACACAGACACACACAGGTCGAGGCAAAGGGCTTGTTAGTTTTAAAATGACACAGCAGCACAAAGCAACAAGCAGCGACACATTCAGACACAAAACGAGGCCACAAACAGAAGCTTCTGGTGGTTTAGTTAACAACACATGGAGCTTTATTTTTTAGTTTTAACAACACAGAAGTGATGCCTGCTGGAAAAGGTGCATCTGAGCTGCAGTTTTTCTCACTTCTGTGGGTTTGATCAACTTGAAATAATATTGTGTCTCTTGAAAGTGATATTTGAAGTTTAGCAAAAGAGCGAAAATTAGGTTTGCTGCTCTTTTAACGCTGTGTTCACATTTGTCTGGGTTTAATGAGCAAAGACAAAGAAACAACGTAATTCTAATGAAAAAAATCACATTTTATCTTTTATGTTTGGATGAAGCAAATATTTATGCTGCAAAAACTGAACATTTCAAGTTGAGTTTCCTGAAATTTGAAGAATTTGACAGGAGACAAATGATTAAAGTGCATCTCAGTTCAACTAGTAGCGTTAATATACCTTAATAGCATATTATGGAAAAAGTTAATTTATGTTACAATTGAAGCATTTAATTTAACTTCATCCAGTTATTGACTGTAAAGTGGTATTTGAATTTCAGAGAAAGTATAAAAGCTAGGTTAACACTTTTTTTTTAGCATTATGCTTCTGGCATTTTGATGTTTCTTTTAAGTTATCCTGCAACTGAACCACCAATTTTATTTTTTTCCTGTGAGATTACAGAGTAAAAACAATAAAAGACAAAACTATATTTTATCTTCTATATCTGGGCAAAGTGAATATTTAAGTTGACAAAAATGGAAATTTTAAATGAAGTTTCCTGAAAATAATCATAATCAAGACTTTTAAGTACATCGAACTTAAACTAGTAGCATCATTATAACTTATTAGCTCATGACAAAACCACATTTTACCTTTTAGGTTTGGGTAAGGCAAATATATAATTTGGAAAAATTGGAAATCTCAAGTTGACGTTTCTAAAAATAGGTGTCTGCAACGTTCAAAAATTCCAAAATAAAATCTACCCTAAATTAATGGTATTAGCATTTTTTAAAATTTTTTGCTGCTGCAACTCTATCGTCATTTTTGTTTATTTTTTTCCCATTAGAATTACAGATTAAAGACAAAGAAACTACTATAAATCAAACGACAAAATCCTGTTTTACGTTTTACATTTGGGAAAAGTGAATATTTATGTTGTAAAAGTTGGAAATTTTAAGTTAGAGTTCCTTAAATTTAAGTTTCAGCAACGCTGAAGATTCAAACAAATTAAGTCCATCTAACTTAAACTAGTAGGACTAATATAACTTACTAGCTAACGCGGATAAGCCTAATTCAATTACAGGTTAGCATTTAAAGGCAAATGCAATTCATTTAACTTGGTCCAGCAATTTTCTTTGTTTCAGTTGAGATATTTCTATTCTAAACACTCATTAATAAGCACATTTCTGTTGTATTTTTCTTCTATTTGAAACGATGAGACTTGATCATGTATGTTTTTTTTTTGTTTTTCTTCTCGCTGTCATTTTGTTTATTTTCTTCTAACCCCTGAAGACCCTTCACTGTAATCTTTATAAATGTGCCGGTGATCACATCAGTTTGACAGAAAACAACACGGAAAAAGATATTTGGTGTCATTTAAAAGTGACTTAAAGCAGAGCATCTTCAACTCCTTTATTTCCGACACTATCAGCGCTTTCTGCAGCACATGCAGCGGAGAACGTGCGGAGTCAAGCGGTGAATTCACAATTTTAGGTGCAATGGATCACAAAAATCATGACTGCATCTTGATTTTTCAGTCCTAAATTTGATAATATCTCAACGGAAAAGGGAGACAAACACAGGTGTAACTGTGTTTCAGCCGCTTTGTATTTTTGTCTGTTTGTTGGCAGGATTACACAACAACTACAAAGCTAAATCTCATGCAACTTGGCGGAGATGTGGAGAATTAGATTATAGTACAGATCTATATCACTTTCGTTCAAACTGAAAGAGAAATCTGTCTCACTTCTAGTAACAGCAGCAGTAAAAATATATTTCACACTGGCAATTAAACTGCAACTAATCCACAGTTGAGGTGGGTGCAGAACCTTGAAGAAAACTGCAACTTTTTTGCAAATTAATTGATGATTTTGTCTTTTTAAAGTCAAGCTTTAGTTTACTGGAACAGATTTAAAGCATGCGATGGAGCTCCACCACAAGACACGCCAGCAAAAGTGTAACAACAAGCGGACGACGTGAATCTGTAAAACCACTGACACGACATTTTAAAGTCTGGGTCAGATGCTGCAGAAAAGTTGGAGGTGTGAAATAATGAGGCTGATCTTACGTCTGTCGAACCACAGATCACGTAGTTTATATCGATCGATGAGCAGCAAAAACGAGCCCTGAAAGTTTCAGTGTGGCCCAGATTAATAACATTGAAATACAGCATTAGAGTCATTTTGTAAAAGCTACATTTGAGATTGCTTCAAACTGAAATTTCATTTTGGAATCAAGTAATTGCAGTAAAGCCCTAGAAAATGATTGAACATTGACTCCATCAGCTTCCCTTTTCAATATGACTCATATATATATAAAGAATATAAATAAGTATAATCAATTTTCTATCCAAAAATCCAGCATTGATAGAATCTAGTTGGAACGGGACAAACTCCAACACATAGTTCGTTTGGATGCCAAACGGGACTGCAGATGGAAATTAGCTTAAAGCTAACTCTGGTGCAATACATCAAATGGAAACATTTATGTTTAATATTGTACATGGTCCCTTTTTAAATAAACTGATAATAATAATAATAACTTCATCATCTGAGGCTTTTTATTCCCACATTTTAACATTTTAGAATTAATCCTCTGAACTCCAAGTAGCAGTTTTTGGGTATTTTTTTGCTCCTGACTCATTTTTCTTCACTGTGGCTCATTTTTCTCTGCAATCTAAAGTCCTGAACCTCTTTGGAAACAGAACAGCGACGAAGAAGGAGAGAGAACTCAGAAATGTCTTCTGCCAGTATGACACAATTACACTGACAGAAATCATTAAAAAGAAGGAAAAAATTATTTCTTTGATCATTATTTCAACAAAAAGTGGCAAAAATGGCATCAGCATGTACAACATTTTTAAAACTACCAGTTGTAGAATATTCCTATTTCCATACTTGCCTCCTGTTTGAACTGTGTAAAATACACTGCCTGCACTTCAGCTGAGAAATATCCCTGAATTTTTGTCACTCAAATGTTGGTCACAGATGAATCAGTCATGATTTTATTCTTGTGTTCAGAAGTTTATTTTTGCAACATTTTAAATGAGACGTGTAGAATAAAAGCGATTTTAATGAAATATCGTAATTATGAGCTTAGATTAGCTTTATTTTCATGAAAACTACACATGATTCATGCAAGGACTGTTGGAAAGTTGAAAATATGAGTAAATAATGTATTTTTAGGAAAATGATAGTGATTTTTATTATTGTAAGCTTAGGTTTAATTATTTTTACCAGCTCTACCATAAATCAAATAATTTGTTCAAGAACTGTTTGAAAGTTTAAAAAATCCCCAAATTATTTCTGTTTAAAATTCATGGCTTCATGGTCGCACTGAGGAGTGAAGAATGTTTTGTTTTTTTACAGAATCTGGAGCGAAACCAGATGAAGTGATTTCAATGAAATCTAACAATTTTAAGCTTAGATTTGGTAAAGTTTCATGACCAAACAGCTCAGCACAGAAGAGTGTTTGAAAAACAGTAGAAAACATCAAAACTGGACTATTCTGTCCGTTTTTACAGCTTCTGGATCTGATAAATGATATAATTTTGGCATTTTAGTTAAACAGACAACATGCATCTCAGACCTGCTGGTGGGTTTTGAGGTTCACAGGGTTTAGTAACTTAAAGAACAACAACTTCTGAGGCATTAGCAACATTTAGCAAGTCCATGTGAGTTGATTATAACAGCATAGTGACATGAACTGAAACCAATGAGAGCCTGGAAGGGTGGAAACACTGGTTTTAAAACTGAATTGGCTACAAAGGCTTTACTGAACTGATCGCTGGTTGGTTCTTTGGCTAAACATCTGACTTCCTGGTGAAGTCAGTCTCCAAATGTCACCTCCATTTAAAATTAGAGCCACAGATAAGCAAGTATGTGGTAGAAAGAGAAACAAAAACACAATTTTGCATCCACTTACTGCTTTCTGTTGAGAACTGAGCACCGCCGGGTTCAGGAGCTGCTCTCCTTTTTCTGTGTCGCTGGAAATATCCTCCTCCGACTCCTCCCAGGACGAGGAGAACCCGGCCGAAGAGGCTGAGGAGGACGATAGCTTCCTCAGAGAGCGAGTGGAGAAGTTTGGACCGGGGCTGGAGCTAGGGCTGGGGGTGCCGCCGGGCCTTTGATCCGATCCTTCAGACTGCTGGGTCTGGCTCTCCAAGCCGTGGTCGGTTATTATGACTGCAGGGATGGAGGGAGGAGAGGAGGGAGTGTGGTTGGAGGAGACGTCCACCAGAGGAGGGGAGGTCTCGCTAGTTTGTACCCCAGATGAAGCGTCTGTTTCTGGGTGAACCTCCGACCGGCTTCCCTCCATCTGCAGCAGCATCTCGTCTCGTCCTCCTTCATCCTCCTGCTTCACATCTCCATCGTTTTTACCTCCATCTGCTGCAGCGTTCAACAGTCCGTCCGAGCAGGACCTTTGCATCGTGGTTTCTGAGCTGCATTCATGTTGAGCGGCATTTGTTTTAGCAGCCTGCGTTGTTTCCTCCTCCTCCCTGTCTCTGCCGTTCTGAACAACACTGGGAACTTTATTCTCCGCTGGGTGGGTCATTGGGTATTCACTAACGCTGCTTCCTGGGCTGGGAGGGGAAGAGGTTCGGCCTCTTCTGGGAGACCGAGGGCTTCGCTGCTGCTCGCTGCTCAGCACCTGGGCACGAATCCCGGAGATGTGGGCCTCGAAAATGCCCACTTTCCCCCTGACCTGCGAGAGGAAAAAAAGGGTTTAATAGCAGCTAAAGCCTGGTTTTATTGGTGCGACTGCAGAGAATTTGGCTTTGGTGCATATCACAGGTGTTCTGCTATCAGCCAAGAAGGATAAAGCTGTTAAAAAAAACATCTTAACGTGAAAGAATCCAGCATTTTCAATTGTCTGGCATTAAACAGACTGTTGGCAAACTCAATGTGTGACTGTGAGCAGTTTCACAGTGAGTACTAATGTACGCTGGCTTTCATCTGAACACAGAGAAACAAGAAAAGAGCGAATTTAAACCGATAAATGGCTCTTCTATGTGAGAAATGCTACTATACTGCACAGTGATATTTAAATTCCAAACAATCTTCACTGTTTTTGATGTGTCTTTGGCTTAATTAATGCCCAATAAACAACTACACATGACACAAAGCTGGTAAATAAAAGTCTGGTCGACTTGGAAGCTTGATTAATTGCAGTGTTGTTGTACTTTAGGCTGTTCTGACCAGTTTTTGGAGATCTGGTCGTGGATTTCAACCTATTTTTACTCGATTTCAAGCTTAATTTAAGCACCAGTGAAGACCAGAATTGCAGATATATCACTGAACATCTTGTAAAACCACACATTCAAACCTCCTTTGTCATGCAACCTGCAACTAGACTCATGTATAACTTAAACTCTTTTAAAAATTAAAAACGTGCAAAATGACTTAGATCTGACTCTAGAATGACTCCAGATCTATGAAATAACTGCTGCTCCTCCACTTGCTGCAGCTCAGCACACCAGCTCACCTATAAACACTGTAAAACTACTCTATACTACACAATAGCAAGTTGTGATACTCTTAAATATACAGCCGCAACATTAAAATTCCAATTTAAGTTACAAACATTATTTTGATGAGTTGTGTTGCATCAACTTAATATTGTGAGTAATTTAAACTCAAATTTCTGCATTAGTTGAATTTAAATTCAATTTCAGTGGAGCTAAGTTAATGAAACTGGCTTGATATTTTTTTTCCTTCACTTTGAGGTCCGGATTTCAAGTTTTAAGTATTATAGGAATTAGAAATACACAACCTAAATGTTCCTTTTGAATAAAAACTAGTTGGAGCAACTTAATTTTTTCAAGTAACCAACTTAAAAACTTGTTAATTCTATGAAATAAATAAAAAATATTTTTGGAAAAAAGAGGGAAATCTATTTCTTCTATTATTATTTATTATTTGTGGGGAAATTTAAATTCATATTGTTTTAACTTTCAAGATTTAAATGTCTTATGTTACTGTTTTAAAAATAACATGGAAGTACTACCTGGCACAACTTCATTTTTACTAGTAATCAACTTAAAAACAGTTTGTTTATGCTACTAATCATTCAGTAGCAATTAAATAATAACAATAACAATAATAACAATAATAATAATAATAATAATAATAATAATAATAATAATAATAACAATAATAAAACCCTTTATTCTCCCAACTCAGTTTAGTTTGTTGGTTGAACACAATGTCTTTAGAAGTTGGCCGAACTCCAAAAAATATGCAGCCTGTTGCATTAATTCTTTTTGTTGAACTCAAACATAATTGATTTTTAAAAGTTTCTAAACTTAATTTTTTGTTTTTGATTATGATAATTAAGTGCTTAAAATTACTTTAAAACAACAACATAATTACTTTTAAATAACTCATAGCAATATGAGTAAATAACGTAGAAACTTTTGGTTTAATTTTAAATAATAATATTAATAAAAAACACCTGATTCTCCCAACTCAGTTTAGTTTGTTGGTTGAACATAATGTCTTTAGGAGTTGTCTGAACTCAAAAAAATGCACATTTTTGCAATAATTCTTTTTGTTGAACTCAAACATTATTTTTTAAAAATGTTTGGCAATTTTCACATTTAATTTAAAAAATCATTATTTAGCTTGACTGTAATTCAGCACATGTGCAAACGATGGTATATTCAGGACTACAGTAGTAAGATATTTACAAAGGTAAAATAAGGCCCTTGAAAATGTTTTTTTCTGAGCATAAAGGGCATAATATAAGCCTGTATCATCTCGGTTTGGGGTTAGACATTATTTACTACAACACGAATTACTGGACTTATTAGAATTCATGCATAAGATGCAGATTTTGAACGTGTGAACCTGAGAAAAATCCTTTTAGAAGGAAATATCAGAACTTTTCCCATCACAGAAACACACCAGACTGAGCTGCATGTGGTTTATCAGTTTTCTCCTCCAGCTCTGCTCAGCTTTCACACCTCTAACAGCTACAGCAGCAGTAAAGTGGAGTTTAGCTGCAGGCTGGTTCCTAGAAAGACGTGAAATCACCTCGACGTTCTGCAGCTCTCTGTTGATCTGCAGCTGCTGAGCCTGACGCCTCCTCTCCTCTCGCCTCTCGCCTCCCCCCGGCTCTCCTCCCCTCTCCTGCCGCCCGTCGCCTCCCTCCTCCCCGCTCAGGCGTCGGACCCGCTGGCCCACATTGACCCCCAGCAGCTCCGGGCTTCGAGGTGACGGAGATCGAGGTCGAGGTCTGGGAGAGAGCAGCGACGGAGATGGGAAGACGAAGGTTTGACCCAGAGACCGAGGACTCGTCTGGAGAAAACAACGAGACGGGATTAAAAATGCACCAAAAACTACCCATTTACATCAACTTACAGAAAAATACAAGCTGAGAAAGGATGACATTTGCGTATTCTGCAACAAAAACTACAAACACAAGCAAAAACAGTTATGTTTCTTTCTAGTAACTGTATATTTTTACTATAGTATGTTTGTACATTTGACATTTTAAGGTCCGTTTTTCACTTTAGTACATTTTACTCATACATTTATTTTGCATTTTGATTCTTAGTGTATTTTTTTAACCTTATTTTACCGGATATTTCTGTTTGTTTATTTGTATTTATTCGTATTTGTAGTGGCGGTCACTTTACCGTTTCTGCTTGTAACAGTATTTCCCCTTGGCGATCAATAATATTTCTATACTATTCTATGTTCTATTCTATTTCATTTAACCCTCAGAACACCAAAACCCAGCAGGAAATTTTAAAGCCATGTTGTCTTTACAAAAACAACACAATGACACCATTTTTCATCTTTCATGTCCTTGAACTCATCATCTTGTTCAAATTTAACCCTAAAATTGCAATATTTCAATAAAATCCTTTTGTTCTACATGTTTCAGTAAAAAAAAATGTAAAAAAAATGAACTTTGCATTAACTACATTCTGCAAAAAATAAAGCCAACAGTGTCTCTGCTGCAACAAGAAGTCGTGACAAAAAGTCTAATAATAAACAGGCTGGAAGACCTCATTTTACTGCATCTAAAAAAAAATGAAATTACTGAGGCCTTGTTATTTTTACAAAAATCACCACAACTGCACCATTTTTCTGGACCAGAAACTGCAAAAACTGAAGATTTTCAACTTTCTGACGGTCCTTGAACTGATCACCTTAACCAAACTTAACCTTAAAATCATGATTTCATTAAAATCACTTTGATGTATGTTTCATTTAAAAAAAAATATAAAAAATAAACGGGCTGCACGGTGGTGTAGTGGTTAGCACTTTCGCCTTGCAGCTAGAAGATCCTTGGTTCGTGTCCTGACTTTCCTGGGATCTTTCTGCATGGAGTTTGCATGTTCTCCCTGTGCATGTTTGGGTTTTCTCCAGGTTCTCCAGCTTCTTCCCACAGTCCAAAGACATGATCAGGTTAATTGATCATTCTAAATTGTCCGTAGGTGTGAAAGCGAGTGTGATTGTTTGTCTCTATATGTAGTCCTGTGACAGACTGTTACCTGTCCAGGTGTCCCCTGCCTTTGCTCTAAGTCACCTGGGATAGACTCTAGCGTCTCCGTGACCATAATGAGGATTAAGCGGTGCATAGATAATGGATGGATGGGACAAAAAATAAAGCATTTGCATCAACTAAATTCTGTTAAAAAAACAAAAAAAACAAAAAGTCACTAAGCTGCAACCAACTGTCACAAAATAACTACAACTGCAACATTTTTCAGAGCCAGAAATTGTAGAAACATGAAAAATATTAAAATTTTGAACTTCCTGAGGGTCCTTCAAATAGTCATGTTGACCAATTCTAAGCTTAAAATTACAATATTTCTTCAAAATCACTTTATCCTGCATGTCTCATTTAAAAACTTACCAAAAGAAAACCTTGGGCACTAATTACATTCTGTAAAAAAACAGAAATTCTGCATTCCTCAGCACAGCTTTAAAGCTCTTAGCGACTCAGCTGTGACCAACAGTCACATGACAAAAAATCTGAAAAAAAACCATCCAGAAACTGCTGCTTGGAGTTCAAAAGGTTAAACTGAGACGAAAAGGAAAATCACAGGAAAAATAGTGAATCACTCACAACTACAGAACGTCAGCAACACAAAAACATCTCTCCTGCGTGTTGTTCTACTGTTACTGGATGATGAACTTTTAGGAAACAACAGGACAGCAGGCCGGATGTGGGCTACCTTGGGGCTGGTGGGGCTGTAGAGGCCTCCACCCAGTAACTGGCAATAGGTGCTCCGATCTGGGACCGGCAGCACGGGTCGGGCCACCGGGCTGGTTCTGGTCCGAGAGGCGGCGCTGGATGAGCCTGGCTGGGTGTGAATCTGGTTACTGCTGCTGGATGAGAGGAAATAAAGTCAACATGCTGCGGTCGGATTGATTCATGGAAAATCCGTCAGTAACTCCAAGCAGACCTCCTCAGAATCAGCTGATTCTTTATCTACAGTTACTTTAGTATACAGAAGGAAGCATGTTGGTTTAGACTGACACCTGGATGAATGTAGAACTGATCTGGTTGCAGTTTTTAACAGAACTCGAATGTGCTGAAAACGTCTTGAAAAAGTCATGTGTCTATCTGCTGTACTGATGAGTTATGAGGCTCAGAAATGATGGAAAAAGTCCATTAAAAAGTATAGTCTGGGGCAAATTTCTTCAGATCTGATTGGTTTTATATAGAACTCCCCATGTAAAGAATTATGTCCTAATACTGTAACAGTACGGTAGTATTGTATTAGGTTTTTGCATGGATATAGGTTTCATCTGAATACTGCATTTCTTGTATTCTGGTGAATCTTTTTCAATCAATTTGCTCATTTTCTGCATTTATAGTAGAAATTACTTCATTTATGTAAAGAAAGACACAAAATTCCATCATCAGATGAGAGCTCAAAATATGACAGAAATTGTATTAATTTAATTCTGTTTTTCCACACTAGATTCAAAAGTTACAAGAGCTCATACATCATACGATGAATGAAAAAGCATTGAAGAATAAAGACCACTGTTGGAACCATACAGCTGCAACTAACAATTATTTTCACTTTTAACTAAACTGTACATCATTTTTTCAGTCAGTCAGGTAGTTTTTTGGTCTATATAATCTCAGAAAATGTTTTAAAATGTCAGTGTCCCAAAAATCCCATCATCAAGGAAGGAAAGAGAAAATACTCACATTTAAGAAGCTGCAATCAGAAAAGTTTGGCTTTTTTTCCCAATATAATGATTCAAATTGATCAACTAATTATTATAATACACTTTAGAAGTAGCATCCTATAAGAAAATCACAGAATTTGGACTGTAAAATGAGCTGAAAGTAAACTGATTAAAAGAAGCTAATCAGAATCTCTCAAAGATTAGACCTCGTGTACGTCTGCTTCTATAAATGCATGAGAAATAAACAGTAACCGGCCAGTCTGGTCTAGCAGCTTCTCGCTAGCGACATATTTCTGCTGCAGAAACCTTCCAGAAAAAAACCTTAAAAAACACACCGACCTGTTCATGACTCCGAGGCCGTTGAGGTTCAGGGCCGAGGCTGCCATCCCCGCGGCCGGGCCAGGGGCTCTGAGCGCTGGGGACACATCGGAGAAAGTCCCCTGGAGCTGCAGGGAGGTTCAGGGTTTCATCTGCATCCAGACTCTGGGAAAAGAAAGAAAACGACCACCAGACTTCATTCTACTGCATCTAATCCCTCGAAGTCGTTAAAGACATGTTATATTTGGACAATTGCATCGTTTTTCCGGACCCAGAAACTGCAAAAACAGAAGATTTTCAAGTTTCTGAGGGTCCCTGAACTCATCATCTTAACCAAATTTCACCTTAAACTCATATTTCATCACAATCCCTTTATTCTGATTGTCTTATATAAAAATTCAACAAAAATGGCCAGAAGGCTGCATTAACAAAATCAAAATTATCAAAATTATTAAAGGTATGTTATTTTTACAAAAATAACTGCAATTATATCATTTTTCAGAGCCAGAAATTGCAAAAACAGAAGTTTTTCAGCTTTCTGTGGGTCCCTGAACTCATCATCTTAACGAAATTTCACCTTCAAATCATATTTTATCAAAATCACTGTCACACTTTAACGAATAGCCAAAAATAAACTCTGTGCACTAATCATATTCTTTTCTTTTGTTTCATTTTTAAAAATGTCAAAAATAAACAGTTTGAATAAACGACGCTGTGCAAAAAAATACAAAAAATCTGTGGTCTTCAGCACATCTTAAAAGCCAACAGTGACTCTGCTGCGACAAGAAGTCATGTGACAAAAAACATAATAATAAACAGACTGGAAGAGCTCATTTTACTGCCTCTGAAAAACTTGAAATTACTAAAGCCTTGTTAGCTTTACAAAAATCACCACAACTGCACCATTTTTCTGAACCAGAAATTGCAAAAACTGAAGATTTTTAACTTTCTGATGGTCCCTGAACTCATCATCTTAACCAAATTTAACCCTAAAATCATGATAGTTCATCAAAATCACGGTCACACTTTAACAAATAGCCAAAAATAAACTCTAAACTAAAAATTCAACAGTTTAAATTAAAAATGTATTAGTGACTCAGCTACAACCAAGATTCATGTGACAAAAACTATAATAATAATCAGGCTGGAACAGTTAATTTTACTGCATCTAACCCTTTAAACTAATAAAAATCAAAGTAAAAATGAAGAACATTTCCTTCTAAAAAAACAAAAAAAAGCACAGATAATAAAAGCAATCTCTCACTAGACAAAGAAGATTTTATTCATGCAGGGCTGTTGTTAACCCAAAATAAAGATATCATTGTTCCTCCCGAAATAAAGTAAAGCAAAAATGACAGACAGAAAAAGAGCCGACAGAGATGAAAGGAAAAACAAGAGTCTGGCTTTTCTGCTTTTTCATAAAAGCAAATTTGTACAGCTCTCATTTGAATCAAACAGCTGGATTATTACAGATGCAGCAGTGATCATTTT
Organism: Amphiprion ocellaris; assembly: GCF_022539595.1. Lineage (NCBI taxonomy): Eukaryota > Metazoa > Chordata > Actinopteri > Pomacentridae > Amphiprion > Amphiprion ocellaris. The sequence goes on along the minus strand of NC_072777.1, from coordinate 26,849,932 downwards.
GCTTTTTATTTTACATACAGGTGAGTATAATTTCTTCCAGCAAAAGGAGGACTAAAGTTCAAACTCTGCTCGATCCTGCAGCTCCGTTTGTTTGAGATTTGCTCCAGAGTCTAAAAATAATGAAAAAAAGGTCAAGGTAACATTCTTTCAGGGAGAAAAATGAGGGAAACGCATGGAAAAGGCCAGAAAGATGGAGGGAGGGAGAACAAGAAAGGCAGAGTGAAGCAGGAAAGATAAAGAATTAAACACAGAGAGGGGTAAAGAAAGAGAAAAATATCCAAGAATAGAAGAAAAAGATGGAGAAAAGGTTCAAATGTGATTATGGAACTGTCTTAAATTGATTAAAAATGTTAAGTGAAAGAGAATTTATCCACTATTTTTGGTCAGATTTAGTCCAGAATTTGGTGATTGGCACATTCTTTATTCTAATAAAACAATTCATAGAAGAAAATAAGAAGCTGCTGTTGTTTTAGGATCATTTCACCCAAAATAAACCAGTATAATTTGCGAATATTCAGTCCAAAAACCAAAACCGAGTCAGCTGAGAGCTCCAGATTGAATTCCATGGACACACTCTGGCTCCATTTACAATCGCGCCACATAGACTTTCATTCAGACTTTGTATAATAGCTTGTGGTATCGCGTCCTGCATGCAAATCAGCTTCAGTGTGCAGCACCAGCTGATGGATGGAGTCTGAATGGGCAGCAGACGGTTGACTTTCAACTCAGAAAGCAAAGTATCAATCAGTGAGATGCTTTCTGGTATTTAATTCAGACAAAAGACTGATTATAGAGTTTACAGTCAAATTAATGAGTCTAATCTGTGAAATCTCAGTCCTGATTGCAGGCATTTTTTTTGTATTATGAGGTTTTAAATACAAAGCTCTCATCTGAAAAAGGAATTTATGAGGAGTGAAAGTAAACATTGAGTATATTTTCTTTCATATCAAGGCTTCTTTTAGAGAAACTCTAAAGAAGTAGCATTGTCTCCTTTCACACACCTTCAAATTTTGCTTTGATGAGTAAAAATACATTTAATTGTGGAGTATCTGAAAGTGTAATTAAGTGCATATACTGGGAAATGTGTTGAAGTTGCAGCCAAACGAACAAATACTAGTAACTGTGGTTCTGACAGATCAGTCATGAGAGTTCAGGAGCTGCCAAATCGGAGCATCTCAGGTGATATATGGCAGATTTTTACTCATATTTTTAAAGCCATGACAAATCACTACACAAAGATGTGAAATTACCACAAAAAGATCCATATTTGGCACAAAAAGATGCAAAAATCACCACAAAGGACGTAAAATCACCACAAAAAGATGCAAAATCACCACAGAAAGGTGAAAAATCGGCACAAAAGACGTAAAACCAAAATAAAAAGATGCAACATCACCACATAAAGCATCAAAATCACCACAAAGAGATGCAAGATCACTATTAAAAAATGCAAATTTGCCACAAAAAGATGCAACACTACAACAAAAAGACAGAAAATCACCAGTGAAAGAAGATGCGAGAGCACCACATAAAGATGCAAAATCACCACAAAAACATACAAAATCACCACAGATAAATATAAGATCACTACAAGACGGAATCTTTGCACAAAAAGATGAAAAATCTCCAAAAAAGGCGCAAATCCCCACAAAATAATGCAAGCTCACGACAAAAAGATGCAAGATCACAATAAAAAGATCTGAAATCGACACAAAAACATGCAAACACACCACAAATAAATGATACATGTTTATTTTCAGAAATCATAGGAATGTGTGTAGATTGTCTGCTTCCAGTTTGTTTCTATCATGTCAGTAGAAAATAGGATCCAGATTCAAATGATTTAAAATGCAGCAAATATTAGATTTTAATGTTCATTTAGAACTTATTTCGGCAAATAAAGAAAAAAAAATCACAAAAAGATGCAAAATCACAACCAAAACTCAAGATGTCACGAGTTCCTTTAGTTATGTTTTTTAAAAAAAATTGAATTTAATTGGGTTAATAAGACTGCAGGTAGAGTCACTCAGTGCTCTGTGGAACATTTAGTTCATCTACAGACAACCTGCTGATTTTTAGCTTCGGCTTCAGTTCATTTTAGCTCTTTATTCCAGTAAACTGGCAGTTTGTGCAGCTGATCATGTGGCAGAAACACACTGTAGATTATTAATCACACTCTCTCGTGACAGTACTGTTAACTAAACTAAACTGTAGCCTCCGTTGTTTTTAAATCAGGCGTGTCTCAGATCTTTCTCCGTCCAGTTCTGGAGCTCTCTGAAGCTCCCCGGTGTTCCTGTCATGTGCTGAGCTGCCTGAAGCTGCTTCGGTTTGTGTTCCATTAAAAATAAGTTGAGACATCAGGTCGTGAACCGTAGCGTAAACACGGGATTTCCTTATTGGGGAGTGACGCAGTTAGAGAGCAGCTTTCTAACTTAAACAATCGCTGCTTGTTTCCCACCGACATGCATGAAGTTTAAACGACACAATGTTCTGCAGAAGACGAGGGGAAGTCTGAGAGGAAAACAGGGAATAATGGACAGAGAGCAGCAGAGAATGAGGAGGAATCAGAGGTGTTTACAGGCTATTTTGGTTCCATTGTCTATTCTGAGTCTTTCATGCAGAAGTTAGTGTGTTTGCTGTCTGTGGAACGGAGCAGAGCAGCTAATGAAGCAGCACCACACACCACAAAACATTTTCACATTCAGGCTGCACATGGTGAGCTGCACAGTTTCCCCTGTTTCTACTAAAAGACAGCTCCAGATATTCTCAATTCTGCGCTTTGAAAAAGGTCCAATTTCTCCACAGGGATCATCAGACTTAGCTGAAATATATCAGGAAAAGGTACGAAAAGCAGATATTTCTCAAAACCCTCTAACAGAGAGCATCTATCGCACCACAGTAGCCTAAAAAAAAAAGAGGTATTATATGTAGAAATACACAACAGTATGTATCTTTGAAAGAAAATTTATAACAAAACAGAAAGGAATTCAAACGACTTATATCTGAAGGTTACATTTGGTGAGTCGGACTTAGAGGATTTAGAATTCATTTAGGCTAGTAAGACTTACAAGTTCTGGACAGATGCAAAATCCCCACAGACAGACCCAGAACCTCGACAAAAAGATGCAAATTCACAACATAAAGGTGCAAAATCACTACAAAAACATGCAAATCATAACAAAAAGACCCCAAATCACAGCAAGACTTGCGAAATTATGACAAAATGATGCAAAATCAACACAAAAATATGCTCAAATCACAACAAAATGACCCAAAGTCACTACAAAAACATCCACATCATAACAAAAAGATGGAAAATCACCACAAACAGACCCAAAATCACAGCAAAAATATGCAAATTCACAACCTGAAGGTGCAAAATCACCACAAGAAGACCCAAAAGCACAGCAGAAAAATTTAAATTTACAACATAAAGATGCAAAATCACCACATATAGACTTAAAATCACGACAAAAAGTTGCAAAATTTTGCCAAAAAGACTTGAAAAATATCTATCTTTGGGAAAAAAGTTCCAACAAAACAGAAAAAAATTCAAACAATAACACAAATTTAGTTTCAGCAATCCCTGCCTATTCACAGTACGTATCCAACCTCAATTTATTCATTTTTTTTACTTTTCATAAAATACATACTTGATTAAAAAAAAAAAAAAAAGCTGAATCTTCTGCACCCCAAAGATTTTTAGAGGCATGCTGGGAATTTGCTACAATTAAATTAAAAACTAGTTGGTCAGAGGAGATAAAGACTAAACTTTTATGGGGAAATAAAAAAAAAGAAAACTCGAATTAAAAGGTAAAATTGATCATTAATTGATGAGTTGAACATTTAATTTTCTTCATGCATCGTAATAAACTTGATCATGTTGCAGTTAAGGCGAAACCAAAGGTACCTTAAGTCTGTTTTTCAACAGTTTAACTAAACTTAAGGGATAACTTAAGTTTAAGACCAAGATAAGGAGAAATCCTAAAAGTTACTTAACCTTGGTCGGTTTAAAAAGCATGTTATCTTTTTTAAAAATCGCAAAAATAATTCTATTTATCATCCAGAAACTGTAAAAAAAACGAAAGACTCATCTTATATTCAGTGTTCCAGCGGTCTTTGAACTACTCATCTGTTCTGTTCCATTAACATAAAATCATCATATTTCACTTAAACGTTGTATTTAAAAAGCAGCCAAAAATAAACCCCAAGCACTAACCACATTCTGTAAAAAACTAAAAATTGTGTGATTTTCATCAAAACCATGAACACATCAGTGACTCCGCTGTGACCAACAGTTCCATGATAAAAATTCATGGACTATTTAGCTGAACTGCAGGCAGTGTTCACACAGAGAATAGAGAGAGAAGTGTGAAAACAAACACAAAATGTCAGTAGTTAAATATCTGTAGCATGTAGAGTCAGTATTCCTGAAGTATTGGTAACACCTGTGGGCACTTGAAAACTGTTGTACATGTTGATTCCATTTTTTTTTTATTTTTTTGTAAAATAAATGATCAAATAAATAAATTTTTTTTTTGTTGTCTATGACCTTTTATCCATGTCATTCTGCAAAAGAGACATTTCTGAGTTTCCACAAAGGTGCAGGACTTTGTATTGAGAGTGAGCAAAGATGTGACAAGCGCAAAGACACCCAGAAACTACTCAGGACTCTAAAATAATATGCTTTTTTCCTGCATATAAGAATTTTTGCCGCTTCGCAAAGAGGTTTAACCAGCAGTGAAAAGGGGGGAAAAAAGAAAAAAATCACTAGGATGACCAAAATGCTTAAAAAATAAAATACAAGAAGCAGTTCACCAGTTTATTAATTGGTGTGTGATTTACTAAAGCATAATATATGGCATCACAGGAGTGCCATAATAAAAGATAAATCTGGTTTTAAAAAAAGGAAATAAATGTGCAAATATAAAAAAGAATAAATAAAAAACAAATCTGTTAAAAAATAAGGAAATAAATGTGTAAATATAAAGAGGAAAAAATAAAAAAATAATTAATTAAAAATATGGTAATATAACGGTAAATTTTCCTTTGCTTTTTCCTTTTGTTTCTCTATTTTTTTATTGCTTTTTCCATTTTTTCATTGCTTTACTTGATGGACTGAGCTGTCAATCAAATGGCTTTGGGCGGGGCTTTCTGTCCAGGGTGAGTAGTCAATACCTATAAAAAAATTTTTTTATAAAATGGGAAAAACTAAGTGAAAAGGGAAAAGCAAAGAAAAAAATTTACCTTTATATTTCCAGATTTTTTACTTTATTTTTTATTTTTCTATTTATTCGTCTTTGTACTTACACATTTATTTCCTTCACAGATTTTTTTAAATTTATGTATTTCTCTTTATATTTACATATTTATTTCCTTATTTTTTAACAGATTTATCTTGCATTATGGCACTTCTGTGATTCCATAATGATATACATTTTTTGTTTAGTAAAGGGTCAAAAATAACAGGGAAATGTCGACATTTCTGTCAAATGAACTTACAAACACTCATTGCCTTTACTGCACATGGACTAATCAGGTTTATTACTGTACTCTGTCGCTGAGAAGGAAAACCCCTGATTCTCCCCGAGCAAATGTTAACATTCCAACCATATTTAAGAAGCTACTAATACAGCAGCCATTTAACAGGTCAGTCAAGCATGAAATCACCTTGATCGTATCTGTAAACAGTGAAAATATGTAAACTTTTAAGACGAGACACTAGGCAGACATCATCTGTATGAGCCTATAAAGGCTTTCAAATAAAATACCAGCACTGGGACTAAATAATTACACAAAAAAATATTTTAGTCTGAAAATGTTTAATAAAAATAAATATAGAAGGTTATATGTATAAATTGAAGTTGTTCTTTTGCCCAATGAATGAGAATTTTGGAAAATCTTTGCATTTCTTGTCTCCACTAAAGCCACACGGTATATTGTTTAAGCATCAACACTGCAGGAAGTGAATGTGAATTAAGGGAAATTAACTCAAACATTTAATGCTGCAACTTCTTTGCTGCTTAATACAAAAAGAAAAGTCATTTTTGGTGACAAACGTACAAGAGAAACCTGCCTGATAGAACACGATTTACTCTGATTTGGGGGTTTTTGGAGTTCATTCAGTGGATTCACATGCACACAGCAAAATAAGAGGAAGATCTGCTTGCAACAAGAAACAAAAGATCCATTTTATAAAAATACTTCAGCTACAGAAAGGATGATAGTTATGGAATCACAGGAGTGCCATAATAAAAGATAAATCTGTTAAGAAATAAGGAAATAAATGTGCAAATATAAAGAGGAACAAATAAAAGAATAAATAAGAAATAAATCTGTTAAGAAATAAGGAAATAAATGTGCAAATGTAAAGAGAAATAAATAAAAGAATAAATAATTATAAAAATCTGTTCAAAATGAGGAAATAAATGTAAATCTAAAGAGGAACAAAAAAATGAAGTAAAAATATGGAAATATAAAGGTAAATTGTGTCTTTGCTTTTCCCTTTTCCTTTTGTTTTTTCTGTTTTTTTTTTTTTTTTGCTTTTGTTTTTTTTCAGTTATTGACTACTCACCCTGGACAGAAAGCCCCGCCCAAAGCCATTTGATTGACAGCTCAGTCCATCAAGTAAAAGCAAAGGCAAAAAGGAAAAAGCAATGACAAAATAGAAAAACATAAGGAAAAGACAAAGGGAAAAGGGAAAAGCAAAGACAAAATTTACCTTTATATTTCCATATTTCTTTCATTAATTCATATTTTTTTATTTATTCCTCTTTATATTTACACATTTATTTCCTTATTTTTTAACAGTTTAATTTTTTTGTTTATTCTTTTATTTATTCCTCTTTATATTTACACATTTTTTTCCTTTTTTTCATAGATTTATCTTTTATTATGGCACTCCCATGATTCCATAGTCAGTGTCCAAAAACAGGTTGTTTGTGTGAAGCACCTTGTATTTGCTGCAGCCACACAAAGTAACACAACTAATTTGTTTGAGCATTTAAATCAGCAGCACAAAGCTCTGAATGCTATTCAAAGCAAATAACTATTCTGGACGCCTCTACCAGTGTTACATTACATGAGAAAGCTTCCAAACTGCCTTTTTCTAGCATTTTTTTTAGTAATCTCTTATTTCCAATGCAGGCACTCTTCTTTACAAAATCGCCCCAAGCTTTCTAAAATCATTAATTCTTTTCAAAACAGAAGAAAAATGAAATATTGTCACTCCCCCCCAATATCATACAGCCACCAGTGTTCCATCACAATAAAATTAGGCGTATTATAATTAATCAGGAGAGAAATGAGGTTTTCTGCAATTAGGTGGAAAAAAATATTTGCATAAATCAGCAATTAACCAAAACAGGTTGGAAAAAATCTGCAGAAATCCGACGTGGTGCATCCCTGCAGATTTTAACAAACAGTCGAGTCTCTAGTAGCAGCTCCTTCAGAGTGTTTGTGTGTTTGTGGTTTAGTGAGTAGGACTGAAACAAACTGTCCAGCTGCCTACACAAGTGGGCAACAACCTAAAACACAACAACATGAGAGCTGACCAAGGAGTTTACAAGTTGTTCACGATGACTCTTCTGTTTGTTGGAGATTTTTACCGCAGTGTTTCTGCTCATTAAATATATTACTGTGGGTGAAGCTGCACATGGAAACGCACCAGTTATTTATGGTAATAGTGGATTTTTATGGGAACTCTTGTCAAAATAAAGCAAAAACTGACATTCCTGCATGATTTTAAAACCCTACCATTAGCAGTTTGTCATCAGAGATTCCATAAATGTCAATAAATATCTGAATATTGCAATTATTTAAAAAAAAAAAGCACAACAGAAGATGTTATCTTTGCCTATATTATGAAATAATGAAAGCTCAGTGATGCATTTTAAGCTCAGTGGTTCCCAAAGAAGTCAAATAAATAAATAAATAGAGCTGCAACAACCAGCTGATCAATTGGTTAAACAGTGCTAAAGTCAAATTTGAGGTAAATATTTGACACTTTCAGAGTTTCTAATATCAGGATTTCATATTTTGGGATTTTGGACTCAGAGCTGCAATGATTAATCAGTTAGTCAACTATTTTCATCATCAATTTATTGGTTTGTGGGATTTTTTATTTTAAGAAAAACTCTAAATTCTCTTATTCCAGCTTCTTTAATGTGAATATTTTCGACTTTCTTTTCTCCACTGTGACAGCAAACTGAATATATTTGGATTGTTGTGGTCAGAGCAAGACATTTGAGGAAACACTAATCAACATTTTTCACCTTTTTCTGACATTTTATAGACCAAACAAGTAATTATTAAATTAAACAATCCAGAAAATAATCACCACATTCATTGACGATGGAAATAATCATTATTTGCAGCTAAAATTGGACTTTTTGGACAAAATAAACTGACATTTAATGTGGTTTGTGCATTTGTGACCATTTTCAGACTAAATGAATAATCAAGAAATAACTGGAAAATAAATCAGTAATAAAAATATATAATAAATACTGCAAGAATTAGGTTCCTGTAGTCGGTTCGGTTTTGGATTTAGTCTGAGACAATCCTTGTTTAATCAATCAACACTGATGTATCAGGTTATAATAGCATTATTACTAATGGTAAATCTGTATTTAAAGCAGCTGTGTTAACATTGCAGCAAACCAGGGCCACAATTTAAACATTTATTTGAGGCAAATTTGCATGAAGCTCAAACTAAATTTGCAAAAAATCTGGAAAAACTTGAGTTTTAGTCATTTGAATGTCAATATTTGAGTTTCAGCTCTGCAGCGTATTTATCTTTTGTTATATACAGCCACTGGAAGCTGAAACAAAAAAGGGTAGATAAGACATTTGGGAATGATTCAGCTTTGATACGTGGATTCAGATGCCATAAAGTGCTGCTGAGCTCCAACCTTAGCTGTGTAATGCTGAAAATGTGGAATATATGGATGGATTTACTTGGAAACTCTCCAAACAGTAGCAATAATTCTCCCAATCATGCCAAACTTTAGCTATGTAACGCCAAAAAAAAACCCCAGCAATATAAGGTGCTTGGCCAGAAAAATAAGGACACGTTTATTTTAAAGCTTGAACAGCAGTATTTCTAGACCAATAATGATCTTCATGTACTGCATTTAAGTGCAATAAACGACTAAAATGCGCTCAGGTCTGCGCTGTATTTACTTTCTGCTACAAAAGGCTGTTAAAGCTGAATTAGAAAGATTAGATAAGGCATTGAAGAATGATTCAGCTTTGATAAGTGGATTCAGTTCTGCATTCAGATGCCATAAAATGCTTTCAATTCCAACCATATCTCTGTAATATTGTAAAATAACGATATAAGGTGCTCTCCATCACTACGCGGCTGCTTAATATTCACAAAATCATTGGATTCAGATGCCATAAAATGCTGCCAAGTGCAACCTTTAGCTATGTAGTGCCAAAAAACAGCAATACAAGAAGGAATTTATTTGAAAACTCCACAAATAGCAATATTTTTAGGCCTAGAATCACATCCGTTCACTGCAAAGAGTGCAAAAAATAACTAGAATATGCGCAGTTTTGCATCGTATTTACATTTTGTTACAAACAACTGCTGAAAGCTGAATCAAAATGCTAAATGAGGTATTTGGGATCGATTCAGCTTTGATAAGTGGATTTAATTCTGGATTCAGATGCCTTAAAATGCAGCCAATTTCAATTTCAGCTATGCAAACTGCTTTATAAAGTGCTTGGCAGCTTGAAATTTAAAAAAAAATCATTAAGGATGAATTTATTTAATATCAAAATAGCAGTATTGTAATTATTGGCTAACTCCAATCTTTAGCTATGTAATGCTGAAAAGAGCAATAAATGGATGTATTTATTCGGAAACTCATTTTGTTACATACAGCTTGTACAAAACGGTTGAATAAGGTATTAGGGAATGATTCAGCTTTGATAAATGCATTTAATTCTGCATTTAGATCCCTTAAAGTGGTGTCCGACTCCAGCCGTAATGCTGAAAAACAGCTTTATATGGTGTCTTTATCTATGCACGGCAGCTTATTCACAAAACTCATTAAAAATATGGATGTTTAGGATTTAATTCTGGACTTGGATGCCTTAAAATGCTGCCGAACTTCAACCTTAGATATGCAACGTTGAAAACCAACACTGAGGATGAATTTTTTGAAAGCAGCAGCATTTCTGGGCTTACGATGCTCGTTATTTGCTGCATTAAAGCATAATAAAAAGCTGTAATGTCGCCAGCTCTGCATCATATTTACATTCTGTTGCATACAGCTGAAACAAAAAGGGTAAATAAGGTATTTAGGATTGATTCAGCTTCGATAAGTGGATTTAATTTTGTATTTAGATGCATTAAAATGCAGAAAATGCAACCTAAACTCATGAAAAGACTCTCGAAAAGAAGAAAATTAACTTAAAATATGGACGAAATTACACATAAACTCTTCAAATTGTTTGATTTCCCTCTCACTAAGAGGATGTCCAGGCCCATAAATGTGGAAACTCTCCTTCATTGCATTAATAAAGAGTTTTAATGTGTTGGGGGGGGGGGGGTCCTGGCTGACAGCAGGCCGGTGATCTCCTACCTCAGCCCGCTCCGGACTCTCCGAGCCTCCCGGGACGCTCCTCGGTGATCTGAGAGGCAGATCCAGGCAGAAAGAAGCCGAGGATGAAGCTCCTCTGTGCGCTGCTCAGCTAAACTTCTCCTCCTGCTGCTGCTGCTGCTGCTGCTGCTGCTGTGCGCTCTGAGCTGCTTCCAAAAACTCGCTCGACGTGCTCACCGGTTTCTCTTTCTTCACTTTTTTTTCCACCAAAAATCCTCCTTCAGGGAAAAAAAAGGGATTTCAGAGTGTTTCTGTTCCACGGGTGTCTGAGTGTTTTCAGGAGAGACTCCGAAGCGTTTCAAGGCTCAGAAACGCTGCGTTGCTCTGCGCTCCGGATGGATAATGTTAGTTTTTAGCGGAGGTTTTGCTGTCATGTGCTGCTGGAGCTCGTAGTGAAGCGATGTTTGTCTGAGAGTCTGAAGGCGGAAGCGACGAGACCGACTCTCTCTCTCTCTCTCTGTGTGTTCGTGTGCGTGCGTGTGTGCGTGCGCGCGTCTCGGTTCACTGGCTGTATTTTTTTTTAAACTGAAAAGCTGAGCGCGCACCAGTTGCGGGGAAACCCTCTGTGCGTAATTAGCAAGTTTACGCATGCACAAAGCGTGTGCGTAAAGTTCACTGGAATAAAAAGTGAAAATCTGCAGCCGTGCGGTTTTCACTTCTAATTCAAATTTGCTTCATTTGGCTCGACAGTGATTCAGCACAAACAATGTCAGTATATACAGGAATGCAGTAGCAAAAGCTAAACACAGAACAGACAAGTATTTTTAGATGCCTTTAGGAGTGTATGGGAAATGTTTTAAACTGCTTTTTTATTAAATACTTTTTTATTCTTGATGCAGTTGCAAACTGCAAAACAACCCCAAATTAAAATTAATAATTATTTTTAAGTAGAGTTATTCAAGTCATCTGTATTCCTGTATTTTCTTAAACCCAAAATATCTGCTATTGTGGCATCACTGTAAGAGTAGATATAATGATAATAATTCCTCTACAGAAGGACCCTGATGTTCTTTGTAATGAAATGGAAAAACTACAAAATGAGTGGGAAAATGTTGGAAAATATTTTAAAAATCCTGGAAAAAACAATAATATTAGTGGGATATTTACTCATGAATGATGTCTTGCCAGTTTCACTTAGTGTAACAGTGTCTATATGTACACTACTGGTCAAAAGTTTGGACACACCTTCTCATTCAATGCTTTTTATTTATTTATTTATTATAGAAACTTAAGTTCAGATAGTTTACAAGTACCTCAAAAAAGTGCTATTCTCCACAAGAGTGCAACTAAGATGACAAATAATGTGTTTTTTTTAACAGTCAACAGTAAAATGAAAAATTTTTCTGCAGTTTTACAAGTTATCTGTAATTTAAAACATGTAAAATTACAGTTTCAGAGTGATTTAGCATTTTTTTTAGTCCTTTACATACATCTTTCTATCAAATAATGGCAAATCAGTAAAAATGATTATATTTGTAGCTCATTTAAAACAGTGAAATGCTGTGTAATTTTACAATTTTTTCCTTTTTTTTAATCGTAACCTGGAAATGAACACTTTTATCTGTGATTTTGATTAGGTGGAAGTAAAAATAGTGGTTTTTGTTGTAGTTTTTGGATGTTTTTCTATTGTATTTTCTGAATTCTTCATGACGAATCATTGCCACAAGATGCCATCAAAACATGTTTTTTATTCTAATGCACAGATGAGAACTAGTTTACTGGACGGAAACTGCTTCTAACGTGTATTTATTGCATTTATTTAATGTCACAAAAGCTGCGACTGTGTTAAGTTCAATAAATTAAGTATAACAATAAAAATAATTTCGACAAAACAAAGAAAGATTTTTCTGTAAACAGTCTCTGACATTTGAACAGGTCATATGTGGCTCAGGAGCAGCATCTAAGAACTGAACATATGCAATAGACTTAAAGGAATAATTGCACATTATTACAACAGATACAGAAAATGCAAAAGCACATGACTTCAGTCCTATAATTTTAGGTGGAACATCAGATCCTTCAGGTTGACTGTGTGACAAAATGAAAGGCCCTGAACTCACACACAGGTGATCTGAATTACTCTGGATAATTAGATCTGTGGAGCTGCACTGGAAAATCTGACGGATGGTAATGACAGCGGTGAAAATAGAGACGTCCGAGTGGGAGAAAAACCTGCAGAGTGTGGAGAAGACGTCTAATCAGGGAATATAAGTGAAAACATCTGTGAGGGTAGTGAACTGTGGGTCTGTGGGGGATTTAAGGTGGCTTCAACCAATCACGAGGACCTTTGTCAAACTCTATTTGTGGTAGATTTATAGTTGCGTTTGGAGGGAGACACATTTGGATGCACATGTTAAGAATAATTTAAGTTGACTGATGACTTGTGACATTTTGGTGGTTTTATGATGCTGTGCTGGTGTTATTTTTTTGTTTTTCTGGTTGAATAAAGGTTAAAAAGGAAAAAGTGATTGAAATTGAAGTCGAAGTGGTGTTTATTCATAGTGCATTATAAGAAGCTGCTACAAAGAAATCATTTAAAATATACAGACACTCATGCAATGACCAGCTGTCTGTTTACTTAGTGTTTGCATGTCAACATAGAGTTATACTGCTGGAAATTGTTGATTTGAATGTCGCCGGAAATGCAGCAACAGTAAAATGAATACTTCATCCACATGTTACAGCAACTTTACAGAGTGACAGAGACATAAATGATGGTTAATTGACCAAAATTTTAAAAAAGAAATAATATTTGTATTATTTTAGTTAAATTAAGACGTGGTTTACAGAAAAATCCTAAGCTACTTTTGCAAATGTTTTATTTAGCCAGTGTGTTTAAATAGCTTGGATACATCTGAATACGGGAAAATGTGTATATTTTATGACTGCTGCAACATTATTTGTGTCACGTCATTGTTATTTACAGTGCCGATAAGCATCACCACATCATGATGCTGCCTCCACCGTGTTTCACATCATGATGCTGCCAGTTTCTTCCAGTTAACTTCAGAGTCGCCCACATGTCTGGCAGCAATGACAAATACTCAGATGTTTAATGGATGTTGGCCCTAAAGAGACTTGATGCAGCATAACTAATGAGTCTGAGGTATGGCTTTACCTGGACTGTTTTATCAGGGGTGGAGATGTTGATCAAAATGCCAATTTTGTTGCTAAATGAGAGTCATGCTGAGATGATGAAGGCTGTGAATGTTATCAGAATGGACACACCTCTGTGACATTATTTACTGTAGATACAGTTTCTTTTCTTTAGATCTATAGATAGACCTCTTCACTTGTTATTTTGGACTTTGTCCATCCTGGAGATTAATTCAACTCCACGAACCTGTAAATACATTGCAAGTATATACACCTATTATTAAATATCCTCATGTTTCTGCACCACCCTTAGACAGGGAATAACAGGGTGACATGTTAGTATTATGAGGACACCACCAAACACACTAAGGTATCTTCATAATGTCTGACACTTAAGGCTAAACATTATAAGGAATTTACTAAATGGCTGTTTTGTTCAGCATATTTTATTTCAAGGGAACCTTAACTTCAAGGAAAATCTTAAGGAGTTTGGTGCAACAGTTTAGCAAAACTGGAGGATTTTTTAAGAGGATAAGGATACTTGCAATGATAAATTCAGGAAAAATTTAAGGAGTTTTAAAGGTGTTTTTGTGCAACTGGTTTTATTCTAAGGACATTTTAACTTTACCAAAAAGTTAAATGAAGGTGTTTCATGCAACAATTTTGCTAACTTTAAGGAACTCCAGACAACAGCACACAACTAGTGATGTGTGCTGCTCTAAGAGCCGAGGCTTTGTGGTGAATCAGAAGAGTCGACTCCCAACTCTTTTCTTTTTGTTGCTCAGCTCTCACTCAGTCCCTCAGCTCTAGTCACGGCAGACCTTTGTTTTGACTGACAGCATGGCAACCATGCAGCCAATCAACCTTCAACTCTTTAGTGCAGGTACAGGTAATGTATGCATGGAATTATGTTCAGTTTAAATGATTAGAAAGATGTAGTTTGCAGACAGAGATTCCTGCACAGAGAACAAACCGTAAGTACAAAAGATAGAAGACACAAAGTTCATTAACCCTCCTGTTGTCCTCGTTTACGGGCACCAGAAAATATTGTTTCCTTGTCTGAAAAAAGTCCAAAAATTCAGCAAAAAAATTCACCAAATTTCAGAAAATTTGCAAAACATTCAGGAAGAGAACTGCAATAATTCCTTAAAAGTTTACCTTAAAAGTTTTATTTTTAAAAAATCCCCCAAATTTGGAAAGAAAATTTTTGTAAATATTTTCAAAAAATGAGTAAAAATCTTCCAAAAAAATCCTAAAAATATCTAAAGTGGTTACATATATATCAGTAAAACTTCCAATATTTTCTTTAGAACATTCTTTAGAATTTTCTTAAGAAACATTTTTAACATTTCCTTTTTCCACCAAAAAATGTTCAAAGATTTCCCCAAAAAAGTTGAAACTGTGGACATCAGAAGTTTCACTGTGAAAATAGATGTTTTTTTTTTCCACATTTTCAAACTTTTAATTGGGTCAATTTTGACCCACAGGACAACATGAGGGTTAACTGCAATGGTAGCAGAGGAGCCCAGTGCATCATGGGAAGTCTCCCATCAGTCTGGGCTTGTAGCAGCATAACTCAGGGATGGTTCAGGGTCACCTAAGCTATTTTAAAAGGGAACATTTTAAGCATAATCATAAAAAAGAGCCAGTTTCTGCCTCCTGATATACAACCGTGTTTAGTTATGAAAAGCTTTGTATAGGAGAAGGATTTTAAAGTGTTCAGTTGGTGACCTTTAGGGACCTTCTGTCTTCCCTCCTGTGGTGAACCATCCCTGACCTTGTTCCATGTAGGTACATTTTAATGTGCAGGTTTCTGACCAAAGTTGCTTCCTGCGTATTTTCCATGACATGTCCTGCTAAAAAAACAAAAAACTGTAGAAAAACCGTGAAAGCAAAGAAAGAAAGAAAGAAACAAAGAAAGAAAGAGCTTACTCAACAAAAGCTGTTAAATCTGTTACATTTACAAACTGTAATAAAAAAAACATTGAAAATAACATCAGAAATCTGTTAGATCATGATATTTTCTAGCAGATTTAGACATAACAGAAGAGTGTCATTTTATGGTCACACCTTGTAAATGAACAGCTCACTATTTGTAAAGAATACAAACTGATTTTTGATGTGGAAATCATTTACAGTTTTTATTTTATAGTCAACATGTAGTAATAGTAGTAGTAGTAGTAGTAGTAGTAGTAGTAATAGGAGTATAGCTTTGGCCTGTTTATTTGTTTTGCTTTGTTTTTTGGCTCTGATTTTACCTTTGTAATTTTACAAAACTGAGAAAATCTGTTAAGTAATAGGGAGTAAATTCTTTAGCATTTTCCAGTCCTTAAGAAACACTAAACGACTCTTTGATTTAACAGTTGAAGTTTGTAAAAGATCAAGCTACCATTTATAAAAATACAGATTATTTAGATTTTTAGCCTTTTTTCTGATTAACCTGTAAATTAGAGCTTTCTATCTCTGATTTTGATTAGATGAACGTGAGAATGTCTTCTTTTTTGCAGTTTTCAGTTATTTTATGTTGTATTTACTATTTATCAATCCACTTGCTCAAATAGCAACAAATATCTACAAAATTATTTTTATTTTGGCTGACCTAAATACTGAAAAAATAGTGGAATAAAGTTGATGTCAACATTATTATTATTATTATTATTATTATTATTATTATTATTATTATGATTATTATTATTATTATTATTATTATTATTATTATTATTATTATTATTATTATTATTTGGCAGCTTTTGCCTTTTTTGTGTATTTTTTTTATTTTTCTGCTAATAGCCTCTGATTTTACAAAACAGAGATAATCTGTTAAATAATATTTTGTAAATTATTTATCATTTTCCAGTCTTTAAGAAACAGTAAACAATGTTGGAATTTTACAGTCATAGTTTGTAAAAGACCAAGCTACTATTGATAAAACTACAGATTATTTACAGTTTTGGCCTGATGTTATGGTTATTGTCTAAATTAGCACTTTTTTTTTAATCTCTGATTTTGATGAGCCAGAAATAACAATGTCAGTTTTTGTTGCAGGCTTTAGATATTTTCTTTTGTATTTCTAAATTCTTCCAAGTGTCACTGATACACAGAGCAGAAAAGCAGAATATTAATAATCAGTTGCCACAAATTTAATTTCAGTGCATTTTATACCAGGGACACAGAATGACATAATGAGATTCAAGGTCTATCTGTGCTGAGGTTTGTGTCTTGGTATGAAATACACGAGATTCTCTACATTTTTTCCATGAAGACTTGAGTATGTGACTGTAAGCGAAAAGAATGAAAAAACCAAACAAGTTCAATCTGCTACCATTTGAGGAAACCGCGTCTCATCTCACAGACAGATTTACGAACATTTTATCTCCAAGAAAGAATCTGCTGCCCAAGTCCAGGCTATAGATCTTCAAACTCTGACTTGTGCTCTTTTTTTTTTTTTTTTATTATTGGTCAGCAAAATAGTTCAAGTGAAGCTAATATTCTCCCTCATCTGTCACTCAGTGGAGTCACGTGGATTCTGGTTGCTCAAAGGAGAGCTGCTGCCCTCTAGTGGTCTATTAGTGTTTTACAACCTGGAAAAAAATTGCAGGTGATATGGCATGAGTTTGTCAGCAAACATGAATTTTTGACATGAAACACAGAACTACAATTCCTAAAGTGAGTTTCAGTGAAGCTTTTTATCATAACCTGCCTGTTGTGGTGCATTCAAGAACCAGGAATCAGCTGGTTTATTTGTACATCCAGCACATTTCGAGCATCAAACCACTTAATGTCTCACATTCTAGTCAATTTTTAGGCACTAATTTATTATCTGGTGTAATAATGGTCTTCATAAGGGGTCCAAACTCTTCCTCAGTCGTTCTACAAGTGACAAAAATCAAATATTTGCCTTTTTTCAGTGTTTTGGAGCCACTTTAAGAGTCAGCTCATAGTTGTAACATGTCAGGTATTAGCCATCGTCAGACACACACAGACACACAAAACAAACACAATCATCCTGTTTAAGCCTTTTAAAATATAACTACAGTCACACCCAGTGGTAGAAGAAGTACTCAGGCTATTTACTTAAGTAAAAGAACCAATAAGCAAAAGTGAAGTACACTGTCAATAAAAGCATGATGGTTTTAAACTATATATTTTTTTAACGATTTACTGCTTTGCACAAAATGTATCAATTTTGTTGAAGTAAAATAGCTATGAACACAACAAAATAAAGTTTGAATTTACACATTACCCATAAAAACAGGTTAAAACTGTACACGATGTCCACATTAAATGTCTATATTTAAAACAAAAAAGATAATTCATTCTTTTACAACACACAACAATTTCTTTATTGTCTTTAAATTAGTGAAAAAATAGGTATTTTACATATATTTGCTGTTATTTGACAGTAAAATTCTGTATATCAAGGGCTGAATATATGAAATATCTTCTTAAAAACTTTTTATGTACAGATTTTACCTTTTTTTAACAGATATTATCTAGTAAAATCATTGTGAAAAGTTTTAATTTAAATGTTAATCATAAAAAACGTCCACACAAAAATTAAGACTTTTACATTAGTTTTTTTTATTTATTCAAATAGTTTTTAGTGGTTTTTTGCAAATAGTTCTCTTTAAACATTTGATTGCAAAATAACGCTATTTATTTATTTGTTTGTTTGTTTATTCATATCAATTATTTATACAATATTTCTATTCTCTTGCAGCATTTGATTGTAAAATTACACTATTTTTACGGTATTTAAATCCACCAACAATATAATTGCTTTACAGATATTTGCTGTTAATTTCAGCATTATTTATTAATTTTTGAACAGTGCAGTTTTCCATTATTTTTTAACATAGATTTTCTGACAAATATTTACCTTTATTTCTCAGTTTAGAAAGTAGCAATATTTACCTCTGAAATGTAGTCAAACGGAAGGATGCAGCATCATAAAATGAAAATATTCGTGTTAAGTGCCTCAAAGTTGTACATAAGCGCAGGGCTTGAATAAAAACAAACACACATGGCTGAAACCACATTGCAGTGCAGATACAGTGACGCTGGAAGAACCAGTTTCAGAGTAAATTAGCATTTTATTACAGCCACTGATAAGCTGATGATGCCACCCGTGGGTGCACCCTGCAGAAAGCCTTCACTTTCTCCTCTCCACTGCTTGGTCTCAGTATACCTTCTTTTCTATGACAGAACATTTATCTGTCCTTGCATCAGGTTCTTCCTCCTTCCTCCTCCAGTCTTTATCCGACACCTGATCCCACGGTCTAGAGTTTCCACGCTGACAAAGAAAAGTGTAGGAGGAGGATAGCGAGGCAGAGACAGAGCTGCAGGTTGACGTTACACAAAACAAACAGGTGTGAGGTGAGAGGGAAGTGTTTGTTCTGCGTCTGAGTGGTAGTTCACATGAAGATACAGAAATCAGGAGGGAAACACTCAGCTCAGTGCAGATACTTCTTCCAGCTGGTTATCAGCTACCTGCCAGGTAAGATTCGGCTCGATGTGACTAGTTTCTGTTGTGTAATCATGAGTCTGTGCATGTCTCCAGGCTGAACGTGTGGGTTTTGTGTTTATGCATCCTGTTTTTTTGAGTTTATTGGCAGAAAAATGATAAAAAATAAATACATTTTTGGTCCACAAATGGTGGTTTGTTGGGATTGCTGAAGGCCAAATTTTGATTTACAGTGAATTTTAATAGGGAAATGGAACAAACAAAAGACAAAGGATGGTAGAGCATTGTGTTAGTGATGATAATATTGTAATTTAACAATTTCTATTTTTTAAAATCTATTTTTGTTAAAGCTGTCATATGATATCCTTGTACTCCTCACCACCAATGAGAAGCCCCACCAAAAATGGAGAGATTTTTCAGGCAGTGTTTACATGGAGAGACTGGGAGGAAAATCAAACCTACTGGATCAATAAAATAAATAAACAGTACACAGAGGATCATGCTGTTAGAAGATACATCCAGCATGGTGAAACATCTTTCTACAACTGATGTGCAGAGTAGAGAGAAAAAGTCTGTAGAAGCTTTAAACATGGAAATAGTTCATATCTGTAGTATGTGGAGACAAAACAACCACAAAAACACACAAAATGACATGAATGATATGCAAAACAACACAAACGAGACAGAAAACATCAAAAATAAGGCACAAAACAAGACACAAAAAGGCAAAATGACCACAAGCATACACAAAATAACAAAAATGAGACTCAAAACAAGATGTGAAATGACAAAATCGACAAAGACAACAACAAAAACAAGGCACAAAATGACACAAATGAGACAAAACAACAAAAATGAGACACAAAATGACACAAATGAGACACAGCATGCAAAATGACAAAACCAACACAGAAAAATGAGATGCAGAACAACACAAAATGACAATAACAGGCCACAAAATGACCCAAATGAGAAACAAAATGACACAAACGAGACACAAAAGGACAAAAATGAGACACAAAATGACAACTATGCAAAAAATGACACAAACAAGACATTAAACGACACACAGAAGACACAGAACAACACAAAATGAGAAAAACAACACAAAACAGCCAAAACAGAGCACAAAATTATATAAAATGACAAAAACAAGACACAAGATGACAAAACAAAATACAACTAGTAATACAAATAATACACAAATAAGGCACAAAATGACAAGACACAAAATGATACAAATGAAACACAAATGAGATGAAACACAAAATGATTAAAAAAATAGACAAAAAACAAGATGCAAAATGTCAGAAAAAGCACAAAATGACACAAATAGACACAAGATGACAAAAATGACACACAAGATGACAAAAAACATAGTAGAAACCACAGTGAAACTTTGTTTAGCAGTATAAGAAGAGAAAAGAATAATATCCCTGAGATCTTTTAGTGACAAAATGAGAATTAGGAACCATTAATATGGATCTTAGGGAGTCAGCAGATAAAGGCAGGAGTCTGACCATTTACAGCTTTAAAAGCTTCTCAGCCCTCCCGTTGTCTTCATTTACGGGCACCATAAAATATTGTTTCCTTGTCTGAAAAAAAAATCCAAAAATTCAGCAAAAAAATCCCCAAATTTCTGAAAATTTGCAGAACCTTAAGGGAAGAAAATTCCAATAATTCCTTGAAAGTTTTATTTTTAAAAAAAAAAAAAAAATTTGGCAAGAAAATTCTTGTAAATATTTTCAAAAAATGAGTAAAAAGCTTTCAAAAAAATCCTTAAAATATCTAAAGTGATTACATATATACCAGTAAAACTTCCAATATTTTCTTTAAGAACATTCACAAAAAAATCAACCAAAATCCAGCGAAATTTGCTGGATTTTGGTAGATTTTTTTGTGAATGTTCTTAAAGAGACATTTTGAACATTTCTTTTTTTTCCCCACCAGAAAATGTTCAAAAATTCCCCAAAAATGCTGAAAACCTGGACATCAGAAATTTCACTGTGAAAATATTTTTTTTCCACATTTTCAAACTTCAAAACGGGTCGATTTTGACCCGCAGGACGACACGAGGGTTAAACTCAGCTGTTAAACTCTCAGGTGGCTGTTTCTCTTGTATCGTCTGCAATCAGAGGTTGGAGCATGCACGACCTTTTCTAAATCTGCAACAGAAACAGATGACCTGTGAATGGTGCTTTATCGGTCCGGTCAGGTTTGCAGGATGATTGCTGACTCGTCCTTGGGTCAGAGGGCAAACTGGGCCGGGTCACTATCTGCTCCAGTGGGCAGTTTTACCGTCCAGATGGCGTCGTCAGGGTAATTCCCCTTAGTAGGGCTCGCCACTAATCCTCCACAGAATCCCTGATCTTACGTCTACATGGGGGAAACTACAGTAGCTCTCCGGCTGCAGGAGTTTCTGATAGTTTCAGCTCCGCACTTGAGAGTCGAACGAGTCAGCAGAAGGCAAAAATCCAACCTTTCTGAGGTTTTTATACTAAAAATACAGGAGGTGAAGGGTTTTAGCACAGTGGAAGAAGCGCTAGATCAGGTCAGGCTGATTAGGTGCAGATTCAAGACTTAATCTCAGTGTGGGAACCATTTATGCAGTATGGGACCTTTGACAATCAGGTACACTCTTCTGACTTATTTTTTGTGTGTATTTAGAGATTTAGCAAAGCATAGAAGTGATTTTGTCAAGTAAAATCAACTGTCAACGTACCGAGAGAGACCTTCATGCTAGCCTCAGAGCTAATAGTAGCACTCAAGAGTTAAGTTTATGTGAATTTTAAGCCATGGATGAAGGTTTTGTTTGGATTTTGGGGACCAAAAATCAAGTGTGACATTTTCATTTTAAACTCATTTCCAGGTGCAATATATCATTATCTTGTATGGTATTACTTCTAATCTCAGCATAATTGCCAGTATGACTCTTCACTGTTGCAGTCTAGTCTTATTATTGGCTTATTTATGTTATTTCAGTAATGCTGTGCACTTATTACTTTTCTGCATTTTAGGCCTCGTATTTCCGATGTTATGTCACTTAGTTTTTTTCTAAGCAATATCTGGCATCTCTATCTTATTTTATATTAACATTTTGAGGGAGATTTTTTCCAATTTACATCTCAAAAAATCTATGTCTATGATAAAAACAAGAATCTTTTAGTAGATTTATTTCAAGCCTGCAGAGCCTTTAATATTTGTGTTTCTGTATGGGTGTGTTTCCTTTCACACTGCTAACATTATGTCAATATAACTATATTAATACAGGACTGTTTGCTGCCACACCAGGAGATCTGATGTGCGTGTTGGTCTGGATGCTCAGTTTGATTACATTTTTACTCGGTAGTGATGCTACAGTTCCAATACACAACCCGAAGCCAGTGTTCTGGACAAAGAGTTTGCAACTATTGCTCATTTTACATGCACATTACTACTAAAATATGCAGCTTTTGTTCTTAGAAAACCACAAAAAACTACAGACATGCAAGCACAGTTGAATAAAATCAAAATATAATTGTGATCAGGAGTCACTTTCATTCATAAAACTGGGTTGTTTTTCCCTCTTGTGCTCATAATGTGAAATTATAACCACTTAAACCAGATTTAGCTATAATTGCATCAGATTACAGTAACACAGCTTTGACTTAGATTTTTTTTTTTAAGCGCATCCAGCTGATACAGGCAGCTGCAGCTCATAAAATAAACATGTCTCTGTGATGTGAAATAAGCCTGAGGTCTGATTTTCTGTACTCTGTGTTTGTGTGCATTCGATCCTTCACTTTGCTTCGCTGCTGGATCTTCGCTGCTTCACTCTCGGTGAGTCACAAAACATTTCTAAAAGCAATATTTTGCTCATTCAGGTTTCTCTGTACATGCCCTGTTGTGTTCATGGTCTGGTTGTTTACTCCTCCTCTTTGGTACATGTCAGATCTGCATGCTGCCTCGCACTATAAGCCAATTAGCTGAGCTTCTTTAATCTGGATGTGGGTGCTGGTTTGTATGTAAGTGAGGGTGTGTGTGTGTGTTTTCAGTGAGAGAAGCTTATGTTATGCAATGATCAGTGTGTCTTTTTATGTGTGCGATTGAAAGAATGAACTGAGAACAGACGGAATAAGTAAAAGTGGAAGAAAAAATGAGCATAACCAAATAATCAATGACTGTCTGCATCGTCATTTAAATATTTTATGTGTTACTTTTTAGCATAGAAATAAGATTGACTTCACAAATTTGCCAAACAAGTTTAAATATTATTGATGAGACCATGAAATATTACAGAATACAACAGAAGTGAGTACACCTGTGTCTACGAGTATTACCTCTAAGCAACTACGTTCGAATGACTACATTGAAAATTCAGGAGCGAAAGTAGAAACTCAATGCAGCAAAAGTGAATCCATCTTCGATCACTGAAACTAAACTGAGTCCACCTGTAGTATCCAATCAGCCTAACTTCATGAACATATTTGTAAAGTGAGCTCTGAACAGCTGAACTTTCTCAGTTTTGGACCTATGAGTTGTGTCTATCTGCATGCTTACATCATGACTCCACAGAGGAACAGAAAAATCTGATTGTGAGACGTCACAAAGATGGAAAAGGATCCAGGAAGATCAACTAATAAACAGTGAAACACGTACATCAACAGCAATCAGGAGGTAAAGAAGGAGCCATAGTACCACTAATCATGGCTGCAGTGGTCATACTTCTAAAATGACTCCACAGACAGTGAAATATTTTTACAATCTCGCTGTGAAAAAGAGATGGCTGTGGCTTCAGACTTCGCATAGGGGTTATAAGTGGAAATCAGAGTTTGAGTGAAGCTTAGGCAGTGTGAAGGACACTTCAGAACCTCAACCTCTATGGACGGAGGACAAGAAAAAAACCTGGTTGCTGCTCAGAACAGAACTGGAAGATGAAACTTGGCTAAAGAATCTGAAAAGAAGTCTGATGAATACTTGGAGAACATTATTTGGTAACGTAAAGATAAATTTGGTGGACTCAGAGTCCAGTATGTTTGGCGTGAACCTGACCAGGGCTACCAGAGTGAATGAAAAGTCCTGACAGTGAAGCACGGAGGTGGACGTGTGATTGGGGCTGATTTGGGGCTGCATAAGTGCAAAAAATGTCTGTGGATAAACCAGAATACTGGCTGACAAGATGACTCCGAGTTTGCAGAAGTTTGACACAAGTTTCTGAAATTTCAAAAGAATTAAAGTGAAACTATGACCAATATGTTTTCCAGTCTTTGGGATATTTTCATGCCAATAAGGACCAAGTGCGTCATCAAAAGTAAAGGTGGACATTTGAAGTGTTAGACAAGTGAAAGATTTAAATCTCATTATTGAAAGATGCACTGATTTTGTTGTATTAAGTTCCTGCTGTGGGACCTATATTTTTAATATAGTAAATCTGAACTGTTATTTTTTTACATTTACTCAATAATCTATAACAAACACACATGGTTGTTCTTGACCTGTTTGTTTGTAGTTTGAAAATTACAACTCTTAAATCTTTTTATGAAGCTTGATTGCTCCCTTTGGCAGCACTTCATGAAATATGCTGTCAACAACATAGTTTTAACAAATGTCTGTCACAAAAACTTCTATATTCAGGCAATTTTGTTGGTGCTACTACCTTAAAAGACCAAAGATAATGTGTGTGTCAGTGGAGGAATTTTGGTCTAAGATACAATACCAGGTGCTTGAATTTTCTACATGGTATTAACTCAAATATTTGCTCTGTTCTTACATTTCAAAGTGTTGGATGTTTGTATATAACATGCTACTTTAAATCAAACAGTAACATCTTTTTTGTTTGTTTTGTTTTTATGCTAAGGGTTGGTAGTAATTTTATTTTTGACATTCACTGTTATTAGTTCTTCTAATATCACTGTAGGGTTTTGAATCACTTGCTATTAAAGCAATATTACACTTAAATTTGGCCGTCTCATTTAGCCTATATGTTAAAATAAAAATTACATTATATAGTAATATTTCATTTCCTATAATCATGATTAGATTTTTTTAATTTATTATAAAAAATACTTTGTATCACAGATAAGGGCATACGATATATATAAAAATAATATAATACACCATAATTAAACAAAAATAACCAAAATGTTACAGTGACTATATCTGTCCTCTAGAGGGCCCTGCTTCGCTTCACTTGCAACGCCACATCCACGCCAACCCTCCCTCCAACAGGTTCAACCAATCACGTCTCAGGATCTCCTACAGTAATCCCGGTCAGCCAATGAGAGGCCGCCAAAAGATGTTTTTCACTGTAGGGGCGGGCCTTGGGGGGATGATGGACACGTCTTCTTTGAGCCGTGGCCAGACCGTCGGTGTGGACTGTGGTTGAGATTTTTGGAGGCTGAGGTAGTGGGACGCGTTTTCTTTTTTGGAGGAGAAAAACAAGAGTCCACGTTTGGGGGAAAAGAACAAAAGTCTCTTTTAACGCTTCGTTGGAAAATCACAACAGGTAACGTTTGATTTCACCTCCGTTAAGTCACGTGATTAGTACATCAGCGGCTGCTTCGTTTGCTTTTCGGATAATTTGCGCGTCGCTTTTTTTTTTCTTTTTGCGGTAAATATGAAGGTAACTGAGCGAACCTGCGTTAGAAACCAGAGCGTGTTGAATCAAACAGCACGTTTCCCGCTTTAACTTGTTATTTAAACTCGATTTACGGCGTTTAATGGCGACTATCTGCTCCATTATTATCCCTGTTATCATCACCTAAACTACCTTCACGTCCTGTTAGCGCCTCTGTTGTTAGCATCGCTTTGATTTAGCTCCGCTACAAACAGCACATGTCGGTAAAAAAACGCCCCAAATGAACAGACTGAGCCTCTTTTACTGGCGCTGGTTGTGTTTCCTGGTGTTGGTTAGGTAGCAGAGTTTAACGTTTGGTTAGTTAGTTTGGTAGTTAGCGGTTCTTGAACATGCTAGTATTCATGTTTGGTTACTGTTCAAACATCAGGCTGCTCGTGTAGCTGCTTCCTGCAGTGTCTTGGATCTAAAATCAACTTAAAACGCTTCATTTAAACCATTTTGTTTGCTTTTGTCTACAATTTCATACACATATGCATGTTTTTATTATCCCAATCCAGTTGGCTGTGTGTCTTGTAGCAGTTATGATACTAGAACATGTTTTTAATTCATTTTTGCTGTTTTTTTTAAAGGTGTAATGTTTGTTTATTTCACGATGGGAAGTGGTTTTTACAAAGATTTCTGGGAAATGTAGTTGTAAGATAACAGCAGCATTAACATGCACACCCACCAGATTTAAGGGGCTATGTGTAATAGTATAGATTCGAGTTTATTTACTTTTTTTGTTAGCAATTGTAAGCATAAGGATGTGGTTATAATTTAGCTTTCTCATTGTGGTATTATTATTTTTCTGCTGCCATAAACTGTGTTTGCATTTCAACTTTATTGTCATCCTGGGTCTACAGACAAGACGTAGTGGAATAAAACTGCACTCCCCCACGACCAGTGCAAGATTAAGACATAACATGTATCATAAAAAGACCTCTGCATGTCCAAACAAACAGGAAGGCATAGTTAGCAAAGTAGCTTAGTGTGAAATACATGAAAAAGTTCTAAATATAGCTGGAAACTATTATTCTGTGCTCCCTGTTACACATAGGAGTTGAAAAGCATACAGAAAAGTCTCAGCTACATGCTAAAACCAGACATCACTTTGAGTAAAATAGTGATTGATTAAACTAGGTAAATATAATAATATTTCAAAGAAGTGATGCTCAGTACTTTCTGTTATGTATAGAAGCTATAAAAATGCCTCCAAAAAATCTATGCTCTATGCTAAAACCAGACATAACTTTAGATAAAATAGTAGCTGATTAAACTATGCTTGTGCTAAAGGACATGTAAGTAATGAATATAGCAAATAACTGTTGCTCAGTCCTCCCTCTTGCAAGTAGCGGCTAGAAAATTCTTTAAAAAGTCTAAATTATATGCTATAACCAAACATCACTTCATGCAAAGTAAAAGTTAAATAAACTAGCATTGTGCTATATGGAATATTAGTAATAAATATAGCAAATAAACAGTTGGTTAGTGCTCCTTGCTCCTCATGAATAGCAGTGAAAAATACAAAAAAGCCTAAACTATATGCTACAAGAGAGGCTGTAATACAGTTTGACAGATGGCAAAGGCTCAACTGGTTCACAAACTAGCTGACAGACAGACGGACGGAGATTGTGAGATTGTGCTGACTTGTAAAAAGTAAGCGGCAGTTGGCAAACATACATATCTAGTGTATGAACTTAGTTTGATTCAATTTCACTAAATAAAAATGTGTATTCAGGGTTTTTTCCTGGCTCAGAATGAGCCTTGGAGGGGTTGACTTCACATGACACTAAGCATGATCGGTGCACGTTCCAGTAGTCATGTCACAAATACTGCAATGTGAAGTCAAATTCACTCAAACACATTATTGCTACAACTCTTTTTTTGGGGCTTTTTCATACACCAAAAACTTGCCCAGTTCTCCATTTCAGGGACTAATCCGCAAGAAAAGTCTGTCTGATAGAACGTATATTTACCCCAAATTAAGGTTTTTCATTAACAGAGTTTATTTTCGATTTGATTTTAAGCGAACAAAGTTTGTTGACATGCAGGATCCACATGTGCACAGCAAAAAGAGTGAGAAACACTGCAAAAAGATATCAGTTGTATGGAAATATTTCAACTTATGAAAGAATCTTGTTGATGAAAAACAGCTACTGTGTCTGCAGTGTCTTGACTAATTTGTTCCACCATTTACATCACCTCCACAAAGCTCTGTATTCTGAGTGCAAAGACAGATCTGAATGGTATCCAAAGCAAAAAAATACCATTTTGGATGTATTTGCCAGTGTTGCCAGTGTTGCACCATATGAGAAAGCTTCCAAACTGATTTATTCACCTTTTAATATAATTTTTTATTTCCGATACAGACGCACTCCACTACAAAATTAGCTTAAAGTGATTATATTTTCCAAATAGAGCTGTTCAAGTGACGAAAATTAAGTGGTTTTGTCGGAAAAACAAAATAATGCAATGCCAGTTTTTTTTTTTTTTAATATTTTGTAGCTCCAGTATACAACAACGACAGTGAGTCTGTATGAGCTTTTTTGACAGAAATCGATGCATTTTCCTGTTATTTCTGACCAATATCTAAACAAAAATGTTTATTATGCTTGAGAAAATGAAGCCCCTTTTAACAAAAATAGTTAAAAAAATATAGACGATGTTATCTGTATAGAAAAACACAGATATCCGTTGGAGAATGGAGTTAAAATTGCAGTTTTTTTCCTTTCTGATTTTAAACTAATGAACACCTGCACAATATAATCCAATGTAATGCAACAACAGCACAAACTCTGGATATTAAAGTTGAGTTTTTTTAATAAGATCAACATTTAGTGCTTCAGAAAGCAGTATTCAACACATCTGGCGAAAGTTCCTGTATTGATGGCAAAGTATATTGTAGAAAAAGAGATTATTGCAATTTCAGTTGTTTCCGGTATTGCGCAGCCTTCATGTACAGCAAATGAGTCAGTGTTACGGTAGTGGACAGAAATGAATGCATTTTCAAGGCATTTCTGACCAATTTCTAAACAAAAATGTCTATTATTTTTGAGTAAATGAAGATCCAGTTAACAAATCTGGTTAAAACCATCTGAATAGAAAAACACAAGTATCAGTTGGAGGTGGTTGAGTTATTTCAAAACGATGAACATTTAATGCTTTGGAAAGTAGTATTTAGTGTTGTTTTGCAGGTGTATTGAGTACAAGCACAAGAAAAGCTGATTTTATATATAGAATATCACGAGGAACATGCACTGGAACATATTTCAGTGTAAATTTGGTGCAAGCAGGAAGGATCCTCGGTTTGTTCGGCTATAAGTGGAAGCTCTCAGTGAAGCATGTCTGTCTCTCGGGTGTGTTTTTCCTGTCAGACCCCTTGCTGTGAGTATCTATAATCATTGGGGCCATGTTCATTCTCAGACTCTCAGGATGTGCAGAACAGTGGCAGCTCTGTCAAGCCCACTAATGAGACGCCTTAATTGGTTGTTCTGGTGGGAGAATCTGCTCATTAAATGTAGCTTGAACTTGAGCTTCCTAGAATGAGTGCATGATTGTCTTTTTTTTTTTTTTTTTAAATTCTCAGTAATGCTGTTGTCATGTAGACACTGTACATTTCCAGTAGAGCTTCATGACTATGATAGAAATAGTTTTCATCAGTACCGGGGACAAAATGTTACTGGGTTTTTACATTTACAAGAAGACAGCGCCGCTTTCCTGTCCATGCTGTGCTACATTTCTGCCACCTGAATTCTAAGAATCTCCTAGAGGTTAAATTTAAATGAAATTGTACTTACAATGCCTCATGTGCTAGTAGAAGCTAGCCAGAAAGCCGTGCACAGAGAAGCTTCTAGACTCCACTGAGTTTCTGCAGCTCGGACAACTGTGAGACCAAAAATTACTTCAAAAACAGTGAAATAAGGCAAGTTGGAGCTAAGTAATTTCATTTACATGGACTGTTTTCCATGAGTGGAGCATTTTAAATATCAATATGACCATTGGTCTTGTTCGTTTAATTGTGAGACGCTAAAATCGGGGTGATTATTTGATTAATTTTGCAGCTCTAGCATCTACTAAACACCAGAAATGCAAACAAAAAATGAACTGAAAGGTCAAATGAATGGATTTAATGGCTGCACTTTAAGATTAGTTCCATTCTCAGTTAATCTGGTGATTTTGTTCTTAGTTTACTGATTACTTTTTTGGTCTATAAACTATCAGAAAATGGTGACTCCAATCTGTTCAGCCAGGATGATGCCACTTGTTTTGTCCACAATCCAAAAATATTCAATTTACTGTCTTAGAGGAGGAAATAAACTAGAAAATATTCAGATTTAAGAAGCTGCAATGATAGAAATTTTGGCTTCTTTTCTGTAAAAAATATGCTCACATCAGTTATCAAAACGGTTGCTGAGTATTTTAATCGTTAACAACCCTTAATTTACTTGATTAATCTTTGCTGCTTTAGTTAATATTACAATAAGCCATGTTTGTTTAGTTGTGGGAGGCTCAACTAAAAAAAAATTTGATTAATTTTGTAGCTCTTACATGAACTAAACTTAAAAAAATACAAGCACACAGCTGAGATATTTACAGTTTCCAGCTTATTAAATGCACTGATTGGCTGCTTCTGTCTGTTTTATGGAGCAGCAAAAGGAATATTCTTAAATTTTGGACTTCCTTTTGAGCAAAACAGAAAATTTAAAGTTTTGTGTCAATGGAGCAGGCAACACAAATGCAACCATTTGTTTTTTTTTCATTGTTAGAAGCCAAAATTGTGATCATGATTATATTTGATACTGTAATTTCCAGTCATTTTGGGCTTGTGGAGGCATTTGTGCAAGCATTTTTAGTGTCTTGTTTCTTTTTTGCAGCGTCACAAAAGTGAATAGTTAGTTGAAATTAGGGACGCAGCAGAAAAGACGACAGCAGTACAAGCTGCAACAGGTACATATGTGATTGATGATTTATCTGCAGGAACTTGGAGCTTTGTCTTCGCTGCTGCTGCAACAAATGGAAGTAAACCACTGGAAATGCACTGATACACTGCTTTAATTGGAGTTTTTGCTTTTAGCTTCCACCTCATGAGGGTAGGAGGGCAATTTACAGGGACACGGAGGGATAAAAATAGGAAATCAGAGATGGAAAGAAAGGAAGGCAGAGAGGAAGTGAGTACGAGGTGGATACAGGAGGAAAAAGGAGGCTGAGCGAGGGCGACGCAGAGAGGGAAAGATATTGCTCAACCATTCGGAAAGGCTATGGGAACATCCCTGTGTGTGAGCGTATGTGTGTTTTCATGCCGACCCAGTGGGTTCAACAGGATCGCAACACGCCACATCAGCTCAGACACACACAGATACTCCTACTGTCCTGCTTCGCCTCCGTCAAACAGCTCCGATTGTGTTTGTAGAAAAAGGAGAAAGATCCAAATGCTGGCCGAAAGTGGCTACTACTACTACTACTGCACCCACAAAGCACAATTCGAGGCTTTCATCTCCTCCACGGGGGCAGCCACAACAATTATTAAGGTGGACGTTTTCTACAGTGCAGCAGTCAGCCGTGACGGGCGAGTATTAGCCTCTAGCTTTCAGAGCTGCACGGCCGGTGAGCTCTGCAGGACTGCCGATTCACACAGGGCAAATCAGAGAGGCGTGCATGAATGGAAACTGTAATGCAGTGTTCAGCTTATTACGAGGCAGCTAGCGGAGCTGGATGGGCGGAGAGGGATAGAGATATTTGATGGAGAAGGTCTGCTAAGAGGGTCAACTAAATGCCACACAAGAAAGAGAGAACACGGAATAATCAAAACAGTGTTATCCCAACTAGCTTAATAACAGAATACTGTTCAACAGGATTGTAGAGATCGCTATTTACTCCTAAATGAAAGAGCAGAATAGAAAGTCCTTGTTGTTGAAGGGTAACATTTTACATCACACAGGGAGAAAACAGAGGGCAGGCTGCCTTCCCCAGCAAGTGTCCAGCTCTGAAAGAAATGATAGAATTGAAAACAGAGAGGCAGCGCTGGCCTGTGGCTTTGGCACGAGGCCAGACATAGTTAAAAAGAGATTAATCAGCATAGGGTCACATTCTCACAGAGAGAGGCTGAACAGAGCCGGGCACTGCCTTCATCTTTTAAAAGGCCACAACTTGGGGAGCAGCACGAGGAAATCTTGGCACAGATGTTCATTTCAAGGCCCAAAAAAACTGATAATATTGTGCTCCGAATAGTTGTATCTGATCTTGTGGCTTGTCCTCGATGTGACTCCTTAAGTCGCTGCAAAACAAGAATAACTGTGATCAACAAACTTAATTTTCTCCAAGCTTCTTTGCACATAACTCCTGACACTTAGCAGGTAGATATTATTCCTCAGCTGCAGTTGAGGCAAATCTGACTTTCAAATGCCTTCTTTCACTCTTTTTAAGGTATTATTTTATCGCACAGCATCTTCAAAATGTAGCCTCAGAAAACAGCCTGTTACACTTTCCATCTCTAAACTGCATGAGTCTCTGCAAGCACATCGGTCACACCACACCACCCACCAACACAAGTAAATTCTCAACCAGTGGGAAATGCTGAAAAATAATAAAGCAGCAAACATTATGCATTGTGGCTGGTCTTCAATGTTAGATCCCTGAAAAACTGCAAGCAAACAAACTGAGCTTCTTCCTGTAATTTTGATCAACAAAATTCTCTGGTCTCTGTGCACCATTTCAGTGATTTAGGGTTTCTTGCTTACAGAGTTTATTTTTTATTTAAAAGACATGCAGTTTGACATGCAGTCTCCACATGTGCACAGCAACATTTTCGTCTGTTGCTTCGATGCTCCCGACATTTAGCAGGTAGATGTAATCCCTAAGTTTCAGGTGAGGCAAATCTGACATTAAAACACCTCTTTACTCATTTTAAAGTAATATTTTATTGCACAACATCTGCAAATTGTCTTTGCATACACATCGGTCATACTGTGCCACCCATGACCTCAAGTAAATTGGAAACACTTGTACATGAGACAACAGCCAACATTGTGCAATAGGGATGTCCTGATTTGGGAAGTCATCTCTGATTTGCCTAAAAAATTTAGAGCGCAAAATATGGATATTTAAAATGATATTTGAAATGTTAGCTTAGTTATTAATTTTTTCCCAATATAATATATGTATATATTTTGGAATTGCCCGTCAACCACTTTCAGCATTTTTTTTTTTTGCACAAGTTTGAGTCTATGTTTGAACAACAGTATTTCAAATATTAAATATCAAACTAACCAAAGAGGTAACTCTTTAATCAGGCATGTGGGTTCTGTAAAGTGTCTTGAGACAATTTGACTGTAATTAGCACTATATAAATAAAATTGAATTGAATTGAATTTAAATGCATGATTCAATGTGAAAATTAAATTATGTTGTAATTTAAAAGGTTAGTTAGATACACCAGTGCAAGAAATGTAGAATGTTAGTTTGCAGCTTTGGTCTGCTAGGGTCTGAGTAACGTAAGTTTTGTCAGTAGAAAATGTTTGCATGTATTTTTGTGACCACGACACTGCAAGGACCCCAACAGCGCATGCACAGAAATAGGTTGATGAAAATCTACTTTTTTGCAAGCCAAAGCCAAATTTATGCTGAAAGAAAGTACAGCGAAGTGACACTAATATGTTTTTTAAAGTTCATTTTGGACATTTTTATTTTTGAACAAAGTACAGATACATTTACACAGAATTGAACTTGAGTAAAAACAATGCACATTTTGTAGGTTGTTTGCATAGTATAATTGAGAATATATGCCTGTTTAAAAGCCTGATTTACAAATATTACTGATTACAGTAGGTCATTTGTGTAAAAGCTAGGTGTCAGTGAATTTAGGAGTGACAGCAGCTGGTATATGAAAGCATATGTTTAGATTAAATAATCAACAAAGACGGACCTTTTCTTGTCAGTCATTCATTTATTGTGACAGTCCTTCTTGCACTGTGTAGTTGATGAATTTCTCCATCCATTGATTCATTTACTTCATTAGTTTTACCCTTCATTCATTGACCATTCATTCATGAGTTACTCTTGAAAAGTCCGGGGAAGAGTTTTAGAGTAGAAGACCATGGTGAACTGAGATGGACAAAGAGGGAGGGGTGGTTGGAGGTAAAGGAAGCCAACAGAGGAGTGTCTGGGGCAGGAAGCCCGGGTGGAAGTAAAACCCAGCTAACTAGTTCTCATTAGCAGCTTTTGAGATGCTCTGAAGTTTGGAAAACATGTTTGGGAGGCGTGTAAAGAACCCTGTGAATGTGTTTGTGTTAGAGGGGAAGTCATGTCAGCGGAGTTTCCCACAGGTCAAATGGTTTTGTGGTGACTAGAAGTGGTTGCGTGAAGCCTTGAAACCTACAAAATGTGGTAAAAGTGGCTCAGACAAGCATCAGTGGTTAATTAGGCATTATAAAAGAATATTTTCCTGTATTGTTTTGGTCTTTGGATGCCCATTTTCTTCTCCACATTCAGTTTTCTTCATATGAAACTGATGGACATGTTCATGCATGTACATGTTGAGCTTTGGTTCACAGTGTCAGTTTTTGTAATGTCAGCAGTGCAGTCGAGGAATATGTGGTTAGCTCGCTTAAAGGTCAATTCATGCTTTCTGCTTTTCCACAAGGATCTGCATGACATTCATCTCAGCATCTGCCCAAGTCCATGACAGTCTATTTGGACTAGAATGTTAATGGTGAGGAGCAGAGTGGTCTAACCCACAAAAAAATCCAAACTGAATTTCATATCATTTCTGTAATATTTTATGGTCTAGGTTTTAGTGGCAAAGTGGTCTAACCCACAACCCAAATATAGCCCTACAGTGGCCCTTTGAATGTTAGACCATTCTTGAAAACACAAACCTTTCACCCATTTTCTCAAAAACTGCAGAGTGGGTTTGACCACTCTGCTTCCAAACCTTTTGATTGCTATTGATAATTTCACCAATGAAAACCATATTAAGCAATAGGGCAGAAAGTAAAGGACATGCATGTGAGGAAATGTATTATAAATTAGCTTACTAACCTACTTACTGTATAGTAGCGACCTGATTAAGGGCTACAGTTCTGTGTTGGCAATCAGAGAGCATTATGGGAGTTTAGCTAGTAAAGTGCCACCATGAGAAAGACTCTGGTGACACTTAATGCCTTCCGACCAGGCTGTAGTTTTGTATGAGAGCTGAAATTTGCTATAACAGCATCACTGAGTCCAATGATTGTCTACACCATGATACATAACATTAATATTACATATTACATTCAAAAACTGTGAAAATAGCCACCGTTTTAGCTGATGCAAATGCAGTAAAACAGTGTAGTTATATATTTGTGCGTTGTAAAAGAACACATTACTTTTTATAAGAATATAGTTTGTTGATATTGACATTATGTACGGGTTAGGTCTGTCATTTGTTGTTGTTTTCTTTAACAATCAATGTCTAAATTGATGCTTCTTACTTTCTTAATTTTCTAATTTCATAAGTTACCTGAAATCAGATCCAGATGTGTGTTGTGTACATTATTTACAGTTTTGGCTTTTTAAAATGTATGTTCCTAGTTATGTAATTTTGCAAAATGCCACATAATGGTTGAAAAATAATTTATGATATTTCAAGCCGTAATATACAGTACAGATTTTTTTTCTTTAATTAATGGCAGACATCTGGAAAATAATTATATATTTGCTGATTGAAATGCTGTAAAATAATCGGATACCATTTATAAAAATACAGTTTTTTGTTGTGGACATTATTTCCAGTTTTGGCCTGTGTTTTTGGGGTTAAAATTTGGGATTATTACTTTAAGTGATTTTACTAGTTGTGTGTAATTTAACAAAACTGGGAATATATGTAAAATAACAGTTAAAATAATGATTTTCCAGTGTTTGATACTGAATATACATGTTTTTTTCTTAAATAACAGCAAGCATCTTTAGAGTAATTCTATTTTTGTAGATTTAAATATAGTAAAAAACTGAAAAGCTTATGGTCAGATGTTTTAAAAGAGCAAATTACTATTTATTAAACAGTACAGATGTTTGACGATGACATAATTTACAGTTTTGACCTGTTACTTTTGAGTTAGCATGTAAGTTAATATTTCTTTCTGCGATTTTAGTAGTAATCAAAAATCTATAAAATCACAAGAATTCGTTTAAAAAAAGTTGTAGTTGTAAACTTTACTGATGAAAGAGAGCCTCTATATAGAGATGTGTGGCTAAACATGAAAACGGAGGATAAAGATGGAGGGATGTTGAAGAAAGAATGGGTCAGAAGGAGGAGGGTTAGTTCCTGTTTCCTGGTTAGAGGTCAGAGGTCGCTGCTCTGGATTAGCTGATAGTAGACGCCTAAATAATCTGTCTGGTCGTGACATTCGTCTGCATGAGGAGCTGCTCACTGCAGCATTTTTCACAGAACGAGTCTGACTTTAACGGCAGCGTGTCCTTTTAAGAACGAGGACATGTCATGCTGCTCACAGGGGGAAATTCTAATTTTAAAGTTCAGGGCTGAGGCTGGTAGAAAATGAATGGCAGGCAGCTGTGCCTCTGATGTGTCTGAGTGATGACTGGAGAATGTGATATTTTAGGAAAGTTTTGATTTATTTATTGGTTCATCTGGAGGTTATTTCCTTGATTCCTTTATTGATATTTTCTTTTTTTTTTCTACTGTGAAGCACTTTGGTCACCCTTTGGGTTGTTGTAAAGGGCTATACAAATAAACTTTATTTGATTGATTGATTTTCTGACCAATAATTCATCCTGTTTTGCTTGTTTTTGTCTGACCAAGACAGTGTGTAAAACCTAAAAATGTACTATTTTGTGTCTGCATTTTTAAAATTCAGACAGATGTGGAATAAAGTGATTTTTTTAAAAAAATGAAATATCATGGTTTAAGTTTAAATTTGGTTATGTTTTCTAACATCACATATGTTTAAGGACTCTGCCTTGTCTAATTTTTGGAGATTTTTTCAACAAGATTTTCAAACTTAATGGCAGATTCAGAGCATCGCCCATTTAATAACACTTTGCCGCGAGCAAAAAATCCAAGTGGAGCAGGTCCGAATGACAAAATAATTGGGGAGATGTGGTCAACATAGGTTATTTATTCTTCAGTAAAAAACAGGTGAGAGTTTTACTGTCAGTTTTAATATCTGTAGCTAACGTTAGCTTCAAGGACTAAAATGTTTATCCAAATAACCAAATTGCAGGAGCTGTAAATTTTGGGCAACATACGATTTCAAATGAAGCATAAAGGTGCTAATGACATGTCTCTGCTAATAAATCATTTTATGTGAAAATGGGGCAACATGTTTGTTAGATACAGTACAGAGGATTCAAGCAGATTTAAACTTTCAATAGTCAGACTTGAAAATTACTGCAGTGGAAAAATTGGGGAAAATTCATCATTATTTCCATTTTTTTTCCTGGTTTGCTAATTTACTGATAATAATGAGGAAAATCCCAGAAAAAAGAGTTCATTTACAAGTACAAACTATACCAAATTTCTACATCAAATGTTTGTATTTTTTTAAAATACTGATTCATTCTTTTACAGTGTGTGACTGTGAAATAATTTTTTCCTGTATTTAAATCAGCAAAGATGTCATTATTTTTTAGATATTTGCTGTTATTTGAAGGAAAAATTCTGTATATTAAGGATTGAATTTTTTTTATTTTTTTGTGCAGATTTTGCCTGTTTTGTTAAATTACAGGTAATATATAGTAAAATCAATGAAAAAAGTATTTTTGACTGTAAAAAGTAGGCCCACAATGTACATAATATTCACAGTCTGTATTATTACAAATAATCATGAATTCTTTTACATTGTGTGACCATAGAATTGCACTTTAAATCGACTAAAATACAATTATTCAACAGGTATTTGTTGTTATTTGAAAGAAGAAATCTGTACATTGAAGATTGATGATGGTAAATCACTATTTAAAGTGTCATTTCAAAGGTTTCCCATGTCTTGCTAACTTCAGGTTCAACCTAGTAAGATCACACACAAAAATTTACATGTTGACCGTAACAATACAGGCCAAAACTGTCCGTAACGTCCACATCAATAGTCTAAACTAATGTTTTTACAAGGTGTGACCATAAAATTGACATAACACTGTTTCACTGCATTTAAATCAACAGAAATACTATTATTTTACACGTATTTGCCGTTATTTTCACTGTTTTTAATCCATGAACTTTATAGTATTCTGTGTGGGTTTTTTTTCTGGTATTCTTGCTGCCAAATTTTTGCCATATTTTTATCTTTTTTCTTTTTTTTTTTGCAAATTTCTGCGTAAAGAACAGACTGAGCTACTTCAACTGACTCTGGTATTGAATTTGCTGACAGACTGCAGAGCTTTGAGTTTATTTTTTTTTGTTTTAATCAGGAATACCATGTTTCCTTCACGAGGCGACTCTACTAATGAGCCCCGATGACCATGAAGTCATTTGTTTTGCCAAAGCACCTGTTGTCACCACTCTCTATGGGATGTGCGTCTCCATAGTAACACCACACCCACTTCAGCTGGGTGCAGTTTCAGCAGGAGTTTCGCTGTCTTTCTTCATCCTTCGTTCGTTCTCCCCTCTCGGCAAATGCCTTCTTTCTTCCTGGTTTCTTTTCCGTCTCTCTCCCACACAGTAAACTGTATCAGCTCTCATGTGAACCTGAGTGACCTTCCCATACTTTCTGTCTTTGTCTCCCATGTACACACTCATTCACACAGACGGGGAACTCGCGCCTGACTGCTTTAATCACTGAATAGGGGAGTTTAGCAGTTAACAATAGTAGTTATGAGCTGACCCATTATTCTCTCACACCCCCACAGAAACAGAGATGGACAGAGAACACCAGATACGTGAAATATATGCTCATTTTATTTAGTTTTTCACATTTAGTGAGATTGTTTTCTTGCAGCATCAATTTGTGTTACAGTTAGCATAGTTTATTTCAAGTGCTATTACCCTTCCAAGCTTTTTCTTGGCTCTAAATGGGCTTTTGGTGGTTGATTATACAGGACAGTAAACATTAAGTAAAGGCAATGAGTGTCTGTTACCCTAATTGACAGAAATCTATGCCTTTTATCATTATTTATGACCATTTGACTGACAAAAATGCCTGTTATGCTTAAATAAATGAAACCTTGATCAACAAAACTGGTTAAAAACATCCATCCATTATCTATACACTACCTAATCACTTAATAGGACAAAGACAGGTGTTAAAACATAATATTTTCTTAAAAATTCTAATTTTTTATTATTTAGTGCTGATGGTTTTTCTTTGGCCCTTGATAAAATCTCATTGAGGGTCAATTAAAACCTCTTTGAAGGAAAAAGCTCTTCCTTTATGTGTCATTCCCATAAAGCAAACTGAAAAGAGGAAATATGTAAGACAGTAATCGATGAAAACTGTCACCATTTCACACTATGTGAAAGTAAAAGCGGCTATTTTGTACTTAAAAAGAATGAATAATTGCAATTAAAATTTTTTGGCATAATTATGCAGCGTTCACATGTAGTAGAGGATCAATCAAACGGTAATCAACTACTGAACCATGTGAATCCCAAGTAGTTCCTGGCCATTTTTTTTTTGCTTTTGCCACATTTTTACTCTGTGAGTTAGCAAGAACAACAACAATCTTGAATAGAAGGAGAGATAACTCAGAAATGTCATTTATGGCGTGTGAGCCAAAAAATACCATAAATCATAAAAAATGTGATTTTTTTTTATATTTCTATTTTACAATAATTGAAATATAACTATAGAATCAACACTTGCAACCGTTTTTTTTTCTCTAGTGTCCACAGATGTGGCAAATACTGGAATTTTTTATTTTATTTATTTTTTATGTTTTTCAATTGTTCATACTTGTCTCCTCTTGAAAAGATATAAAAATGACACAAAAAGTTACAAAAATACATGAAAATGCACAAAAATGATATAAAATGACACATAAACAACAAAAAGAGACAAAAAAGTACATCAATAACAGATACAGAATTATTTGTAATGTTAACCCTTTGAACTCCAAACAGCAGTTTCTTGGTGTTTTCTGCTCCTGTCTTATTTTTCCTCACTCTGGATCATTCTTCACTGCAATATAAAGTCCGGCACCTCTATGGAAACAAAACAGAATTTATTTGTGCCCACAGGTGTAACCAACTCCAGAAAGAAAATATTGGCTCTACATACAATAGATATTTACTCATTGCATTTTTATTTAGTCGTTTCCTCTCTGTTCTGTGTAAACACTGCCTGCAGTTCAGCTGAAAAATCCCTGAATTGTTGTCACGTGACTGTCGGCCATGGCCGAGTCAAACATGGCTTCACGGCTGCTCTAAGGAGCACAGATTTTTTTAAAAAATTTTTCACACAGTTTGATTACTCCAATCTGTTTATTTTTGGTGAACGTTTAAATGAGACATGTAGAATGAAGCAATTTTGATGAATGACCATGATTTTAAGCTCGGAATTGGTTAATTTTCACGACATACCGACACGTCATGGAACAGTAGCTTGAATTTTTAAACAAGATAACATGCCTTTTACACCAACTGATGGGTTTTGGGGCTCAGAGGGTTAATTATTGTTTTTAATGCCGCTTTTAATGCAATGTCATTTTCTTACATGGCATCTCTACACTGTATTTAGACCTGCAGTGTTATTGGAGTTTCATAGTGCCAAGTGGCAAAGAAGTGAGAACGGATGTTGTTGTGGAATGTGGTTTTGCAGCTGACAATAGTAGTTATGAGTTGTCAGTAATAATATATTGACGACAATAATAACATGCTGTTGGCCACTTAAGAATCAGCTTGGTGGACTTCCATTTGCTCAGCTTTAACTGAAAACAGCAGGAAATGATCGTATTGGAGCCTGTGTGGTTTCAGGGTGAAATCAGGTGTAGATGGACGCCGAGGCAGATGAATGGACGGATAGACAGACATACTGGCCGACTGACAGACACACAAACATACACGGGGATTATCCTTTGTGTAATCCTCAGAGTGCGGGTCAGAGTGCAGTGTAAAGGGACAGGCAGAGTTTTCACACCAGCACTGTGCGCGACGATTCGTGTGTTTGTGGTGCAGATTGTAAACCCGTAGCCGGTTTGTTTACTGGCGATGCTGAAAGTAGATGTTTACATATGCTTTGGAATCCGTTTACGTGTGTGTTTGTGCATCATCGAGTGTATGTTTGCATGCGTTGCTGCGTGACAGATGGACAGATTGTACAAGAGAATAGCACAGATTAGGATCCTGTGTGTGCTCGCTTATTTCAAAACTGGTGGTGCAGTGGTTTGGAAAGCTGTTAGCGTTTGGGACGTCCCAGCGCGATCTGCAGGATTGGATTTTTTAATTCATTAGACTCAGCTGTATGAAGTCCAGTTTCAGCGCTCTGTTTATCGCCGTCCACTGCACTGTCAGCGAACACCAGCTGTCAGAAACAACTTTCATAGCTCAACTGCAGCCGCACTGCAACGGACAATAAACTGTGGAGAGACACAAACCAACAACAAGCAATGCAGCTCTGGGCATGAGGTGGTTGTTGTGCATTTATTTAACTTGCACAGGTTGATGACACCTCTGAAGAGCTGCAGTTTTGGAGGTTAGAACAAATCATTATTTGAATTTCAGAATCAGAAATACTCTATTGATCTCCAAGGAAAAATTACTTAGATTATAGTTACTCTCTTTCAAAGTCTTTGAAATATGAGCACTACAAAATAGATAAATATCAGTAGAAAATGTGCCCAAAAATATAAACACAAATAGAAAAACTATAAGCATAAAATGTGCATTATATAAAGAAAATAAAAATGTAAGTATACAGTGTAAAAAATAGTTATGGAGATGTGTTCGTGTTGAATTTATATATGAATATTAGAATGTTAATATGTTGTGTTTTAAGCCACACTAGTAATGTAGCTCACTTTGATGATGCTGATTCGTTCATCAGTCAGTCCACCACTTTGGCTGCTCTTGATATATTTCAGTAACTATTTAATGGACTGTTCTGACATTTTATGTAGACGTTCATGATCAACAGATGATGCATCCTGCATGTGTTGGTGTAGCTGTAGCTTTTCATATAGCTCCACCAACAGCCCAAACTTGTAAATGATTTAGTGAATTGCCTCTACTTAATGGATTGGCGTTAAAGAGCCCATATTCTGCATTTCTGCACAGATTTCCACTGGTCTAATGTCCATTCCTTGTGTTTCTTGGCCCAAACGAATCTCTTCTGCTTGTTGCTTTTCCTTAGCAGTGGTTTCTTAGCAGCTATTGGACCATAAAGGCCTGATTGGTTCAGTCTCCTCTGAACAGTTGATGTAGAGATGTGTCTGCTACTAGAACTCTGTGTGGCATTTATCTGGACTCTAATCTGAGCTGCTGTTAACTTGTGATTTCTGAGGCTGGAGACTCAGATGAACTTATCCTCAGCAGCAGAGGTGACTCTTGGTCTTCCTTTCCTGGGGTGGTCCTCATGTGAACCAGTTTCGTTGTAGCACTTGACGGTTTTTGTGACTGCACTTGGTGATACATTCAAAGTTTTTGGAGTTTTCTGGACTGACTGACCTTCAGTTCTTAAAGTAATGATGGACTGTTGTTCCTCTTTACTTAGCTGATTGGTTCTTGCCATAATGGATTCTAGCAGTTGTCAAATAGGGCTGTCAACTGTGTACCAACGTGACTTCTGCACAACACAACTGATGATCCCAACCCCATTAAGAACACAAGAAATTCCACACATGAACATTGACAAGGCACACCTGTGAAGTGAAAATCATTTGAGGTGACTACCTCATGAAATCCATCGAGAGAATGCCAAGAGTGTGCAAAGCTGTAATCAAAGCAAAGGATGGCTATTTTGAAAAATCTAAAATATAAAACATGTTTTGACTTAAGTTATTTCATACTTTTTTGTTTACTACATAATTCCATATGTGTTCATTCATAGTTTTGATGCCTTCAGTGAGAATCTACAGTGTAAATAGTCATGAAAATAAAGAAAAACCATTAAATGAGAAGGTGTGTCCAAACTTTTGACTGGTAGTGTAGGTAAGTAACAGAAGAAAACCCTTGCCTTAAAAAGAGGTGCTTCAGGCAGGAGTTTTTGTAGGAGAGCAGAAATCCCTTTGGCATGAAATTTGGGCTTTTTACATTTGCAGAACCTTCACAACAAAGCACCAGAAAGACTTTAATTCTTCCACCAGCCATCTCACTGTTGTGCTGTTACTTCCCTCAGGAGGAATTGTAATAATACCTCAGGTTCCACTGTAATTTACACCTTGCCCCAACCATTTGTGTGTATAGCTATGTTCAGAAAAAGTCTCAGTATTATCAGGTACTGTAGTCTGTACTAAACTTGATCAGTACATGCACGTCATTCATCACAGTAATGCTAAATTGAAATTAAAGAAGTGCTGGCCTTGGTTGCATGTGTGCTGAGGGGGATTGAGGTATGATAATATTACAGTACATCCTCGGTGTAGGCGGTATATTATACCTTATAAGCTGCATTGTAAGCCACCCAGACACTGTTCTCTTCTCTTTTTTGACGTTATGTGCAAACATTCAGCTGGTGGCCATAAAAAGAACATTGTTTAAGTTCCACTGTGGAAAAATGGATTATGCATAACTCAAATGAGATGTAAGCAAATTATATTACATATACAAATACAGTTGTACTCGCCGGTGTACAAGCTGTAAATTTTACTGAATAAGATCTAAAAATAACAAGTAGATAATAAAATGCTTCACAAATACAAAATCGTCAGGATTTAAAAGAAGGAAAACAAAAAATCTAAATAATTCTGTATAATCATAGTATGTTTTTTTTGTTGTTGTTTTTTTTTAAATTTTCATAAAGGTTAATGTACAAATTCAGTCTGAAAATAATTCATGTTTGGGACGGACTTGGAAAACCTTGTCTCACGTGTTATAAGTTTATTTAAGTATAAGGTTTGTCATGTAACTTAAAGGTGTGTTGCTGCGTTTAGTGATAACATATTTAACTAATGAGTACAGAGTGCTCTGTCTTGCCATAGAAATCTTCTTTCTTCCCTACAAAACACAGATAAAGAGGTCAGTTACAATTTCTGGCTGCAAAAACTGCATCAACATTTATTGCGCACATAAATGTTACATAAGATTTCAAAGCGAATTTCTCTGGTCTTCTTCAAAACACGTGCTCTCTCTGTAAAAGATTTATAAAGTGACATAATAACACCTGTTACTGCTTTTACGAGTGGCCCGGTTCGCCGAGTGCCAGGCGTCTGCACACATCTCACATTTATCAGGCGGATTAGTGAATGTGCCTAAGGATGACTCATATAAGTAAACAGGGAAGCAGGTCGACACAGGTCAGAAGAAGCAACATGCTAATTTGTGAGCGCTAATGCTACTAGCTGCAATGTACATGCTAATTTGTTAATGCTGGCTGCAGCTAACACATGGTCACAGACCGGATGGATGCAGGAATCAACAGAATCAGTGTATAGGGATACTCGTAGATAAAGGTCTGTTGTTAACCAGGCGTCTTTCTGTGTTGTTGCATCAGTGAGGATGAGAGTCGAAGAGGAGCTGCAGGAAATATCAGCTGTAAATCTGATGTGCTCTGAAATGGG
The DNA here is from genome assembly GCF_022539595.1 of Amphiprion ocellaris. Lineage (NCBI taxonomy): Eukaryota > Metazoa > Chordata > Actinopteri > Pomacentridae > Amphiprion > Amphiprion ocellaris. The sequence goes on along the minus strand of NC_072777.1, from coordinate 26,805,522 downwards.
TTTAGACACGGTAATAATCTCCATTGTCACGCATGTACTCGTCCACTAATCTGTATTTTTGCTGTGGTAATCTCTTGTCCCCGTGGGGATTTATTGTTGTAGTCCATGAATGCCGTTGCCATGGTAACCAGTTCCTCCCCTGCCTCTCTTTCCCCCCACGATGCCCTCATAGAGCTGGGCGGGGCGGCGCGGCCATGTATGCGTTTTTATATTGCACTAAGAGTTGTCAGATGAGAACATAACACACATATAAATCCAGTGAGGTACCGCACCGCTTTTTGTTTCATTTGTACGCTTCTGCAATCACTCCTGAGTCTGTCAATCGTAAATTTTTATCTGTTGGCTGCAGGCTGGGTCAGGAAGTTGTCGTTGCTATGATGACATCCCTAAAACCCAGTCAGACGGCCATAAAGCTGGAGGAGCTGCTGTGTGTGCATTTGTGAGACTCATGCGACTGCAATATGGTGTTTGAGGAGGAAAAAAAACACTCTAAATGGGGAAACTGGTCAGTACTGGAGCATATAAAAGTTACTGTCCCCACCACAGGGGTTTAAAGTTAAAAAAAAAAGTCTGGAGGGCGTGGCGTTTTTCTTTGGTGTTGTTGTCACTGAGGTATTCTGGTTAACTGCTTTGTTTTCTCTTTATAAGATGTGCAAAGTTTTGCAGTTCAAGAATGTAAAGTAGTGGCTCAGCATTGTGGTATTTTTATGAAGGATAATGAATGGAAATAGAGACTAAACATGGATCTAAACTAACTTTTTACATTAGTTGCACTAGTGCAACAAACTTTTTCTTTTTGGTACATGCAACGTTTTTGTTTGTCACCCTTTTTTCTCAGTTCCCTTTAAGGTTATTCTCAAGCCATTTGCTTGAAATTTTATTATTATAATCTCTGGATATTTCAGATGTTATCTGTGAATTTTTAGATTGATATATGAAGCATCCTCTGAAATTTTTATGCCCGTAGACCTATTTTCATTACGCTTTTTTTTTTTTTGCTCGGAAGTTTGAGGCTGGGTTTGACAATATCTTAGGTGTTATGAAAGATAAAAGCATGAAATTTGTATAGTTTTATTTTATTTTTATTTTATGTTTGCTTTACTTGGATTAGGTTAGCTACTAATACTTTTGTTCTGCTCAATTAGTTACGAAAAAATGAAAATGTAACAAAAATAAATGTCTTTTGTGAGAGTAACAAGTATGTCATATCGAATAGTATTCTATAAATTTTGTGTTGTATTTGTGATGTGCAGCTACATTTGGTTTAGAAATATCACTAGTTGAGTTCTGTATTATAATTTTTTGTTAATGTGTGCTAAAAGATTGGACTCTTCACTTCAACTTCACTTTTAGAAAATATGTATTTTAACTCACCCATAATTAGAGATTTTTTAATGCACTTATGCAGTATTGCAGATTTGAAATCTATGACGTTATGAGAAATAACAGTGAAAATTTCAGGCTTTTATCTTTTAATGTTCCTGACACATTGCTGTTGAAACATAGTTTAAAATTTCACTATGCAAACAAGAAATTTACAAAAAAAATTCACTGAAAATATTCAATCTATCAATCTAAAATTTGACAAATATCTTTAAAAATATCTGTATTTCATAGAAATGTCAGAAAAATCAGAGACAAAGTTAAGAAAAAAAATTATTGCTTTGAAAATATGATGACTTGTCATTAGGGTAATTTCTTGACATTATGTTATTGATTGTAAAGAGGAATAAAGGTGCAAATTAAAGTTTGTTCTCTTTCAACGCGATGATCTTTTGAGTTAAAGTTGGCTAAAGGTAGCTCTTAATTGGCTATATTATAAATAGTATTAATGCAGAGACTCATGCAGTTTAGAGATGGAAGGTGTAACCCAGGTTGTTTTCTGAAGCTACAATTTACAGATGTTCCCTAAATAACTGGCATGCATCAGGACATTTATTCTACTTTTTCACAGTCAATTAGTAGCATAAAAGTAACCCAATTATCTAAATAGACGCCAAAATATCCTGCAAAAAGCTCCTGCTAATAGGTGGTTGTGCACAAAGAAGCCTCTGGTCTCCATCACTTACTGCAGCGGGAGCTCAGGCAGCTGAGAGACCAAAAGTTGTCAGATTTACTGGAGCTGAAACTGTGATTTTTATCTACTTGTGTGGGCTTTCAGGAAACACACAGAGACCTGTTAAATGTCAGACAAACCCTTCAGCCAGTGAAAATGTTTAGTTGCACTTGACAGAGTTTTGGTCGAACGCTGGAGTTCCAGTCGACACCTCATTTCCTTTAGCTTCTAAACATTATGAAGGAGTATTGTGAAAGATTGTGGGTTGATAGAAAGCAAAAGGAGGGATTTTCATACTAGATGAAGTGAAGACAGAATTATGCATGAAGGGAATTGAGTTGAAGTGTGATTTCCACCCTGGTGTGCATTAATAATGTGGTCCAGTGCAGTCGGAGGGCTCTCGGTCCTTTCCTTCAGTATCTCCACCCCCTCCTTCCCACGTTTTTCTCATTTTCTGCCCTCGTTTCTCCGAGCGATCGTCCCAGGGGAGGCAGAGCTCCGAGGGAGAGAGGAGAGGATGGAGGAGAGAAAATGGCAATGACAGTTTGTAGGGCAGGCTTTCGCTAAGAGCTGGGAAGAGAAAGTGAAGGAAAGATATTAGCAGAAAGAAAGAGAAAGTGAGAACAAACTGAAAGAAAATAGGAGGTGAGAAGAAGGAAAGGGAAGCAGGGAACAGAAAGCAACAGAAGCAACAATAGGTAAGGCTAATAGTTATCAGTTCATTTAACCTCTCATTTGGAAAATAAAGGCTAACAGGAGAGATGTAACAGGATGTTGTGTGAAATACAGCTGTAAAAAGGGTTTATAAGTACCATAAAAGAAGGAGATTTTTCATCTTTTGTTGTCTGCTGCTGAGCTTGTCTTGTGCGACATCTTTCATGGTATGCAGATCATTTTCAGTGGATAAAAACATGAGATCAGTAGCTTATGGATAATGAGGAAATAACTTGCTAAGTGATCAGAAAACCAGCACTCTCTGAAGTGTGCACACAAATACCTTGACTGCTGCTAATGCTAGCTGTGCCTCTGAGTTTATTACTATTCTACAGGATGTTTGTGTGTCTACTGAGATAATTGACTGTAACATTGCAGAATAAAATGTACCGCAACGTCCAAGTAGCACAATATATGCATTAGACTGAGGATGTGGTCAACCAAACAAAATGTTGATGGACTGAAATCTTAGCTGCTCTTCATCGAATGTTTTGCGTGCATCCTTTTTAGTTTAAATTGATTCTAAATCAACATAAAAAGTTAGTTTTTGCACCTTATTAACTCAGTTAAACATGGTTATTTTCTACTGAAATGATAAGAACAGACTCAGATTCATATAATTTCCTGAAAATATAACTATATTAAGTGATGATTGCAGCAGAAGAACTACCGAGGAATAAAATGCAGACAAGTTGGCTGCTGTTTTTAGATGATCTGACGTGTTGGTTGTTGAGCTGTGATACACAAACTGCAGAGTGCAAAGTTTACACTCAACTTTTTGTCCATTTTTTTTTTTTTTTAAATAAAATGTTTAGTTTGAATCTGAGTGCACGTCCTGTAAATCTTGAATAAGTTTGACCCAGCAGTTTCCATTAGGTTGAACCAGTTCAATGTTGTGAAAACATGGGGGTGTTTACAGGTAGATTGTTCCCGGAATTCAGATTCAGAAAAAGGCTGTTGATGTAGAGCTTTTATCCTTAAAAAAGTAACACTGGAGACTGTCTGAGCAAGAAGAATTTGACTGTTTAACTAGACTGTGCAGATTGTATCTATCGAGAAAATAGGCATTTTGCAGTTTAATTTTAGGTTGTTGAATACTGCAGTAACTAGTAAGGCTGATTTTTGGACTTTTTCCCACTATAGCCATGAAAAAAATCTTAAAGTGCAATCATAGTGATCATAAAAAGACATTAAATTTAATTAGCATCTTTCAGAAACCTTGTTTTTATGTAACTATACTACAGCCCACTTCAAGAAACATCTTGCATGAAGATATACTCGTCCCTGATGAAGCGACAAAGCTAACACGTGACAAAAGCTCTTGCAGAAGATGAGTTCATGACTCATCACGTTTAACCCACATTTGACCCCGTTTTTACAAAACTTCTGCCACAACTGACTACATCGGATGCTATAAAGATGTATTTTCCTGCCACAAACTGTTTGGCATGTTTATATTGAAGAGACTGTAATAATGTCACCGCTATTGTTTATATGGACTGTGGGAAGAGGAGTGAGAGAGGAGGGAGATAATGCGAGTGGGCGATTGGAGGGGATTGAAAAGGGGCCCAAGACCAGAGATGAGTGCAGAGATTAAGGGGAAGAGAAAAGCGGAATCCTGGGCTGGAGAGTAAATCAGAGAGGAAGAAAGAGAGGGTGAGTTAGAAAGTTGTGAGGGAGGCAGAACAAGGTTCTCGGTGTTGCAGAGAAGCAGTTTAAAGCAGGACTAAGTGGCCGTGACGAAGCTCCACTCGGATGCCAACTCACACAAACTCACACTGCGATCCAGTCAGTCCATTGAGAAACAGTGTCTCCGAGGAGAAGTGGGAACTGCAGCTAGCGGACTAGACTTGTTTTGATGGCTCTACTTGAAGGTTGAGGGAATGAAAACACAGCAGGCATGGAGCAAATCCAATGCCTCACGCACAGTGACAAAAAAAATGGTTTTGGGACATAGTTATGCTTGTAAATTCATGTTTTTTGTCTATCTGTAATGCACACTGGACAAATCACAGCTCAGTGTATTGAAACTGTGAAGTCTACCACTGGTATAACTTTATTGCAATGTTATAACAAAAAAGCATCAACTATTAGGTTTCTTTGCTTAAACTGAAATATATCCTGATATATATATATCCTAACCCTAACCCTTGTGTAACGTCACTAGGGTTCCCTCTAAAGAACATCATTTCATTTGCCTTTAGTCCACCTTATCTACACACAGGTACATGGAGTTTTATTGCCTTTCTAACATTTGCAAGCACACCTCCACAACTCACATCTTCCTCCTCTTCCCTCCACACCTCATTAGCCGATCATGCGTAAGGAGACTGGTTTCTATTTTTACTCTGCTGCACTCTGCATGTGTATCCTCTCTTTATTGAAGGCAGCGGTGCAGGAAAGAATAAAGTCAGAGAAGACTGTCACAAAGTAAAATGCAGACGACGTGATGAATAATAGAATCAGAGCCGGAGAGACTGGCTGAAAACAGGCTGAGGAGTATGAAGTGAAAGGGCAGTGAATGGCAGCAAGGGAGTTAGTTCGTTGTGTGATTCATGTACAGCTGCTTGTGTACAAACACCAGGTAGATTTCCTGACCTCAACTTCCCCTCGAGACGAATGCCGAGGTCGTGTAACATTATCAACGAATTAGTGTCGTGCTGAATAAAAGCATCCGCCACTGAGAGAAGGAGTGTGTGGACAGTGCTGCCAAAGATATTTGGGTTGAAGAGTGTATATGGGTGTATGTGTGTGTGCTGACCACAGCTGCAGGGTAAAACCAATGACTCACATATTAAGAATTGAGTAATTCACCATGTTTTCTCTGGTTGTTTGTATGTGTGACTGCTTGTAACCAGCTGTTGACCCAGATGAAACTCATTGTGTGACATAATGACATCCTAAACTATTGTGTTTTTCTGTACTTGTGTAAAGAAAAAGGAGGCAGATCCGAAGAGCTAAGGTTTCAAACAGCTATGAGCTCATTTTCTGAGAGCCTAAGGGCAGAATCTGCTAACTTATGTAACCCAAATACATTTAATTTTGGTGTTTTATTCGCTACGTAACATAAAGTACGATTAATCCTCTGAACTCAAGTAGTTACTAGACATTTTTCAGCTTCTTTCACGTTTTTCCTCACTGAAGGGCTCATTTTTCACTGCAAAATAAAGTCTAGCACCTCTATGGAAACAGAGCAATCATGACCAGATGTAGCGTGAACTCAAAAATGTCTTCTGTGCAGTGAGACACAGTTAGAATGCCATTTAGAAAAATGACAAGACAAAGGTTGAATTTCTTGGAATATTTATTTAAAAATAATTTTAAAATTCTGGAATAAACATGTACAATATTTTTTGTAAGTGTTTACAGTTGCTACAAAACTGGGGAAAGATGTTGACTTTACATACTATAAATGCTGAAATACGTTTTTTAATTTGTTGGTAATTTGAATTTGTCTGCTCTGTGGAAACACATCCTGCAGTTCAGCTGAAAAGTTCCTCAATTTTTGTCATGTGACTGTTGGTCGCCGCTGAATCCATCATGGTTTCTCTGTTGCACGGTGAAGTGCAGAATTTTTTGCATTTACAGATTATGGTTAGAGCAAATGGTTAATTTTTTTTTGCCATTTTTAGGGAGATAGAAATTAAATATTACAATTTTAAGCTAAGATGTGGTTAAGTTTTCCGACTGAACGACTTGTCAAGCATGATAGGTTCCAGAACAGTCAAAAAATTGAAAATTCAGCAATTGTTTTCTGTTTTTATTGCGTCTAGCATTGGTAAATGGTGTAATTTTGGCAATTTTATTACTTTTTTTTGAAAGACAACGTGCTTTTCAAACTTGCTGGCGGATTTTGGGGTTCAGATGGTTAATCAAGCTGTTGTTAACCTCCAAATTTATCATTAGCTACTTTACAATTCATTTGCTTTGTATAATTTCTTACAAAAACACCCCAAATTCTCTGTTGCAGCTTCTTATATGTGAATAATTTCTGGTTTCTTTCTTCCTCTGTGACAATAAATTGAATATCTTTGAGTTGCAGACAAAAACCATTTGTCATCTTGGGCTTTTAGGAAACAGAAATTAACATTTTTCACCATATTCTGACATTTCGAATACCAAATTATTAACCTGGAAGAATTCAACAGATTAATCAACAGTAGAAATTATTGATTTTTTTTCAATAGTATGTCATTCTGCTGTGCTCACATGTTTACAAGAAACACATACATGACCATGTGGCTCATTTATAAAAGATACTCCAGTTGCATTCTATGAAAAATTCATATTCTTGCCCAAAATCTGTGAAACAAGCTCATTTTTCTTCATCTCTTTTTAATATACTCATTATTATGCAGGGCAACAATGTCACAGAATGTCATTTTCATTTGATTCCGGCATCCTTTAAGATGGTGGTAAATAATAAACCCTTATTAAAATATGTTTGTGGTCATTTTGTCAGTCTGTGTGTAAAATCTAACAGCCGTCCATCGCTGTCCTCCATCCCTCTGCAGGTTGACGTGTCGCCATGACAACAGAAGCAGGCTCTGAGACGGAGGTGAAGGAGAAAGCAGAGGAGTCAGCTGCTCAGCCGGACCAATCAGAGAAGGCCTCGGAGGAAACCAAGGAAGTAGCGAACGCCGAGGGAGAGGAGAAGGAGAAAGAGAAGGAGAAAGAAGGGAAAGAGGGCAAAGGAATATCTCGATACCTACCGACATGGCTTAAGAAGCAGAAGTCTCAAAGCCAGGTGAAGAAGAAATTCACACTATTATTAAATAATCATGACTGCGTGGAAATCGTAACTATAATATGGGTTTTAAATGTTTGACTTTCGTCTCCGTCTTATTTAGACCTCCCCGACGAAGGAGGCGCCGCCCACAGAGGAGCCTGTTGCCAAGGTGACGCAGGAAGAGGAGGGGCCTGCCCCGGAAGTGAACGGTCAAGCAGAGGAAGTGGAAGAGAAGGAGGAAGTAAAGTCGGAGCAAGTGAAGGAAAAGGAGGCAGAATCTCATTCCAACACCAGTGCAGACACCGAGGTAAGGCTCACATGTAGCAAAGCATGCTGGGATATGATTCAGGTTCAATTCAGTTTATTTACACAGCACAAATTTATAACATAGTAGCGAGTCACGTCAAGGCATTTTACCTAGTAGCATGAAGACCTGATACAATTATACAGAGAAACTGAATAGTTTCTGAATAGAAGGTTTAGATTCCCTTTGAGCAGCCCTGTGGGAAGAAAAAACTCTTGTTTACCAGAAAGAAACTTACGGCAGAACCAGGTTCAGGAAAAGCAGACATCGGCGTCGACCAGTCAGGGTGAGGATAAGGGAAGAGAGAACAGGTAAGAAGACAGAAAACAAGCAAACAGTCCTGAAAAGAACAGCACTGGGGAGGTTGGTGATTCTTGGTCTGAACAATCTACGGCCAGAGATGCAAAACACAAATTACAGGAGAAAAAATGACATAAAATTAGTGGCAAGCAATGGTGGTATACAACTTTATTGATAGTAAAAGAGAGCAGAGGTGCCCGGTGCATCATGGGAACTTCTCCAGGTGTCTTTTGAGGTCACCAGAGCAGCTCTAACTAAAAGCTTTATCAAAATAAAAATTTTTACTCCAAAAAGTCGAGCAATTGTTGGTCTGTGGAATCGAAGCAAACTGTAGACAAGAAGTCTGATTTCAGCTGCACGTTTCAACACCAGAAGTCAAACCACCAGATGCTGATAAAGCTGAAGCCATAAATGCAAAACCTCACCACTTAAACCAACATTTATTTTGGGAACTAAGCTTATTTTCCCTCATATTGCTTAATTACTAAGAGTTAGACGTGCAGACGTTAGTTTGACTTAGCACAAAACTGGAAAGGGAGATCGTGTGTGTCCACAGGGGTGTTTTGGACTTTAACGGTTATGTTGCTTCCCAACATTGTGGAGGCTTGATAGGTGTGCCACTTGACAATGTGCAAAAATACAGGCTGCACCCTCCTACCAGTGAGCAAACAATGGCTGCACCTGTGTGGATGAACACCTTCACTCAATGTCTGTCTGCTCCTGTTATTCAAATCAACATGGCGGCTCATTTGGAAACTTTCTTCTAAATTGTAAAAATAATTCACAGAATTTCTGAAAACATTTGAGGAGAGAAATAAACCACGCAACTGCTGAACTAACTGCTTTTAAAACAGTTAGTTTTAAAAGCATTCCTAGAGTTTCCAGAAGTATAACATTGTGCTCAACAGTCCTGATTTGCATAAAGCAGTCTTGACTTTAGCTTGAATAAAAAGCAGCCAACATGGTGTCTGTCTGTAAGTGCAGTGCTACCAGAATACATTGCATGGCTGCTTACATTGACAACAAGTTGGAAGTGTTTAATGACGGATCCTGTGAACACTTACCATTAGTGGCATGTTTGTAATTAAGATCTTCATTTTAATTTGTCCATAAAACAAAATGTAAAAATGTGTGTTGTCATCACTGTATAGCATCAACCTTCACCTCTAACTCTTAGCAAGAAAGCGAATTAGCATATTTCCCAAAATGTAAAACTGTTTCTTTAACAAGTCCATCGCTGACAGCGGACCTTAGAGCTGCAACGATTAATCGATTAGTTATCAGCTACTAAATTAATTACCAACTACTTTTTTTGATGAGAAAAATGTCTAAATTCTGTTTGCAGATTCTTAAATGTGAATATTTTCTGGTTTCTTTTCTCCTTTACGACAGTAGACTGAATATGTTTGGGTTGTGGACAAAATAAGATTTGGTCATCTTTTGCTTTGGGACATTTTTTACCATTTTCTGTCCGTCTGATAGATAATAAATAGATTTAGATAGATCTAAATAATAATCAACTGCAGTACTTTGGATTGCCTGTATTGCTTGGCAGACTACATCCTTAAATTTACTGTGATTATTTTGATTTAAGAACATTATATATGATTTAGAATTCTGGTTTGTTTTTAAAAGCCAGTCATAGTTTTCTTTCTCTTTCATTTGTGATATTGGCTTTACATCAAACTTTGATGGAAACACCACACTGAAAACTCTCATTTGTCATGCTGGTTAAACATATTTTGCCAAAGAATATCCTCCCTTGTTTGCCAGTCACATATTGTGGTAATTTTCTTTTTGACTCTTTTTTTTTTAAAACATTAAACATGAAACCCCGGGATGAGATGATGTTGGATAGTCAAATAGCATTTTCTTCTTTGTTGAAACAGCCTGAAAATGCTTTTACAAGTGACAGCAGGATTTTCAGACTGTTTAAAGCTGCTGTTCAGCCAAAACAGAAAGAAAAGCACACAAATCCATTCTCCCTCCTTCACACTCATGAAGTCTTCCATCCAGTGATCACATTAATCCACCCAGGCCCACCCAGTGACATCAACATTCAGGGATCAGGCCAAAAGACACGCCTGCATTTTCTAAGAGAAATTCAGACTAGAAGGGGAATTACACTAGAAGAGAAAACAGAGAATAAACTGTCTTCTCTCTTTTCTAAACAGTTGAGGTTTACTCTGTTTTTTTTGGAAGATTTGAAGTTTTTTATTTGGGAATTTGACACCATATTCTGTTCTTTTCTTCCTTGCACCTTGCAAACACCATTAGCCTGCCAAGGAAGAGAAGGTGGACGAGAGCACTGAGAAAAGTCCAGAAGAAACCAAGAAGGAGGCGACAGAAGGAGAAGGAGCCGAGGAGGAGAAGAAGAAGGAGCAGGAAGGAGAGAAAGAAGCTAAAGAAGGAGGAGGAGAAGAAGGCCAGACCTCCATTTTTCAGTCTCCTCTTCGTCTGGTGAGGAAGAACAAGATGAAGCTGGTGGTTTGTCACGTGACCCTCCTGGATGGGACCGACTTCAGCTGCGAAGTCGAGGTAAGATTATGTACAGGTAGAACATGACGATGGCCTCTGCAGGTTTAAATATCTCAATTAATGTTGTTTAACCATGTAATTGTGGACGTAGAAAAAGTAGACAGTACTCAAATATATGTTTTGTGTACTATATGACACACTTACAATGCCAGAAATCAAAACAAAAAAGAATGAAATTTGAATCTCTTTGATTCTTATTTTACAAAAATTGTAAAAACTTACAAATACCAGCCTCTAAAGACTTATTCTCTCTACTGTGCTCATTGTAGGGCTGGTCCAAATAGCAATTTCTGGGCTTCGGATATTCGGGCCAATTCAATATCCGAATATTCGGCTCGGTGGGAAGTGTTATCTTGCTTCGGAGTCTGATAGCATTAGCATAGCATTAGCATAGCATTAGCATGGATATCTCTGTCTTCAGCTTTTGTCTTCTGTTTACTAACATGGGCGAAGTGAAGCGTGCCATCGAATATTCAGATCTCAAAATTAATATTCGGATACCACCACAACAACCGAATATTCAAATATTCGGGTCCAGCCCTAGCTCATTGACTTTAGAAAGATGTTTCACCATGCTGAATGCCTCTTCCAACAACTTGCTCCTCTGTTTTCTCTTTTTGAACCATGCTGCTTTTATTTTATCAATCCAGTAGGTTTGATTTTCCACTTGGTATTTCATGGAAACACTGCCTGCAGTTCAAAAACCACATTACACAAATTTAGTTTAAAAACTTTCAGAAGGTGTTAGATCTCACAATATTTTCTGTTTTTACACTTTTTTGCTCTGATAAATTGTGTAATTTTTGGCATTTTTTAAAGAGAAAACGGTTTTAAACCGGTTTTGGGATTCAGAGGTATAAACGAAGCTTCATTACACCGAAGAGAAATGCAGCTAGCTAAGCCACACCAGAATTGCAAAAGCAGTGAACTGCATCAGAACCTACTTTATGTCTGTTTAATTTTCTATGGACAGCGGAAAAAATGTAGCTAGCTTATAGTTTGCTGAGGACAAGATGCTCGCTGGTCTTTGCAGATTGCAATAAGGATTGGTATGTGATGTTTGCTGTCATATGGAGTGCTTTTGTTGAAAATATGTCTGTGATGGTGTCACATACTGATCCATAATTCTATCTTATTGAAAGCTCTCTGGAAATCGTAGCTTGTGTGAACGCTACTTGATCAATAAAAGCTGCTGAAAAGCTGTTAGCATCATGCTAGTGACAAATGTAGTTGGATTTGTACTGCTTCTACTTGTATAATGCTGCTACTTATGGCTAATGTGGAAAAAATAGACTAAAACATGGTGAATTTTTGTAGATTTCTGCTTTACTGCTGTCTGGAAAATGTGTCATCAGTTTGCTGTTTTGCTGAACATTCTTGAAGAAGTTGTTGGTGTTAGAAGTTTTTTCTGGATGAATCGACACATTGTCTTACGTTCTTTTGCTGGTCGATGAGGATGCACGTGAGCGGCAGTGTGTCAGTGATGTAATGGCTAATAGGATCAGATGTAGTGTCTGTGGGTGTAGTCGGGGGGTGTTTAACTTTCTGACTCAGTTATGGCAGAAGCGTAGTTTAGGGGATAAATGCAGTGCAAAGCGGAGCAGCGCTGCAGGGGCTTGTCTGGTGACTGGAACACACAGCAGATTATGGGGGTCTCACCAGATTAGTTTTCTGCATCTGTTGCTAACTAACGAACACGTGGCCTCAACTCCCCGACACGCATTCAGACATGCAGATACTCACAACATCACATGTCCTGCACACTGCCGTCACAGGCTTCTGTAATCTATTAGGAATCAAGTAAGGAAAATGTTGCTCGACTGAAATCACACGGAATTTAACTAATCAATCACTGGAAAAAAAACAAAATCTGTATCTGGAGATGAAGTAATGCTTCATAGAGCTCTGAGTGACTCTACCTTCAGCCTTAATTAGCCTAATGAACTCAACATGGACATAAAAAGCTAGGTTTTGGAGCATATTGAGTCATTTGAACCTGATTATTTTATACTGAAATTATAAAAACAGACTCAGAGCGCACCAGCTGCTCATATTCATCGGATTTCTGAAATAGAAGAGATCAGCCATTGTTTCCTGCACAAGAACTTTAAATTTTGAGGAATATAACACCGACTAATCAGCCTACATGCTATATGCAAACTGCCGTTAGTTTGTGGACTACCGTTTCAAAGCCTTGAATCTAGAATTTGGTCATCGCCATTAGAACTGTCCCAATAAATCCATTAGTTGTCAATTAAATTAAATGTTTATATTCCATTTTTTGATATGACTAATAATTAAGGTCTAAATTCACTGATTGCAGGACCTTAAATGTGATTTTTTTTCTTGTTTTTTTCCTCCCTTTGACAATAAACTTTATATCTTTCAGTTGCAACAAAACAAGACATTATTCATCTTTGGCTATGAGAAAATTTTCAATGTTTTCTTTGATTCTATAGACCAAGCAAATAATTGGGTAATCAAGCTAATCACTGACAAAATAATTAACAATGAAAGGAATTGTTTGCAGCCCTAGTTGTAATTTCCGTTTTTTAAAACCAGACGTAACGAGTGACAACTGGAGGAAACTACGCACAGTGACATGATGGCGACCGTCAAATCACAAGGTAGCTTTGTGCTAAAATATAATTTTATGCTTGGTATACTTTTGAAGGAAGAGGTAAGTAAACATTGTAGAAGATATGACATGCAAAATAAAAAAAAATCTATGTAAATAATTCTCTAAAACAAATGAATACAAATAAAATGATAAAAAACACCAAAAATGCATCTAATGCACATTAAAGGAAAGAAAAAATACAGATACACAGGATAAGAATATCAGACAAAAATAATTAAATGAAAGAAAATGTTAAAGCAAGCGCTAAAATGAAAAAAAAAAGGTGAGAAATCTTTTAATTGTGATCTTGTTTTGTTTACTAGATGTTTGGGATTTTCACATTTTTGATGCTGTTTTATTATCTAATATGTGTTTTTTCTACATTTTGCTAGATGCATACGAGATTGCTGTCAAAAAAAACCCCAACACATTTTCCGTGCACATTTTTAGCCGTATCCCTCCTCACATTCCCACGCTCACATTCAGTGAGAAGCTGCCCAGAATATCCTCTGTGCAGGTCCTCTGGAACCGTTAAATCTCCGGTTCAAGGACCCCTGAACAGACAGTGAACTTGCTTTCAGGGATTTTTCACCAGCAGCTTCACCAGGACAAACCGGCTTCCTAATCTACAGTATGCCAACGCCCAGCAGCGCGCCTCGGTGGTTTGAACAGTAGCTGCTTTGTGTCCCGACAGATAACGCTGATACTGCAGCTAACTGCTATTGTCCTATAGTGCGCACACACACCCATGTCCATCCATCCATCCATCCATCCATCCATCCATCCATCCATCCATCCATCCATCCATCCATCCTGCCTCCACATGCTGGCGGAGTTCGGATCGCGAGAGGGAGAAATGCACAATGCATTCCAGAGATTATATTTTCTGTTTTGCCCAGCAGGCCTCCAACACACACAATACAACACACAGTTTATACTCCGACTCCCAGTTCGTTCATCCATCCGCCCTATTTATTAACCATCAAATTTATTCTGGCATAATAACTTAATACACATTTTATTAGTCGTAATGCTCTGAATGAAAACTTTTGGCAGACATGGTTATGACTCCGCTGTGGGCTTCAGAGGAGGGTCTTAGTGTCACATGGTCCTAATGCTGCTTCTAAGAATTTCATTAGTATTGGTTTCAGCAGGATTTTAGTGTCACACGGTTTAAGTAGCGATCCATAGAGTTTCATTAGGTCTCACGTATAAGCCGCATTCACTTTGGCTTTGACAAGAGCAACTGACAGGCTCTTAAACTCTGGTTCATATACTGTATTTCTTCATTAATGGCATATTTGCATATTTGTAATTTAAAAAAAAAAAATTCAGTTGTGTTTAATTTGTGTAACTTAACAATTACAGTATGAATCTCACAATTCTAGTTTATAGTTTTGCCTTTGGTGATGCAGAAGTTTAAACCAGTACCAGTTACCAGTAAATGTGCTATATTATTTTAGTACTTAGATATTTACCTTTTGTTTTTACCATTTTTGGCTGATAAGTTGTGCAAAAAGATAACATGCCTTGTAAACCCAAAGGGGGGTTTTGGTGTTCAGAGGGTTAAACCTCATTCAGATTTGTATCTTTGTTACCTCTGATACAAGCTGTAAAACTGGCTAATGTTCTCCCAAATCATGCACATTCGTAAAATAATAAAAATAATATATAATATATATAATAAAAATGAGTTTCATTGCATGTTTCTTTACTGCTATTAAATACTTCGTATCTCTGCCTGCAGACTTTAGACAGTTGGTGTAAGAAGCTTTTCCTAAAGTAAATGGTTTGGGAGAATATTAGCCAATTTTGCAACTTGTATCTGAGGCAGCATAGATAAAAAGTCGGCTAGTATTCTCCCAATTCATGCACATTAGGAAAAACTTGCGAGTTTCATGCATGAGTGGCATCCAAAGCTTGTGGATGCATGTATCTCTAATGCCATTTAATACTCCATATCCCTGCCTGCAGACTTCAGACGGTTGTCCCTAGGTAGCGGTTAGCTCGGGACACACTGTAACAGACTCAGAAACTCTAAAAGGTCACAGTCTCACATTCTTTGGGCATTTCTGCTTCGCTCTGAGTGCCTGTATTCTGCGCATGTGTTTGACCAAGTATAGGAAAATACCGCAGATGTTTTCAGCTGTCCCAGGACAAGAAGAAAAATGCACTCTTTCATCGTCTTCCTTCCACTTGCACCACGCTGCCGGCGTCTGTCTGTACACCAGGCTGAGGCCCTGCTGACTAACTGCAAAGAAATGAGCATTATTTCGTTCATTGTTTTTCAACCCTTCTTCCACCCTCTTTCCGTCTGACCTTCTGCCTTGTCTAAAGGCTGCCGTTGTGTGTCCATGTGCACGCATGGATGTGTGCTAAATGTCATTGTCATAACTGAGTCTGGAGGATTTTATGACCGAGTCTCGGATTGGGTTTTTGGAGGATTTGGAGGAATGTGTCGCCTGGAGACCGATGGAGACAGTAAAAGATGATGAAACAGAAACAGCAAAGATGCACTGATAGAAAGCTCCGAACTACAACTTAATAAGTGTCTCTGGTAGGGATAGATCGATTATTGGCCGATATTTGGCTTTTTTCCGATTATCTGTATTTTAATTATCCGATTGCTGATGAATTAAATTAGCTACTTCAGGTTTGATGCCGCCTCCTCTGTTTGTCTTTAGTCACTTTGTGGTCCCAGAAATGTCTCTCAAGTAGAAAAAACTGAACAAGAAACACGAGCCGTTGGCACAAACCAGGAAACTAGCTTCTCTCACAGTGGCTAAGGCTATGCTAGCAGCTAGCGGCTAAGTTAGAAGGCAGCCACAGATTAACCTGAATCAGAGTTGGTTAACAATAATTAATAGCAATGCTTTAAGATCTGGACCTTAGTGGACAATAAAAGTGATAAAACAGTGAAAGCTTAACAACAGCAGGAAAGAAACTAATCAATCTCAGTCGAAAGCGTCCTAATTTAATCACTCCGATTTCTATTTTACATATTCAGCTATAGTCACCCTTATTAATAAAGAAAACTAGTTATGAATGACTGGTTCTCCGCCATGACATGCTGTTCAAACGTTACATTTAGTGTGTATTGGTTCCAAAGATTGATTATTGGTCTTTCTTGATACCCTCAAAAAATCCATATCAGTCGATCTCTAGTTTCCAGAAGCAATACAAAGAAAATGTATAAATTGTGTGAAAGAACTTTTGTCTCCCCCTTCTGACATCATGGTAATTACAGCAGCTCTTTCAACACAGGCGTATGACGTGTGTTTCACTGTTGATTTTCGTTTTTTAGACTCTAATCCTTCCTCAGAAGTTTCTTTTTTGTCTGCTGCATCAGAAACTTTTCTTGTACGCTTTATTTTTCATTTTTTTAACATATTCTCCACCATACACCTAGTTTCCTCCTCTCTGCAGCTCTGGCAAACCAATCATTGCTGGTTCACATAAAACACATCATTCACAGTGCATCATAGTGGGAATGTAGCCACAGAAAGCTTATTTAAAACTCAGTATGCTGTAGAGCAACTGGAACTGGTCGGCTTAGGACCAATTTGTCTGCAAGGGCATATTTGACATAATTTTTGCCATCTACACACGTCGATGAAAGTCTGTGTGGGCGTCCAAAATCTGAAATTTGGAAACAGCACGCACTGCTAACATGCTAACTGCACATATACGGGGAGAATAAATGGTACTTAAAACACAGGAGAGACTGGTCAATGAGTTTTTTTCATCATCCACACCTTTAAAAGTCACCATTAAAAGACTTTCAATTGGTGTACTTGCTGCAAGACTTTGGAGAGGGAGGTTCTAAAATCTCCAGATATCCTGTGCTACGTCCATCCACTGTGCTTGAAACACCTCAGGAATAAAACTTGATATGGTGCTACCGTCCAATCTCTACCCATTGGCTATATTTTGTAAAAGTTGCAAAGTTGCAGCCTTTCAGAAACAATCATAGAAGACAAAAATGTTTTTCTGTGTTGAATATAGGATTAGCAGTAGTTAATACTATGAATGATAGTATTAATAGAGCTCCATGTTCGTGCCCTGTCCGCATGCGGGATCCTGAGACCATAAATTGGCCCTTCATTTGCATTTTTGAAATTTATTTGGCTTTAATGTGCCTTTGTAAGTAAAAATCCTCATTTTAAAGCTTGAGAAATACTGTAGGGAGACTTCAGGAAGCAATGTCTGAGAAATGTAGTTGTTTGGGATGTTTTTTTAAAGCTAAAGATGAAATATGAAAATAAATGCCCAAATTTAAATGTATTCTGTTTCACTGTGTCTTTGCAGAAACGTGCAAAGGGTCAGTTCTTATTCTTCAAGGTGTGTGAGCACCTCAACCTACTGGAAAAAGACTACTTCGGTCTGACGTACATGGACAGCCATGAAGAGAAGGTATGTATTTATGAACACGCATATACACCGTATGTAACATATGTCAGTAATGTACACATACACATGGACGCCTGCATAGTGTCTCACTGTGTGTCGTCTTCTTTTCACTGCAGTGTTGGTTGGATCCCACGAAGGAAATCAAGCGACAGATACGCAGTAAGTTTTGCGGCTGCTTTTTTGAATTTTAACTCCACCTAAGTCCAGCCATCTCTGTCTCCTTCGCTTGGCCTCAACAGTACAGTGTTTTCCATTTAAAGAGGCCATGTTCTGCTTTTTAAGTTCTTCCTGCGGAAAAAACAGTAATAAACCAGTAGATGTGCATGATATGAGCTCTGTAAGTAAAAACTCACCAAGCTGCAATCTCTCACCCAAAAGGAAATGAATAAAATATAAACACTGAATTAATAAAATAGGCCATGTTTCCCCCATATAAAAGGAAAACTAAGTCAAACAAAGAGACCAGAGACATTTGAAACTCAACAACAGCAGACTGGCAGCACAGAGGAGGTTACCAGAGTGTGATCAGTCTGATTTATTATTCATTATCGTCTTTATTGACTGTTCTTAGTTTATAAAAGGGAGATGAGGTGTCACATCTCATCTTTTGTTGACTGACAATTATCAACATAGATATCAGACTCTATTAATTTACTTTTTATTGCACCTTGTATGTGTGTAAAAATGGACAAAAAGCTCTTTAGTTCATAAGTTTGTTCTCAACAAACCTGAGTATGATGACAAACCAGGCTGTTTTTGTCAGGCTTTAGCCTAATTAATCAATCTAACTTTATTTATTAAGCCCTTTTCAGACAAATCCAATGCAGTTCAACGTGTTTTATGACAAACTGGCTAAACATAGGACGTTATAAATACACATAGAGACAAAAGAACATGAAAAAAAACCCAAAACTGAATGAGATTAGATAAGAGATGGTTAGTTAAATAGAAATGATACCAAAAACTTTGAAATAAAGAACATTATATGAAATTCTGACTTCATAGTTGGATTTTTAGTTTAATCAAGGATGAGTTTCCACAGTTTGTCATCGTATTTGTTCAGAAGTTCTTTAATTTGGTGTCATTTCCTTGCTGTTAGTTCATTTCTTACCAAATCTTTCTTGTGTTTTTGAAGAATATGCCCATAACTCCAGCTGACTGTCATGAGTGTTAGAAAGGCTTTAATTCTTTCTTCTTGCTCCTCCTTTTAACTCAAAACAGATTTTTACACAGTCTGAAACTTCAAATTGCACTTTTAGGAGTAAAAGCGTATAATTTTGGCTCGTAAATGTTTTTTTAAATTAGCATATGTGGGGTAGTTATATGTCTGGGTGTGTGCAGAATGTATGATTGTGTGGTGATTGTGCATGCCTGTGTTTTAGTGGTTTTGTCGCAGTGTTCATACATGAGTGCTGTGCATCTGGTCTATATGTGTTCATTTGTGTACATTATTCTGAGAGACGCTGCACCATGTGGACAGATGTTCATTTAAGTTAAAACCTCACTCAGCACGTGTGCTTGTACATTCACAAATAACAGGGTTCACACTATTCTGCTGTAAACTCGGCTGTCGCAGCTCTGCTTCTTTACAATCTGGGCTGGGATCTAAACATCTACAACTTTTTTATTTATTTATTTTTTTCAAGGTCTTGCTTTTGCTTTTATTTTGTAACGATCAAAACTGCTGCCTTTGATCCCCAATGGTATGAAGTACATATAGAGAAATGGACTGTCAGTGTGTGATTAGACATTTCCGAGGTAAAATATGCCCCTAAAACATGAACTCTTCAGACACACGTTTGCTCCAATCATGGGTTGATGTTTCAGAACTTTTAAGACGGGGGTCCTGTCTACAGTGCAGTTACTATTACCAAAGCTGTGTGGGTGGGCCTGCTTTGTAAGTTTCTAGCAGCCCAGTTTAACACTAGGATACTAAAATGGAAGAAGCTAAAGTTGCCGAAACAAGTTTTCAAAATCAGGGTTAGTAGAATGAAGTAGGAACTTTTGAAAATGTGATTAAGAGGTTCTGTGTATGCTAATTCAGTATCATCAAAGTTCAGGTGGTTCGCCTAAATGTTCTCCTTTTGATGCCTTACAACATTTCAGTAGAACTCTGTGTTGACAGTCCAACTCTGGAAGATGAAATTAGGTTGCACAACCACGTGAATGTTGAAGAAAACAGTAAAAAGTCTTGTTTCTTTCTCCCTCCTCTGGTCACCAGGATGATCCTCCACATCAAGGTTGGATCATCCAGCAGCTGACAGACACACAGTGTGATGTTTGTCCTCTGTAGAAGGTAGTTTCTATGGAGAAATCACAAATGTGCAACTGCCAGTGGTCACAAAATTGTCCATAACACAGGTCTTGATAATGATAATGCAGTATTACATCACTGCTCGCACAACAGGAAGCCATGCAGTACAGATCACAGAAAATGCTGATGAGCTGCAGATGGAATAAGAAGAAAAACGAGCATCAGAGTTAAACTGAGAGCCAATAAAATGAAAACTTCATCCCAAAATAATGAAGCTGACTGTAGCTGAAGTGGAATGTCTGAAGGAAAAGATTTACATTTTAATAACCAGCACACGTGGAAACTGTCCTCAAATCAAGCACTTCTAAAACTAAAACCTCTTAGATTGCACTTTTTATTGCTGTATTGTTGCTAAAGTCCAACCAGAGTGAGGATTTAGTGCAGTCAGTCAGTCTCTTTTGCACGTGTGGCTGTTGTTAATGTTTAACTCCAGGTTTTCTCCATATTCACACCAACCTACGTGGTTTTAGGTGCCTCACTCTGCTGCTTCTGTGCACTGTCTTAGTACATTTGGAGCCAGTTCAGTTCAGCTGCTATGATGAGAATAACAGGCTCATAGTTTGATTTTTTTTCATCTAAATGATATTCATGTAGCTTTGGGTGGATTTAAAAAGATTAAATCCATGTTGTGACTCTCTGGTTCTTACTGCATGAGCATTACTTGAATCTCAGCACATAAAATAGCAATGATGTTTCATAATATTGAAATCACATCAAAATCATAAGTTTTTTGCAAATTGTTGTTTAATTTTTATGCGGCTTGAAAATTTACTCTAAATGCATTTTTTTTTAAAGTTTGGTGAATGATCAGAAAACACACCAGGGTACCAATGCTTGTTTCTATGACTCTGTTTCATAGACGTTAAACTGCTGCAGTTTTACTGTTGAAACTGTGATAGTGGAGTGGATGTAAAACGGATTTGGTTGCAGTTTTTAACAGCACTCAAATGTGTTTTTCAACCTTAAAAGTGTCATGTTTCTATCTGCTGTACAGATGAAGTTATGAGGCTTAAAAATGATGGAAAAACAAATTAAAATGCCACTCCTATGTATTTCAAGGGCCTGTAACTCTGAAAATATTTATAGTATGAAGGTCAAAATTTGCATGGCTTAAATATGTCAGAGTTATTGTACAAAATTGGATTCAGACTTGGTATAAAATCTAAGAAAACAGGGAAAAGTGGCTGATGAGGAATACGTACATGGTAGCGTGTCGTGTTGTGCAGCTGGAAGAGGTCAGATGTGCATATACAGGTTTGTGTTTGGTCTGTACATCACATATCGACTGGTGATTGACACATGGTCATATAGAAAAGGTAAAAAGGTCACAGCTGACTCCCAGAGCACTTAGCGCTTCCAACAAAACATACAAACTCACTTTCACTGGCCAGCAGACACACTAGACTAGGAAACAGGAATATCTGCTCTCAGCGCTTGTCATTGTTCTAAGTGTATACAATGAGTGACATCAGTGGAAAAACAAAAGAAAAACCATAAATCTGTGTCGCACCTTTGCAGCCTTTTTTACATGTCATCGTTGAGTTTCCTCGTGTCACTTCGGCGTCCGTCATTCGTCCTCTAGGATGCAGCTGTGAAGCATGTTTCTGCGTGAGAGGTTTTGTCAGTGTGTGTGTGTGTTCATGTGTGTGCATATGACCTTGAAGGAGGAAATGGCTTCGCTGTGATGTTAGATTTTCTCAGATTGAATTTTCCAGATGACGTGACTGCCATAGTTTATCAAATACGTGTGTGTGTGTGTGTGTGTGTTGCTGGGTGGATATAACGGGACAGAAAGAGCAGCAGTCGCAGCAACATGGCCTCCAGTGAGAATGGAAATAGAAAATTGGAGCTAAATGACGACTGAAATTAAATTAGCCCTCCCCAGAAGGAAACCATGTTATGATCCTGATGGAGCTGTTATTGGTGATGCTGCTTCCGCTGATGGTGCGTTTGTTCCTGGTGGTTATAAAGATTACGGTATGGTGGTATTTGATGAAGCCAGAATGAGGTTATGCAATCCCAGATCTGCTGCTTGTGTGTGTGTGCATATGCATGCATGTGTGATGTGCAGGGCTTAGCACATCAAAAAGCTGTTTTGCATTAGCTGCACTCTCATCCTCGACTCTCACTGCAACACAGATGGATGTGATGGACCCATGCAAACACCCTGAGCAGATTTTCAGCTAGTTTCTCCTGCAAGTAATGTTACCGTTCCTCTCCTTCTCCAGGTAACAACTGGCAGTTTGCATTCAATGTCAAGTTCTACCCTCCCGACCCCTCACTGCTCACCGAGGACATCACCAGGTACAAACTCACCACTGTTTACTTACACCTGCCTTTCCTTTATTGTTGTTTTATGGCCATTTGACGCAATGGAACAAGCTGTAAAATCCTGCATTAACATATTATCACTTTTAACGTCACACCAAACCATTAGCCAACCATTTCCTACATACTCATCCTGCAGAAAGACTGACACTAGCATTTATTGTGAGACATGTTTCTGGCCACGTAACACATAAATTCCAATATTGACTTTTATTTTAGTCCTTTTTTATAGATCTGTTGTGTCCAAGTCGATTGTTTGGTCTATATGCTTTCTTCCAACCAAATTCTCATTGGTTGGACAATAGTCAGTGTTGTTTTCATGATGAGAAAAGCAATAAAGATTTGTTAAAAGATCAAGTGTATCAGTAAATTTCATTACCCAACATTTCTAACATCTAGTCAGCTAAACAGGACATCCTCTGAACCTCTGAAATTGCAGAGAAATAGTTGTAATTTGAGAAATGAGAGTGATAAAAGTAGGGAAAGTTAACCAAAAATCTTAAAGATGTGGGTCCTAATACCAAAACAATGAGCTTTAAGACAATTGAGACTCCAGAGATGGGTGATTATTCTTTCTTCTTTAAGTCCTACACCCTCTACCATACAAATCTGGGCGATTATTGATGTTAAAATACTGATCTGTGCAAGTCTAGAGTGACTGTAGTAGCAACTACAGTACACAGTAGAGGTAAAAACACACACACAGGTGCAGCTTCATTTGTATTTATACATATGCACACCCACACAGAGGCATGCTCCGAGCTCTTTAAGGTAAAATGTGCGTCTAATGGAGCGAACAACTTGTCTGATGGTTGCAGCTTAAAGGCTAAACAAGGACACACAATTACACAGCAGCAGCCGGCCTCCACTGACCTGCTGCAAGAATTGTTGTGCAGACCTGTAGGTGTGGAAATTTGCCTTGTACAGATTGCAAACCCACAGCTGTTTTCCACAGGCTCTACTATAATGCTCATTCATTACATTTGCTTTCTAATTACCCACAGTACAATGACAAAACACAACACTGCTGCAGATGAGCTCGTAAATCCACAATTCACAGCACAGATGTTATGTAAGCGGGCCTGTCACGGTGGGGATTAGACGTAAGGTTATCCCAATAAACCAGTGTAGCAACACACTAACTGCACAACAAACGACAAAGACATTTAATCCTCCCCAGCAGCAGAGGCAGTTTGGATCTTCTTATTATTATCATGATCAAAGGGGCTGATTCCACTTCAAAGAGAAAGATTTGAAAGAGTTTTTCAACCAGAAATTCAGCCCTTTTTGTCTTTTTTTTCTGTTTTAGGTACCTTTTGTGTCTGCAGCTCCGTGAAGATGTCGCCTCCGGACGGCTGCCGTGTTCATTCGTCACTCACGCTCTGCTGGGTTCGTACACGTTGCAGGTAAATGCATGCTTAATTATGTTCAGTATGTGTTTGTGTGTACATGTGAGCAACGTGTAGGTGGGCGAACATTCAAAATGTGATTTACAGGCGGAGTTTGGCGACCATGAGCCCGACCAGCCTCGCCCTCTGGACTACATCGGTCAGGCGACGTTTGCGCCGAATCAGAACAAAGAGATGGAGGAGAAGATTCTTGAACTCCACAAGTCCCACAGGTCAGAAAAATATGTGTATTTGTTACTAGTTTAACTACATTTCCCAGTAGCGTGATGCTAATGTGGCTGTGTTCTGAATCAAGTAGCTTTCTGTGGCCAAGTAGCTAGCTATGTGTTTTTTAGAATTTGAGAATTTTTAAATTATTCTACTGTTCTCTTGGTCTGTAGGGGAATGACACCAGCTCAGGCCGACGCCCAGTTTCTAGAAAACGCCAAGAAGCTGTCGATGTACGGGGTGGACCTGCATCACGCGAAGGTATGAATAAATGAATGAAGCTCCTCTGGGCTGCTCTTTTCTCCATTGTTGTTGACAGCGAGGATTAGCACAGTTTCTTTGATGCCTGCCGGTGTGTGTCTGTGTGTGTGTGTGTGTGTGTGTGTGTGTTACTGTAGCTGTGTGTGTCTGTCTGTGTGTATATCTGAGTGCGTGTCAGCTGTACAAACACTCACGGAGGCCATCGCCATGGGAACAGCCAGCCTCTCTCTCAGGGATAGCAGGTCATCAGCAGACCGGCTGCATGTTTGTGTGTCTTTGTGCAAGACGGACAGACAAAACGGGGGGAAATATGCGTGAGAGAAAGAGGATTCTTTAAATAGAAATGGAAGGAAGTCGGAGAGAGAAAACAGGGGGAAAGAGGTGAATCTGGAGTGAGACAGGGACAGATCCTTGAAAGAGAGAAAGAGGCGAGTCCCCTTTAAGGCCGTGCTCCACTTGTTTGCAACACAGAGGCAAGCAAGGGAAAAGATGAGGCTTTTTTTAAGGCATACCAAAGTTGTGGGAATTGATCTATTTCTGTCCTGTGCCATTAATTTGTTCTGCAAGTTTCATGACTCCAAGAACCAGAGAGGAAATTTGAAAAACTCCAGATTATGTGGATCGCAGAGAACAAACGTAAACGCACTTTTTTGGGTGGTAAATGGGAGTAAAATTTCACATCATCATAACGATCCTGAATTAACCAGAACTCAAGCACCTTGCCTATAAGCTTATTATTTCTATTTTTATGTAGTACTTAGACTTTTTCATACTTTTTTCATACTTCATATTATTGTAAATACCAGCAATTTTGCACTTCCTTCCTTCCTTCCTTCCTTCCTTCCTTCCTTCCTTCCTTCCTTCCTTCCAACATGTGAAGTTTAGCCATTTTTGTGCTAGTGTAGAGTAACTTTAATTTTACTGGCTAGATTTATTCACCATCATGTTAATACCAGGAAATTTGAGTGATTTTAATTGAAGGCTTTTTTCCCATGTTAAAATATTAAAATCGCAGTGGGAAATGTTGGGAAATGACGTTTACCATTTTGCCCCAAACACTATTAGAGGGTGAAATTGATTCATTTCAATGCGATTTCTGTAGCAAAGTGCCCAGAAACTGTAAAAATAATAAGGGATGGTTCAGTTTGATGATAAGATATAACAAAAGCTTGGTTCTGTGAATATGTTGCGAGAGTAAATTTTAACAAATTTTAGGTTGTTTTCAAGTTTTTGAAGTCATTTTGTACAAATTTTGTGAATGAAAATATCAAAGAAAATCAACTTTTTTTGTTTGCTTTTTCTGATTCATGTCATTCTAACTGTGTCCTACTACATGGAAGACATAGTTTTGAGTCTGTTATATCGACTTCTATGTCAGTAAGTCATTTTGGAATTTAAAAAAAATGAATTAAAAGAAAATCTGCTTTTTTTTTCTTTTGCTGGTTTGTGTGATTTTAACTGTCATACTGCACAGAAGACAGTTTTGAGTCAATTTTGACAAATTTGAAGTCATTTTAGGCTTTTTTTTGTCAATTAAAATATGAAAAAATTCAACTTTTTTTCTGATTTGTGCATATAAAAGAAAAACTGTTTTTTTCTTGTGCTGGTTTGTGTCTTTCTAACTGTCATACTGCACAGAAGACACAGTATCAAGTCAACTTTGACTAGTTCTAAATTATTTTTTAACAGTTTATGTCATTCTGGACATACTTTGGTAATTAAAATATAAAAGAAATTCAACTTTTTCTTTTTTCTGATTTGAGTCTTTCTGTGTAATACTGCACAGACGACATGATATTGATGCAGAAGTTGATTATGAAAAAAACAATGCTCAACAAAATCCAGATTTAGTCTTTAGATTGTGACTCCTGTAGTGGATGTAAAATAGATTTGGTTGCAGTTTTTAACATAGTTCAAATGTTTTTTTCAGCCTTGAAAATGTACTGCTTTTGTCTTGTGTACTTATGAAGAGATGAGGCTCAGAAATTATGGAAAAAGGAAATTACAAAGTGCAAAATTCCGATCCACTGCTTTGTACTTCAAAGGCCTGTAGCTCGGAAAATACTCATAGCGTGACAGGAAAATTTTGCATGACTTCATTAAATATACTAGAGTTATTGTACGTAAAAAATCTGATTTTTTTTTTTGGTTGATTTTGTACGGAATGAGCCATATGGAGACTCTACTTTGAAGATTAATCAGTCATTCACACTGACAAAGTCACAATTTAAACAGCATGTGCTTCATTTGATGTGCTTTGTTTGTTTTCAGAAACAGCAAATGCAGCCTGTTTTCTGTAACATATATTCTGTCAGTCTAATCAACCAAATTGCTAAAACACATCTGCCGTCGAAGCACAAAAACGGAGATGGATGTGCAGCTAACAACACGCCAAGGCCATGCGATGTGTGCGTGTCCCAGTAAAACTGTCCATTATCAACATATTGCATTCTCCATTAGCCCCACTGATTTTTCCTGTGTTGATTCACTGTTGTGATCAATACTCCCTCACCGTTACCACATGGCCCTGGGTTTAAAAGCTCTGTCAGTGAGTCAGTCTGCCCGCTAACTGTGTTACTGTCAGCCTGAGTGACAGTGTTGGTGTGTTTGCTAATTGAGTTTCTGTTGACCTTAAGCAGGCTACTTTATAAATCAATTCAGATACAGTATGATCTGATTTGGACCAAATAAGCGGCATGTAGAGATGTTTTACAGGAACTAATTGATAATTGTGTTGTACAAAGTGTTTTATGTGCATTTTTTTCTTGACTTTGACAGGATTCAGAGGGTGTGGACATCATGCTAGGTGTGTGTGCCAACGGCCTCCTGGTCTACAAAGACAGACTTAGGATAAACCGCTTCGCTTGGCCCAAAATACTCAAGATTTCATACAAGAGGAACAACTTCTACATTAAGATCAGACCAGGAGAGGTTTGTATGCAGAGTCCTACACATAAATATGCAGGACAGTAAATCATTCTGTTTAATTTTAACACAACACACCTCACAAACTATACTGTAGATAATTTGAGAAGCTAATAAATGTTCAAATTTATCTTGTCTTTGACAGACGGAGCAGTTTGAGAGCACAGTGGGATTCAAACTCCAGAACCATCGATCTGCCAAAAGGCTGTGGAAAGTCTGTGTGGAGAATCACAGTTTCTTCAGGTAGAAATGCACACTTTCAGATATTAAATATGTTCTGACTGCTTCTCTAGAACCTCTTCCTGGCCTGTTTTGGGGGAGGAAAATTAACAAATAGTCCACGGTGGTTGCTTCTGAGCGGTTCCTAATTGATTGAACTTGAAAAGGACAATGAACTGCATTCTCTTCCTGTTTTTTCAGTGTCCTCATCCAGCCGTATTTTACTCTCCTCACCTAAAATACACCATATTGGTTAACCTAACAAACCTCTATTTTTCTATTTGCTGCATAAAGCTGGGGGCATGTCTAGGAGCTACTGTTTGTTGATGTTTTGCTGGACTCAGTGTTAACTTTGTGGTCAAAGCTGTCGGATTCTACTTCAAAATTGTAAACAGAAAAACTGAATTGGCCGAGTTGTTGCAGTATTTTGGTTGTGATCAGGTTTTTAAAGTAGTGTTTTTGCATGTAAACATCATATTGTGCATTCAGAAACCCGAATAAACCTTTACCTCCAGTTTTGAGAGACGTCATGCTCACTAGAAAACTCTCGTGGTAAAAACAGGGAAACTCTTTGCACATCTGTTTCATGAGGCAGGTCGGTAGAACAGGGACCAACTTATCCAAAAATTGTAATCAGATGCCTGCACTGTGTCTAACTTGCAACAATACATGTATAAAAATTGTATATATAGCCAAAATATCAGTATATTTTTTGGTATTTTTGTGATTCTTCAGATGTATTTTTGCACGTTGGACACACTGCAGGAGTCATATTTCCTTTATGCTGGAATGTTTTGATGTTTCGTGGCTTTCTCTGGTATGTGAATTATGTTCATTATGGGCAAAGTCACATCTACTTCCATCTTTGTGTCAAACTATTGGTCTGATGAAGGTTGAGCAGTGAAACGTTGCTCTAAAAAGACAGCGTGCTGGAGTCTGAATAAAACAGTTGCAATTGTTGCTTCACCCAAGTAGAGCTACAACAACTGATCGAATAGCTGATTAGCTGCCAGCTGCTTAAATAATCTGCAGCTCCTTTGATACTAAATTAATTCCAATAACACCATTATAACTGTATACTGTAATTTGTATTTTCCTAGTAGAACTTACACTTTTACATTTTGAACTTATACTTTTCTAATTTTGCTTATATTTTATGATAAGATAAAACTTTAGTAGTCCTGGAGAAAATTCTTGTGCAAGATAAAACGAATAAATACAACATAAGAAATCCAGAGTCTGAAAGTAAAAAAAAAACAAAAACTAACATATATGTACGATGAAATAAAACAAGTAAACTATTATAAGACTGGAATAGAAGAGTAGAAAATAATGCTGGGGAAATAAGTAATATCATACATGATAATGAACAAATGAAATAGAATATTGCACCAGAAAAGGGAAATGAAAATGAAATATTGCACATGTTGACAGTATTGACAATGTTCTACTTGATTGTCGGACACTCGTGTTTATCTTATCTTTTTTTCTACTGCTTAAATTTCCAAGACTTTAAATGTTAGCAGTTTCTTCTTGGGGATCAAGGAAGTATTTCTGGTTCTTAATTGGTCTGTGATTTTTTTTTTTAACATTTAAAAACAGTGAATTCTCTGATTCTTGCTCCTTATATGTAAATATTTTCTTGTGTCGTTGCTTACCTGGGGCAGTAAACTGAATATCTTTGACATTGTCAGAATTTTTACCATTTTCTAGTATTTTATGAACTAACTAACTGATTAATCTAAAAAAATTATTGAAAGCTCAGTTGACAATATGCAAATTTTCTCACTGTAGGATTAGTGTACCCTTATCTTGTCTGAAAAATAATTGTTTGTTGCAGCCTGCACCCAAGTGATGAACACAAAACACAAACCAAACCATATTCCCTACTTCCTATATCATTAAATCCACTCTCATCAGTAATGCAGCTGATGCTTTTCCTGCTGTTTCTTGCTCCTGGTCTCCTAATCAGTTGGTAAAACGATGCTCTACTAAATATTCTGTCCACTCGCGGTTGCTGAACTCATCATGTCGACCTTCTCCCACCAGTCACAGCTGCGAATCTTCATCCTCTGCTGCCTCGACCTTTTGTGGTGACAGTGGAGGACATGTTGAACATTTCTTTTTCATTCTCGTCTCCCATTGCTGGTAGTAAAGTGGATAAACCAAATTTAATAATGCTAACACATCTATAAGCCGAAAAGGCCACATTATTAATAGTCATAGTCCAATTTATTTAGGAAATGTCTCATTAAATTAGCAGTTCCTGTTGTAAACATAATGGACGCCTGCACAAACAATAATCAGTAACCAGATGCTGGTTTTTGTCATACTACTTTTTGTCATATTATACAGGGATGTGAAAAAACAGTCTGTAAACACAATCATTGTAAAGAACATATATGTGCAAAAAGCAAGACAGAAAAGTAAGTAAATGTGGGGGAAATGAACTATTTAAATACAGAATCACACTCGAGCAGCTTTAGAAACTGAAGACAAGCAGAAGAAAACAAGATATATTTACACCTGTAAGGCCAGATATAGAGAACTAGACCAGACATAGAGACGGAAAACTTTGGAAAAAAAACAAGAACTAGATCTGGAGTGTGTGAAGGTTCATGTTGTTTGGGTCGGTTTTGTGTTTAGTTAAATGTGGTTGCAGTTGTGTGTACAAAGGGGAATGTGTGGGTGCAACTGTATGAACAAAGAGGCAAGAAAGTACATGATGCATCTTAAAGAGAAACAGCGTTATTGGCGCTAATAGAAGAAATTTCCATTTTTTGTACATCATTAAAAAGCATTTGATACTATAAATCACAGAATGCTAATTAGTACATTAGAAAGAAATATCATAAGAGTACTAACATTGAACTGGTTGAAAAGTTTAATTGATAATGTGCAACAATTTATGCAGATTGGATGAATATTTTTTACTCAGAAGACAATTTAGAGATGTTATTATTTAAAATTTAAACAGAGATGGCAAAATTAGACCTGGTTTCAAAAGAATAAGCTGTCATTAAATCTGAAAAACGATAAATGTATGCTGTTCGGCAACCATAAAATAAACTCTTTAGTTCAAATAAAGATTCATAATTCTAATTTTGACTATATGAGTATATGAAAATATGTTTCTAGGTGTGTTTATGGATCACAAACTTACTTGGAAACCTCATATAAAGTATATAAGAGCAAAGTTGACACTGTCCATCTCATTACTACGAAAGACAAGACACACTGAATTCAAAAGCAACTTCTCCATTATACTGCTCACTGTTTTTACTGTACTTTATGTGCAGAAATGTGGAGTAACGCATAAAATGCTACCTTATATCCAGTAAAAAATATTACAAAAAGCTGTTAGAATAGAACAAAATGTAGGACATAATGAGCACACCTTTGAAATAGATGAATTTAGTTGATTTCAGGACAACGATATTCGAAGCAAACAATAAATTACTCCCGAACAACATACTTTAATTTAAGCAACATAGGAAACTCTAAATTAAGAAGAAATTCAAATTTTTAAAAGCTTTTGCTTGTAGTACTATAAATAGTAGAAGTTAATCAATTTGTGGGGTAAGCTTTGAGTCCAGCTATAGAACAATTTAAGAAAATGTACAACAAACGACTCCTTAAAAATAAGAAACAGTAAGATAAGCGATGTACAGGCATGTACAGACAAGTAGCAGGTAGGATTTAATAAGTTAAACTTCATCTTACCCATTTTCATGCATTATTTTTGGTTTTGTTTCTTTTGTTTTTTGTCTTTATCTGAATCAGAAAAATCTGTAAAAACTGTATTCCTAAGGGGAAATTGCTTAGTTGCTGCCATTCAAAGTCTGAGAAACAAAAGCAATACAAAAAAATATATGAATCGATAAACATAAGTAGAAAAACATTTTAAAAAAATATAAGCTTGTGTAAAATTCTATATTATCTAAAGGTTATATTTGTATTATTGTGCAGAGAAGTAGTTTCTGTAGTTACGATACTGCATCTGAAATAAATCCAATGAAAGATCAGAAACAAAAAAATAAATGTTCCATCACAATAAATTCTTGCAAAATACTAAAAATCGAGACTAACAGGACGACCGCTTGTAAATATGAAGACATGGATTCCAGAGATTTACAGTCTGGAGTTTAGAGAACAGAAATAGTTTGTTAGATTACTTTCTGTGATGCTTTACTGAGTTTGACGAAAGGCTTCGTCTCGTGCCAGAAAAGAAGTAAAACCTCATAGTTGTTTGGTCTGATGCCCGAGGCAGCAAATACTAAAAACACAAAGACCTGCCAGGTGTGTGTGATTGTTGTGTTTGTGTGCACATCTGTATGAAAGAAGAATAAGCTTTAATATCCTGTTCAGGAAGGACTTTTACCTCCCTCACATGCACATATACAGTGGAGAACATTTTATTAACCCTTAGTCGTCAATCTAAAAAAGATAAATCAAGTTCCTTAAGGACAAAAATATCCACGTAAAAAAAACAATCCGAGGAAAATTCATATATTAATATTATTTTTCACTTTGAATAACGTATCTGTTTCGATTTTCAGAATTCCTCATCATAATCACCAAATATTTATTAATTTTTAAGCTTTTAACTATTTCACTGCCAGTTTGTGTGCATTATTTCCTTGTTTTTTTGTTTGAAAATAACTGAAAAATGTAATTATTTTCTATGAAGTGAGGGCTAAATGGAAAATAAAGTTAATGATTAGTAGCAACATATTTCCAAATGAAAACACACACACACGCACACACACACACACACACACACACACACACACACACACACACACACACACACACACACACACAATTTTTCAGTACATAAATACACTCAACACTGACACCCCTACCAACACCCACAAACCATTTTAGCTTTTTTTTTTCACCATTGGCCAGCAGCACTTTATAATATATGAATATGAAAAAATTACAAAATCTGCTGGAAAACAGTAAAAATGTCAGTTTTAAAGTCTAATAATGTAGAAAGCACGATTCATGATGTAATGGCAGAGGGATCAAAAACAACAGCTAGAGTGGGTTTCAATGGGGACATTTTTGTCTTTAAGGTCCTGAGTTGAACAATTTTGCATACACAGTTGTTTTATTAATGTATTATGCAGGCTATGAGGGTAAAATTTTTAAATTTCCCCCCAAAATACACACCTTTACTTACAACATAAAGACAGCGAAATTATTTAATAATCAAATCTGAAAAAGACGCTTATTCTTAGAAACGCTTCCGAATCGATTTTTGGCGTCTAACTCGTCCCGCAGCTTTGAGAAAACTTGGACAAATTCTACATCAAAACATGTGACTTGATTGGTAATAATGTGCTATGACTTTTGGTGGCAATTTGTCACATACTTTTTACAAAACTCGTAAAAAATTGCGTTTAGAAAATCCTCATTGTAAAGAATGTGAAGTCAGCCAGATAACCGCCAAAACCCAGCCATCTTTGGAACCCTGTAGCTCTGGCAGATTTTTACAGTAGAAACTTCATTCAGAGTTTAAACAGCTCACAGTGCTTTGAATGTTATTCATTTAAATCCATGTTTTGGTGTCTTTTATGGTTTTTCCGCAGTTGCTGTGTAAGTTTTGTGGATTTTTTGAAAATTCAGAATTTTAATTCAGCGAGATTTTGACCAGAACATTTTTTTGAAAAAAAGTGCACAGATCTCACAGTTTCTACTCTACATGAACAATTCACACATAAAAATGAATTAATTTTTTTTCCTTTTTCACACAGTATGAGACTTATTATTGTAGGATTTACCTGTTTTTCATAAATCACCTCAGAGCTCAGACCAAAACTCTCACTGACTCCCATTATATCGGAGCTTTACAATGTGAAAAATGAGAAACGGGGAGTCTCTCTAACCTGCCACCAAATCTATGTAACATACAGTGTGGACATGAAAATATATCAGCATGTTCAAGAGAAGATAGTGCTTCAGATGGTGACTTTTTAAAATCTGACTTAGTTTCTGAGCTGTGGTTGTTTTTTCGAGGGTCTAATCCTTTCTCTGCTCCTCTCTCTGCACCCAAACTCTTGTCTTTTTTCAGTTTTGTAGTTGCAAAATTAAAATTCCTCTCCACCTCCACTTTTCGTCGGCAGGTTAAATGCACCAGAACCTCCCACCAAGGCCCGGTTCTTGACTCTGGGCTCCAAGTTCCGCTACAGTGGACGCACTCAAGCCCAGACCCGCCTGGCAAGCTCCCTCATCGACCGACCGGCGCCCAACTTCGAACGCACCTCATCGAAACGCATCAGCCGCAGTTTGGACGGAGGTAAAAAAAACTCATGCACAGCTCGGTACGGTTCATATTTAATGAGCAGATGGAATGGAAGGAATGGAGGGCAGATGGGAGCCGGATCGTGGATTTAGCGATGGGTTGTGTTTGTGTGCATGTAAAACGCTCAGATACAGGAAATAGCTGCAGCATATGTTTCCCGTCGCACAACGAGAGGCAAACGGGGAGAAAGGAGGAGATGAAAAGAGGTGAATCCAAAAGAAAGCATGAAGAAACATGACATGAAAGTGCTGCAAACAGCTTCAGCATCAATCACATGACATGACAGAGAACATATAGGTCACAAAATTCTTTTAATTTAGCAAAATATAACAAATATGCAGTGCTTTCTGACCTAGAAATAACAGTGCAATGATATAATATAGAAATACAACCAGGACAAATGTTTTCTTTATTTCTATAGATCCATGGTTCAAGAAATTTTGGCAAAACATGTATTTGTATTGTCTTTGGAAAACCGTTCTCACCGTTTTGTTTGTGGTTTTCCGGATTTGGTTCCTACATCATGCAGCTGTGCACCTCTGGTTCATGTGTTTACGTGTGTCAGGTCATTTACTGTGTTATTCTGCCCCCTGGTGGACATGTTGTTCTACTACAAGACAACATCTGTGTTAAGATTTTTACCCATCACTTGCTCATACTTAATGCTATGGACAGTGAAATGCAAAGTGACTGCAATAATAACAAGACATGATAAAAAAAACAATCTTAAATGAGTCATAAATAATGAGGAATGAGATTTTTGCTGTCTCAAATTAAGCGTTTTTACTACACTACAATTTCTATTTGTATTTGTGTGGAAAAAGTTGAAATGACAAAAAAAACCCTTGAACATTCCTGTTTTTTCTGCATGGAGTAGAATTTAAAATAACTTTAAATTATTTCATAGAGAATCATTTCAGCATAATTTATAGATCAAACTTTTTTAATGTCTGCACTTTGGCTGTAACCCGTGGCCTTTACAATCTTAACTTTCGTGATTACTGGTACAACTTTCCTGAACAGAGATTGTTCTAGTCGACTAGTTGTTAATTTAAGCCATTAGTCAACTAGTTGACACAGATTTATGATAATAATTTAATTATCTATATTATATACTGTTGTATATATGTTATATACTGTTGGAGGGGGCATCACAAACAGATTTGAGTTCCTGCTGGGACTGATTGATTCAGGCAAAATGTTGAACTGTGTGTTTTTCTAGCAGAACCTTGCGATTTGCAATACACTTTAAAGTCAAGTTTCACTTCAATATGTTTGGTGTAATAAATTCAAGCAATATGATGAAGTTACCATCAAAATAATATAAGATCATCTATTTTCTAATGCAAAATAAAGGTAGAAACAGATATAAATGAATTCTATAAATTTTTTTTGCATTTTTAATAGCATGGAACATAGAACAATAATCATAAAAGCTGTGAGTATGTTAAGTTAAATAAATTAAGTAATAATAATAAAAAAATGCAGTCATTTCAATAAGAAAAACTTTTCTGTAACAATTTCTGACATTGAAGCTGGTCATTCATGGCTCTGGATCATCATCTCAATATTGCAAATTCTGTAAACAAGTTCAATTTATTATTTAAGAGAAAAAATATATATACCTCGAATATGACACATTGCACTAAATATATTGTAGATGGCAGCCTTTGCGATTTGTTAAATGCATTGTTTAAATTGTCATTTTAATTTGAAATTGATTAACTGTTCACCCTACTTCCTGCACCAACCGACCAATCAAAACTTGGTCGGCTAAGACTGCCCTCATTGATCAGGTATTAGCATTTATGCAGAGTAACGACCATTGGTCTTTAATTTGTCTCGGAAAACAAAGTTTCTGTCAGGGCAAGAAGAAGATGATGTTTTTTATTTTTGTCTCTCCTCAGCTCCTGTAATCAGCATCACTGAGGCCACAGCTGAGAACGGACGAGAGCCACATCTGGAGCTTCAGTCTGACTCCAAGGTGTGTATTAAATTAAATTAAATGAACCGTAGGTGGAGATAAAAACAAAACTAAGAAAAGATGTAAAATCTGTGTTTGGGTTTTTTTTTGTGATTATGTTGTTATTTGAATCCATTTTTCCCACAGGAACTGTTTGTGTTTGTGTGTCTCAAATATAAAGGTTCAGTACGCATGGAAAGATGAGGTTTTTGGTCAGTTGCTGGTCGACCCGTTCTTGTATTTTTGTGCAACAGTTAACATTTGTGTTTATTTTTCATGATTTCATAATTTTTAAAACTGATAATATGTGGTGTAAACATGATGGTCTATGTGGGGAGAATCTCATTTATTATGTATTTTGGAGTTTCCAGTTTATCTGAGGATGAAATTGTGAACAAAGTTTGATGCTTGATGCCCAGGAAGCAACAGAGTTAATCAAAGTCTAGATAGCTGTAGGTTTTTCAACAAAATTCTACTAGTTTGTCTCAGTAGTTTCCCTTAAATGATGACTTTGGCCATGAATAGTATCTGGACTGTTGGGAGGCTTTAATCTCTTTACTACAGAGACTTAAAAACTGTAAACAGTATGCTAATGGAATTTCTGTTTTTACAGGACAACTTAAATGCTCAACTTTACCTCATTCATTGCCAGGAGGCAGCTACTCTTTTGTGCACTTACAAAATAGTTCAAGTTTATTTTACCCTGCTGTATTTCCCATTAATATGACTATTGTGGCTCTGGGTGTGTTGCTAACTTTTTCACTCTTCACCTCTGTTTTTATTTAGTTTTTTTTTTTTTTTTAATTTAACCTTTTATTAACCAGGAGAGATCCCGTTGAGATTAAGAACCTCTTTTCAAGGAGTCCTGGCCAAAATAGGCAGCAGCAAGTACAAACACAGTTAGAAAATTACACAGTTAAAACATAATTAAAATACGAAAAAAAAAAAAAAACACATTTACAAGCAAATTATAAAAATCAAGTGCATGTCGTGGAAATGGCTTCAAGAACTCGCAGTTTAGATTTAAAGGCACTCAGTGAGATTAACTCTGTTAATTTCCAGTCAAGGTTGAAGAGATTTAGGGAAACTGGGTTTAGCAGGTTGTAAACACAATGAGCTACCTGCAGCTTTTTCAAAAGATAGCTGATTTTTGCATAAATCATTTCACACTTTTTCAGTCTGAATGGAAGAAATACAGACATTAGTCACCTGGAACGGACATTTTGCTAAGTTGTTAGCCTCTACTGAGTGTATGGAGAATAGTGTGTCTTAGGGTTTCTTCCAATTGATGTCGGAGGTGAAACAGCATCTTCAGGATCTTTATCAGAGCTGCAGATTCATTAGTTGTAGTTCCACAGCTGGAATTCGTCTGGTCACATAGAGACCATATGGAGCCATAAAGATTTTCATTTGGGACCTTTTTTGAGTCCTTTTGGAAACATTTCAAGTCAGTTTGAACAAATTTTGAATCCTGTTAGATGAATTTAGATTTTTGATTTTAATTTGGCAAAGTTTCAAGTTATTTTGGACAAGTTTTGGGTCATTTTTTAG
The DNA here is from genome assembly GCF_022539595.1 of Amphiprion ocellaris. Classification (NCBI taxonomy): domain Eukaryota; kingdom Metazoa; phylum Chordata; class Actinopteri; family Pomacentridae; genus Amphiprion; species Amphiprion ocellaris. The sequence continues at coordinate 26,768,364 of NC_072777.1, read as the reverse complement.
ATTCCTGGAGATTTTCCCAGTCTACTATCACCCGATTTCACTTCTTGCAGCAACAGTTTTGGCCCTTAATCAGCAGCAGAGCAGTGAGCGCAGGAACACCTCCAGTTTTAACAATGTACGCTCTTTTCCAGGACAACTGTACATAGACATCTGCAGAAAGAACTTGCGTGGACTTGGCACAGTATAGCATTACAAAGTTGACATTTTTTGTGGAAAACAAACTGCCAAATGAATATGGCAGTGATTAGGTCAGACCCCCAAAGCAGTTCATGCAATGTTTGTTCCAGGGGACTAATTTCTGTTTAACTTTCAGACTGAAAATTGAAAAGAATTGTGCAAAAGTTAGCTTTCTTTGGAAAGCTGCAGGGAGCTTAAGATAATTATGAAAATTAAGGAGCTGCAGTTCCTCAAATGTCCACTTGAGGCTTACTCCAAAAGTGAGTCAATCCTCATAGACTTCCAGGTTAAAATGTCCAGCTTTACAGCCGACATAAACATGTTGACAGCCTGGTATAAGAACAGTTTTGGTCTGCAGATAATTTCCAAGTTATTGTCAACTGTACAGAGGTGTTTTTTTATGCAACTCACCTGTTTAAATAGTACTGAGGCTTAAAGTGGAGCGTAATTAAAGACATGGATGCCTGCGCTACGTGTTTGCTAATTTTTGGATTAGCTGGAATTTAGGAAAACATGGTACTAAAAAATGGAGGAACAACACTGAGCTTCTAAGCTGCTGTTCAGGAAACCTGTGAGGGACTTCATGCAGGATTGAAACCTCTTTATATATTGTAAATTAACGTCATTCACTGGTTGTTTTGTGCGACTCCCTGAACCTCTACAACAGAAGTAGCGTTGTGATGAAGTTAGCATGGCTTCCAGAGACACGATAGACACATTTAAAGGAAACACAGCAGGTTGAAATATATTTTAACTGTGTGAATATATGTGCAAATGAGAAACCAACAAAATAGACAGAAAATTTCACATTTTTGTTTATTACTTTCGTGGTTTTCTTTGAGAATACAGCTATTAGAAGTTGCCAAAGAATCGCTCTACATTCTTCGACGTGGACAATGCTCACAACTAAACCAAGTCCCTTAAACAGGAGTTTATTCAGATTATTTCTATGCATGCCTCCTGCTCCACCTCCCTTTCCTCACTGCCTCCTTCCTCCTCCTAACACTCATCCCAGCTCCTTGGATTTGACCTCCTGTCGGTGGCGTCGACACTGTTTCTGCGAACTCCTCTTGCCTACTGTTCTCTGCACTGATCTCTGCCCTGCTATGTTCACTTTGAGCTGTTGTGTTGTTCACTGACTAATGTCTCTTTCCCTTTCTCTTTTTTCCTTCACACACTTCCCTCCTCCTCTTGATTTATTTTTCTCACATCCCTCGTGAATGCTCCCACTTTTTGTTGAAACAATTCTTGCTGCACATGGCGTCGGTTGATTTTAATCATGGCTTCACTTTTGCGTGCTCACTGGTTTTCCCTTTTTCTCCTCCATCATATTGCGTCCTCCTCCTTCCTCACCAGTCGATCTTCATGTTTCCTCTGTCCTTCTCCTCCTCATCCTCGCTCTCGTCCATCCCGCCTTCCCTCGACTCGATCTCTGAGCTCGACCACGGCCTCTCAGACATCTCCGAAGACGACGATAGCCGAACCGACGACACCACACACACTCTATGGACCCTCCCCTCCAACACTATCTCATTTTTCTCCGATCAGCAGCTGGCTGATCTGGAACAGCTCGCCCAGAACCCTCCACCATCCTCTTCCTCAGCTGCTACCTCTAATTCTGAGCTTTCAAACCTCGAGGAAGGCTGCCGGGCTGAAACCAGAGCAGCAGCTCAACTCTCAAACTGGCGCAGCTGGTTTTGTCCGAAGGGCGTCGCTAAATACGTCTCTTTCATTTTGTGTTTTCTCTCCATATCTGGAAAGAAAAATTTGCCCACAAAGATGTTTTCGGGGCTCACAAAGAAGCTGCACGTTTTTACTCCGGCGTTGCTCAAGCTTATGTCCGAATCAGTTGCCAAACTTAAAATTTTCACCATCAGTGCCCCTAAATTCATCACCACGTCCAAATTGCGTGACTTTTTTAACGGTTTGGCATTTAAATTGACAAATTTTATGACATTTTTGACCCGATATCTTCCTCCAAAGTTCATAAATATGATCGCTGCCTTTTCTGCGCATCCAACTCGTTTCCCTGCCGTGTCATCTTTAAATTATCCCGCCGTCGCTGCCTCTTTTTCCAACCTTTCCTCTCTTTCTCTCCCGCCTCTCGCCGCCTTTTCTCGCTCTAACCTCACCGCTTCGGTGCATCGCTACCTCCTGAATCCCTCCCCTCTCTTCCTGCCCTGCCTCTTGGTCGTCTTTCTGCTCGTTGTAATGCTAACGGCGAGCCAGTCTCTGGTCCTCGCCCTGATTTTAGCCATGCCTCTCGGCCTCACGCTCTGCTACTTGGAGAACATCGTGTCCAATCAGAGAAAAACCGTCCTGCCGATGTTCATCAACGAGCCGAGCGATCGATCCGATAATCAGCTCAGCTCTCCTCTCACGCCGACTCACACACCTCCCCGAATCAGGCGTCACAATCACACAGCCGCCACGTGGACGCAAGAGATGTGCGATCCCGCCGCGTAGAAACACAATCTATATTTCCCATCATGCCTCCTTCTGTTTGACCCCGCGTGAATGTATTTATTGTATGTATGTGGATGCCACCAGCACTTCCTTCACCTCCAACCCCACTGTGCTGTTTATAAAGAGCAGAGAGTAGAATAAATAGATTAAACAAGCTGACAGGACAGTTAAACAGGCTAAATAAAATAGATCAACTTCTTATTATATTGTTAATATAGAGACAGAGTAGGTATATTAAGAGTTTTAAATATTGTACAGAGACTGTGAGGGAAGGAGAGAGTTTGCAGGTAGCAAAATTGATGTACAAAGGCGAGATATAATGTTGAGGTGTTGCAGATGTCGTTAGTTGTCTACTCTGTGTGGTTGCTCTGTGTAATATTCAGCAGAATGTTGGTCATGCGATGCCAACTTATGTTACTCTACAACTTTGTGTCATGGATTGTCTGGAAATTCAAGTGAAAACGTCTGTTAAGTTCATGGGATCTTGCAAAATCTGAAAGCTAAATACTTTTTCAGTCATGAAGTTGTTAAGTTTGGCTTGTTAGCTGTGTATTTTTGTGCCGGATCAAGTTGAAATTTGTGCTGAACATCCACGAAACCTTAAACTACAGTTTCAGTTTCATCAAAAATGTGATAATTCTTCTTTATATCTAGGTTTCAGGTCATATTAGGTGGCAGTTAATATTCAGTACATATATAAAAGAAATTAATTTTTTTGTAAACAAGCAAAAAAAAATCCAGAATATTTATAAAAATCTGAGGATAATTGCCATTTAATAGCAATAAATAACTTTCTACTCGAACGAATAATCCTCAGTTTTCAAAAATGTATACCTCTTTTGATTTTTAGTTTATTTATTTTAGTTTTCTTGAAACTTTTATGATTGCAAACTGCCACTTTTTATTTGCAGATGCATTAAAAAAAATTATATTACACTTTAATATTTTTTTTAAAATTAAATATATTTTTCATACTTTTCACTGGCTGTAATATTGGACTCACTGGTTTTATTTCATATATATTTATCTGTACTTTATCAGACACATTTAACATAAACTCTACACATTTTTTAATTTTCAGTTTTAGTGGATGTTAATATTGTCAGACATGCTTGTTTATAAAAGATATAAAATAATGGAGTAGTAGATGTCTGTACTGATTATTTGCTCCCACCCTGCTCTTAATAAAGTACCAAATATCAAGTATAGCCACCAAATATATAGCAGAATCATCACCTTTTCTGTAACAGAAACTGAATTCATAGATGCTTATGGTTTTGTGGATGTTTAGTACAAATTTTACACAATTCAACACAACTAAAACATAGTACAATTTTAGGATTTAGTTTGAACTTTATAGAAGCTTTCACGTTTTTTTTAAAGAAAATCCCTGACATGAGCAAGCAGAGTTAGTTTAGTTGGCATATGAAAATATGAAATCTACATATAAAGGGTTGTACTGAAAGACTAGTTGTTTAGATGTTAGAAAAGTACATTTATCAGATCATACAGTTTCCCCCTCAGACTTATAGCACTTAGAGCTTCTTGTGTTTGTATATAACTGCTAATGAATGTTAGAAGGAAACAGTGTTACACTCTCCCTGATCCCTGAGGTTCTGTCCTCGTCTCTTAGTGTTGTTTTAAATGCAGGTTTTGTGGAGCCGTTTGAATGACGTTGCACAGAACAGATCTGTAAACAAAAGACAGACTGAACAGAATAATAGAGTAGCTGATAAAGTAGCTAAATACCTGTGTACTTAAGGAAAAGCTGGTCCCAGTTGGAATAATTTGTAGAATCAGTTCCAAAATCCTCTTGTTTTAATAAAAAGCCCCAAACTTGTCGTAATTGTTAAAGGTCGACCGATGTGTTTTTTGAGATTTTTTGATTCGGTGATGGTTGATCGACCATCTCATCAGTTAACTGTCTGAACTCCAAACGGCAGATTCAAGGTGTGTGTTACTTTTTAGGTTGGTTTTTTTTCCACATTTTTCCTCACTATGGGCTCATTTTTCACTGCAATATAAAGTTCTGCACCACTATGGGAACAGAACAACCATGAATAGGAGAGAGAACTCAGAAATGCCTTCTTGCAGAATGACGGAAACCTAATATTTATTTATTTTTATTATTTATTAAACTAAATTTTCAAAAATAAGCCAGCATAAACCTGCACGCCATATTTCCAAGTGCCCACAGCTGTTACCAATACTGGAAAAAAACAATAGTGGCTCTAGACGTTATAGACATTTTAAAATTTATATTTTTACAACCTCTAAAAATTAGCTTTAGAAAGATGTTTCACCATGCTCAATGTGTCTTCCAACAGCCTGCTCCTCTGTTTGCTGTTTTTGAGCCATGCTGCGTTTTAGTTTAATCAATCAATCTTTATTGGTCATTGCACACTTTCATATACGGTTTTGTTGATTTTTTTTTTTTTTTTTAAATGATACACATAGAATTAAGTGAGTTTGATTAAATATTACAATTCTGAGCTTAGACACATACACGAGTAGTTCACAGACTGTCAGAAAGTTGAAAATCTGAAGATCCCTTTTGTTTTTACAGTTTTTGGCAGATAAATGGTCGAATTTTGTAATTTTGTTTATGTATTTTTAAAACAAAAAAACATTAAAAACTGCCTGAGTGTTTTGGGGTTCAGACAGTTAAACTATTACAGTACAGATATTTGAAAAAAAAAATGCTGGATCCAAAAATCAGTCGACTCCTAACAGAAGTTGTGCTTGAAATTTACATATAGTTGTAAAAACATATCTGACTCCTCAGCTTAGTGCAGTTAGAAAGAGCTGCCATTTTCCAGAAAGAAACTCTGTAAATAAAAAGTGTTTAGGAAAAATTTAAATGCATTTGTAGTGTGTCTTGGAAATTAACTGTGAAACAAGCTGTAAATCTTAGTTTTAACACAGAATAAGTGCAGTTGGTAGCAGCTGCTGTCTCCATTTATCGACCGTCTCAGACTCCTTTGGTGCAAAGGTCACATGACCTACAGCGCTGGCCTGTTGCCGGGAGCGACAGCGCCGCTTTTCCCATCATCCATTTCACTCTTTTTCTTTCTTCGTGCCCCTTATTCCCCTCCTTCATTTTGACTCCCATCACCATGACTACGACACTGAAGGTTAAGGAGGCGGACTTAAGCCCCGGCGATGCGGACGCCGTCCCCTCCCAGGTCTGTAAGGCCTGATTTTACCCAGCATGCTTTGCAAACAAGGATGAACATGACATAACAACTAGCGTAAAGATGGTTTTGAATATTTTTACGGTGCAGCCGAGCCGAACGGTGAACCTAACCTGTCCTTTTTCCCCGACTTCACTCTCCGACAGTCACCTGGATGCAGTGGGCTTCCTCAGGTTCATACACTGTTATTGATTATTGGATGTGTATTGGTCTGTCAATCATTTTGATCGTGTGGTTTGTTGGTTTGGTTCTTCTGTGGTGAAACTGCCTTGACGCGATGATACGGGGTCAGTTTTGGAGGTTTTTATCGAATAAAGGCCCAATCTGGAATTTTTATACCCCCCAAAACTTTATTTACACTTTTAACCAGGCATAGGTTTATTGATAGAAACAACTTTAAATTGCGGATTGGGTCTGACTGAAAAAACCGACCCCAAGCCAAAATGGGCTTTTTCACCAGCTGGTTTCACTTTCAGATGCTCTGCTGTGGCTTCACGGTTTCAGTTTGGTTTCGGGTTTTTCCATTATTTACTTTGGGTTGTGCTGTTTTGGGTTTGTTGGTTTGTGGAATTTGGTGTTGTGATATTTCGAATGCTTTTTGTTGTGCATGGGTTTCAAGCATCATCACATTAATGCCAAAATGTTTATTTGTGCTTCACCACAGTTTGGGACGATTTTGTTGCCATCACATTAATTTATTTAGTTTTATATTTTTCCTTAATATTTATTTTTATTTTTATTATTTTACAAATTTATTTCAGTTTTTATTTTAATTTAAAAAATTTATTTTTCATTTATTTTTAGTCTATTTATGCTTTTTTATTTACAATGTGATTTTATTATTTTATTTTAATTAATGTTTGTATCTTATTCTATAGTTTCATTTTCAACATTTTATATTTGTGCTTTAATTTTTTTCAAACTAATTTTAATTTATTTTTATATTTTTATATCCTTTTTATTTATATAATTTTAATAGTTTATTTTATTGAATATTTCTATTTTCACATTTTTTAAAATTTATTTTCTGTTTTTATTTAATGACTTTTTTAAATGACTTTTTATTTATTTTTATTAATTTTCCTCATGTATGTCTGCCTTCCAGAGTCCGTTAAGAGTGCATGGGGACAATATTTATGTGAGGCACAGTAATTTAATGTTGGAGGTTGGTACTGGCGTCGTCTGATGGCTGAGAATTAAGAACTACATGTTTCTGTGTACTCTGACGCCATCAGAACTACGAGTTCCTCTGAACCAGACTGCTGCCCTCTCGCACTCTCAGGCTCTGTGTGCATGTCTGCCATGTTTGTTCATCACTCAGTTCCAGCTGTTTCCAGATTGTCAGTGATTCTTGCGTTTTAGTGTGTGAAGACGTTTCAGCGCCGATCGTCCTGATTCACTTTGACAGCTATTAGAACGGCCAGGGGAGGAAATTTAACTGGAATGTAAACATGAAATCCAAAACAAATGTCATTTATGGCTGCAGAAATAACATGTTTACATGAACAATAGGTCTAAAAGGCTGTGGATAAAATGAAGTTTAGAATTGGAAAGCAAAAATTTTAGCTTGTTGTGTGGGCTTCATGACCTTTAAAACTTGAATGAACTCAACCTACCCGACACAGAGGTGGAAAGTAACTAAGTATAATTACTTAAATGCTGTACTTAAGTACTATTGTTAGTCACTTGTACTTTACTTGAGTATTTCTATTTTCTCCCTGCTTTGTATTTCCACTCCACAACATTTTCAGAGGCAAATATTATAGTTTTTCCTCCACTAGATTTAGCTGACAGCTTTAGTTACTTTACAGATTTAGTTAAATAATACAAAATCTAATCAATAAATGCATTACTGATGAAGAGAAAACTTTACATTTTCACCATGCCCCATGTATGATGACAATAAAGCTATTCTATTCTGTTCTGTATCTATCTAGAAACTAATAATGCATCAACAAATACAATCCAATAATATTACATACTTTTATTTTGAAATATGCCATTTTGCATGACGCATACTTTTACTTTTGACATTCTAAATATATTTTGATGCTGATGCTTGAATATAAATTTAAATGTATGACTTTTACGTGCAAGAGAGTAGTTCTACACTGTGGTTGGGGGACCGTTACATAATATCTGAGTACTTCTTCCACCTCTGACCTTCCAAGCTGTGAATTGAGAAAGTTAGAAATTAGCATAGTGTAGCATTTAGCTAAAGAGGCAAATATTTTCCTTTAGGAGGTAAAAGGAGTGTTGTATTAATCAGATCAACTTTAACACCCCCCCCCCCAACTGTTTTTTGCTTGTCCAGTTTTGTACCAAAATGGCAAATAAAAAGGGCAGATTTAAATATGTTAATGAAAACGTCTGCTATGCTTAAAAATATTAGACCTGAAGTTAACTTGTAACCTCATGAAATTCCCACTATTTATGTGTTGTGTATCAGTACAGTCGGGTCTTGCTCCTCCAGACAGTTTCCCAGGCTGAGCGTTCTCAATGGCTGCTCTGTGATCAGGACCAGCGGTGCGTCAGCGTGACTTTAATGCATGCTCTGTGCACGTTGAACTCTGTTTTTTTTCTCGTTGTGTTTTTCAACCCTTGATCGGTGGAACAGTTTGATTATTGTCAGGCGTCTAACCCGACTAACCCTGCCTCCCTAACCGCCGCCAGGAGCTCACTTCCTGCTCTCTGGTGATTGGCTGCCAGCGTTGAGCGACGTGTGGTTTGATAACGTACTAAAACAACAACAACAACAGCTGTTTGTGCAGCGTGGGGTTGGTAGTGATCCAATGTACACAGCACCCTATTACACAAAAGTTGGCGTTAGAAGACAAAAACAACACAAGTATGTTTTAACCCTCTGACCTCCAACTCCTCACTCATTTTTCCTCACTGTGGGCTCATTTTTCACTGCAGTATAAAGTCTTGCACCTTTATGAAAGTAGAACGATGATCAGAAGTACAAGTAACTCAGAAATCCTGTCTGTGCAGAAAGACAGTTGTAAAGCCTTAAATCATACAGGAAGAAAAAACTAAAATGGAATTTCTTGGAATAAATGTGCACAATATTGACCACAGGAGATACTACACCCCGATTAATATACTATAAATATTTAATTAATTACATTTTTACAACCTTTACAGCTATTTTCCCACAATTCTGCTCACCAACTGTAGAAATATATTTCATAAAATTCATCTCTCTTGTTTTGTTTTTTGCTGAATCTGGTGCAAATGTTTTATTTTTGGCAAATTATTGAAATGATTTTGATGAAATATCACAATTATAAGCCCAAATTTGGTTAATTATACAGACGGAATCTCACATCACACATGATGTGTTCAAGGACCATCAGAAAGCTGAAAACCCTGGATGTTTTTCTATTTTTTTCTAGTTTTTGGCAATAAATAATTTAATTTAGGTGATTTTAAAAGAATATAACATGCCTTTGGAACCCACCAGTAGGTTTTGGGGTTCAGAGGATTAAAATGTGGAACCAATCAGTCTATTTGTGTTTCAGTCTGAATACTTCCTCTATTATACTGTATCTACATTTACCTTGATAATTTCTGTCATGATAAAGAATAGATGGAGGTAAAACGGAGGGATGGACACATTAGCTTTGGAAAAGGCAGCAAGAAAAACAAAATAACATTAAGTTTGAGTGAGAGTCCCTATCAGCTCCACGTTCTGCAGGTTCTGGCCTGATTTTAAGGAAAAGCTCCTCGACTAGATGGAGGTCTGAGTTTCACTGCAGCCTGCTTCCACACACAACACACAAATTCTGAAATAAAATACAAGATTTTATTCTAAACTCCTTTAAAAAGGCTCCAGTGAGGTTCGGTGTCCATCTTGTTTCCCTCCAGATTGACAGACTAATGTTCCCAAATTTTTTCCTCCCCAATCCCTCTCTCCCTTTATCCTTCCCTTCTCTCCTTCTTATTCCATCTCCTTCATCATCTTTATTTTCCCATTACATTTATCTTTTCTTCCCCAAAAAACCTTCTTTGCTATTCCTTTTTTCACCTTTCCTCCTCATCTTTCTCCTCTTCATTCCTTGTTTTCATCCCCATCGCCTCTACTCATCTCATTCACCCTCCATCCATCCTTTCCCCTCTTTTTCCCCCCCGTCTCCTCTCCCCTCCATTGGACCCATTAGGACCATGATAAGACCCAGGAGGAGGTTCTGAAACACCAAGCTAGCATTAGCCAGCTAAAACGCTCCTTTATGGAGGCGCCTCCTCCTTCTCCTCCTCAGCCCAACCAGTGGGAGAAACGTCTCACCTCCTCTCCTGCCACATCGATACGTATTCAGCAGCAACAAGTGGTACGTCTGTCCGGATCTGTTTGTCCCGCCGAGACACAAATGTGTGAAAATCACATTTTGCAGACATTCGCAGTGTTTCCAAACTGCATTTTTACTGTCTGCAAAGAAACAAAAGTGGGGTTTTGCAGCAAGAAGAAAAGACGTCACCATGTGTGTGTTTCATTGGCTTTTCTCCTTAATCTGTTTCCTTATTATCTCTTTAACTTTGTGATTATTTCTTGGGGATTGTTCCAACTTTTTCCCACTTTTGTATGTTTTCTTTTGCTTTTGTCATGTTGGATTTTCTAAAGTGGACTCTTCTGTAGGAATTCCACAAGCATACATGTGATTTCAGCTGGATTAATATTGGAACTTTGTTTTTAGAGCATGTGTGTTTTTTATTCTTCTCACCTCCACTCGCTGCTAACTGTCTGTTTTAGTTTCTATAAATGCAACATAGCTTTTCAAGAGCTGTAGTGAACCAGAGAAAGCCCTGGTTGGCTGAAATTGTTTCTACTCTTAAACCAATCAATTGTGGTTGCATCAGGAAATGTACATGCTGCCTTTTATTTGCTTAAATTAATTCTAAATGTAAAAGCTAGTATTTGCAGCATATTAAATCATCTGAACCTGATTTCTTTTGATACTACTGAAATGATAGGAACTAAATTATGTCTTAATTGCAATTTAAAATGTATAAATATATATTTTTAATGCTGTTCATTTTAAAACAATCAGAGGCGACCAATGTCCTGCACATGTTGAGACATGTAAGAACGAAAATATGTGCAAAAAAAGTGAAACAGAACAGGATAAAACATATTCAGCAAATATTCAATGAAATGAAATAAAAATAGAAAAATCATGCAATGAATAAGGAGCATTTCAGACTGTTAAAAATAGAAACAGAAAATTTATTAAAAATAAATATCAATTCCACATGGAAATTAATTTTAATAAATGAAAAAAGTAACAATAATATTAAATAAAATTGTACAACACAGAACAAATAAATACTACAAAAAACCTAAATGCTAAAATAAAAAAGAATAGTGAAATATTAAAAAACTGAGGGCAACCAAAAATGCTTGAAAGCAGGTACAAGGTTTTTGTTTTGTTTTTTTGTCTTTTTCTATTAAATGTGTCAATGAAGCTGCCTCAACTGTGAATAAAACTTTATTAACTGGTGATTTCATTACAACAGATACTGAGGAATATAACAGACAAGTTAGCTGCTGTTTTTAGATTTTCTAACATGTTGGTTGTTGAGTTGTGATATAAAAGCTGCTGTTTATTGAGTTTAAAGCTCCACTTTTTGGCCATTTGTTTAAAGAAAATGCAGCCACACTGACATTTTCTTTGACATTTTGTTAATTAGTTTTAAACCGAGTAAAAGCTCAAGAACTACATCTCACCATTTCCACCGGTTTAAAGTTTAAAAAAAAATGTTCACAGGTAGCCAGAAATAGTGGATTAATCCTGAAAGGCTGTTGATTTAGAGCTTTTCTCTTCATGAAAATACCACCAAAGATTGTCTACCAATGAGAATTTGGTCTGATGAGAACGTATCGACCAACCATTTGACCTGGAGACTGCAGCTCTGGACTTTTAATTTTAATTTGTGTTCTGTTTCTCTATATATGTGTGTTTTGTTTCATGTTTTCTGAGTCCTATCAGCTGAGGGTTATTTCTTGTCTTTCTCTCAGATGACCTTACATCTGTCCCTGCTTCTGTGTTTCTTTTCTCTGTTGTTCTTCCTGTTTGTGTCGCTGTAGAGTCTTGAGGAGGAGATAGCTTCTGTACTGTTCAGTAGACACTCCGCCGCCGGCTTTTATTCAGCCGATGAAACCGACTGCAGTGTTCCTGAAGCAACACTAGATGCTGTTATATGTTCAGCTTCTGCTACTGTCTGCAGTTCTTCTTCTTCGCCGCAAAAGCTTCTTATTTCCTCAACAATCTCTGCTGCTGAGGTGCTTCTGCTTCTACTGAACATCCAGGAATCAGTTTACTTTCATTGCAAGTTACAGCTGCAGTTATTTTCATGGTTTGGTCGCTAGAATGCCATAAAATGCACAAAAATATTATTAAGTGGTTCTTAAGTGTTTTGTTTTGTCCACAAATCCAAAGATATTCACTTTAGTTGTAGAAAAAGGAAAGAAACCACAAAAGATTCTCATTTAAGAAGCTAAAATCAGATAATTTAGACTTTTTTTCTCTAAAAAAAAATTACTCAAGCTGATTAATAAATTGTCTTGTTGGTTTTATTGAAAGTGAACTGACACCTGTAATGTTTCAGTTAATTACAGATGCCTGCCACATATAAACTAAGGGTTGCTTGGTTTCTTTAATGCCTGCCTGCTGGATGAATGGTGTTAATATTTATATTGCGTATGAAACAATTCATCCTGAATGAACTGCTGATGCACAATGGATGATTGCAGAATTTTATTTAAATCGACTAACAGCTGTGAATGCCATGAATTTTTTTTAATGTTTGTGTTGTGATTTAACGCAAACGTTGCTGTAATCTTTGCCAGCATCTTTAAGGGGAAAAATTATGTTAAAGAGCCCATTTTCTGCAGATCTACAGGTTTTTAGTTATATTTTTGCTCAAGTTTGAAGAAAAATGCCGTTACATAACACTGAAGAGAAAGGAAAACAAAACAGCAGAATATGGGCTCTTAAGTGTATTGAAGCAGCATGTTAGAAATGTTTAAAGAAAACCCCATTTACTTTGAGGCTTTTGTGTAAAACATTTCAAGCCTGGACTTTGACCTAAATTCATTACAGTTCAGTGTATTTTTTTGTCTCTGGGATGCTGCTGACTTCAATTCCAGTTTTATTTCTGTGATTTTATGTAAGCTTCTCTATCTATTGATGGGATATTCTCTTCATCTTTTAATTTTCTCCTTTCAAATCTTTTACCCCATCTCTTCTGCTTGCTGAAAATGAACTTGTGTGGAAATTAACTTGTTGGTGCATGAAAGTCACAAGTCGTGTTTCCATATAACTGTCGAGCGAATTTGAGGCGAACATTTGAAATGTTGCAGAAGGGAATAAACTCTGCTCCGTATTGTCACCAGGAGGTGGTGCTATAGGCTACATTCACTGTGATAAACAGAGTAGAAGAAACTTGAAACAAAACTAGAGCTGCAGTCAAAATCATGTACTTTAAATACAATAGCTGCCCTTTAAAAGTGCATGTTTCATGTCATTTACATACAATTAGCACATAATATTCTATCATTATATTGCACCTTATACTTAAACCATTGCAGTCTTTAGTGTGAAACATGATATTCTCTATTTCAGCAGATAAATTTTGTCTATACAAGACACCATAACTGTGCAAAGGATTCTTGGTGAGAAAGTTTAAACTTAAAACTGCAAAATCCAACTGGATGTTTCTGGTATTTTGGCCATTTGACAAACTATGTAATGGAACAAACTAGATCTTCATCCAACACATGATACATTAAAATATGCTAGTATGGATATTTGAATGCACCTAAATTGTTTTCCTCCTAAAAACCTCTGAATAGAAGAAAAGGAAAAAAATTAGTTCTGCATGTACAAAAAAAAAATGCAAAGGGGTCTTGAAGAATTGTTTTCAATCTTGAAAGTTGTAATAATTCTTTCATGTTGGCTGGTGTCAAACACGTTTAATACTGTTTGCAGTGTCGAGAAGCAGAGACTGTGAGTTAAATTTTGGTTTTGTTTGTTATGTAAAAACAGAAAAAACGTTTCAATCTGTTGTTTACAACCCTGTCAAATATAGATGTGCTCCTCAACAGTAAGTTTAATGTTTAAAGTGTTTAACCTGCATAAAACTGGATATATTTTACAATATTTGTGAGTGATTATCTTGCATCGACCAACAAAATCAGAAGGTTTTTTTTTTTTTCAAATTTTGCCTTTTAAATTAGCTTTTTCTATGGAAACACGGCTGTAGTAAGATGTACAATAAGGAGACATAACTCGCCCCAGTGTTGCTAACTGCTAACGGTGCTAACGTGTGTGATTGATGATGACTTCTCTGTCACGCAGGTCGTCGAGCCCCAAACAGAAGCAGCTCCGGCCGATAACACGATCTCTGATACCAAAGAACCCGCGAAGGTGGTCTTAACTTTCTCCTATAAATCCATCCAGCCTCTCGCTCTCCATCTTCATCCATCTGCAGCTTGAAACGTCTCTATTTTCATTCTCCATCTAACTTCTTCATCTCCACAGTCGAACATCTTCATCCTCTGTTTCCTCCTGATGTTGCTTTTGGTGTTGATTTACTCTCAGTTTAATGATTTCATTTATGTTCGATGATCACGTTATGCTTTTTGTTTTTTGTTTTTTGTCCCCCCCCATGCGTTTGTCGTGTATGTGTGTGTGCACTTCATTGTGTGTGTGCGTGCACTTGGTGTACATGCGTGCTTGTGTTTGTGCGTGTGAGCAGACTACCGAAGTCGAAATCGAGGAAACTGTTGTCGTCCAAGAGGTTTCCAGGGTGGCCAAACCTGGCGTTGTCACGGTTACGGCCGGTCTTCCTGCAGCAGAGCAGGAAACCAGGAAGCAGGAAGTCAGAGTGGTGGAGGAGGAAGTAATGCTCAAAGAGGAGGTGAAACCGACAAAGCAGGAGAGCGTTTCATCTGAAAGCGAGAGCGAAGAGGAAGCCGAGTACCATCCGAACATGCCCATCGCTCAGATACCGGAGGAGAAGGAAGAGGAGGAAGAGCAGGAGGAGATGAAGAAGAAGGAGGAAGTGGAGGAGGATGTTTCGGTGCCGGACGCTCCTTCGATTCCAGCAGAAGAAGAAACCAACCGAGCTGAAGACGACGTGAAGAAGATCGAGACCGAGGAGAGCACCGACGATCCCATGGTGACGCCCGACGAAGCTCCCAACGGCGTCCTCCCGCCTGAAGAGGGCCTCGCTGCTCCCACACTGGAAAAGGAGGAGCCTAAAGTGAACGGAGAAGCCTCATTGGTGGAAGCAGAGCCACGGCCGCAGGTTATTTGTTGCTCTGAGGTAAAGCCGGCTACCAGAGCTTCCCTGGGCTTTGATCCTTCCTGCCACCTGTAGAAAAACGCCCACTTTTTTCCTTCCTGCTTATCTCAGTGCCAGTTTCCTTCCTGCTTGCGTGAATATTTAAGCCCCATGTACTGTCCTGTGCTTTTAAGAAGCTAAAACTCCTGTAAAACCAACAGAAGAAAGCTTTAACGATACAGATCACCACCATTGTTTCTGTGTTTTGGTCTTCAAGTCAAGCTATCATCCCTGTTACCATCTTATTTTGCTTTCATGCC
Organism: Amphiprion ocellaris; assembly: GCF_022539595.1. NCBI lineage: Eukaryota > Metazoa > Chordata > Actinopteri > Pomacentridae > Amphiprion > Amphiprion ocellaris. The sequence continues at coordinate 26,752,922 of NC_072777.1, read as the reverse complement.
ATTCTGTAGTCTTCTCATGTTGCTGTTGTTGCCTCCAACTCTGCGCTGTATTATTTTGTAGTGTTGTGAAGTAAATGGGGCCTAAGTGGGAAATGCATGGTGCTTGTAGGTGTGTTTTTTGCTCTGCATGCCGTGTTTGCTTGTGTGTCCTCTTGTGTTTGGCAGTGATGCTTCTCTTTCCGTTTTAAATTGGCGTGCTGTGGTCACCAGTCTTGTGTTAATCGTCATTGCCAACCACTTTTGGAAAAGCTCCATCTTGAATGTCACCTTGTTTGCATTTCCGTTGTGTTTTTTATCAGTTTTCTGCATGTTTGTGCTGCACTTAGAGTTGCATGTCGACACCAAAGATTTGTTTTCTGATGTTTTCTGTGGTTGTGCTGCTGTTGTAGTTTCGTTGTTGCACTGCATGAGGTGTAGATGTTGTCACGGTCTGCATGAGTTTGGGAGTTCTGGCTTTTTTCTTCATGAGTTTTACTGCATGTGCTTGGATATGCTGCGTTTATGCATTTGTAGCTGCTGCTACAGAATGTGCACCAGGGTTTATTACACTAAATATCACTACATTTTGGTTCTTTAAATTTGGTTAATCTGCAGTTAAAGCTGGGGTATGCAGAAAGATTACACCTGACAAGCACAAAAATACACCAGGATTTCATGTACAACAAAATTTTGATCATAAATGTGAAATTAGATCAGCCACAGCTGCATTTGTCAACCTTTGGCTATGATTAGCAAAAAGCTAAACTATTAGCAAAATAGCAACTCACCACCAGCTTACATTTTAATTCATACTTATGTGTCCGCAAGGGTAAAAGAATGAACATTTTTCAACAGATTTTAACTGTGATGTAATTAAATGGGATTTTATAGATTCCTGTTTGGTTAAACTACAGATGATTTTAGTAAAATCATAAATTTACAACTTTGTAAATAACATCCTCATCAAACTTTTTTTTTACTGTATTTAAATTGGCAAAAAAAATCATTACTGACATATGCTGTTATTTAAAAGAAAATGTATGTATATTAATGGTTGAAGAAATAGTTAATAATTTTACACTGTTCTGATTAGCTTTTATTTTACAGATTTTTACCTGTTTTGTGACAGATCAAGTCATATCAAGTATCAAGTCAAATCACAAAAAAATCTGTATGTTTTATAAGTTCTTTTACATTTGACCGTAGAATCACACTATTTTATACTGTATTTAAATCAGCAAAAATATAATTATTTTAAAAATATTTGCTGTTATTTGAAAGTAAAGATATGCATAGTAAGGATTGAAAAATGGTCAATTATCATTGTTTTTTTGATTTCCCATTTTGTTTGGCTATAGGTAGTAGCTAGTAAAATCACAGAAGAAAAGTGTTATAATTTAATTGTTAAAAACAGGTCAAAACAGTAAATAACATCCAGATCAAAAAATCAATGTTCTAAATTTATTCTTTTAACTCTTACACTGTTTTTACTGTACAAAAAAGTTTTGTTATTTTTCAGATAAAGGAAAAAAATATATATTGAAGCTAGAAATACAAAAACCTGACATCAAAAATTTGTATTTTCACAAATAACTGTCTTTTTGTTTTTCTTTCAACAACCTTGCTGCCTAATGTTTATTTTTTTACTGGGTTTTTTGTACAGTACAAACAGTCAGGAGCAGCTGCATGAATCTAGTTTCTGAGATTCTTTTTATCCCCAAAAAACTGCCTACCTCAGCTTTAACTTGAAAAAGTTTAAGCACACATGTTCTTTTCAGATTACTTTCATTATAAAACAATTGCAAAGTTTCCTATGAACTTACTAGGAGGAATTTGTTCCCAAAAGCAGTTGCATAGATAGATTTTTTTTCTTTTAGATTTCTGTTTCTGTCGCTGTCTCAGTTTTAACACATTAACCGTCTTTCCTCCCCTCACTTCCTGTCTCTCCAGCCGCCGGTGGTAAAGACAGAAATGGTGACTATATCAGACACGTTTGCAGCCCAGAAAACTGAGATAGCAACAAAAGAAGTGCCCATCGTACATACGGAAACCAAGACCATCACATACGAGGCCGCACAGGTGCACATTTAACCAAAAACAGGGAGATTTTCTTTATTTTCTCATGTTTCATCTCATAGTCCTGTGGAACTTTTTAAAGATTTAGTACTGTAGAGCTGATTAATGCTAATGTTCCAAAGCGTTTGTTCCTCTCTAGCTACGACTCATGGCGCCATCATTCATTCGCTTCTCTGCAGGGCGAAAACTCGTTAATGTGCAGCTAATTGTGCGTCTCTGTGTGTTGTCAGCTGGATGGTAATGGAGATGGGGAGCCTGGAGTGTTGATGACGGCTCAGACAATCACCTCCGAGTCTCTGTGTACTACAACAACCACACACATTACCAAGGTACCGACACACACACTGCTTTCTGTTGGGCTAAAATGTTCCTACAAGCATTTAAGATATGATGAAATAAACTTTATTGATCCCTCACTGGGGACATGTACATGTTACAGCAGCTGGATACCAATGAAGGAGCAGGATAAGAATTACAAAACTCCTATAAGGCTAAAAATAGTTTTGTTGTTGGTGTGGAAGTGCTGCAAAGAGAGAACAGTTTGACATGTTGTTGTTGTGTTACGTGGGAATAAACAGTGTTTAATGATGTCTTAACACTTAAAGAGCTAAAGCTAGTTTTAAATGATGCGCTTGAGAACTGGAAGAGCTGCAGGATAAAAATAATAAAAAAAAAAAAGTTTAAATGTAGTTGTTTGGAAGACAAAAACAAAAACATACCCTGCAGAAACTAAACAAGAAGCACAGCCATCGACACAAACCAGGACATTAGCTACTTTTACAGCAGCTAAGGCTACGCTAACAGCTAGTAGCTAAGGTAGAAGGCAGCCACAGATAATTACTTGAAAACAATAATTAATAAAGCTTTAAGATCTGGACATGGTAAATCTTATATATATATCAGCTCCAAGTATCAGTTATCAACATCTTTTCTTATCATTCAGAAGCATAATACCAGCACTTTTACTGCAATACTGCAAAATACATTTTGCTGTAATGTACTTTTTACCCTAATAGTATTTTTCATACTTGTAGTGTAATATTTTTACTTTGCCATACTAGTGTTTTTATTTAAAGCACTTACAGGCTTCTTATTTATCTTTCACACACTTATAGTCACTCATTTGTTTGTTTTTTATTCATGTGCAATATCTCTTGACAATGTTATTTACTATTATTTGACATTAAATAAATAATGATTGTTGCTGCTTAATATAGTCCACATTCTGGTGCAAAATTAGATGAACATAACTTCCATCCAGGTTCCTTGCAGTCCACCATCTCTGAGTTAGCTTTATGTTTACTGATTATATTATATCTTTTATATTTATTTAATTTTTTGAATAGTACATTGTCGGTATTTTTGTGCTTTAATATTTGCATTTTCTATGCACCAAAAAGAGTTCCACATCTAGTTGTGTTGTGTCCGTGGTTTACATTGACAGCGAAGGCTCTCTAATTCTGATTTTCTGACTTCTTCCACTGCTGTTATCTGGCACAGAAGTGGATTTTGACTTAACAAACACCTGAAAAATAGGAAAAATTTAGGAAAAATATTGTGCATTTGTCAACCTTTGCCCAAAATTAGCAAAAAGCTAAACTAACATAGCAACTCACCACCAGCTTACATTTTAAAGGCTAATTGATATTTACGTGTCAGGAATGAACATTTTTCACCAGATTTTAACTTTAATGTACTTCAATGTAGTTTTGCAGATTCCTGTTTGATTAAGCTACAGATGATTTTAGTAAAGTCACAGAAAAAAGTATAAATTTACACGTTAACTGTATAAAAGAGGCCAAAAAACTCACCAACATCCACAGCAAACTGTTCATTTATAAGGAGACTTGTTTTTACTGTATTTAAATCTGCAGAAAATATTATTTTGCAGATAGATGCCATTATTTAAAAGAAAAATTATGTATAATTAGCTTTAGGGAAACTTTTGTGAACACTGACAGTAATAAATAACCACTTGTGTCAGTCATAAATGTGTTTTTGTCACTTTTTTTCCCAGACATTAAAGGGTGGTCTGTCAGAGACGAGGATTGAAAAACGCATCGTCATCACTGGCGACTGTGACATCGACCACGACCAGGTCGGTTTTTTATCTCATAATTAAATCTGCTGCCTTACCTGCTGCTGTTTGAGGAACTTTACTCTCACCAGATGTGTGAAAGTTTCTCCAACTCAACAAGTTTATCTCTTTCTACTGAGATTTTTGCTCTTAGAGTTGAAAGTAGTTTTCTCTGCTGACATGTCGATCATGTTGCTTACAGTCTGAATGCAAAATTTAATTTCTGAATCACTAAAAGTCATCAGTTCCATCCTGATTTCACTCATCGCTTCATTAAGATGCTACAGATCACTAATTCATCCCAGAAATAGTGTCTTATCCTCTTTTGAGTTTGTTGCTTGTTGCTGCGTCTGATTTTTGTTGCTCGTCTTTGTGTTTGATCGTCACATTTCCACAGTTTAGGACTGCATTCAAGCAAAGAAAATCTTGGAGAACTGGAATTAAATCGACTCTTTAAACGATCGATTTATTGCGGGGGAAAAGTATCAAGTATCAAATCTTAGAATTTCAGTAGAAAATAGTTTCTAATGATTTAATATGCTACAAATTTTAACTTTTTATATTGATTTAAATTCATTTAAGGTAATAATGCTAGCATGTGGAGTCACTTAATTCATCTGTTTATTTACTTTTAATAAAAATCTCCAGACGTACATGTTTAAAGTGATTTTTAGTTGATCTCAAATTCTCTCATTTTGTAGTATTTATTCTAATTAGTTTTACAATTTTGTTTGTTTTTATTTTATTTGTACATTTATTTGAATTTATTTCTTTTTTAAAAATTAATATTATTTTTTAAATTAATTTTATTGCTTTTAATTCAGATTTTTATTTATTATATAATTAAAATATTTTTCTGTCTTGCTGTTTATGCAAATTTTTTTTGCAGTTGTATAAATAAGTTTATTTATACATTTTAATTTGATTTTCATAACTCAGTCTGTTTTTGTATTTTCAGTAGAAAATAATCCAGTTAAAATGATTTTAAAATGCTGCAAATATTAGCTTGTAATGTTGATTTTGAACTCATTTAGCCTAAAAAGGCTAGCAGGTACGAGTAGATTTTTTTTATTCCTCCAATGATCAGTTGATTGGTTGAAGAGAAGCTGTGATTTCAGTCCACCAAGATTTTCTATTTGTTTATTGGAGTCCTCTTATATGAGTGTGACAGTTCTTAAAACAGTTTTAAAAATGTCATTTTCCATTTACATACAGTCTGATGTGTAAAATTGTAAGTTTGTTGTAAGACCTGATAAAATAAATTTAAAGACGTTTCAAGATATTTAAAAGAAATATTTGTTTTTCTACTAACTTTGATGAGGATCGTGGTGTTAAAACGCTTCAAATACTTGAAACTGCCAACATTTATTTTGATTGGGTCTGCATGATTCTGGCTTCACTTTTTTATTTAAGTTGCCTGTTTGGTCTGATTCGCTGGATTTACACCGACAAACAAATTTTACTTCATCCGATTTACTTCCTGATGGAGTAAAACGGCACATTGGTCGTAAATCCAGCGTGGTTGTCCTTTTCTTTATGCTTCTTCTTCTTTTATTTTTCATTTAACTCCACCGTCTCCCACCTCCTTTCCCTCCACTGCCTGCCGTGCTCGGTGCTGCCACTGTGTGGTCGGACCCCGGTACTGCAGGCACTGGCCCAGGCCATTAAGGAGGCCAAAGAGCAACATCCTGACATGTCTGTTACCAGAGTGGTGGTTCATAAAGAAACTGAACTGGCTGATGAGGAGGATTGACTGAACTCAGGTAATGATAATAATAGTAGAGGATTATTATTATTATTATTGATGGTGGTTTTCTTTAAAGGTCCCACATTGTGCCACTTTTTGGCAAATTAGTGAGAGTCTCACATGTTTCCAGAATGTTTCTTTTATGATTTTATCTTAAAAATACCACAAAAATATTTTATTTAGTCAGGAGTGTATAACGTGTGGTTTTAGTTCTGTTGTAAATCGGCTGCTGTAGTGTCTGTAGCTTTAAATGCAGCTGAGCAGCTGTTGTTCAGGAAAAAAACTCTGTGTTTGACAGTGCAACAGTTCACTGTACAGCAGCTGACAGATATGCGACTCAGAAAGCTTTTCACTGTTTCTGTTAATAATCGTTTTCCATGGAAATATCACCAAATTTACTGCACAGTCAGTGTTTCTGTTTCATATATTTGGTGAGTTTGTCGGACAAAAATCGCATCTCTAAAATCATCACTGTATTGATGGCGAAGGTTTTATTTAAAGGTCAAACATTGGGCCACTTTTCAGCAAATTAATGAAAGTCCCCAGAATATTTTTTTTAGTTTTTCAGCTCAAAAATACCACAAAGATGGTTGATTTAAACATGACTGTATAAGTTTCAGTTTGGGGAGGTGATCTTGCTTCTCAAGGTGTTCATCATCTGAGTCCAACAGCATTAGCATACACTGGATATCTCCTTCGGCTTTTGTCTTCTGTTTGCTAACATGGGCGGAGTGAAGCGTGACGTCAGGGTTGGTAGGTCTGCGTGCTACAGTGAGGAGAGTGGAACATCCAAGTATTCGGATCTCAAAATAAATATTTGGATACCACCACAATGACCAAATATTCAGATATTGGGGTCCAGCCCTACTCCATACTTGTCTCCACTCTGTGCAAACACTGCCTGCAGTTCATCCGAAAACTTGCAGTCTTTGTCCCATGATTGTTGGTCGCAGCCGAATCCCTCGATGAACACAGAGTTTACATTTTTTTTTAACAGAATCTGATGAAAATACCAAATTTTTGATTAAATATCACAATTTTAAGCTTTTTTTTTCACACATAATGCATTCAAAGACTGTCGGAAAGTTGAAAATCTGACTAATCCCTCCGTTTGTACAGTTTGTTGCCAATTGATTTTACATTTTTATGTTTTTATTTTGTCTCCATACTTGTCTCCTCTCTGATCTGTGTATACACTGCCTGCAGTTCAGCCAAAAACTGGAAGAAATTTTGTCATGTGGTTGTTAATCGCAGTTGAGTCACTAATAACTTAACAGTTGCTCAGAGGGACGCAGAATATTTTAATATTTTACAGAATCTTATTAGAAACAATGATTTGTTTTTGACCAATTTTTAAATGAGACACGTAGAATGATGCGATTTTGATGAAATGTGCCATTTTTTACCTATGAGGTTGGCCCTTCTTGGAGTCGGTAAGCAGCAAGAGGGCAGACTTCTGATTTTATTTGCTTTTCTCTGTAGAAACTGTGTAAACGAGGCATATAAAACACAATAAAAGTGATTTGCACTGTATGGGACCTTTAACTGTTCTCACATGTTGTAATACCGTTGGAAAAAAGGTAACTTTAATATGAGAATGAAGGCAGTTTAGGTCCATTTTTCTGAGTATTAAAGCAGCAGTTTTTCTTTCCTTGTGTTTTCTCAGAGCTGAAGCCCACTGTGACTGTTTTCTGTTGACATCGACTGAACTTCATCATCCTACGACGACCGACAGATGGGAGGAGAAGAAGAAGAATCGGAGGGTTTAAGTGAAGTTATCGTCTCCTCCCGCCTGGTTCTTCTTTCTGTGGTGCATCTGGATCCCTTCACTGCGAAAAAACCAAGAAAAAGAAAAATAATGTCCTCGTCCTTTAGTGAGGGGAAACAAAAAGAACCACTTTGTTTAGCTTAACATTTGTAGCTTGTTTTTATTTTTTATTAGTGTTTTTTTCTTTTAACTGTTTTACAAAAAAGAGAGAAGATAGCGAAGTCTGTCATGTATTGCAAAGATAAAAACAAAGGATGCACCAAATTTTGATCAGATTCGAAGCTGAGAAAAAGATTTTCAGATCCTTTTATTGATTATTTCACCAGTTAAAGTGACTTTATTTCTATTAAAATCAAACAGATCTTTATCAGCTTTTTTGGTGCATTTCTTTAAAAAAGTGATTTGTTAAATTACAGCTCCCCCTCTCAATTCAGTGTAAATGGAGAGTAATATAATATATCTCATTCCAAATAGTGTAGGACTGAAGAAAACACCTTTTTTCCCTTTAATTTTACATTCACAGTCAGACAAACAATAGAAATAACACTTTTTCTTACTAATAATTACAGAAAACTGGGAGCTGTAACTTAAAACATTGCAGTAAAAAAAAAAAAAATCCTTTTTTTGTTTTATTTTTATGTTTCTATTTTTTTCTCTCCTGTAATAATAGTTTTAATTCATCCACATTCCTTGTGTGTGACTAGCGACTGAGAAAGTTCATTTTCAGCTCATTTCGACCCAAAGTGACTTTTTAACATTAATAAAAGGAAAAATGGCGCATATTTGATAAAAGTGGGTTCAGTTTTAATCAAAGTGGAATTTCAACATTTTTATAATTAATTTTTACTAAATTTAAAGAACTTTGAGCTGAAAATGAACCGACTTTCAAGCTATGCGGCTCTGTACAGTACGAACCAAGGTGGGAGCAGCTGTCATTGGCTGAACACACTTCCTGGGCCCGCCCCCTTTTTCAACACTAACCAGTTCTACTGGGCCACGGGGGAGCAAAGGGAGGCTCTGATTGGGAGAGAGGACCTGTAAACTGAAATTTGATTGGGAGAGTGCCAACTGACAACTTTGGGAGTGAAAAAATATGAAATATGATTGAAAGTTGGCCTTATTAGTGGGGAAAAAAGCGAGTTTTGGTGCGTTATTGTGCATCCTGCAGTGAAACTTTTTATTCTAAGGATGAAGCTCAATACAGAATTAATCCAGCAGTTTAAATTATTCAAAACAAGTTACCAAAACAATGACAACTTGACCATTTCTACGAGTTTTCTTGCTTGATATGACGTCAAACTCAATACGTTTTCTCACTTTTTTTTTTTTTTAAATCTCGAGCGACTCCAGCTTCGATACTACAGTGTTGATTGGTTTTGGAGTGTGTAGATGACAGATTATCTCATCTAGATAAGACTTTCTGACATTATCTGGCTGTTGCAGCTGTTTTGCCGCAACTGAACATCCTGCTGCATGAACGTGATTCATTATTTTACACTCAAGACATTTCCAACACGATGGTAAAAAGCAGCTTAAAGGGACTCGTGTCGAAGGGTTTGAAGTGCTCTTGAAACCCCCTAAAAAGGAAACTCGTTGTGTTTTGTTCATCGGAATGTGAGTTGTGCGTGTAAATATTGGTGGCGCTAAATGTGTTGAAGCAAGACGCAGATTTTCAGTGAGCAGCAACGAACGAAGGCGAATTCTGCAGAAATGTCACTGATTGTGAGCAAAGAAGTGCCACAGAAAACTGAAAAGATTATTCCATGAAAAATCAATCAGACCTCCTCAGAATCTGATGTTTTTTATGTACAGTAACTTTAGTTTGTTTAATGAAACCATGCAAAGTTTTACCTTTGAGTTTCAGGCTCTGAAAGTACAAAGTTTTGGGGTTTTTCCATCATTTCTGAAAAAAGCAAGAAACAAAACAAACGCAAGCGAGACAAAAAAAGAGAAACTTTACAATGAAAACGATACACAAAATGACAAAAATAAACAAAAACACGACAAAATGATAAAAAATGAGATGACGCAAAACAAGAAAAAAGACAATCAGACACAAGATGGTTTTAAAAAATGACAAAAACTCAACAAAAATCAGTTTTACATCTATCCAGTTGTCACGAGCTCAAGACTAAATCTGTTTTTTGTTCATTTTTTTCTCCATAACCAACTTTAAACATCAGTATTATGGGATGCATCATAGTTTGAACAGTAGAACTGCAGCAGTTTAATATCTATGACATAGCGTCATAAAAATGATTGGTACCCTGGATGTGTCTCTGTTTTCTGATAATTCACTAGAAAAAACTTTTAGAAGTGCATTCTGGGTAATTTTTAAAGGCTCATATCAGCTTGTGTTACAGGTGGTTGGTCAGAACAACTTCTAGACAATGAAATGATCATTTTTACACACATTTGACACCAGGATCATCTTCTAGACACCATTCACTCTGTGGTAAAATACTTTTTTTTTTTTTGTGCACTTTTTTGTGATATTTGGGGGTAATTAGTAGAAAACAGAAACACATCTGGAGTATCAGTGACTGTTTCTATGATTCTATATTATAGACATTATTGCGCTGAACAAAAATGACATTTCTTGTTTAGATTGTGACTCCCGGATTGATGTAAAACTGATCTGGTAACAGTTTTTACCAGAACTCGTGTGTTTTTCAGCCCTGAAAACGTCATGCGTCTGTCTGCTGTACTGATGGAAGAATCGCAAAAATGTTGTACTTTAAGGGCTTTAACACTGAAAATATTAGAAGTATGAAGGTAAAACTTTGCATGGCTTCCATAAATATACTAAAGTTCCTGCAGATTTTTAAAAATGAACTGATTATGATGGTATTTCTTGGTCAGATTTGGTAGATTTTTCTATGAAATAACCCCAAATATCAAACATTCCACCTGGACTTTGGTAGATGCATCCACTGGACATTTTTTATTTTAGTAAACCTGACATGCATTCTCCAGAAAAGCTGATCAAATTAATGCTTTTTAACCTGTTTGTACCAGCAGCAGTGCACATTTTTCCACCTTGTCCAGCAGGCTGAGAGTTAAAAAAGCGGCTTTTTTTGGGGAATCGCTGGTCTGAGCTCGACTATGCAGTTAAAAACATTCCATGAGGGGGAAGCTTTAACCTCTGACCCTCTTGCAACGACGACAAAAGCAGCAGAAAAACTTTCAAAAAGCAAACTCTAGGCAGCTTCGGAAGCTTTCGCTGTTCCAAAAACAGAAATCTGTAACATCACAGCGACTATATTTGTAGATTTTCTCATCTTTTCTCTGTGATCTAGTTGTTGGAAGGTGGGTTTCTCATACCTCCCCTCTCTCTCTCTCTCTCTCTATTGCATATTTGTAAAATGTGTTTTTGGACTGAAGCACCACTACGAATCAAAATCTGCCACCGCTTTCCTCTTTTTTTTGTACTTTTAGCTCCTCTGTTCTCAATCAGGAGCTTCAACGCTGCCAGGTCGGGCTTTTCAAAATAAAATTCATTGGATTTAACACCAAGAAAAACTGAATCTCACGTGAAAGTTGCAAGAATTTCAATGCCAGCCGATTTCAAAAACTATCAGGGACTCGATTTTGTAGCGTTAAACTCACACGGTGTCTTTTTTCTTCACTTTTAAAGTCAAATTCTGAATTCTACACTCAAATCTCAGGCTCTGAAACCAGCACAGTTTTGTATTTCCAGTAAAAATTGAACACATTTTGTGGAGAAAACCCGACCAGCGGCGGCGCTTCCTGTCAGCTAACAGTGATCACTGGTAGATTTTATCTGTCTAGAAGCTTAAATGTTTTGTGTTTCCCCACACAGACACTCCTGCCCCTGTGTAACACTGTTTAAATAAAGGATTGTTATACTCTGACATCTTCGTTTTCTTTATTACTCATCGATTTTCTTTTGTTTTGTTGATCCCTGAGGGGAATCGCTGATTTTACAGTTGCTCCTGTTCAAAGAGAGCCAAAAAAAAGTCCTTAAAATATAAACATAAGTAGAAGGTTTCAGCAAGAAATTAAAATACATACAGTGTAATATAGATTATAAATAAAAAGAGGTATCAATGTTATTGTCAACTCAAGAAATGAATGAGTTTAATTTCACAAAATTAATGTAATTTAAAAATGCTCTTGAACTTCACTTTCCAGTTAATCTAATAATGAATTATATGCAAGAAACACTAAGTACTGTTTTGATGCACTTTAAGTATTTCCATGTTTTTCTCCAACTAAAAAACATTTCAGAGGCAAATATTTCACTTCCTGCTTCCCCACACTGTTTTAGAGCTTTAGATATGAGTTATTTTTGCACTTTTTAGATCATTTAAGTTAGTATTTCCATGTTATTCTCTGACTAAAATGCATTTCGGAGGCAAATATTGTACTTTTTTTGCTTCGCTGCATTTATCTTTAAGCTTTAGTTAACTTAAGGTTAAGAACCTTTAATATTATATCTTATAACACACGGCGTCAGATACTGTCAGTAAAAGTACTAATACTAGTGTAGAAATGGTTAAAGTACAAACATGAAAAATTATTAAAGTACAAGATCTGAGTACTTCCACTCTCCACTAACAATTGTTTTTCAGAGACAAACATTGTATTTTCTGCTCCCAACACACATTTTAAAGGTTGGTTGCTGGTTGTTTGCAGTTTGAGCTTATAAATGAAAAATATAAATGAACATATTTTTGTTATATTTAATTCATTTAGTCACCCAGCAGTATATAAAGTCACTTCAATTAGCTGCAGCTACAAGATTACAGTGATGAATCGATAATAAATCATCCTGAAATGTGCTATTCTACATGAGTAGTTTCTGTACAGGTATTTTAAATATGTATCTGTATTATTTAGTATTTTTACACTAGTGTTTCATGATTTCTTAAACATCTGGAAAATCATTACATTGTTTTATTCATTTGTCATTTGCTTGTTTGCTAATTTTTTTGTTGATTTATGACTTCTTTTATTTGCCATTAAGGTCATTCAAATGAGTTGTTTTAATCTCGTCAGCTTTATTTTATTGTGTAAAATATGAAAACAAGAAATGTCAAGCTTAGGCAGGAAAGCAGAAATAAATACATCAGTAAAAGATGCTTTGATTCATCCAGATGTTGGAGTTTCCCTAAAGAATCCAAAACATCCAGATGTTTTCACAGCTTCAGTCGTTCCAATCATGTCATGAATCCTGACTCTGAGGGAGTTTTTATGGATCCCAGTGTTCAGGACGCAGCAGCTGCTTTCTCTACAGTTTCTTCTGGCCTTGAAGTTCAAGTTTTTGTCCGTTCAGGAGCCTGAATGAACGCCGACGCTCCTCGTCCTCCTCAGCCGAGCGTTTCTGCTCGGCCGCCTGTAGATGGAGCTTCTGTCCTGCTGATACTCTGACAGATCAGATTCAGCTGTAGGGGGAAGAAAAAATAGAAGAAAATGAGTGAGAAAGCACAACACTGCATGAATAATGGGTTATAATAATTATTGTTACATGTATATATTATTTTTGTCATTAATGTATTTTCAAATATTCTTATTTATTATTTACATAGTTAATACCTTCATATAATTACTGTTATTTTTTAAATTATTTATTCATATTTTTTTACATTCAATATTATTGGTTTATATTACATAAAAATTGTATTATTATATAATAATCATAATAGGATTTGTCATCTGTTGGGTCTTCAAAGATGTGTATAATAAATAGATTTTAGCACTACAGAAATTAATCTGTTATTAAAATATGATGTGCATTTTATTATTTATATTATATATAGCAATTATGTATTTACATCCCAATTTTATCTTTTATTATTTTACATATTTTTATTTAATTTATATTATTTTATCTTTTTACATAATTTTCTATATAATTTATATCATTATTACATATTGTTCATTTACATCATGTTTTTTATTTAAATTTTTAAAATTATTTTTACTCACTATTCTTATGGTTTATGCTTATTTTTATTTATTCCTATTATTATTTTATTTTTTTATTAAACATGCAGTTTAAACCTAAAACCTAAGAATAATTCAGCATTTAGCACCTCTGCTTCCTCAGTCATGATGTATTTTTTTTACTTTCTACTGCTGGAAACTTGAGTTTTATTAGAAACCTTCTAATGTTTTCAGGCTTCAGCTTCTTTAATTTACTGAAGGGTTGACATCTCTCAAATAAAACAGCTGGAAAAATCCAACAACGTCACTGAGTTCAGATGAAAAGTACAACACAGCTGCCACATAAAAGGCAACTTTAACATCTGGTGAAGCTCTTTTAATGTAGTTAAATACAATGTTGAGCTATTTTACTTGAGTTCTGCTACTTTCTCCTTCCACTGTTGTGCATTTAAAAGGAAAACATTCTCTTTTCTTATAATTAAGTTCTTTTTCTTTGTTGTATTGGTAGTTTTACTTCAGTGAAATATCTAAAAGCTTTTTCCACGGCTGCTGTCCTGTAGTTTCTTTACTCTGCAGGTTCCCACCGTTAGTTTAATTCTTTAATCTGAGCTCTGTGGAACCAGCAGTAAACTGCAGGAGTGCGGTTTTGCTGTAATTGATAATAAATAGTCTCAGAATAAATAGCAGGAGCTGAACACTCAAACACACTTTCTGGTTTCATTCCTCCATCCAGTAATTCAAGTTTATTCCGTCCCTCTGAGGACATAAATCTTTAAAAACACTAAAGAATGTCATTTTCTAAAGTCTGTCAGAATAAAAACGAACTAAAGCAGATTGTCAGGAAACCTTTTTTTCTTGTGTTTATTCTCACAGTTTGCAAAATTTTTAAGGGGTGATAGAAATATTTTCCTTTTCCTCATGAATTATATGAATATTAGAAGTAATTAGCATGGATTTATTGCACATTAGATTTTAAATGTTTTTTTTTTTGTCAATTTTAATTATTTAAACCTCTGAGCTCCAAACTGTTTGTCAGCATTTTTCCTTCTGTCTCATTTTTCCTGCCTGTGGTTTCATATATCTCTACAATCTAAAGTCCTGCACCTCTATGGAAACACAACAACCATGAAGAAAGAGAGAGAAATGTCTTCCGTAAAATGCCATTAATCATAAAATGTAAATTTTCTTGGATTATTTATGCCAAAAATATTGAAAAAAAACCCTGGGATCAACATGTGCAGTGTGTTTTGTTTCACCGTGCTGAATGTATTTCCAACAACTTGCTTCTCCATTTACTGCATTTATTTTATTGATCCAGTATTGATTTTCCTCTCAGTATCTCCTGTAGTCTCTGTTTTGTGTCTTATTTACCATTTTGTCTCATCTTTGCTGTTTTGTGTCTCATTTTGGTCATTTTGTGCCTCATTTTCTGCCTTGTTTTAGTTATTTTCTGTGTTGTTTTTGTTGTTTTCTGTGTTGTTTTGTTATTGTGTCTCCTTTTGTGTCAAAATGAACTCATAATTTTTTAAACAAAACAACAACAGAAGCTGAAAATCTAAAAATTACTATTTTTAAAAATCTTTTACAGTTTCTAGTTCTGAAAAAAAGATTAATTTTGTTTTGATTTGCTTATTTTTCCTGATAAAACTGCTGCTCATATTTGATGCATTCAAGGACCGTTGGAAAGTTAGATATTCATTGATTTTTTTTCAGTTTATTCAATTTCTGCCTTAATAATGTTGTAATTTTGATAACTTATTTAAAAAGAAAACATGTCTTTAAAACCCGCTGGTGGGCTTTGGGGTTCAGAATGTTACAGTGAGAATAAATCATCCAAATAAAGCAACAGAATCAGCAGCTGAAGCGTTCATTTTAACTGTTTGCATCAAGTAAAAGAGCTCTTTTAAGGCGGCACAGTTTGAATTAAGCTACAAGAAAAGGCCACGAGAAGATACAACATTTATTTGCAGACTATTTTCAGATTTGTTGCTCTTATTTACAGCAGCTGGATGTTGTAGTTTACACAATTTACATTAAAGTATCCGCTCTGATTGGCAGCAGATGGTGAAAGTGAACCCTGAACTCTGCAGAGGGTGTTTGTAACTAAATTCAAAGAGGTCAGGTTCAGCCAGAGAAACAAAACATTACTGAATCATGCACATATAAATGAAATTAAAGCCACATTTACAGGTTTTTTATCCTCAGGTTGCACTAAAATCTGCATCTTACACTCATATTTACATATAAACACAAAATAGGTGACCAGAATTTTGTATCTTCACAGTCAGATTAGTCCAAAAAAGCCAAACAAAACTAAAAAACTTCGCCAACTTCTTATTTTTTTTCTAGTTGTTTATTTCAGCTGTGCTTCATTATTTAGAGAGCAGCTCAGTCAGGGCCTAAAGACATTTTTCTCTACCTGCAGGCGACATCAGTTGTCATGTTTGCTTCAAAAAACACTCTTTGCAGTGTGTTTCCGATGCAAATCGTGTTTTATTTTTGTGTGGATTTGAAATGAGAGTATTTCGCTGTTGGTATCTGCAGCTGATACATAAAATAAAACCCCTACGTGTGGTTCTAAAGACAGGAGTGGCCCTGCAGTATCCATTTAGCTACATGTTGCTGTAGTAAATATAACATAGCGAGCATCGAGTACATGAAGTAGACATGAAAAGTTAATATACCCTGAGTGAGTTTCCAGCTGAAGTAGACGATCAGCTGCAGCAGCAGAAGGCAGACAGACAGAAACAACAGACCCAACACCCAAACAGGAAGTAAACTGTCTTTCTGTCCGTCTGATGATGTGGTGGTTTGTCGCAGGAACAGAGCCAGATCTGCCAAAGGTCCACTCAGAACCTCCATCCTGGTTCTGGAAAACATTCAGAGAAGAGAGAACGCCAAGGCTGGTAAAAGTCTAAACAGAGGAGGTGGTCTACAACAGCACTTATCAGGTACTTATAATGCCATTCTGAGATCCCTTCCCAGGCAGTTTTAGACCTATTAACACCTTTAATGACTAGATTTAGGGGTCAAACTAAATAAAACCCTTAAGAGTACATTAGAACTAAAGAATCGTCTTGGATGAAGGTGAAACATGTCCAACAACCAAAAAATAGAAACCCTGAGATTTGTCTCCAAGCAGTTTTACCACTATTAACCGCCTGAGCCATGTGAATGTTGGTGGTGACAATAAATATCTGGGACTCATCAGTCAGTAGAAACTGCAAAAGCTACTCAGATGAAGGTGAAATATCTTCAAGAATCAAAAAAGACGAGTACGGTTGGTTGTTAAAACTGCAAACAGAGGAGGTAGTCTAACTTATCAGGTACTTACAATGCAGTCCTGAGATCCCTCCCCAGGCAGTTTTAACTCTATTAACTCCTTCAATAATGTATACTGGGAGAGAAAATGAACAGTCTGGACTCCTCAAGAGTCAGTCAGAACTGAAGGAGTCTGTAGGGTGAAGGTGAAACATCTTCAGGAACCAAAAAGAATTGATGTTTTTCAAGGTAAAAGTCCAAAATACATGTTAAGATATACAGTTGTGAACAAAAGTCTAGCATGGCAGTGGCATTATTATGCTCTGATGCCGGTGCTTTACACAAAGTAAATGGAATAAGGAAGAAGGAAAACCTAAAATCATCACCAGAAGGTTGATCTTGGACACAGTTGGACGTTTCAACAAGAATTGACGTATTTTCAACTTTGCATTGTGTGACGTGTGGATCCATTGGTGAAATTAGCCAAATCTAACCCTGCAATTGTGATATTTTATCGAAATCATGCTATTCTACATGTTTACTCTGAAAATTTGCCCAATATTAACTATTTGCACCAGATCCTATTTTTAAAAAAAAAAAAAAAAAAAAAAATAGATGTACAGGAGCAAAAAATGCCCAGAAATTGCTTGGAGTTCTGAAGGTTAATCTCACAGACATCAAGAATTCATTTAACAAAAGCTTCATTACAAAAAAAAGTAAAAGTGTGGACAATTCTATTCATTTTAATCCAGTTATATACTGCAGATGAGTCAATATATAATTGAGGGATTTTTGAAGTCCATGGAATATATCTTGCAAACATTTTTATTAAAAGTTAAAAAAAAAACTAATGTTTTTATGTTCATTATGATCATGTCTTTACAAATTACATAATTATTTATTATGGAAACAATAATTTATTAATATAAAATCATTAAATATCACTAAAATGTCAACTAAATAACCGTCCGAATTTAATAACAACCACCTTCTAATCAGCTAAACAATAATAAAATGAGCTTATTCAAGAATTGTTTTGATTGTGTTCTTTTTATTAAGTTGAGATAATCCTGACAGATATTTCTTTTTGGCAATATATCAAATTTTATATGGAAAATAAAGAATTGTATTTGTGTCTGAGAAATCACTTTCAACTAAATTACCCATTACAATTTCAATATTACTCAATTGCATATATAATATTTAGAAGAAACTTTCTCTAATAATGCCAGGTTGTGTTCAGTTATAATAAAAGAAATGTTGATTTTAGGCCTAAATACAGTAATAATGTCAACTATGTTACAAAAAGTCCCGCAATTCTATATTGACTCAGGTATAATTCCAACATAAAGCTGCAGTTTTGTTTGTTGTTTCTGTTCTGCATGTGAACTTCTAACCTGTAAGTGACCCTTTAAGCATTCTGAGCCAAAACATATCCACTGAACTCTGGATTCATGCATCAAAACAAACCAGAGCTGCATTTTATGAACCCGAATCTGTGAACAGAAACCACCAAAGCTACAGGCAAAGAAGGTGAAACAGAAGCAGAAAAGCTCACCATCTCCCAAACATATGCAGACACTATAGAAGTAAAATGTCTACTTACAGGTTCCTCTGATCTGAGTGACGGTAAGCTGAAAGGACGTGCAGATGGCTGCCAGATGTGATCAGCAGCTGCAGCAGAATCGTCCTGACAGTCGTCCTCTCTGAGGTTAAATAGCCTCCTGGAGTCAGAATCCAAGTGGAGGTCAAAGATGAAGCTTCAGCGACGGCGATCACAGAACTTTCAGACCCCAAAAGGATCCATTAAATCAGTGTCAGTGGGTCACGTCAGATCATTCAGGCTGTAATTCAACAGAGAGAAACGACCAGCGACGTCTCTGATTGGAAGAAAACCCAGCAGAGGTGACGGTGTGAACTTTGCTCTGTTGCAACAGTCCGACCTTGTGATCAGTAAGAAGATTATTGGCACTGTGTGAGTCTGTTTATATGCGATTGTGACATGGAGCCACTAGATGTGGATTACTGCAGGCCTTAGTGGCCGAAAAACATGGAAATAATCAAAAATGATTGCATTTACCAGTTTCCTGTTTGTAAGTCTGTGTATTTGCACTCTGGAGTAAAGTTTTGAACATTGAACCTTCAACCTTTGAGCTCATTGTGTCATAAAAACTCACTGACAGACTTTTCAGCTGATAAGAATCCAAATTTCTCTTATCTCTTCTGCTTTCTCTCTCTGTCTAACCTTTATTTATCTTTAACCAGCAAACACTGATACTGTTTTCAGTAGTTTGATTACTTTAAATACAACTGATAGCATCAACCTTGACTGTATTTTTATTTAAATAAACCTTTATTTAAACCAGTGAAAGGGCCGACCACAAGAGACAGCAGCACCGTTTAACAGGTTACAGATATACAAATATAAAATAATTTAAATAAAGTTTACATAAAATTGATGAGCAACGAGGAGCTCAGTCCAAATTCTAGTGTGACTTTCTCTGCTGCCGTTGTTGTAAATGTTTCCAATCACATAATAATCAAGGAGGATGCAATATTTTTAGTGCATGCGTTCAATTTGTTCGACTTTTACACATCACCCTGATTTTTTTGGCCATTTGTTGGCAGTAAAAACAGATTTCTGTTACTTTAAAGGTTGATAATGACCGAAACAACCAGCAAACAGCTTTTTTATTTACACATCCAGCAGTCATGGAGCATAATCAGTTAACTGGAGTTGGGTGTCTGGTAAACCTTATGAATGTAAAAGCTGATTTTGACTCTCTTTTTGCATTTATCTGTACATGCACTGCAGTTTTTTTGCATGCAGTAGCAACATTAAAACCATTCGTCGAGTATAATGTCCTTGAACTCTTCATCATGTTCCTATTTATTCTTGAACTATGTTTGCAGTGTCGCAGGGAGCGTTATTCTGCTAAAGGTGGACATCGGAGAATAAAACTGAGATAAAGGAGTGGACATGGTCTCCAGCAATGTTTAGGAGTCACAGCAACATCCACATCTTCAGATGGACTTTCAGTAATTCTGCTGGTTTTCTGATCATTACTGTTTGCTCCTGTTATTTGTCCACTCCTGCCCACAACTGCAAACATTCACAACACTGACTTCCATTGATTTTTTTTGTCTTTTCCAATCCTGCAGAGAAAACTTGTTATTTACTGTGTAATGTAGAAATTATTATCTATGAGTATTAAGATTATAAAATGCAGTTTAGTATCTAACCAGAAGTGCAAAAGAGGCGGTAAAAGTGTAACAAAATGAACAGAATGAAGGAGTGGTATGAGCACACAAAGTACACAAACTTAGAAGCTGTGAACAATAATATAAAGACAGGTAAATGTAGATGTACAGACAGGCATAAATGGTGATATGAACACCTGTCTGTAATAACTGTACACTGTATTTTTTTTTCTTGTTCAGAAACTCCAAATTTTATACATTTCAAGTTAGTATTTTGGTAATTTGTGCACAACAAAGTTTTTTTTTTATCATTAAAGTAGAGTTTACTTTGACCTAGGGGAACAGAGAAAATGTCGTGTCAACCCAGATTTGACATGTTTATGTCATTTGAAAATCAATATTTTACACATTTGTTGCAATGAAAACCAGTTCTTTTCCATCGTCATCTGTAACAAATGGTAAAGGCTTTGCTTTTGTATTATTAAAACCTACTCTAATGTTAATTTTAAATTATTTTGTTGACTCCATCCTTCAGGTTGTGTTAAATCCCACAACCTGCAATTGATTTTTTTAGCGCTCATTCCCGCCTACAGCAAACTGAAGACCCGTTCCTGTTAGATTTGCATTTGCTCCCAAAGGAACATGTGGGATCCCAGAGCAGTCTTCTAATCCAAGGTTTCTCTGCAGAGCATTTCCCAGACCCTTATTCACATAATGCATCCTG
The DNA here is from genome assembly GCF_022539595.1 of Amphiprion ocellaris. NCBI lineage: Eukaryota > Metazoa > Chordata > Actinopteri > Pomacentridae > Amphiprion > Amphiprion ocellaris. The sequence continues at coordinate 26,732,179 of NC_072777.1, read as the reverse complement.
CTGCCATCTCTGCCCGGGTAAATGATGCACCAACTGATGGAAAAGAAAACGTGGTTGATCAGGTCTTCTTTCATCGCTACATGGTCCAGTTCTGATGCCCATTGTCGGAGCTTTTAACGGTGGGTAGGAGTCTACATGGATGCCATGACTGATCTCCAGCTACTCAGCTTCATATGCAGCAAATCTGTAGTTACCTTGGATGTCCAAGACCTGCTTCACCGGTTGTCCTTCCTTGGACACTATTAGTAACTAATGCACAATGGAAACAAACCACAACACTCGCAGTTCTGGAGATGTTCAGGTCCAGTTGTCTACCATCGCAGTTTGTCTTTCAGATCTTCACTCAGCACATTTTTTCTGTTTTCAACAATTCAAGAACTGACAGTTCACCCGCTACCTGATAAATCCACCTACTGTAATCAGATAATCAATCTAAATTAATGTTGTGGCTGATACAAATTTAGATTTTTGTTCCTACATACTTTGATATCTGCAGTTGGTGATGCATCGCCAAACAACTAGTGACTTTAATCATAAAACTACGGCTATCAGTGTCTGAAAAACAACATTTTGGTGTAAAAAAAAGAAAATAGTCTGGAAAGTTGGATTTGTCTCCAAGCTTAGGTTCTTCTACCTTAACCAGCAGTCAAACTAACATCTTAAAGGTCCTATTTTGAGCCACTTTTCAGCAATTAATAAAAGTCTCATATGTCCCCAGAATGCTTTTTCAGCTTCAAACACCACAAAGATGGTTGATTTCACCACAACTGTACAACTCCTGGTCCTAAATCGGCTGTTTCAGTGTCTGTACACAAATGTAATTATAAAACTACAGCTAGTATTGTCTGAAAACATTACATTTTGATGTAAATAGCTTAAAAGACAACAACAACAACAACAACAATGGTTTGGAAAGATGAAGTTGTTTCCAAGTTAACCCTCGTGTCGTCCAGCGGGTAAAAACTGACCCGGTTTAAAGTTTGAAAATGTGGAAAAAGAAAAAAATTTCACAGTGAAACTTCTCATGTCCACATTTTCAACATTTTTGAGAACTCTTTGAACATTTTTTGGTGGAAAAAAAGAAATGCTAAAAATGTTTCTTAAGAACATTCACAAAAAAAAAATCACAAAAAAAATCAGTGATCAAATTGCAGTGAAATTCGCTGGATTTTGGTTGATTTCTATGTGAATGATCTTGACAGAATATTAGACGTTTTACTGATATATATGTAATCACTTTAGATATTTTTAGGGTTTTTTTGGAAGCTTTTTACTCATTTTTAAAAAAAAATATTTACTAGAATTTTCTTGTCAAATTTGGGGGATTTTTTTTTTTTTTTTTTTTAAATAAAATTTTTAAGGGAAACTTTTAAGGAATTATTGGAATTTTCTTCTTGAAGGTTTTGCACATTTTCAGAAATTTGGGGAGTTTTTTTGCTGAATTTTTGGAATTTTTTCAGACAAGGAAACTGTACTTTTTGGTGTCCATAAATGAGGACAACAGGAAGGTTAATCTTTTTCTACCTCAACCAACAGTCAAACAACACCTGAATGGTACCACATTGTTCACTTTTTCATCAAATTAATGAAAGTTTTACGTCTCCTCAGAATGTGTCTTTCTATTTTTGGTTCAAAACACCTTAAAGATGGTTGATTTCACCACAAGTGTATAACTCCTGGTTTTAAACAAGCTGCTTCAGTGTCTGTGCACAAATGGAATTATAAATCTACAGCCAGCAGGATTATATACTGATGTAAATAGACTCCATCTTTCCAACTGACTGTTGTTTGAAAACAGCAGTCGTTGGAAAGATGGATTTGTTTCCAAGCTTAGCTTCTTCTTCCTCAACCAGCAGTCAAACAATGATCTTAAAGTTTCCACATGGTTTCCCTTTTCAGCAAATTAATGAAAGTCTCAGTGTTTCCAGAATCTTTCTTTGTCAGCTCAAAACACCTTAAAGATGCTTGATTTCACCTTGACTATAGAAAAAAACAGCTGTTTAAGTATCTAAAAAGCATCATTATTAGGGTGTGAATATAGTCATTATATGACCATTTTAACAGAAGCTGTAAACAAACCAAAAGCAGGTCATGTTTGCTTTAAAGCTTGTGTTGGGTTTCTGTTGTTCTGTAGCACATCTCTGCTTCTTACTCTACAGATGTATTTGTGTCCTCCGTGCAGTTTGACACTAGTTCACACACAGATCTTCAGTCGTCGCATTTAAACAGCTCAACACCGTCCTCCTGGGACAGAAACAGGCTTTAGGTGATAAAATCATCGTCGTAATTTGGCTCCAGGCGACGAGAAGTGCCGGCTAATTGAGTGATGCTGTCACCCAGATCAACAGGATTGATTGGCTTTGTAGTTTCCCTGATTGATCAGCAGATAATGGGCTTATTTCTGGAGAACAAATGTGTGTGTGTTCCTGAGTGGTTTCACTGTGATTGACTGGAGCAAAGTGCTTCTATTTCTGGATTATTCACAGATAGATCTTCAAGTTGTGTTTCTGCCCTGTGTTCAAACAGCTAATTAGCTACACTGTGGCTGATATTCAGTGTTTATCTGAGTGTGTGGGTCTCTGATTAATCACATGGATTTTATTCTGTGCATGGAGGCTTATGGGAAGACAACAGACCCTCCTTTGAAGTTTTTCCTGGTGGTATTCTGTGTTTTCTTGAAGATTTTTTTTTTTTTATGTATTAGCTTATTCTTAAAATTGCATGTTTAATTAAAACCAATTCAGTCAGGAAATAAAATGGAGAAACAGAATATATAACACACTAAATGAACAAACTGTGAAGCTGTTATATAATATTTAGAAAACGTGATGTTTAAAAGGCTATTGTGGAAAGAGGAAATGAGTTTAATATCTTCTGGAAAATCTCCTTAAACAGTCGTAATGCCGCCTAAATGCTTCCTCCAGATCCGATCAAACCGCTCCCCTGATACCAACAAGGAATTCTGGACCATTCTGCAAACTTTTTCCACTCTGAGACAGACCACTGACTGTATCTAAAGATGGACAAACCCACTCTAGAGTCATTTTAGCAGCACCTGACCCCTTCTAACTCCCATAACATCCAAAAATCAGGAAAAAGATGGAGTGTGAGTGCAACCGAGGGAGGACACTGACTGTCAGTTAACCATAAAAATGTTCAAATGGTTGAGTTAAATAAAGATTCACCCCCTGTACAGTTATCAGGAACAGGTAAACTGGCTATAGAGACCAGAATTGATTTTGTACTAAACGTGTAAACAAGTTTATTTCTGCTGTAAAGTTGGACATTTTAAAATGGAGGTCTATGGGGATTGACTCACCTTTGGAGCCTCTAGTGGTCATTCAAGGAACTGCCGTTTTTAGCAGTTCCGCTAAAGTTCTGCTTTCGTTGCAGAGGTTGCAGCTTGGTTTCAGGTTGAGAGATAAATGTTTTTAATTTGGCCTGGCTTACTAGCTAACCATTACTGTCCGAACAAGCTCTGCAAAAATTAGGGAGATAATTGTAACAAAATGTGGTACACAGATTAAGTTTTGAAACTACAGACCATTTTGCGATGGAAGCACACCAGTTGCAGCGTTTTATGTTCCAACCAGCAATTATTCATTACATGAAAAGTTCTGAGGCTGTTTTGAATTTTGAATGAGCATGCAAAGTGAAATCATTATCAGGATCTGTGCTACAGATGTTTTTGTGACCAGTGACGGCTACATATTTGCGATTCCTTCACGGAGCTCCAACTTTCACAGATCGTAGACGTTTCATTCTGAGTTTTAGGAGGATCTGCGGCTACCATCAGGAGAAGAAACTACAGTTATTGCAATGGAAGAACCCCAGTTTTCAAAATCTGAGACATCAACAGGTTCATGCGCGGTATTTTCTTCAACATTCATCTGGTTGTGCACCATAAATCCAGCCACCAGGTTCAGACTTTCAATGCAGAGCTTTTTGCGTATGCTCCAATTGCGATGATTGAGTTTTTTGGACGCAGCAGCAAAATTGTTGTTTCCACCTGCAATTCTCACCGGATTCCTCTCCTGGTAACTTCTTCCTCTTCTCTAAAATGCAATTCAAGTTAAAGAGTCTTTTTTTTTTTTTTTTTTTTTACATAATTTTGAAGATTTAACTCATCACAGATAATGGATGGGACTTCCAGACGTTGCAGGAGCACTGAGAGCAGAGCTTCACTGCCCAAGCAAACTTGTTCAACAGAACTGGGAGCTGAATTTAAATCAGATGTGGATTTTGAGTTTTATATGCACAGCCTTGGAACTTTTTCACACTTTTTCATACATGAGCGTTCAGTCCTCATGGGTTGAACCACACACATCTCTGCCTTTGTTTTGATTTCAGCTACATTCCTCTAAAGTTTTGCATCTTGACACTACTGTGTTGCAGCAGCTGTTTTGTGGTGGTTCCCACTGCAGCTGGTGTCTCCAGGATCATATTTTTCACAGTCCTTCTGTCGGTTTCTTTCTCATTTTGTGCTCATAGATAAGAAATTACAGGAAATGTACAAAAACAAACAAGCACAAACTGTATTGATTGCAAACTTTTGTAAATTCAACAGAGACTGACTGGAAGCTGTGAGATGCATGACAGCGAAGGATCAGGATGTTGCCCTCGTCTCGGTGTTAATATCAACACTTTGGGTGTTTTCTCAGGTTTTTATCTCACCTCTCTTTGATGTAAGCCTCCAGTTTTAATATTTATTCATTTCTTTAGCTGTTATGCTTCTGTTGCCTACATTCAAAGTCAGAAATTCTGCCTCGTGTCTTCTTCGCCTGTCTGCTGGTGGGGCTTTGGAGCTGCATCCACTTTGCTAAGCGTCTGAGTGTTGGTGTGGTTTGAAGTGTGGGTGTGCGATTGCGTGTGTCGTCAGCAATGTGGGATCCTGTGTTTCACTGATTATACAGTGAGATGAAACCAGCTCAGCCCTGTCTGTGTCTCCTGGTACTGAGGCTTTGTAATTGGCAGGAGTAAAAACTGCACTTTTCTTACAAGTACAAGGAAAATCTACTGTGTGTATTGTGGATGTAGATTGTTGAACATGCCATTGGATGGAACAGTTCAGAGTTGGGTTATGTTAGATGCTGTTAGTGATGTTTTTTGTGGCATGTGGCTTCAAAATGATCTTTAAAATGCTCATCATTTATTCAGACTGAACAGAATCTGTCATTGTGCATTAAGGCCCTTTCAGACAGGCACTCTGCTCATTTTTTCAGTAGAAGTTGGGGTAGCCCTCTCGCTTTGTCAGACTGAGTAGCATTTCTGGGTCACACAACTGACAACTGAACACAATTGATGTACTTCAGGTTGTGTGAGGGGATTTGGGGGGGAAATTCTCCACATTTCAGAAACAATAATCATCCAAAAACTTCACAGAAAGTAAAAATCATTTTTCACTTTACTTCGCTTCTTGAGTCAACATTCAATAATGTGCAACAACTACAATGTTCTCTATGCAATTGCTCAGATGCAACTCCATTACTATTTATTACACTGTATACTTAGATTTAAATTTTTCTTATGACAATTCACATTTTACATTTTATGCTGATGCTTTTAAGAACAGTGTCTATAGATGATCCTGGTTTCTCCTTTCATTGTCTCTAGTAGTTCTGACCAACCACCTACCGCTCATGCTGATATGAGCCTTGAAAGTTTACCCAGAATGCACTTTTTTCCCTAAACTTGTCCAGAATGACTCAAAAATTGCACGGAATGATTCAAAAGACATCCAAAATCACTCCAGAACTCATCTAAAATGATCAGAAATGTCTCCTAAATTACTCATTTTTTGCCCCCAAATGACAAAAACTTGTCCAAAATGATGAAAATGTGTGTAAAAATGTTCCTTTTGTTGTCTCTAATAGTTCTGACCAACCACCTATCACACATGCTGATATGAGCCTTGAAAGTTTGGATGGATTAAACTGTATTGTTTCTCATTGTTATATGGTCATTTTTAATCACTTTTGGCCATTTTGTGTCAAATTTTGGTCATTTTGTGTAGTATTTTGGTTGTTTTGCATCATTTTGTGTCACTTTTGCTCATTTTCTCTCACATTTTGTCATTTTGTATAACATTTTTATTGCTTAGCATCTGTCTGTGTTCATTTTGCATCAAATTTGGGTTATTTTGAACCAAATTTTGGTCATTTTGTGTCACATTTTAGTATTTTAGTCGTTTCGCATCTTTTTGTGTTCATTCTGCGTCACTTGAACCTTTTTCAAACTATTATACATCCCACAATACCAATGCTCAAAGTTAACTATTTATGTTTATATTTTTCGACATATGTTTATCTGTATATTTTTTATTTTTATTGAATATTTATATTTATTGTGTGTGTGTGTGTGTGAGTGTGTACACGCACACTCACGCACGCACACACACACACACACACACACACACACACACACACACACACACACACACACACACACACACACACACACACACACACACACATATGCATTAAGAATTTGACATCTCGAATCAGTAAAGTCACTCACAAAAAATGGAAACAGATAGTTAATTAACAATTAACACATTTTATTTTACCATAAGTTGCTGCACAACAAGTGATGATCCATAAAAACTGGTGCACATAAAATAAAACTTTACTGTGATCAGGTCATCATAATGAGACTCTCCAATTATCAGTGTTAAGGAGCTGTAGATTAGTTTGTTGCTTCCAGCTGCTTAGAATTATTTCCTCTGAGTGTATCAAATACCTACAGCATCAAACAGGAGGAAGATCCCTAATAAAACTGGTGAATTTACAGCCTTTAATTGTGCGAGCAGACTAACATCAGTGTCAAAGTGGACAAACAGATGAGGCTTCTGTTGTTTTTGACATGATTTTATCCCTCTGACATATTTGAACTACTCTATTTGTCATATTTCCTCTGGATTGTCACATTTGACAGCTGTTTGTTTTGGTATATTCAATATTTTTGTCTCTGTAGCTTTAAGAGAAGTCTGTTTTCCTGTGTTTCTGATATGGTGTTTGGGATGTGGCATTAACTTTGACTCCTCCCACCCTCTGATTTATCATCCAATAGATTTAAAATCCTTGTTCAACAATTACCCAGTGACAGTCACACACCTGATTGAGACCACAGCAGTGCTGAAATGTTTGACTGAACAGTTTAAAGGCTGGGAATTAATTATTATGCTCCAGTCAACTTTTGTACTCTAGTAATGTTCTGTTTTCAAGATGAGTCATTGTTTGAACTACAATTAGCTGGAAAATACACAAAGAATGATGTTTTAAGCAGCAGAATCCTTATTTGCGTCTGCAGTTTGTGATGGAAATAACTTGAATTATCCCTAAATGCTGAAGACAGGATGGTTCGGGCTCTAACAGCAGGTCATAATATGGACTTTCCTTCATCTCAGACAGGTGAGTTGTCACACAAAGTCACAGTTTATCAGCTGCAGGTAAGTTTTTTAAAAAGACCTTCTTAGTATTTCTAACACAAAAGGAGATATGATTGTTTCTCCACATCTGATGTTCTAAAATGCAGAAAAATGAGGTTTCAAAGGACGCAAACAAAATTATCTTGAGTTCTCTGTAAGATGCACAAAATGACTGCATTATTTTCGACACTGTTTAAAAATGTTTGATTCTCCTTTTGCAACCCCCAGCTGAACATAATTACTCCTCTGCTTGCAGCTGGTGACAGTTTAGTGAAGGGAAAGTTAAAGATTTCTGCTTTAATGTGCAAATAAGTTCCATGTTTAGCAGCTTCAGTGGAGTTTATCATGCCTCTGGCTGTTGTTTCAATAAATGCTGAGACATTTTGTGCTAATTAAAGATTCATATATATATATATATATATATATATATATATATATATATATACACACACACACACAAACACACACAAACACACACACACACACACACACACACACACACACACACCCACACCCACGTGTGTGTATTTACATATTATGAGACAGTGGTAGAATGTATAAAAAAGCCCAGTGTTTGATTAGAAATCTGTCTTTTTCTGTATTCTGAATAATTGCTTGGTTCATCAACAGAAAAGTAATCATTGTCTGCTTTAATATAAACTGACTGGTCATTTTAATATTTTTTAAGCGAACTGCATAACAGTTTCTGGGTTCCAGACTCTAATAAGAGGAGTTTTGCAACTCTGTCTCCTAACAATGACCTAAATAACTTAAATGCACGTATGTTTTGAAGGAAGAGTATTTTCTCCCTGTAAGATTTTACAGTAATAGTCGTATCCATCCACAACATCCCGTGTGTGTGTGTGTGTGTGTGTGTGTGTGTGTGTGTGTGTGTGTGTGTGTGTGTGTGTGTGTGTGTGTGTGTGTGTGTGTGTGTGTGTGTGTGTGTGTGTGTGTGTGTGTGTGTGTGTGTGTGTATATAGACTAACATATAATATGTAGGAGCTGCAGACTTACAGCTGACATCTGTGTGTAAAACAAGCAGCATTTATTTCCTTTTTTAAAAAATCTATTTGAACAGTTATGACTAATTTATGGTATTTCTAATGGTTTCAAATATCCTTTATTTTCTGGAAATCATCTTAGAGTACCTGCTCGTGTTTTTCCGAGCCTTCCATTAGGCCACCTGGTTTTCCTAAGTGCCTATTAAATATTATTTTCACTTACTGTTTGGTACACTTTGATAAAATATCACATTTTGGTTTAAATACGTCTCTTTTGCAACATGTTTGAACCTTCTTCTGCATGTTCAGTGTTACCAAGGCCTAGTTGTTTTATAGCGCTGAACTGTTTTTTCAACTGTGATCTTTAAAAAAAACAAAAAAACAAAAAGAACCATTTACTGTAATTATCGTGGAGTTTCGTCTCCACAAAATGCAGATAATATTCTATAGCTTTTGAAAATGTGCAAAAATTGGGCCAACATTGCCCCAAATCTGAGAAATAATTCCAAATGGCTGACTTCTTGTTTGGTTTTGGACATGGGTGTCAAAACTTTTTTGTGCATCTTGACGAGCTACATATCCCTACCAAATTTCATAGCTGTAGGTGAAACGCATCAGCTGTAGAAGAATCAACGTGTTCAACATTGTCCACTGATTTTACCAATGCTGGAACTCATGGAGGCTCTCCTTACTATATACACGGAAGTTAAGACTCCATTGTGTTATTTATAGATGACATAATTATTTTCTGTAGTTGAATTGAACTAAATGTTCCACACACTGACTCCACCTGCAGCTTCATCAGAACAAAGTCAATATAAATCAATACCAGAAAATTTCTGGAGTTTGGAGCGTGCCACTGCAGCTTCTGCTGGTGTCCTGCTACAATTGTACATAAAGTAAAATGTGCATAAGCATGTTTTATTTTTGAAAAGCCAGCATATGTCACAAACCCCGATCAGTCCCTTTTAACATCTCTGAACTTTTACTTTTGTTTAGGAGCAGAGAGAGGAGCTGACTAAGGATTAGACCCTTGAAAAGTCACAGTTGAAAAACTAGAAGTTATTTTTGAAAAAAATCTCTGTGTGTGAAGCAGAATCTTGTGAACATTCTGATGTGTTTTCATGTTCGTACTGGTTTTTGTAAAGATTTAGTGGCAGGCTAGAGACACTCGTCGTTTCTGATTTCCACCAACACTTTAGAACTCCAATATAATGGGAATCAATGAGAGTTTTGGCCAACAGACGCTGAGCTCTGAGATGATAAATGAAAAAGACGCATATTCTGAGGCCATGAGACGAACACTGGGAGCAAGAGGACAAATACACCTACATTTATATGTATAAAGTGTTCATGTAGAGGGGAAACTGTGAGAAAGATACAGGGGTAACTGCGCTTTATTTCAAAAAATAATAATTCTAGTCAAAGTCACCCATTCCAGCTGAAGGAAAATTCAAAATTTGAGAAAAAATCATAATACTTTAACTGTGACTGTTTTAAAACCAGACAAGATATAAAAACACATATTTAGGATAATAACATAGAAAGCTTTGTGTACCGTTTAAAGTTTGAATGTAGTTTCTGCTGTAAAATCTGCCAGAGCTACAGGGTTCCAAAGATGACTGGGTTTATCATCAACACTCATATTAAAACTGCTCAGTGACTGTTTACTTTTAAACTCACCAACTGTCACAGTGGCAACCAGGTGTTTGCTGAAGAACTGCTAGTGAAAACTCAAAGGCACATTCTGTTGATGATGTCACAATGGTATCATGCTTATGACATCATGATGATGTCACAATGGTATCATGCTTATGACATCATGATGATGTCACACAGGTGACTCAGAAGTGCTTAAATAGAGATGCTGGTTCTAGTCAAGTACAGACCATCAGCACTCAGCAGCAAGATACAGACCATAAGCACACAAAGCAAGATGGAAGCAAAAACAGCCAAGCAGACCGTGAAACTCAGAGTACAGGAACAAATAGAGGAATGGGAGATATCGGTTGTCAGGAGGCTCGAACAAAAGCAAGCAGAACTGCTTCAGGCTCGGTGCTCTAAAGAAAGAGCTGAACTCCAGCTAGAAATTGAGGCCCAGATCCGCCTTCTGGATGTCCTCAGGGGAAAGACAACCAACAACTTGAGGAGTCAGAGGGATGAAATGGTCTCTCTGAGGATGCAGGTAGCAGAGTATCGTTACCAGCTGAGAGAGACCAATGACAGCCTCAGAACTCGTCGAAAAATACAAAAAGACATGATGCTCCAGATGTGCCAATTCCAAAAGAAGCAGCAATCGATGGCCTGTGAGCTCGATAAATGGAAGTCTGAGGTGGTTAACCTGACTGACAAGCTGCAGGAGGCTGAATTGAGGACGAGTCTGGAAGAAGAGTCGCACAGCAAGCTGATTGCCCAAATGCAGGAGGCTGGCAATCAGCTGCAGCAGGTTTTCATGGTTTTAAAGCGGGGCACTGAAGTCCAGCAGACAGAGAAATCCTCAGAGGAGCTGGAGAACATCACCTCCAGCTCACTGCTGTCCAGGCAGCAGCAGGACCAGGCTGCAGAAGGCCCGGATGTTCTAGAGACTCTAGAGGCTGCAACATGCACGGAGCCCAGCGAGAAGCTGCAGGAGACAGAAAACAGAAGCCGTGACATCCTGAATGCAGCCAAAAAACCCAGAGAAAGCCTCAAACCTAAAGAAGCCGCTCCAGAACATCCAAACATTCTGGCGTCCCCAAATGAATCCGATGATTCTAAAGAAGAGACAGAGGAGGACGAAGTGGACGCCCTCCAGACCAGCCAGGTAACAAATACCGTGACAGGATGTTCTGAGACCTCGACTGAACAAATCACAGTAGACGAGGCTCATGTTGAAGAACAAGAAGAAGAAGAAAATAAGGAAGAGTCTCCAGAAGTGGAAAAAACAGACAGGGAGAAAAAAAAGACGTCGCCCAAGTGGAGGAGGAGACTTGCACGGATATTTACATTCGGCTGTGCAGGAGGAGAACATGAGGATGACTGATCATCTTCACCAGCCAGAGAACAGGATCTGTGTTCTCCCTTTTAATATATAGATAGATAATGATAGTTTTAGATATATATATATATATATATATATATATAGAGAGAGAGAGAGAGAGAGAGAGAGAGAGAGACTGTGCAGCAGCAGTTACTGTTCTATTAAGATTGTTGCTGCTGCTGCAGTATTATTTAGTTTAGCGTGAATGTATATTTTTTTAAAAAATAATAAAATTAGAAAGAAAAGAAAACTCATGTTGTTCATTCTAAATTGCACTTTAGTTCATTTAGTATTGTCGTTGTTTCTCTGATGTCCATGATGTGCAGGTGAAGAAGAAACGTCCGTTGACACTGACTTTCTCAATAAGTTTTTTTTTATTATAACAAAGAAGCACTGGATCAGACAGAGAGACTGCCTGGAAGGATTGAGCAACTCTGTCTCCTAACAATGACCTAAATAACTTAAATGCACGTATGTTTTGAAGGAAGAGTATTTTCTCCCTGTAAGATTTTACAGTAATAGTCGTATCCAGACACAGGCATCATGCAAACATAAAAGAACACAACATCCCGTGTGTGTGTGTGTGTGTGTGTGTGTGTGTGTGTGTGTGTGTGTGTGTGTGTGTGTGTGTGTGTGTGTGTGTGTGTGTGTGTGTGTGTGTGTGTGTGTGTGTGTGTGTGTGTGTGTGTGTGTGTGTGTGTGTGTGTGTGTGTGTGTGTGTGTGTGTGTGTGTGTATATATATATATAGACTAACATATAATATGTAGGAGCCGCAGACTTACAGCTGACATCTGTGTGTAAAACAAGCAGCATTTATTTCCTTTTTTAAAAAATCTATTTGAACAGTTATGACTAATTTATGGTATTTCTAATGGTTTCAAATATCCTTTATTTTCTGGAAATCATCTTAGAGTACCTGCTCGTGTTTTTCCAAGCCTTCCATTAGGCCACCTGGTTTTCCTAAGTGCCTATTAAATATTATTTTCACTTACTGTTTGGTACACTTTGATAAAATATCACATTTTGGTTTAAATACGTCTCTTTTGCAACATGTTTGAACCTTCTTCTGCATGTTCAGTGTTACCAAGGCCTAGTTGTTTTATAGCGCTGAACTGTTTTTTCAACTGTGATCTTTAAAAAAAACAAAAAGAACCATTTACTGTAATTATCGTGGAGTTTCGTCTCCACAAAATGCAGATAATATTCTATAGCTTTTGAAAATGTGCAAAAATTGGGCCAACATTGCCCCAAATCTGAGAAATAATTCCAAATGGCTGACTTCTTGTTTGGTTTTGGACATGGGTGTCAAAACTTTTTTGTGCATCTTGACGAGCTACATATCCCTACCAAATTTCATAGCTGTAGGTGAAACGCATCAGCTGTAGAAGAATCAACGTGTTCAACATTGTCCACTGATTTTACCAATGCTGGAACTCATGGAGGCTCTCCTTACTATATACACGGAAGTTAAGACTCCATTGTGTTATTTATAGATGACATAATTATTTTCTGTAGTTGAATTGAACTAAATGTTCCACACACTGACTCCACCTGCAGCTTCATCAGAACAAAGTCAATATAAATCAATACCAGAAAATTTCTGGAGTTTGGAGCGTGCCACTGCAGCTTCTGCTGGTGTCCTGCTACAATTGTACATAAAGTAAAATGTGCATAAGCATGTTTTATTTTTGAAAAGCCAGCATATGTCACAAACCCCGATCAGTCCCTTTTAACATCTCTGAACTTTTACTTTTGTTTAGGAGCAGAGAGAGGAGCTGACTAAGGATTAGACCCTTGAAAAGTCACAGTTGAAAAACTAGAAGTCATTTTTTAAAAAAAATCTCTGTGTGTGAAGCAGAATCTTGTGAACATTCTGATGTGTTTTCATGTTCGTACTGGTTTTTGTAAAGATTTAGTGGCAGGCTAGAGACACTCGTCGTTTCTGATTTCCACCAACACTTTAGAACTCCAATATAATGGGAATCAATGAGAGTTTTGGCCAACAGACGCTGAGCTCTGAGATGATAAATGAAAAAGACGCATATTCTGAGGCCATGAGACGAACACTGGGAGCAAGAGGACAAATACACCTACATTTATATGTATAAAGTGTTCATGTAGAGGGGAAACTGTGAGAAAGATACAGGGGTAACTGCGCTTTATTTCAAAAAATAATAATTCTAGTCAAAGTCACCCATTCCAGCTGAAGGAAAATTCAAAATTTGAGAAAAAATCATAATACTTAAACTGTGACTGTTTTAAAACCAGACAAGATATAAAAACACATATTTAGGATAATAACATAGAAAGCTTTGTGTACCGTTTAAAGTTTGAATGTAGTTTCTGCTGTAAAATCTGCCAGAGCTACAGGGTTCCAAAGATGACTGGGTTTATCATCAACACTCATATTAAAACTGCTCAGTGACTGTTTACTTTTAAACTCACCAACTGTCACAGTGGCAACCAGGTGTTTGCTGAAGAACTGCTAGTGAAAACTCAAAGGCACATTCTGTTGATGATGTCACAATGGTATCATGCTTATGACATCATGATGATGTCACAATGGTATCATGCTTATGACATCATGATGATGTCACACAGGTGACTCAGAAGTGCTTAAATAGAGATGCTGGTTCTAGTCAAGTACAGACCATCAGCACTCAGCAGCAAGATACAGACCATAAGCACACAAAGCAAGATGGGAGCAAAAACAGCCAAGCAGACCGTGAAACTCAGAGTACAGGAACAAATAGAGGAATGGGAGATACCGGTTGTCAGGAGGCTCGAACAAAAGCAAGCAGAACTGCTTCAGGCTCGGTGCTCTAAAGAAAGAGCTGAACTCCAGCTAGAAATTGAGGCCCAGATCCGCCTTCTGGATGTCCTCAGGGGAAAGACAACCAACAACTTGAGGAGTCAGAGGGATGAAATGGTCTCTCTGAGGATGCAGGTAGCAGAGTATCAGAACCAGCTGAGAGAGACCAATGACATCCTCAGAGTTCATGTGAAACTACAAAAAGACATGAGGCTCCTGATGTGCCAATTCCAAAAGAAGCAGCAATCGATGGCCTGTGAGATCGATAAATGGAAGTCTGAGGTGGTTAACCTGACTGACAAGCTGCAGGAGGCTGAATTGAGGACGAGTCTGAAAGCAGAGTCGATCAGCAGGCTGTATGCCCAAATACAGGAGGCTGGCAATCAGCTGCAGCAGGTTTTCATGGTTTTAACGCAGCACACTGAAGTCCAGCAGACAGAGAAATCCTCAGAGCAGCTGGAGAACATCACCTCCAGCTCACTGCTGTCCAGGCAGCAGCAGGACCAGGCTGCAGAAGGCCCGGATGTTCTAGAGACTCTAGAGGCTGCAACATGCACGGAGCCCAGCGAGAAGCTGCAGGAGACAGAAAACAGAAGCCGTGACATCCTGAATGCAGCCAAAAAACCCAGAGAAAGCCTCAAACCTAAAGAAGCCGCTCCAGAACATCCAAACATTCTGGCGTCCCCAAATGAATCCGATGATTCTAAAGAAGAGACAGAGGAGGACGAAGTGGACGCCCTCCAGACCAGCCAGGTAACAAATACCGTGACAGGATGTTCTGAGACCTCGACTGAACAAATCACAGTAGACGAGGCTCATGTTGAAGAACAAGAAGAAGAAGAAAATAAGGAAGAGTCTCCAGAAGTGGAAAAAACAGACAGGGAGAAAAAAAAGACGTCGCCCAAGTGGAGGAGGAGACTTGCACGGATATTTACATTCGGCTGTGCAGGAGGAGAACATGAGGATGACTGATCATCTTCACCAGCCAGAGAACAGGATCTGTGTTCTCCCTTTTAATATATAGATAGATAATGATAGTTTTAGATATATATATATATATATATATATATATATATATATAGAGAGAGAGAGAGAGAGAGAGAGAGACTGTGCAGCAGCAGTTACTGTTCTATTAAGATTGTTGCTGCTGCTGCAGTATTATTTAGTTTAGCGTGAATGTATATTTTTTAAAAAAATAATAAAATTAGAAAGAAAAAGAAAACTCATGTTGTTCATTCTAAATTGCACTTTAGTTCATTTAGTATTGTCGTTGTTTCTCTGATGTCCATGATGTGCAGGTGAAGAAGAAACGTCCGTTGACACTGACTTTCTCAATAAGTTTTTTTTTATTATAACAAAGAAGCACTGGATCAGACAGAGAGACTGCCTGGAAGGATTGAGCAACTCTGTCTCCTAACAATGACCTAAATAACTTAAATGCACGTATGTTTTGAAGGAAGAGTATTTTCTCCCTGTAAGATTTTACAGTAATAGTCGTATCCAGACACAGGCATCATGCAAACATAAAAGAACACAACATCCCGTGTGTGTGTGTGTGTGTGTGTGTGTGTGTGTGTGTGTGTGTGTGTGTGTGTGTGTGTGTGTGTGTGTGTGTGTGTGTGTGTGTGTGTGTGTGTGTGTGTGTGTGTGTGTGTGTGTGTGTGTGTGTATATAGACTAACATATAATATGTAGGAGCCGCAGACTTACAGCTGACATCTGTGTGTAAAACAAGCAGCATTTATTTCCTTTTTTAAAAAATCTATTTGAACAGTTATGACTAATTTATGGTATTTCTAATGGTTTCAAATATCCTTTATTTTCTGGAAATCATCTTAGAGTACCTGCTCGTGTTTTTCCAAGCCTTCCATTAGGCCACCTGGTTTTCCTAAGTGCCTATTAAATATTATTTTCACTTACTGTTTGGTACACTTTGATAAAATATCACATTTTGGTTTAAATACGTCTCTTTTGCAACATGTTTGAACCTTCTTCTGCATGTTCAGTGTTACCAAGGCCTAGTTGTTTTATAGCGCTGAACTGTTTTTTCAATTGTGATCTTTAAAAAAAACAAAAAGAACCATTTACTGTAATTATCGTGGAGTTTCGTCTCCACAAAATGCAGATAATATTCTATAGCTTTTGAAAATGTGCAAAAATTGGGCCAACATTGCCCCAAATCTGAGAAATAATTCCAAATGGCTGACTTCTTGTTTGGTTTTGGACATGGGTGTCAAAACTTTTTTGTGCATCTTGACGAGCTACATATCCCTACCAAATTTCATAGCTGTAGGTGAAACGCATCAGCTGTAGAAGAATCAACGTGTTCAACATTGTCCACTGATTTTACCAATGCTGGAACTCATGGAGGCTCTCCTTACTATATACACGGAAGTTAAGACTCCATTGTGTTATTTATAGATGACATAATTATTTTCTGTAGTTGAATTGAACTAAATGTTCCACACACTGACTCCACCTGCAGCTTCATCAGAACAAAGTCAATATAAATCAATACCAGAAAATTTCTGGAGTTTGGAGCGTGCCACTGCAGCTTCTGCTGGTGTCCTGCTACAATTGTACATAAAGTAAAATGTGCATAAGCATGTTTTATTTTTGAAAAGCCAGCATATGTCACAAACCCCGATCAGTCCCTTTTAACATCTCTGAACTTTTACTTTTGTTTAGGAGCAGAGAGAGGAGCTGACTAAGGATTAGACCCTTGAAAAGTCACAGTTGAAAAACTAGAAGTTATTTTTAAAAAAAATCTCTGTGTGTGAAGCAGAATCTTGTGAACATTCTGATGTGTTTTCATGTTCGTACTGGTTTTTGTAAAGATTTAGTGGCAGGCTAGAGACACTCGTCGTTTCTGATTTCCACCAACACTTTAGAACTCCAATATAATGGGAATCAATGAGAGTTTTGGCCAACAGACGCTGAGCTCTGAGATGATAAATGAAAAAGACGCATATTCTGAGGCCATGAGACGAACACTGGGAGCAAGAGGACAAATACACCTACATTTATATGTATAAAGTGTTCATGTAGAGGGGAAACTGTGAGAAAGATACAGGGGTAACTGCACTTTATTTCAAAAAATAATAATTCTAGTCAAAGTCACCCATTCCAGCTGAAGGAAAATTCAAAATTTGAGAAAAAATCATAATACTTAAACTGTGACTGTTTTAAAACCAGACAAGATATAAAAACACATATTTAGGATAATAACATAGAAAGCTTTGTGTACCGTTTAAAGTTTGAATGTAGTTTCTGCTGTAAAATCTGCCAGAGCTACAGGGTTCCAAAGATGACTGGGTTTATCATCAACACTCATATTAAAACTGCTCAGTGACTGTTTACTTTTAAACTCACCAACTGTCACAGTGGCAACCAGGTGTTTGCTGAAGAACTGCTAGTGAAAACTCAAAGGCACATTCTGTTGATGATGTCACAATGGTATCATGCTTATGACATCATGATGATGTCACAATGGTATCATGCTTATGACATCATGATGATGTCACACAGGTGACTCAGAAGTGCTTAAATAGAGATGCTGGTTCTAGTCAAGTACAGACCATCAGCACTCAGCAGCAAGATACAGACCATAAGCACACAAAGCAAGATGGGAGCAAAAACAGCCAAGCAGACCGTGAAACTCAGAGTACAGGAACAAATAGAGGAATGGGAGATATCGGTTGTCAGGAGGCTCGAACAAAAGCAAGCAGAACTGCTTCAGGCTCGGTGCTCTAAAGAAAGAGCTGAACTCCAGCTAGAAATTGAGGCCCAGATCCGCCTTCTGGATGTCCTCAGGGGAAAGACAACCAACAACTTGAGGAGTCAGAGGGATGAAATGGTCTCTCTGAGGATGCAGGTAGCAGAGTATCAGAACCAGCTGAGAGAGACCAATGACATCCTCAGAGTTCATGTGAAACTAAAAAAAGACATGAGGCTCCTGATGAGGCAAGTCCAAACCAAGCAGCAATCGATGGCTTGTGAGATCGATAAATGGAAGTCTGAGGTGGTTAACCTGACTGACAAGCTGCAGGAGGCTGAATTGAGGACGAGTCTGAAAGCAGAGTTGAACAGCAAGCTGATTGCCGAAATGCAGGAGGCTGGATATCAGCTGCAGCAGGTTTTCATGGTTTTAACGCAGCACACTGAAGTCCAGCAGACAGAGAAATCCTCAGAGGAGCTGGAGAACATCACCTCCAGCTCACTGCTGTCCAGGCAGCAGCAGGACCAGGCTGCAGAAGGCCCGGATGTTCTAGAGACTCTAGAGGCTGCAACATGCACGGAGCCCAGCGAGAAGCTGCAGGAGACAGAAAACAGAAGCCGTGACATCCTGAATGCAGCCAAAAAACCCAGAGAAAGCCTCAAACCTAAAGAAGCCGCTCCAGAACATCCAAACATTCTGGCGTCCCCAAATGAATCCGATGATTCTAAAGAAGAGACAGAGGAGGACGAAGTGGACGCCCTCCAGACCAGCCAGGTAACAAATACCGTGACAGGATGTTCTGAGACCTCGACTGAACAAATCACAGTAGACGAGGCTCATGTTGAAGAACAAGAAGAAGAAGAAAATAAGGAAGAGTCTCCAGAAGTGGAAAAAACAGACAGGGAGAAAAAAAAGACGTCGCCCAAGTGGAGGAGGAGACTTGCACGGCTATTTACATTCGGCTGTGCAGGAGGAGAACATGAGGATGACTGATCATCTTCACCAGCCAGAGAACAGGATCTGTGTTCTCCCTTTTAATATATAGATAGATAATGATAGTTTTAGATATATATATATATATATATATATATATATATATATATATATATATATATATATATATATATATATATATATATATATATATATATATATATATATATATATATATATATAGAGAGAGAGAGAGAGAGAGAGAGACTGTGCAGCAGCAGTTACTGTTCTATTAAGATTGTTGCTGCTGCTGCAGTATTATTTAGTTTAGCGTGAATGTATATTTTTTTAAAAAATAATAAAATTAGAAAGAAAAAGAAAACTCATGTTGTTCATTCTAAATTGCACTTTAGTTCATTTAGTATTGTCGTTGTTTCTCTGATGTCCATGATGTGCAGGTGAAGAAGAAACGTCCGTTGACACTGACTTTCTCAATAAGTTTTTTTTTATTATAACAAAGAAGCACTGGATCAGACAGAGAGACTGCCTGGAAGGATTGAGCAACTCTGTCTCCTAACAATGACCTAAATAACTTAAATGCACGTATGTTTTGAAGGAAGAGTATTTTCTCCCTGTAAGATTTTACAGTAATAGTTGTATCCAGACACAGGCATCATGCAAACATAAAAGAACACAACATCCCGTGTGTGTGTGTGTGTGTGTGTGTGTGTGTGTGTGTGTGTGTGTGTGTGTGTGTGTGTGTGTGTGTGTGTGTGTGTGTGTGTGTGTGTGTGTGTGTGTGTGTGTGTGTGTGTGTGTGTGTGTGTGTGTGTGTGTGTGTGTGTGTGTGTGTGTGTGTGTGTGTGTGTGTATATATATATATATAGACTAACATATAATATGTAGGAGCTGCAGACTTACAGCTGACATCTGTGTGTAAAACAAGCAGCATTTATTTCCTTTTTTAAAAAATCTATTTGAACAGTTATGACTAATTTATGGTATTTCTAATGGTTTCAAATATCCTTTATTTTCTGGAAATCATCTTAGAGTACCTGCTCGTGTTTTTCCAAGCCTTCCATTAGGCCACCTGGTTTTCCTAAGTGCCTATTAAATATTATTTTCACTTACTGTTTGGTACACTTTGATAAAATATCACATTTTGGTTTAAATACGTTTCTTTTGCAACATGTTTGAACCTTCTTCTGCATGTTCAGTGTTACCAAGGCCTAGTTGTTTTATAGCGCTGAACTGTTTTTTCAACTGTGATCTTTAAAAAAAACAAAAAGAACCATTTACTGTAATTATCGTGGAGTTTCGTCTCCACAAAATGCAGATAATATTCTATAGCTTTTGAAAATGTGCAAAAATTGGGCCAACATTGCCCCAAATCTGAGAAATAATTCCAAATGGCTGACTTCTTGTTTGGTTTTGGACATGGGTGTCAAAACTTTTTTGTGCATCTTGACGAGCTACATATCCCTACCAAATTTCATAGCTGTAGGTGAAACGCATCAGCTGTAGAAGAATCAACGTGTTCAACATTGTCCACTGATTTTACCAATGCTGGAACTCATGGAGGCTCTCCTTACTATATACACGGAAGTTAAGACTCCATTGTGTTATTTATAGATGACATAATTATTTTCTGTAGTTGAATTGAACTAAATGTTCCACACACTGACTCCACCTGCAGCTTCATCAGAACAAAGTCAATATAAATCAATACCAGAAAATTTCTGGAGTTTGGAGCGTGCCACTGCAGCTTCTGCTGGTGTCCTGCTACAATTGTACATAAAGTAAAATGTGCATAAGCATGTTTTATTTTTGAAAAGCCAGCATATGTCACAAACCCCGATCAGTCCCTTTTAACATCTCTGAACTTTTACTTTTGTTTAGGAGCAGAGAGAGGAGCTGACTAAGGATTAGACCCTTGAAAAGTCACAGTTGAAAAACTAGAAGTCATTTTAAAAAAAATCTCTGTGTGTGAAGCAGAATCTTGTGAACATTCTGATGTGTTTTCATGTTCGTACTGGTTTTTGTAAAGATTTAGTGGCAGGGTAGAGACACTCGTCGTTTCTGATTTCCACCAACACTTTAGAACTCCAATATAATGGGAATCAATGAGAGTTTTGGCCAACAGACGCTGAGCTCTGAGATGATAAATGAAAAAGACGCATATTCTGAGGCCATGAGACGAACACTGGGAGCAAGAGGACAAATACACCTACATTTATATGTATAAAGTGTTCATGTAGAGGGGAAACTGTGAGAAAGATACAGGGGTAACTGCACTTTATTTCAAAAAATAATAATTCTAGTCAAAGTCACCCATTCCAGCTGAAGGAAAATTCAAAATTTGAGAAAAAATCATAATACTTAAACTGTGACTGTTTTAAAACCATGCAAGATATAAAAACACATATTTAGGATAATAACATAGAAAGCTTTGTGTACCGTTTAAAGTTTGAATGTAGTTTCTGCTGTAAAATCTGCCAGAGCTACAGGGTTCCAAAGATGACTGGGTTTATCATCAACACTCATATTAAAACTGCTCAGTGACTGTTTACTTTTAAACTCACCAACTGTCACAGTGGCAACCAGGTGTTTGCTGAAGAACTGCTAGTGAAAACTCAAAGGCACATTCTGTTGATGATGTCACAATGGTATCATGCTTATGACATCATGATGATGTCACAATGGTATCATGCTTATGACATCATGATGATGTCACACAGGTGACTCAGAAGTGCTTAAATAGAGATGCTGGTTCTAGTCAAGTACAGACCATCAGCACTCAGCAGCAAGATACAGACCATAAGCACACAAAGCAAGATGGAAGCAAAAACAGCCAAGCAGACCGTGAAACTCAGAGTACAGGAACAAATAGAGGAATGGGAGATATCGGTTGTCAGGAGGCTCGAACAAAAGCAAGCAGAACTGCTTCAGGCTCGGTGCTCTAAAGAAAGAGCTGAACTCCAGCTAGAAATTGAGGCCCAGATCCGCCTTCTGGATGTCCTCAGGGGAAAGACAACCAACAACTTGAGGAGTCAGAGGGATGAAATGGTCTCTCTGAGGATGCAGGTAGCAGAGTATCGTTACCAGCTGAGAGAGACCAATGACAGCCTCAGAACTCGTCGAAACATACACAAAGACGGGCTGCTCCTGATGAGGCAAGTCCAAACCAAGCAGCAATCGATGGCCTGTGAGATCGATAAATGGAAGTCTGAGGTGGATAACCTGACTGACAAGCTGCAGGAGGCTGAATTGAGGACGAGTCTGGAAGAAGAGTCGCACAGCAAGCTGATTGCCCAAATGCAGGAGGCTGGCAATCAGCTGCAGCAGGTTTTCATGGTTTTAAAGCGGCGCACTGAAGTCCAGCAGACAGAGAAATCCTCAGAGCAGCTGGAGAACATCACCTCCAGCTCACTGCTGTCCAGGCAGCAGCAGGACCAGGCTGCAGAAGGCCCGGATGTTCTAGAGACTCTAGAGGCTGCAACATGCACGGAGCCCAGCGAGAAGCTGCAGGAGACAGAAAACAGAAGCCGTGACATCCTGAATGCAGCCAAAAAACCCAGAGAAAGCCTCAAACCTAAAGAAGCCGCTCCAGAACATCCAAACATTCTGGCGTCCCCAAATGAATCCGATGATTCTAAAGAAGAGACAGAGGAGGACGAAGTGGACGCCCTCCAGACCAGCCAGGTAACAAATACCGTGACAGGATGTTCTGAGACCTCGACTGAACAAATCACAGTAGACGAGGCTCATGTTGAAGAACAAGAAGAAGAAGAAAATAAGGAAGAGTCTCCAGAAGTGGAAAAAACAGACAGGGAGGAAAAAAAGACGTCGCCCAAGTGGAGGAGGAGACTTGCACGGATATTTACATTCGGCTGTGCAGGAGGAGAACATGAGGATGACTGATCATCTTCACCAGCCAGAGAACAGGATCTGTGTTCTCCCCTTTTAATATATAGATAGATAATGATAGTTTTAGATATATATATATATATATATATATATATATATATATATATATATATATATAGAGAGAGAGAGAGAGACTGTGCAGCAGCAGTTACTGTTCTATTAAGATTGTTGCTGCTGCTGCAGTATTATTTAGTTTAGCGTGAATGTATATTTTTTAAAAAATAATAAAATTAGAAAGAAAAAGAAAACTCATGTTGTTCATTCTAAATTGCACTTTAGTTCATTTAGTATTGTCGTTGTTTCTCTGATGTCCATGATGTGCAGGTGAAGAAGAAACGTCCGTTGACACTGACTTTCTCAATAAGTTTTTTTTTATTATAACAAAGAAGCACTGGATCAGACAGAGAGACTGCCTGGAAGGATTGAGCAACTCTGTCTCCTAACAATGACCTAAATAACTTAAATGCACGTATGTTTTGAAGGAAGAGTATTTTCTCCCTGTAAGATTTTACAGTAATAGTCGTATCCAGACACAGGCATCATGCAAACATAAAAGAACACAACATCCCGTGTGTGTGTGTGTGTGTGTGTGTGTGTGTGTGTGTGTGTGTGTGTGTGTGTGTGTGTGTGTGTGTGTGTGTATATATATATATATATATATATAGACTAACATATAATATGTAGGAGCCTGCAGACTTACAGCTGACATCTGTGTGTAAAACAAGCAGCATTTATTTCCTTTTTTAAAAAATCTATTTGAACAGTTATGACTAATTTATGGTATTTCTAATGGTTTCAAATATCCTTTATTTTCTGGAAATCATCTTAGAGTACCTGCTCGTGTTTTTCCAAGCCTTCCATTAGGCCACCTGGTTTTCCTAAGTGCCCTATTAAATATTATTTTCACTTACTGTTTGGTACACTTTGATAAAATATCACATTTTGGTTTAAATACGTCTCTTTTGCAACATGTTTGAACCTTCTTCTGCATGTTCAGTGTTACCAAGGCCTAGTTGTTTTATAGCGCTGAACTGTTTTTTCAACTGTGATCTTTAAAAAAAACAAAAAGAACCATTTACTGTAATTATCGTGGAGTTTCGTCTCCACAAAATGCAGATAATATTCTATAGCTTTTGAAAATGTGCAAAAATTGGGCCAACATTGCCCCAAATCTGAGAAATAATTCCAAATGGCTGACTTCTTGTTTGGTTTTGGACATGGGTGTCAAAACTTTTTTGTGCATCTTGACGAGCTACATATCCCTACCAAATTTCATAGCTGTAGGTGAAACGCATCAGCTGTAGAAGAATCAACGTGTTTCAACATTGTCCACTGATTTTACCAATGCTGGAACTCATGGAGGCTCTCCTTACTATATACACGGAAGTTAAGACTCCATTGTGTTATTTATAGATGACATAATTATTTTCTGTAGTTGAATTGAACTAAATGTTCCACACACTGACTCCACCTGCAGCTTCATCAGAACAAAGTCAATATAAATCAATACCAGAAAATTTCTGGAGTTTGGAGCGTGCCACTGCAGCTTCTGCTGGTGTCCTGCTACAATTGTACATAAAGTAAAATGTGCATAAGCATGTTTTATTTTTGAAAAGCCAGCATATGTCACAAACCCCGATCAGTCCCTTTTAACATCTCTGAACTTTTACTTTTGTTTAGGAGCAGAGAGAGGAGCTGACTAAGGATTAGACCCTTGAAAAGTCACAGTTGAAAAACTAGAAGTCATTTTAAAAAAAAATCTCTGTGTGTGAAGCAGAATCTTGTGAACATTCTGATGTGTTTTCATGTTCGTACTGGTTTTTGTAAAGATTTAGTGGCAGGCTAGAGACACTCGTCGTTTCTGATTTCCACCAACACTTTAGAACTCCAATATAATGGGAATCAATGAGAGTTTTGGCCAACAGACGCTGAGCTCTGAGATGATAAATGAAAAAAGACGCATATTCTGAGGCCATGAGACGAACACTGGGAGCAAGAGGACAAATACACCTACATTTATATGTATAAAGTGTTCATGTAGAGGGGAAACTGTGAGAAAGATACAGGGGTAACTGCACTTTATTTCAAAAAATAATAATTCTAGTCAAAGTCACCCATTCCAGCTGAAGGAAAATTCAAAATTTGAGAAAAAATCATAATACTTAAACTGTGACTGTTTTAAAACCAGACAAGATATAAAAACACATATTTAGGATAATAACATAGAAAGCTTTGTGTACCGTTTAAAAGTTTGAATGTAGTTTCTGCTGTAAAATCTGCCAGAGCTACAGGGTTCCAAAGATGACTGGGTTTATCATCAACACTCATATTAAAACTGCTCAGTGACTGTTTACTTTTAAACTCACCAACTGTCACAGTGGCAACCAGGTGTTTGCTGAAGAACTGCTAGTGAAAACTCAAAGGCACATTCTGTTGATGATGTCACAATGGTATCATGCTTATGACATCATGATGATGTCACAATGGTATCATGCTTATGACATCATGATGATGTCACACAGGTGACTCAGAAGTGCTTAAATAAGATGCTGGTTCTAGTCAAGTACAGACCATCAGCACTCAGCAGCAAGATACAGACCATAAGCACACAAAGCAAGATGGGAGCAAAAACAGCCAAGCAGACCGTGAAACTCAGAGTACAGGAACAAATAGAGGAATGGGAGATACCGGTTGTCAGGAGGCTCGAACAAAAGCAAGCAGAACTGCTTCAGGCTCGGTGCTCTAAAGAAAGAGCTGAACTCCAGCTAGAAATTGAGGCCCAGATCCGCCTTCTGGATGTCCTCAGGGGAAAGACAACCAACAACTTGAGGAGTCAGAGGGATGAAATGGTCTCTCTGAGGATGCAGGTAGCAGAGTATCAGAACCAGCTGAGAGAGACCAATGACATCCTCAGAGTTCATGTGAAACTACAAAAAGACATGAGGCTCCTGATGTGCCAATTCCAAAAGAAGCAGCAATCGATGGCCTGTGAGATCGATAAATGGAAGTCTGAGGTGGTTAACCTGACTGACAAGCTGCAGGAGGCTGAATTGAGGACGAGTCTGAAAGCAGAGTCGATCAGCAGGCTGTATGCCCAAATACAGGAGGGCTGGCAATCAGCTGCAGCAGGTTTTCATGGTTTTAACGCAGGCACCACTGAAGTCCAGCAGACAGAGAAATCCTCAGAGCAGCTGGAGAACATCACCTCCAGCTCACTGCTGGTCCAGGCAGCAGCAGGACCAGGCTGCAGAAGGCCCCGGATGTTCTAGAGACTCTAGAGGCTGCCAACATGCACGGAGCCCAGCGAGAAGCCTGCAGGAGACAGAAAACAGAAGCCGTGACATCCTGAATGCAGCCTAAAAACCCAGGAGAAAGCCTCAAACCTAAAGAAGCCGCTCCAGAACATCCAAACATTCTGGCGGTCCCCAAATGAATCCCGATGATTCTAAAGAAGAGACAGAGGAGGACGAAGTGGACGCCCTCCAGACCAGCCAGGTAACAAATACCGTGACAGGATGTTCTGAGACCTCGACTGAACAAATCACAGTAGACGAGGCTCATGTTGAAGAACAAGAAGAAGAAGAAAATAAGGAAGAGTCTCCAGAAGTGGAAAAAACAGACAGGGAGAAAAAAAAGACGTCGCCCAAGTGGAGGAGGGAGACTTGCACGGATATTTACATTCGGCTGTGCAGGAGGAGAACATGAGGGATGACTGATCATCTTCACCAGCCAGAGAACAGGATCTGTGTTCTCCCTTTTAATATATAGATAGATAATGATAGTTTTAGATATATATATATATATATATATATATATATATATATAGAAGGAGAGAGAGAGAGAGAGAGACTGTGCAGCAGCAGTTACTGTTCTATTAAGATTGTTGCTGCTGCTGCAGTATTATTTAGTTTAGCGTGAATGTATATTTTTTAAAAAAATAATAAAATTAGAAAGAAAAAGAAAAACTCATGTTGTTCATTCTAAATTGCACTTTAGTTCATTTAGTATTGTCGTTGTTTCTCTGATGTCCATGATGTGCAGGTGAAGAAGAAACGTCCGTTGACACTGACTTTCTCAATAAGTTTTTTTTTATTATAACAAAGAAGCACTGGATCAGACAGAGAGACTGCCTGGAAGGATTGAGCAACTCTGTCTCCTAACAATGACCTAAATAACTTAAATGCACGTATGTTTTGAAGGAAGAGTATTTTCTCCCTGTAAGATTTTACAGTAATAGTCGTATCCAGACACAGGCATCATGCAAACATAAAAGAACACAACATCCCGTGTGTGTGTGTGTGTGTGTGTGTGTGTGTGTGTGTGTGTGTGTGTGTGTGTGTGTGTGTGTGTGTGTGTGTGTGTGTGTGTGTGTGTGTGTGTGTGTGTGTGTGTGTGTGTGTGTGTGTGTGTGTGTGTGTGTGTATATAGACTAACATATAATATGTAGGAGCCGCAGACTTACAGCTGACATCTGTGTGTAAAACAAGCAGCATTTATTTCCTTTTTTAAAAAATCTATTTGAACAGTTATGACTAATTTATGGTATTTCTAATGGTTTCAAATATCCTTTATTTTCTGGAAATCATCTTAGAGTACCTGCTCGTGTTTTTCCAAGCCTTCCATTAGGCCACCTGGTTTTCCTAAGTGCCTATTAAATATTATTTTCACTTACTGTTTGGTACACTTTGATAAAATATCACATTTTGGTTTAAATACGTCTCTTTTGCAACATGTTTGAACCTTCTTCTGCATGTTCAGTGTTACCAAGGCCTAGTTGTTTTATAGCGCTGAACTGTTTTTTCAATTGTGATCTTTAAAAAAAAACAAAAAGAACCATTTACTGTAATTATCGTGGAGTTTCGTCTCCACAAAATGCAGATAATATTCTATAGCTTTTGAAAATGTGCAAAAATTGGGCCAACATTGCCCCAAATCTGAGAAATAATTCCAAATGGCTGACTTCTTGTTTGGTTTTGGACATGGGTGTCAAAACTTTTTTGTGCATCTTGACGAGCTACATATCCCTACCAAATTTCATAGCTGTAGGTGAAACGCATCAGCTGTAGAAGAATCAACGTGTTCAACATTGTCCACTGATTTTACCAATGCTGGAACTCATGGAGGCTCTCCTTACTATATACACGGAAGTTAAGACTCCATTGTGTTATTTATAGATGACATAATTATTTTCTGTAGTTGAATTGAACTAAATGTTCCACACACTGACTCCACCTGCAGCTTCATCAGAACAAAGTCAATATAAATCAATACCAGAAAATTTCTGGAGTTTGGAGCGTGCCACTGCAGCTTCTGCTGGTGTCCTGCTACAATTGTACATAAAGTAAAATGTGCATAAGCATGTTTTATTTTTGAAAAGCCAGCATATGTCACAAACCCCGATCAGTCCCTTTTAACATCTCTGAACTTTTACTTTTGTTTAGGAGCAGAGAGAGGAGCTGACTAAGGATTAGACCCTTGAAAAGTCACAGTTGAAAAACTAGAAGTTATTTTTAAAAAAAATCTCTGTGTGTGAAGCAGAATCTTGTGAACATTCTGATGTGTTTTCATGTTCGTACTGGTTTTTGTAAAGATTTAGTGGCAGGCTAGAGACACTCGTCGTTTCTGATTTCCACCAACACTTTAGAACTCCAATATAATGGGAATCAATGAGAGTTTTGGCCAACAGACGCTGAGCTCTGAGATGATAAATGAAAAAGACGCATATTCTGAGGCCATGAGACGAACACTGGGAGCAAGAGGACAAATACACCTACATTTATATGTATAAAGTGTTCATGTAGAGGGGAAACTGTGAGAAAGATACAGGGGTAACTGCACTTTATTTCAAAAAATAATAATTCTAGTCAAAGTCACCCATTCCAGCTGAAGGAAAATTCAAAATTTGAGAAAAAATCATAATACTTAAACTGTGACTGTTTTAAAACCAGACAAGATATAAAAACACATATTTAGGATAA
Source organism: Amphiprion ocellaris (assembly GCF_022539595.1). Taxonomy (NCBI): domain Eukaryota; kingdom Metazoa; phylum Chordata; class Actinopteri; family Pomacentridae; genus Amphiprion; species Amphiprion ocellaris. Next base: position 26,703,362 of record NC_072777.1, on the reverse strand, counting down.
TAACATAGAAAGCTTTGTGTACCGTTTAAAGTTTGAATGTAGTTTCTGCTGTAAAATCTGCCAGAGCTACAGGGTTCCAAAGATGACTGGGTTTATCATCAACACTCATATTAAAACTGCTCAGTGACTGTTTACTTTTAAACTCACCAACTGTCACAGTGGCAACCAGGTGTTTGCTGAAGAACTGCTAGTGAAAACTCAAAGGCACATTCTGTTGATGATGTCACAATGGTATCATGCTTATGACATCATGATGATGTCACAATGGTATCATGCTTATGACATCATGATGATGTCACACAGGTGACTCAGAAGTGCTTAAATAGAGATGCTGGTTCTAGTCAAGTACAGACCATCAGCACTCAGCAGCAAGATACAGACCATAAGCACACAAAGCAAGATGGGAGCAAAAACAGCCAAGCAGACCGTGAAACTCAGAGTACAGGAACAAATAGAGGAATGGGAGATATCGGTTGTCAGGAGGCTCGAACAAAAGCAAGCAGAACTGCTTCAGGCTCGGTGCTCTAAAGAAAGAGCTGAACTCCAGCTAGAAATTGAGGCCCAGATCCGCCTTCTGGATGTCCTCAGGGGAAAGACAACCAACAACTTGAGGAGTCAGAGGGATGAAATGGTCTCTCTGAGGATGCAGGTAGCCGAGTATCAGAACCAGCTGAGAGAGACCAATGACATCCTCAGAGTTCATGTGAAACTAAAAAAAGACATGAGGCTCCTGATGAGGCAAGTCCAAACCAAGCAGCAATCGATGGCTTGTGAGATCGATAAATGGAAGTCTGAGGTGGTTAACCTGACTGACAAGCTGCAGGAGGCTGAATTGAGGACGAGTCTGAAAGCAGAGTTGAACAGCAAGCTGATTGCCGAAATGCAGGAGGCTGGATATCAGCTGCAGCAGGTTTTCATGGTTTTAACGCAGCACACTGAAGTCCAGCAGACAGAGAAATCCTCAGAGGAGCTGGAGAACATCACCTCCAGCTCACTGCTGTCCAGGCAGCAGCAGGACCAGGCTGCAGAAGGCCCGGATGTTCTAGAGACTCTAGAGGCTGCAACATGCACGGAGCCCAGCGAGAAGCTGCAGGAGACAGAAAACAGAAGCCGTGACATCCTGAATGCAGCCAAAAAACCCAGAGAAAGCCTCAAACCTAAAGAAGCCGCTCCAGAACATCCAAACATTCTGGCGTCCCCCAAATGAATCCGATGATTCTAAAGAAGAGACAGAGGAGGACGAAGTGGACGCCCTCCAGACCAGCCAGGTAACAAATACCGTGACAGGATGTTCTGAGACCTCGACTGAACAAATCACAGTAGACGAGGCTCATGTTGAAGAACAAGAAGAAGAAGAAAATAAGGAAGAGTCTCCAGAAGTGGAAAAAACAGACAGGGAGAAAAAAAAGACGTCGCCCAAGTGGAGGAGGAGACTTGCACGGCTATTTACATTCGGCTGTGCAGGAGGAGAACATGAGGATGACTGATCATCTTCACCAGCCAGAGAACAGGATCTGTGTTCTCCCTTTTAATATATAGATAGATAATGATAGTTTTAGATATATATATATATATATATATATATATATATATATATATATATATATATATATATATATAATATATATATATATATATATATATATATATATATATAGAGAGAGAGAGAGAGAGAGAGACTGTGCAGCAGCAGTTACTGTTCTATTAAGATTGTTGCTGCTGCTGCAGTATTATTTAGTTTAGCGTGAATGTATATTTTTTTAAAAAATAATAAAATTAGAAAGAAAAAGAAAACTCATGTTGTTCATTCTAAATTGCACTTTAGTTCATTTAGTATTGTCGTTGTTTCTCTGATGTCCATGATGTGCAGGTGAAGAAGAAACGTCCGTTGACACTGACTTTCTCAATAAGTTTTTTTTTATTATAACAAAGAAGCACTGGATCAGACAGAGAGACTGCCTGGAAGGATTGAGCAACTCTGTCTCCTAACAATGACCTAAATAACTTAAATGCACGTATGTTTTGAAGGAAGAGTATTTTCTCCCTGTAAGATTTTACAGTAATAGTTGTATCCAGACACAGGCATCATGCAAACATAAAAGAACACAACATCCCGTGTGTGTGTGTGTGTGTGTGTGTGTGTGTGTGTGTGTGTGTGTGTGTGTGTGTGTGTGTGTGTGTGTGTGTGTGTGTGTGTGTGTGTGTGTGTGTGTGTGTGTGTGTGTGTGTGTGTGTGTGTGTGTGTGTGTGTGTGTGTGTGTGTATATATATATATATAGACTAACATATAATATGTAGGAGCTGCAGACTTACAGCTGACATCTGTGTGTAAAACAAGCAGCATTTATTTCCTTTTTTAAAAAATCTATTTGAACAGTTATGACTAATTTATGGTATTTCTAATGGTTTCAAATATCCTTTATTTTCTGGAAATCATCTTAGAGTACCTGCTCGTGTTTTTCCAAGCCTTCCATTAGGCCACCTGGTTTTCCTAAGTGCCTATTAAATATTATTTTCACTTACTGTTTGGTACACTTTGATAAAATATCACATTTTGGTTTAAATACGTTTCTTTTGCAACATGTTTGAACCTTCTTCTGCATGTTCAGTGTTACCAAGGCCTAGTTGTTTTATAGCGCTGAACTGTTTTTTCAACTGTGATCTTTAAAAAAAACAAAAAGAACCATTTACTGTAATTATCGTGGAGTTTCGTCTCCACAAAATGCAGATAATATTCTATAGCTTTTGAAAATGTGCAAAAATTGGGCCAACATTGCCCCAAATCTGAGAAATAATTCCAAATGGCTGACTTCTTGTTTGGTTTTGGACATGGGTGTCAAAACTTTTTTGTGCATCTTGACGAGCTACATATCCCTACCAAATTTCATAGCTGTAGGTGAAACGCATCAGCTGTAGAAGAATCAACGTGTTCAACATTGTCCACTGATTTTACCAATGCTGGAACTCATGGAGGCTCTCCTTACTATATACACGGAAGTTAAGACTCCATTGTGTTATTTATAGATGACATAATTATTTTCTGTAGTTGAATTGAACTAAATGTTCCACACACTGACTCCACCTGCAGCTTCATCAGAACAAAGTCAATATAAATCAATACCAGAAAATTTCTGGAGTTTGGAGCGTGCCACTGCAGCTTCTGCTGGTGTCCTGCTACAATTGTACATAAAGTAAAATGTGCATAAGCATGTTTTATTTTTGAAAAGCCAGCATATGTCACAAACCCCGATCAGTCCCTTTTAACATCTCTGAACTTTTACTTTTGTTTAGGAGCAGAGAGAGGAGCTGACTAAGGATTAGACCCTTGAAAAGTCACAGTTGAAAAACTAGAAGTCATTTTAAAAAAAATCTCTGTGTGTGAAGCAGAATCTTGTGAACATTCTGATGTGTTTTCATGTTCGTACTGGTTTTTGTAAAGATTTAGTGGCAGGGTAGAGACACTCGTCGTTTCTGATTTCCACCAACACTTTAGAACTCCAATATAATGGGAATCAATGAGAGTTTTGGCCAACAGACGCTGAGCTCTGAGATGATAAATGAAAAAGACGCATATTCTGAGGCCATGAGACGAACACTGGGAGCAAGAGGACAAATACACCTACATTTATATGTATAAAGTGTTCATGTAGAGGGGAAACTGTGAGAAAGATACAGGGGTAACTGCACTTTATTTCAAAAAATAATAATTCTAGTCAAAGTCACCCATTCCAGCTGAAGGAAAATTCAAAATTTGAGAAAAAATCATAATACTTAAACTGTGACTGTTTTAAAACCATGCAAGATATAAAAACACATATTTAGGATAATAACATAGAAAGCTTTGTGTACCGTTTAAAGTTTGAATGTAGTTTCTGCTGTAAAATCTGCCAGAGCTACAGGGTTCCAAAGATGACTGGGTTTATCATCAACACTCATATTAAAACTGCTCAGTGACTGTTTACTTTTAAACTCACCAACTGTCACAGTGGCAACCAGGTGTTTGCTGAAGAACTGCTAGTGAAAACTCAAAGGCACATTCTGTTGATGATGTCACAATGGTATCATGCTTATGACATCATGATGATGTCACAATGGTATCATGCTTATGACATCATGATGATGTCACACAGGTGACTCAGAAGTGCTTAAATAGAGATGCTGGTTCTAGTCAAGTACAGACCATCAGCACTCAGCAGCAAGATACAGACCATAAGCACACAAAGCAAGATGGAAGCAAAAACAGCCAAGCAGACCGTGAAACTCAGAGTACAGGAACAAATAGAGGAATGGGAGATATCGGTTGTCAGGAGGCTCGAACAAAAGCAAGCAGAACTGCTTCAGGCTCGGTGCTCTAAAGAAAGAGCTGAACTCCAGCTAGAAATTGAGGCCCAGATCCGCCTTCTGGATGTCCTCAGGGGAAAGACAACCAACAACTTGAGGAGTCAGAGGGATGAAATGGTCTCTCTGAGGATGCAGGTAGCAGAGTATCGTTACCAGCTGAGAGAGACCAATGACAGCCTCAGAACTCGTCGAAACATACACAAAGACGGGCTGCTCCTGATGAGGCAAGTCCAAACCAAGCAGCAATCGATGGCCTGTGAGATCGATAAATGGAAGTCTGAGGTGGATAACCTGACTGACAAGCTGCAGGAGGCTGAATTGAGGACGAGTCTGGAAGAAGAGTCGCACAGCAAGCTGATTGCCCAAATGCAGGAGGCTGGCAATCAGCTGCAGCAGGTTTTCATGGTTTTAAAGCGGCGCACTGAAGTCCAGCAGACAGAGAAATCCTCAGAGCAGCTGGAGAACATCACCTCCAGCTCACTGCTGTCCAGGCAGCAGCAGGACCAGGCTGCAGAAGGCCCGGATGTTCTAGAGACTCTAGAGGCTGCAACATGCACGGAGCCCAGCGAGAAGCTGCAGGAGACAGAAAACAGAAGCCGTGACATCCTGAATGCAGCCAAAAAACCCAGAGAAAGCCTCAAACCTAAAGAAGCCGCTCCAGAACATCCAAACATTCTGGCGTCCCCCAAATGAATCCGATGATTCTAAAGAAGAGACAGAGGAGGACGAAGTGGACGCCCTCCAGACCAGCCAGGTAACAAATACCGTGACAGGATGTTCTGAGACCTCGACTGAACAAATCACAGTAGACGAGGCTCATGTTGAAGAACAAGAAGAAGAAGAAAATAAGGAAGAGTCTCCAGAAGTGGAAAAAACAGACAGGGAGGAAAAAAAGACGTCGCCCAAGTGGAGGAGGAGACTTGCACGGATATTTACATTCGGCTGTGCAGGAGGAGAACATGAGGATGACTGATCATCTTCACCAGCCAGAGAACAGGATCTGTGTTCTCCCTTTTAATATATAGATAGATAATGATAGTTTTAGATATATATATATATATATATATATATATATATATATATATATATATATATATAGAGAGAGAGAGAGAGACTGTGCAGCAGCAGTTACTGTTCTATTAAGATTGTTGCTGCTGCTGCAGTATTATTTAGTTTAGCGTGAATGTATATTTTTTAAAAAAATAATAAAATTAGAAAGAAAAAGAAAACTCATGTTGTTCATTCTAAATTGCACTTTAGTTCATTTAGTATTGTCGTTGTTTCTCTGATGTCCATGATGTGCAGGTGAAGAAGAAACGTCCGTTGACACTGACTTTCTCAATAAGTTTTTTTTTATTATAACAAAGAAGCACTGGATCAGACAGAGAGACTGCCTGGAAGGATTGAGCAACTCTGTCTCCTAACAATGACCTAAATAACTTAAATGCACGTATGTTTTGAAGGAAGAGTATTTTCTCCCTGTAAGATTTTACAGTAATAGTCGTATCCAGACACAGGCATCATGCAAACATAAAAGAACACAACATCCCGTGTGTGTGTGTGTGTGTGTGTGTGTGTGTGTGTGTGTGTGTGTGTGTGTGTGTGTGTGTGTGTGTGTGTGTATATATATATATATATATATATATAGACTAACATATAATATGTAGGAGCCGCAGACTTACAGCTGACATCTGTGTGTAAAACAAGCAGCATTTATTTCCTTTTTTAAAAAATCTATTTGAACAGTTATGACTAATTTATGGTATTTCTAATGGTTTCAAATATCCTTTATTTTCTGGAAATCATCTTAGAGTACCTGCTCGTGTTTTTCCAAGCCTTCCATTAGGCCACCTGGTTTTCCTAAGTGCCTATTAAATATTATTTTCACTTACTGTTTGGTACACTTTGATAAAATATCACATTTTGGTTTAAATACGTCTCTTTTGCAACATGTTTGAACCTTCTTCTGCATGTTCAGTGTTACCAAGGCCTAGTTGTTTTATAGCGCTGAACTGTTTTTTTCAACTGTGATCTTTAAAAAAAACAAAAAGAACCATTTACTGTAATTATCGTGGAGTTTCGTCTCCACAAAATGCAGATAATATTCTATAGCTTTTGAAAATGTGCAAAAATTGGGCCAACATTGCCCCAAATCTGAGAAATAATTCCAAATGGCTGACTTCTTGTTTGGTTTTGGACATGGGTGTCAAAACTTTTTTGTGCATCTTGACGAGCTACATATCCCTACCAAATTTCATAGCTGTAGGTGAAACGCATCAGCTGTAGAAGAATCAACGTGTTCAACATTGTCCACTGATTTTACCAATGCTGGAACTCATGGAGGCTCTCCTTACTATATACACGGAAGTTAAGACTCCATTGTGTTATTTATAGATGACATAATTATTTTCTGTAGTTGAATTGAACTAAATGTTCCACACACTGACTCCACCTGCAGCTTCATCAGAACAAAGTCAATATAAATCAATACCAGAAAATTTCTGGAGTTTGGAGCGTGCCACTGCAGCTTCTGCTGGTGTCCTGCTACAATTGTACATAAAGTAAAATGTGCATAAGCATGTTTTATTTTTGAAAAGCCAGCATATGTCACAAACCCCGATCAGTCCCTTTTAACATCTCTGAACTTTTACTTTTGTTTAGGAGCAGAGAGAGGAGCTGACTAAGGATTAGACCCTTGAAAAGTCACAGTTGAAAAACTAGAAGTCATTTTAAAAAAAAATCTCTGTGTGTGAAGCAGAATCTTGTGAACATTCTGATGTGTTTTCATGTTCGTACTGGTTTTTGTAAAGATTTAGTGGCAGGCTAGAGACACTCGTCGTTTCTGATTTCCACCAACACTTTAGAACTCCAATATAATGGGAATCAATGAGAGTTTTGGCCAACAGACGCTGAGCTCTGAGATGATAAATGAAAAAGACGCATATTCTGAGGCCATGAGACGAACACTGGGAGCAAGAGGACAAATACACCTACATTTATATGTATAAAGTGTTCATGTAGAGGGGAAACTGTGAGAAAGATACAGGGGTAACTGCACTTTATTTCAAAAAATAATAATTCTAGTCAAAGTCACCCATTCCAGCTGAAGGAAAATTCAAAATTTGAGAAAAAATCATAATACTTAAACTGTGACTGTTTTAAAACCAGACAAGATATAAAAACACATATTTAGGATAATAACATAGAAAGCTTTGTGTACCGTTTAAAGTTTGAATGTAGTTTCTGCTGTAAAATCTGCCAGAGCTACAGGGTTCCAAAGATGACTGGGTTTATCATCAACACTCATATTAAAACTGCTCAGTGACTGTTTACTTTTAAACTCACCAACTGTCACAGTGGCAACCAGGTGTTTGCTGAAGAACTGCTAGTGAAAACTCAAAGGCACATTCTGTTGATGATGTCACAATGGTATCATGCTTATGACATCATGATGATGTCACACAGGTGACTCAGAAGTGCTTAAATAGAGATGCTGGTTCTAGTCAAGTACAGACCATCAGCACTCAGCAGCAAGATACAGACCATAAGCACACAAAGCAAGATGGGAGCAAAAACAGCCAAGCAGACCGTGAAACTCAGAGTACAGGAACAAATAGAGGAATGGGAGATACCGGTTGTCAGGAGGCTCGAACAAAAGCAAGCAGAACTGCTTCAGGCTCGGTGCTCTAAAGAAAGAGCTGAACTCCAGCTAGAAATTGAGGCCCAGATCCGCCTTCTGGATGTCCTCAGGGGAAAGACAACCAACAACTTGAGGAGTCAGAGGGATGAAATGGTCTCTCTGAGGATGCAGGTAGCCAAGTATCAGAACCAGCTGAGAGAGACCAATGACATCCTCAGAGTTCATGTGAAACTAAAAAAAGACATGAGGCTCCAGATGAGGTTAGTCCAAACCAAGCAGCAATCGATGGCCTGTGAGCTCGATAAATGGAAGTCTGAGGTGGTTAACCTGACTGACAAGCTGCAGGAGGCTGAATTGAGGACGAGTCTGAAAGCAGAGTTGAACAGCAAGCTGATTGCCCGAAATGCAGGAGGCTGGCAATCAGCTGCAGCAGGTTTTCATGGTTTTAACGCAGCACACTGAAGTCCAGCAGACAGAGAAATCCTCAGAGGAGCTGGAGAACATCACCTCCAGCTCACTGCTGTCCAGGCAGCAGCAGGACCAGGCTGCAGAAGGCCCGGATGTTCTAGAGACTCTAGAGGCTGCAACATGCACGGAGCCCAGCGAGAAGCTGCAGGAGACAGAAAACAGAAGCCGTGACATCCTGAATGCAGCCAAAAAACCCAGAGAAAGCCTCAAACCTAAAGAAGCCGCTCCAGAACATCCAAACATTCTGGCGTCCCCAAATGAATCCGATGATTCTAAAGAAGAGACAGAGGAGGACGAAGTGGACGCCCTCCAGACCAGCCAGGTAACAAATACCGTGACAGGATGTTCTGAGACCTCGACTGAACAAATCACAGTAGACGAGGCTCATGTTGAAGAACAAGAAGAAGAAGAAAATAAGGAAGAGTCTCCAGAAGTGGAAAAAACAGACAGGGAGAAAAAAAAGACGTCGCCCAAGTGGAGGAGGAGACTTGCACGGATATTTACATTCGGCTGTGCAGGAGGAGAACATGAGGATGACTGATCATCTTCACCAGCCAGAGAACAGGATCTGTGTTCTCCATTTTAATATATAGATAGATAATGATAGTTTTTTATATATATATATATATATATATATATAGAGAGAGAGAGAGAGAGAGAGAGAGACTGTGCAGCAGCAGTTACTGTTCTATTAAGATTGTTGCTGCTGCTGCAGTATTATTTAGTTTAGCGTGAATGTATATTTTTTTAAAAAATAATAAAATTAGAAAGAAAAAGAAAACTCATGTTGTTCATTCTAAATTGCACTTTAGTTCATTTAGTATTGTCGTTGTTTCTCTGATGTCCATGATGTGCAGGTGAAGAAGAAACGTCCGTTGACACTGACTTTCTCAATAAGTTTTTTTTTTATTATAACAAAGAAGCACTGGATCAGACAGAGAGACTGCCTGGAAGGATTGAGCAACTCTGTCTCCTAACAATGACCTAAATAACTTAAATGCACGTATGTTTTGAAGGAAGAGTATTTTCTCCCTGTAAGATTTTACAGTAATAGTCGTATCCAGACACAGGCATCATGCAAACATAAAAGAACACAACATCCCGTGTGTGTGTGTGTGTGTGTGTGTGTGTGTGTGTGTGTGTGTGTGTGTGTGTGTGTGTGTGTATATAGACTAACATATAATATGTAGGAGCCGCAGACTTACAGCTGACATCTGTGTGTAAAACAAGCAGCATTTATTTCCTTTTTTAAAAAATCTATTTGAACAGTTATGACTAATTTATGGTATTTCTAATGGTTTCAAATATCCTTTATTTTCTGGAAATCATCTTAGAGTACCTGCTCGTGTTTTTCCAAGCCTTCCATTAGGCCACCTGGTTTTCCTAAGTGCCTATTAAATATTATTTTCACTTACTGTTTGGTACACTTTGATAAAATATCACATTTTGGTTTAAATACGTCTCTTTTGCAACATGTTTGAACCTTCTTCTGCATGTTCAGTGTTACCAAGGCCTAGTTGTTTTATAGCGCTGAACTGTTTTTTCAACTGTGATCTTTAAAAAAAACAAAAAGAACCATTTACTGTAATTATCGTGGAGTTTCGTCTCCACAAAATGCAGATAATATTCTATAGCTTTTGAAAATGTGCAAAAATTGGGCCAACATTGCCCCATATCTGAGAAATAATTCCAAATGGCTGACTTCTTGTTTGGTTTTGGACATGGGTGTCAAAACTTTTTTGTGCATCTTGACGAGCTACATATCCCTACCAAATTTCATAGCTGTAGGTGAAACGCATCAGCTGTAGAAGAATCAACGTGTTCAACATTGTCCACTGATTTTACCAATGCTGGAACTCATGGAGGCTCTCCTTACTATATACACGGAAGTTAAGACTCCATTGTGTTATTTATAGATGACATAATTATTTTCTGTAGTTGAATTGAACTAAATGTTCCACACACTGACTCCACCTGCAGCTTCATCAGAACAAAGTCAATATAAATCAATACCAGAAAATTTCTGGAGTTTGGAGCGTGCCACTGCAGCTTCTGCTGGTGTCCTGCTACAATTGTACATAAAGTAAAATGTGCATAAGCATGTTTTATTTTTGAAAAGCCAGCATATGTCACAAACCCCGATCAGTCCCTTTTAACATCTCTGAACTTTTACTTTTGTTTAGGAGCAGAGAGAGGAGCTGACTAAGGATTAGACCCTTGAAAAGTCACAGTTGAAAAACTAGAAGTTATTTTTGAAAAAAATCTCTGTGTGTGAAGCAGAATCTTGTGAACATTCTGATGTGTTTTCATGTTCGTACTGGTTTTTGTAAAGATTTAGTGGCAGGCTAGAGACACTCGTCGTTTCTGATTTCCACCAACACTTTAGAACTCCAATATAATGGGAATCAATGAGAGTTTTGGCCAACAGACGCTGAGCTCTGAGATGATAAATGAAAAAGACGCATATTCTGAGGCCATGAGACGAACACTGGGAGCAAGAGGACAAATACACCTACATTTATATGTATAAAGTGTTCATGTAGAGGGGAAACTGTGAGAAAGATACAGGGGTAACTGCACTTTATTTCAAAAAATAATAATTCTAGTCAAAGTCACCCATTCCAGCTGAAGGAAAATTCAAAATTTGAGAAAAAATCATAATACTTAAACTGTGACTGTTTTAAAACCATGCAAGATATAAAAACACATATTTAGGATAATAACATAGAAAGCTTTGTGTACCGTTTAAAGTTTGAATGTAGTTTCTGCTGTAAAATCTGCCAGAGCTACAGGGTTCCAAAGATGACTGGGTTTATCATCAACACTCATATTAAAACTGCTCAGTGACTGTTTACTTTTAAACTCACCAACTGTCACAGTGGCAACCAGGTGTTTGCTGAAGAACTGCTAGTGAAAACTCAAAGGCACATTCTGTTGATGATGTCACAATGGTATCATGCTTATGACATCATGATGATGTCACAATGGTATCATGCTTATGACATCATGATGATGTCACAATGGTATCATGCTTATGACATCATGATGATGTCACACAGGTGACTCAGAAGTGCTTAAATAGAGATGCTGGTTCTAGTCAAGTACAGACCATCAGCACTCAGCAGCAAGATACAGACCATAAGCACACAAAGCAAGATGGAAGCAAAAACAGCCAAGCAGACCGTGAAACTCAGAGTACAGGAACAAATAGAGGAATGGGAGATATCGGTTGTCAGGAGGCTCGAACAAAAGCAAGCAGAACTGCTTCAGGCTCGGTGCTCTAAAGAAAGAGCTGAACTCCAGCTAGAAATTGAGGCCCAGATCCGCCTTCTGGATGTCCTCAGGGGAAAGACAACCAACAACTTGAGGAGTCAGAGGGATGAAATGGTCTCTCTGAGGATGCAGGTAGCAGAGTATCGTTACCAGCTGAGAGAGACCAATGACAGCCTCAGAACTCGTCGAAACATACACAAAGACGGGCTGCTCCTGATGAGGCAAGTCCAAACCAAGCAGCAATCGATGGCCTGTGAGATCGATAAATGGAAGTCTGAGGTGGTTAACCTGACTGACAAGCTGCAGGAGGCTGAATTGAGGACGAGTCTGGAAGAAGAGTCGCACAGCAAGCTGATTGCCCAAATGCAGGAGGTTGGCAATCAGCTGCAGCAGGTTTTCATGGTTTTAAAGCGGCGCACTGAAGTCCAGCAGACGGAGAAATCCTCAGAGGAGCTGGAGAACATCACCTCCAGCTCACTGCTGTCCAGGCAGCAGCAGGACCAGGCTGCAGAAGGCCCGGATGTTCTAGAGACTCTAGAGGCTGCAACATGCACGGAGCCCAGCGAGAAGCTGCAGGAGACAGAAAACAGAAGCCGTGACATCCTGAATGCAGCCAAAAAACCCAGAGAAAGCCTCAAACCTAAAGAAGCCGCTCCAGAACATCCAAACATTCTGGCGTCCCCAAATGAATCCGATGATTCTAAAGAAGAGACAGAGGAGGACGAAGTGGACGCCCTCCAGACCAGCCAGGTAACAAATACCGTGACAGGATGTTCTGAGACCTCGACTGAACAAATCACAGTAGACGAGGCTCATGTTGAAGAACAAGAAGAAGAAGAAAATAAGGAAGAGTCTCCAGAAGTGGAAAAAACAGACAGGGAGAAAAAAAAGACGTCGCCCAAGTGGAGGAGGAGACTTGCACGGATATTTACATTCGGCTGTGCAGGAGGAGAACATGAGGATGACTGATCATCTTCACCAGCCAGAGAACAGGATCTGTGTTCTCCCTTTTAATATATAGATAGATAATGATAGTTTTAGATATATATATATATATATATATATATATATATATAGAGAGAGAGAGAGAGAGAGAGAGAGAGAGAGAGACTGTGCAGCAGCAGTTACTGTTCTATTAAGATTGTTGCTGCTGCTGCAGTATTATTTAGTTTAGCGTGAATGTATATTTTTTTTAAAAATAATAAAATTAGAAAGAAAAAGAAAACTCATGTTGTTCATTCTAAATTGCACTTTAGTTCATTTAGTATTGTCGTTGTTTCTCTGATGTCCATGATGTGCAGGTGAAGAAGAAACGTCCGTTGACACTGACTTTCTCAATAAGTTTTTTTTTATTATAACAAAGAAGCACTGGATCAGACAGAGAGACTGCCTGGAAGGATTGAGCAACTCTGTCTCCTAACAATGACCTAAATAACTTAAATGCACGTATGTTTTGAAGGAAGAGTATTTTCTCCCTGTAAGATTTTACAGTAATAGTTGTATCCAGACACAGGCATCATGCAAACATAAAAGAACACAACATCCCGTGTGTGTCTGTGTGTGTGTGTGTGTGTGTGTGTGTGTGTGTGTGTGTGTGTGTGTGTGTGTGTGTGTGTGTGTGTGTGTGTGTGTGTGTGTGTGTGTGTGTGTGTGTGTGTGTGTATATAGACTAACATATAATATGTAGGAGCCGCAGACTTACAGCTGACATCTGTGTGTAAAACAAGCAGCATTTATTTCCTTTTTTAAAAAATCTATTTGAACAGTTATGACTAATTTATGGTATTTCTAATGGTTTCAAATATCCTTTATTTTCTGGAAATCATCTTAGAGTACCTGCTCGTGTTTTTCCGAGCCTTCCATTAGGCCACCTGGTTTTCCTAAGTGCCTATTAAATATTATTTTCACTTACTGTTTGGTACACTTTGATAAAATATCACATTTTGGTTTAAATACGTTTCTTTTGCAACATGTTTGAACCTTCTTCTGCATGTTCAGTGTTACCAAGGCCTAGTTGTTTTATAGCGCTGAACTGTTTTTTCAACTGTGATCTTTAAAAAAAACAAAAAGAACCATTTACTGTAATTATCGTGGAGTTTCGTCTCCACAAAATGCAGATAATATTCTATAGCTTTTGAAAATGTGCAAAAATTGGGCCAACATTGCCCCAAATCTGAGAAATAATTCCAAATGGCTGACTTCTTGTTTGGTTTTGGACATGGGTGTCAAAACTTTTTTGTGCATCTTGACGAGCTACATATCCCTACCAAATTTCATAGCTGTAGGTGAAACGCATCAGCTGTAGAAGAATCAACGTGTTCAACATTGTCCACTGATTTTACCAATGCTGGAACTCATGGAGGCTCTCCTTACTATATACACGGAAGTTAAGACTCCATTGTGTTATTTATAGATGACATAATTATTTTCTGTAGTTGAATTGAACTAAATGTTCCACACACTGACTCCACCTGCAGCTTCATCAGAACAAAGTCAATATAAATCAATACCAGAAAATTTCTGGAGTTTGGAGCGTGCCACTGCAGCTTCTGCTGGTGTCCTGCTACAATTGTACATAAAGTAAAATGTGCATAAGCATGTTTTATTTTTGAAAAGCCAGCATATGTCACAAACCCCGATCAGTCCCTTTTAACATCTCTGAACTTTTACTTTTGTTTAGGAGCAGAGAGAGGAGCTGACTAAGGAATTAGACCCTTGAAAAGTCACAGTTGAAAAACTAGAAGTTATTTTGAAAAAAATCTCTGTGTGTGAAGCAGAATCTTGTGAACATTCTGATGTGTTTTCATGTTCGTACTGGTTTTTGTAAAGATTTAGTGGCAGCTAGAGACACTCGTCGTTTCTGATTTCCACCAACACTTTAGAACTCCAATATAATGGGAATCAATGAGAGTTTTGGCCAACAGACGCTGAGCTCTGAGATGATAAATGAAAAAGACGCATATTCTGAGGCCATGAGACGAACACTGGGAGCAAGAGGACAAATACACCTACATTTATATTGTATAAAGTGTTCATGTAGAGGGGAAACTGTGAGAAAGATACAGGGGTAACTGCACTTTATTTCAAAAAATAATAATTCTAGTCAAAGTCACCCATTCCAGCTGAAGGAAAATTCAAAATTTGAGAAAAAATCATAATACTTAAACTGTGACTGTTTTAAAACCAGACAAGATATAAAAACACATATTTAGGATAATAACATAGAAAGCTTTGTGTACCGTTTAAAGTTTGAATGTAGTTTCTGCTGTAAAATCTGCCAGAGCTACAGGGTTCCAAAGATGACTGGGTTTATCATCAACACTCATATTAAAACTGCTCAGTGACTGTTTACTTTTATAACTCACCAACTGTCACAGTGGCAACCAGGTGTTTGCTGAAGAACTGCTAGTGAAAACTCAAAGGCACATTCTGTTGATGATGTCCACAATGGTATCATGCTTATGACATCATGATGATGTCACACAGGTGACTCAGAAGTGCTTAAATAGAGATGCTGGTTCTAGTCAAGTACAGACCATCAGCACTCAGCAGCAAGATACAGACCATAAGCACACAAAGCAAGATGGGAGCAAAAACAGCCAAGCAGACCGTGAAACTCAGAGTACAGGAACAAATAGAGGAATGGGAGATACCGGTTGTCAGGAGGCTCGAACAAAAGCAAGCAGAACTGCTTCAGGCTCGGTGCTCTAAAGAAAGAGCTGAACTCCAGCTAGAAATTGAGGCCCAGATCCGCCTTCTGGAGTCCTCAGGGGAAAGACAACCAACAACTTGAGGAGTCAGAGGGATGAAATGGTCTCTCTGAGGATGCAGGTAGCCAAGTATCGAACCAGCTGAGAGAGACCAATGACAGCCTCAGAGTTCATGTGAAACTAAAAAAGACATGAGGCTCCTGATGAGGTTAAGTCCAAACCAAGCAGCAATCGATGGCCTGTGAGATCGATAAATGGAAGTCTGAGGTGGTTAACCTGACTGACAAGCTGCAGGAGGCTGAATTGAGGACGAGTCTGAAAGCAGAGTCGAACAGCAAGCTGATTGCCCAAATGCAGGAGGCTGGCAATCAGCTGCAGCAGGTTTTCATGGTTTTTAACGCAGCACACTGAAGTCCAGCAGACAGAGAAATCCTCAGAGCAGCTGGAGAACATCACCTCCAGCTCACTGCTGTCCAGGCAGCAGCAGGACCAGGCTGCAGAAGGCCCGGATGTTCTAGAGACTCTAGAGGCTGCAACATGCACGGAGCCCAGCGAGAAGCTGCAGGAGACAGAAAACAGAAGCCGTGACATCCTGAATGCAGCCAAAAAACCCAGAGAAAGCCTCAAACCTAAAGAAGCCGCTCCAGAACATCCAAACATTCTGGCGTCCCCAAATGAATCCGATGATTCTAAAGAAGAGACAGAGGAGGACGAAGTGGACGCCCTCCAGACCAGCCAGGTAACAAATACCGTGACAGGATGTTCTGAGACCTCGACTGAACAAATCACAGTAGACGAGGCTCATGTTGAAGAACAAGAAGAAGAAGAAAATAAGGAAGAGTCTCCAGAAGTGGAAAAAACAGACAGGGAGAAAAAAAAGACGTCGCCCAAGTGGAGGAGGAGACTTGCACGGATATTTACATTCGGCTGTGCAGGAGGAGAACATGAGGATGACTGATCATCTTCACCAGCCAGAGAACAGGATCTGTGTTCTCCCTTTTAATATATAGATAGATAATGATAGTTTTATATATATATATATATATATATATATATATAGATAGAGAGAGAGAGAGAAGAGAGAGAGAGAGACTGTGCAGCAGCAGTTACTGTTCTATTAAGATTGTTGCTGCTGCTGCAGTATTATTTAGTTTAGCGTGAATGTATATTTTTTTAAAAAATAATAAAATTAGAAAGAAAAAGAAAACTCATGTTGTTCATTCTAAATTGCACTTTAGTTCATTTAGTATTGTCGTTGTTTCTCTGATGTCCATGATGTGCAGGTGAAGAAGAAACGTCCGTTGACACTGACTTTCTCAATAAGTTTTTTTTTATTATAACAAAGAAGCACTGGATCAGACAGAGAGACTGCCTGGAAGGATTGAGCAACTCTGTCTCCTAACAATGACCTAAATAACTTAAATGCACGTATGTTTTGAAGGAAGAGTATTTTCTCCCTGTAAGATTTTACAGTAATAGTCGTATCCAGACACAGGCATCATGCAAACATAAAAGAACACAACATCCCGTGTGTGTGTGTGTGTGTGTGTGTGTGTGTGTGTGTGTGTGTGTGTGTGTGTGTGTGTGTGTGTGTGTGTGTGTGTGTGTGTGTGTGTGTATATATATATATAGACTAACATATAATATGTAGGAGCCGCAGACTTACAGCTGACATCTGTGTGTAAAACAAGCAGCATTTATTTCCTTTTTTAAAAAATCTATTTGAACAGTTATGACTAATTTATGGTATTTCTAATGGTTTCAAATATCCTTTATTTTCTGGAAATCATCTTAGAGTACCTGCTCGTGTTTTTCCAGCCTTCCATTAGGCCACCTGGTTTTCCTAAGTGCCTATTAAATATTATTTTCACTTACTGTTTGGTACACTTTGATAAAATATCACATTTTGGTTTAAATACGTCTCTTTTGCAACATGTTTGAACCTTCTTCTGCATGTTCAGTGTTACCAAGGCCTAGTTGTTTTATAGCGCTGAACTGTTTTTTCAACTGTGATCTTTAAAAAAAACAAAAAGAACCATTTACTGTAATTATCGTGGAGTTTCGTCTCCACAAAATGCAGATAATATTCTATAGCTTTTGAAAATGTGCAAAAATTGGGCCAACATTGCCCCAAATCTGAGAAATAATTCCAAATGGCTGACTTCTTGTTTGGTTTTGGACATGGGTGTCAAAACTTTTTTGTGCATCTTGACGAGCTACATATCCCTACCAAATTTCATAGCTGTAGGTGAAACGCATCAGCTGTAGAAGAATCAACGTGTTCAACATTGTCCACTGATTTTACCAATGCTGGAACTCATGGAGGCTCTCCTTACTATATACACGGAAGTTAAGACTCCATTGTGTTATTTATAGATGACATAATTATTTTCTGTAGTTGAATTGAACTAAATGTTCCACACACTGACTCCACCTGCAGCTTCATCAGAACAAAGTCAATATAAATCAATACCAGAAAATTTCTGGAGTTTGGAGCGTGCCACTGCAGCTTCTGCTGGTGTCCTGCTACAATTGTACATAAAGTAAAATGTGCATAAGCATGTTTTATTTTTGAAAAGCCAGCATATGTCACAAACCCCGATCAGTCCCTTTTAACATCTCTGAACTTTTACTTTTGTTTAGGAGCAGAGAGAGGAGCTGACTAAGGATTAGACCCTTGAAAAGTCACAGTTGAAAAACTAGAAGTTATTTTTGAAAAAAATCTCTGTGTGTGAAGCAGAATCTTGTGAACATTCTGATGTGTTTTCATGTTCGTACTGGTTTTTGTAAAGATTTAGTGGCCAGGGCTAGAGACACTCGTCGTTTCTGATTTCCACCACAACTTTAGAACTCCAATATAATGGGAATCAATGAGAGTTTTGGCCAACAGACGCTGAGCTCTGAGATGATAATGAAAAAAGGACGCATATTCTGAGGCCATGAGACGAACACTGGGAGCAAGAGGACAAATACACCCTACATTTATATGTATAAAGTGTCTCATGTAGAGGGAAACTGTGAGAAAGATACAGGGGTAACTGCACTTTATTTCAAAAAATAAATAGATTCTAGTCAAAGTCACCCCATTCCAGCTGAAGGAAAATTCAAAATTTGAGAAAAAATCATAATACTTAAACTGTGACTGTTTTAAAACCATGCAAGATATAAAAAACACATATTTAGGATAATAACATAGAAAGCTTTGTGTACCGTTTAAAGTTTTGAATGTAGTTTCTGCTGTAAATCTGCCAGAGCTACAGGGTTCCAAAGATGACTGGGTTTATCATCAACACTCATATTAAAACTGCTCAGTGACTGTTTACTTTTAAACTCTACCAACTGTCCACAGTGGCAACCCAGGTGTTTGCTGAAGAACTGCTAGTGAAAACTCAAAGGCACATTCTGTTGATGATGTCACAATGGTATCATGCTTATGACATCATGATGATGTCACAATGGTATTCATGCTTATGACATCATGATGATGTCACCACAGGTGACTCAGAAGTGCTTAAATAGAGATGCTGGTTCTAGTCAAGTACAGACCATCAGCACTCAGCAGCAAGATACAGACCATAAGCACACAAAGCAAGATGGAAGCAAAAACAGCCAAGCAGACCGTGAAACTCAGAGTACAGGAACAAATAGAGGAATGGGAGATATCGGTTGTCAGGAGGCTCGAACAAAAGCAAGCAGAACTGCTTCAGGCTCGGTGCTCTAAAGAAAGAGCTGAACTCCAGCTAGAAATTGAGGCCCAGATCCGCCTTCTGGATGTCCTCAGGGGAAAGACAACCAACAACTTGAGGAGTCAGAGGGATGAAATGGTCTCTCTGAGGATGCAGGTAGCAGAGTATCGTTACCAGCTGAGAGAGACCAATGACAGCCTCAGAACTCGTCGAAACATACACAAAGACGGGCTGCTCCTGATGAGGCAAGTCCAAACCAAGCAGCAATCGATGGCCTGTGAGATCGATAAATGGAAGTCTGAGGTGGATAACCTGACTGACAAGCTGCAGGAGGCTGAATTGAGGACGAGTCTGGAAGAAGAGTCGCACAGCAAGCTGATTGCCCAAATGCAGGAGGCTGGCAATCAGCTGCAGCAGGTTTTCATGGTTTTAAAGCGGCGCACTGAAGTCCAGCAGACAGAGAAATCCTCAGAGCAGCTGGAGAACATCACCTCCAGCTCACTGCTGTCCAGGCAGCAGCAGGACCAGGCTGCAGAAGGCCCGGATGTTCTAGAGACTCTAGAGGCTGCAACATGCACGGAGCCCAGCGAGAAGCTGCAGGAGACAGAAAACAGAAGCCGTGACATCCTGAATGCAGCCAAAAAACCCAGAGAAAGCCTCAAACCTAAAGAAGCCGCTCCAGAACATCCAAACATTCTGGCGTCCCCAAATGAATCCGATGATTCTAAAGAAGAGACAGAGGAGGACGAAGTGGACGCCCTCCAGACCAGCCAGGTAACAAATACCGTGACAGGATGTTCTGAGACCTCGACTGAACAAATCACAGTAGACGAGGCTCATGTTGAAGAACAAGAAGAAGAAGAAAATAAGGAAGAGTCTCCAGAAGTGGAAAAAACAGACAGGGAGGAAAAAAAGACGTCGCCCAAGTGGAGGAGGAGACTTGCACGGATATTTACATTCGGCTGTGCAGGAGGAGAACATGAGGATGACTGATCATCTTCACCAGCCAGAGAACAGGATCTGTGTTCTCCCTTTTAATATATAGATAGATAATGATAGTTTTAGATATATATATATATATATATATATATATATATATATATATATATATATAGAGAGAGAGAGAGAGAGACTGTGCAGCAGCAGTTACTGTTCTATTAAGATTGTTGCTGCTGCTGCAGTATTATTTAGTTTAGCGTGAATGTATATTTTTTAAAAAAATAATAAAATTAGAAAGAAAAAGAAAACTCATGTTGTTCATTCTAAATTGCACTTTAGTTCATTTAGTATTGTCGTTGTTTCTCTGATGTCCATGATGTGCAGGTGAAGAAGAAACGTCCGTTGACACTGACTTTCTCAATAAGTTTTTTTTTATTATAACAAAGAAGCACTGGATCAGACAGAGAGACTGCCTGGAAGGATTGAGCAACTCTGTCTCCTAACAATGACCTAAATAACTTAAATGCACGTATGTTTTGAAGGAAGAGTATTTTCTCCCTGTAAGATTTTACAGTAATAGTCGTATCCAGACACAGGCATCATGCAAACATAAAAGAACACAACATCCCGTGTGTGTGTGTGTGTGTGTGTGTGTGTGTGTGTGTGTGTGTGTGTGTGTGTGTGTGTGTGTGTGTGTGTGTATATATATATATATATATATATAGACTAACATATAATATGTAGGAGCCGCAGACTTACAGCTGACATCTGTGTGTAAAACAAGCAGCATTTATTTCCTTTTTTAAAAAATCTATTTGAACAGTTATGACTAATTTATGGTATTTCTAATGGTTTCAAATATCCTTTATTTTCTGGAAATCATCTTAGAGTACCTGCTCGTGTTTTTCCAAGCCTTCCATTAGGCCACCTGGTTTTCCTAAGTGCCTATTAAATATTATTTTCACTTACTGTTTGGTACACTTTGATAAAATATCACATTTTGGTTTAAATACGTCTCTTTTGCAACATGTTTGAACCTTCTTCTGCATGTTCAGTGTTACCAAGGCCTAGTTGTTTTATAGCGCTGAACTGTTTTTTCAACTGTGATCTTTAAAAAAAACAAAAAGAACCATTTACTGTAATTATCGTGGAGTTTCGTCTCCACAAAATGCAGATAATATTCTATAGCTTTTGAAAATGTGCAAAAATTGGGCCAACATTGCCCCAAATCTGAGAAATAATTCCAAATGGCTGACTTCTTGTTTGGTTTTGGACATGGGTGTCAAAACTTTTTTGTGCATCTTGACGAGCTACATATCCCTACCAAATTTCATAGCTGTAGGTGAAACGCATCAGCTGTAGAAGAATCAACGTGTTCAACATTGTCCACTGATTTTACCAATGCTGGAACTCATGGAGGCTCTCCTTACTATATACACGGAAGTTAAGACTCCATTGTGTTATTTATAGATGACATAATTATTTTCTGTAGTTGAATTGAACTAAATGTTCCACACACTGACTCCACCTGCAGCTTCATCAGAACAAAGTCAATATAAATCAATACCAGAAAATTTCTGGAGTTTGGAGCGTGCCACTGCAGCTTCTGCTGGTGTCCTGCTACAATTGTACATAAAGTAAAATGTGCATAAGCATGTTTTATTTTTGAAAAGCCAGCATATGTCACAAACCCCGATCAGTCCCTTTTAACATCTCTGAACTTTTACTTTTGTTTAGGAGCAGAGAGAGGAGCTGACTAAGGATTAGACCCTTGAAAAGTCACAGTTGAAAAACTAGAAGTCATTTTAAAAAAAAATCTCTGTGTGTGAAGCAGAATCTTGTGAACATTCTGATGTGTTTTCATGTTCGTACTGGTTTTTGTAAAGATTTAGTGGCAGGCTAGAGACACTCGTCGTTTCTGATTTCCACCAACACTTTAGAACTCCAATATAATGGGAATCAATGAGAGTTTTGGCCAACAGACGCTGAGCTCTGAGATGATAAATGAAAAAGACGCATATTCTGAGGCCATGAGACGAACACTGGGAGCAAGAGGACAAATACACCTACATTTATATGTATAAAGTGTTCATGTAGAGGGGAAACTGTGAGAAAGATACAGGGGTAACTGCACTTTATTTCAAAAAATAATAATTCTAGTCAAAGTCACCCATTCCAGCTGAAGGAAAATTCAAAATTTGAGAAAAAATCATAATACTTAAACTGTGACTGTTTTAAAACCAGACAAGATATAAAAACACATATTTAGGATAATAACATAGAAAGCTTTGTGTACCGTTTAAAGTTTGAATGTAGTTTCTGCTGTAAAATCTGCCAGAGCTACAGGGTTCCAAAGATGACTGGGTTTATCATCAACACTCATATTAAAACTGCTCAGTGACTGTTTACTTTTAAACTCACCAACTGTCACAGTGGCAACCAGGTGTTTGCTGAAGAACTGCTAGTGAAAACTCAAAGGCACATTCTGTTGATGATGTCACAATGGTATCATGCTTATGACATCATGATGATGTCACACAGGTGACTCAGAAGTGCTTAAATAGAGATGCTGGTTCTAGTCAAGTACAGACCATCAGCACTCAGCAGCAAGATACAGACCATAAGCACACAAAGCAAGATGGGAGCAAAAACAGCCAAGCAGACCGTGAAACTCAGAGTACAGGAACAAATAGAGGAATGGGAGATACCGGTTGTCAGGAGGCTCGAACAAAAGCAAGCAGAACTGCTTCAGGCTCGGTGCTCTAAAGAAAGAGCTGAACTCCAGCTAGAAATTGAGGCCCAGATCCGCCTTCTGGATGTCCTCAGGGGAAAGACAACCAACAACTTGAGGAGTCAGAGGGATGAAATGGTCTCTCTGAGGATGCAGGTAGCCAAGTATCAGAACCAGCTGAGAGAGACCAATGACATCCTCAGAGTTCATGTGAAACTAAAAAAAGACATGAGGCTCCAGATGAGGTTAGTCCAAACCAAGCAGCAATCGATGGCCTGTGAGCTCGATAAATGGAAGTCTGAGGTGGTTAACCTGACTGACAAGCTGCAGGAGGCTGAATTGAGGACGAGTCTGAAAGCAGAGTTGAACAGCAAGCTGATTGCCCAAATGCAGGAGGCTGGCAATCAGCTGCAGCAGGTTTTCATGGTTTTAACGCAGCACACTGAAGTCCAGCAGACAGAGAAATCCTCAGAGGAGCTGGAGAACATCACCTCCAGCTCACTGCTGTCCAGGCAGCAGCAGGACCAGGCTGCAGAAGGCCCGGATGTTCTAGAGACTCTAGAGGCTGCAACATGCACGGAGCCCAGCGAGAAGCTGCAGGAGACAGAAAACAGAAGCCGTGACATCCTGAATGCAGCCAAAAAACCCAGAGAAAGCCTCAAACCTAAAGAAGCCGCTCCAGAACATCCAAACATTCTGGCGTCCCCAAATGAATCCGATGATTCTAAAGAAGAGACAGAGGAGGACGAAGTGGACGCCCTCCAGACCAGCCAGGTAACAAATACCGTGACAGGATGTTCTGAGACCTCGACTGAACAAATCACAGTAGACGAGGCTCATGTTGAAGAACAAGAAGAAGAAGAAAATAAGGAAGAGTCTCCAGAAGTGGAAAAAACAGACAGGGAGAAAAAAAAGACGTCGCCCAAGTGGAGGAGGAGACTTGCACGGATATTTACATTCGGCTGTGCAGGAGGAGAACATGAGGATGACTGATCATCTTCACCAGCCAGAGAACAGGATCTGTGTTCTCCCTTTTAATATATAGATAGATAATGATAGTTTTTTATATATATATATATATATATATATATATATAGAGAGAGAGAGAGAGAGAGAGACTGTGCAGCAGCAGTTACTGTTCTATTAAGATTGTTGCTGCTGCTGCAGTATTATTTAGTTTAGCGTGAATGTATATATTTTTAAAAAATAATAAAATTAGAAAGAAAAAGAAAACTCATGTTGTTCATTCTAAATTGCACTTTAGTTCATTTAGTATTGTCGTTGTTTCTCTGATGTCCATGATGTGCAGGTGAAGAAGAAACGTCCGTTGACACTGACTTTCTCAATAAGTTTTTTTTTATTATAACAAAGAAGCACTGGATCAGACAGAGAGACTGCCTGGAAGGATTGAGCAACTCTGTCTCCTAACAATGACCTAAATAACTTAAATGCACGTATGTTTTGAAGGAAGAGTATTTTCTCCCTGTAAGATTTTACAGTAATAGTCGTATCCAGACACAGGCATCATGCAAACATAAAAGAACACAACATCCCGTGTGTGTGTGTGTGTGTGTGTGTGTGTGTGTGTGTGTGTGTGTGTGTGTGTGTGTGTGTATATAGACTAACATATAATATGTAGGAGCCGCAGACTTACAGCTGACATCTGTGTGTAAAACAAGCAGCATTTATTTCCTTTTTTAAAAAATCTATTTGAACAGTTATGACTAATTTATGGTATTTCTAATGGTTTCAAATATCCTTTATTTTCTGGAAATCATCTTAGAGTACCTGCTCGTGTTTTTCCAAGCCTTCCATTAGGCCACCTGGTTTTCCTAAGTGCCTATTAAATATTATTTTCACTTACTGTTTGGTACACTTTGATAAAATATCACATTTTGGTTTAAATACGTCTCTTTTGCAACATGTTTGAACCTTCTTCTGCATGTTCAGTGTTACCAAGGCCTAGTTGTTTTATAGCGCTGAACTGTTTTTTCAACTGTGATCTTTAAAAAAAACAAAAAGAACCATTTACTGTAATTATCGTGGAGTTTCGTCTCCACAAAATGCAGATAATATTCTATAGCTTTTGAAAATGTGCAAAAATTGGGCCAACATTGCCCCATATCTGAGAAATAATTCCAAATGGCTGACTTCTTGTTTGGTTTTGGACATGGGTGTCAAAACTTTTTTGTGCATCTTGACGAGCTACATATCCCTACCAAATTTCATAGCTGTAGGTGAAACGCATCAGCTGTAGAAGAATCAACGTGTTCAACATTGTCCACTGATTTTACCAATGCTGGAACTCATGGAGGCTCTCCTTACTATATACACGGAAGTTAAGACTCCATTGTGTTATTTATAGATGACATAATTATTTTCTGTAGTTGAATTGAACTAAATGTTCCACACACTGACTCCACCTGCAGCTTCATCAGAACAAAGTCAATATAAATCAATACCAGAAAATTTCTGGAGTTTGGAGCGTGCCACTGCAGCTTCTGCTGGTGTCCTGCTACAATTGTACATAAAGTAAAATGTGCATAAGCATGTTTTATTTTTGAAAAGCCAGCATATGTCACAAACCCCGATCAGTCCCTTTTAACATCTCTGAACTTTTACTTTTGTTTAGGAGCAGAGAGAGGAGCTGACTAAGGATTAGACCCTTGAAAAGTCACAGTTGAAAAACTAGAAGTTATTTTTGAAAAAAATCTCTGTGTGTGAAGCAGAATCTTGTGAACATTCTGATGTGTTTTCATGTTCGTACTGGTTTTTGTAAAGATTTAGTGGCAGGCTAGAGACACTCGTCGTTTCTGATTTCCACCAACACTTTAGAACTCCAATATAATGGGAATCAATGAGAGTTTTGGCCAACAGACGCTGAGCTCTGAGATGATAAATGAAAAAGACGCATATTCTGAGGCCATGAGACGAACACTGGGAGCAAGAGGACAAATACACCTACATTTATATGTATAAAGTGTTCATGTAGAGGGGAAACTGTGAGAAAGATACAGGGGTAACTGCACTTTATTTCAAAAAATAATAATTCTAGTCAAAGTCACCCATTCCAGCTGAAGGAAAATTCAAAATTTGAGAAAAAATCATAATACTTAAACTGTGACTGTTTTAAAACCATGCAAGATATAAAAACACATATTTAGGATAATAACATAGAAAGCTTTGTGTACCGTTTAAAGTTTGAATGTAGTTTCTGCTGTAAAATCTGCCAGAGCTACAGGGTTCCAAAGATGACTGGGTTTATCATCAACACTCATATTAAAACTGCTCAGTGACTGTTTACTTTTAAACTCACCAACTGTCACAGTGGCAACCAGGTGTTTGCTGAAGAACTGCTAGTGAAAACTCAAAGGCACATTCTGTTGATGATGTCACAATGGTATCATGCTTATGACATCATGATGATGTCACAATGGTATCATGCTTATGACATCATGATGATGTCACAATGGTATCATGCTTATGACATCATGATGATGTCACACAGGTGACTCAGAAGTGCTTAAATAGAGATGCTGGTTCTAGTCAAGTACAGACCATCAGCACTCAGCAGCAAGATACAGACCATAAGCACACAAAGCAAGATGGAAGCAAAAACAGCCAAGCAGACCGTGAAACTCAGAGTACAGGAACAAATAGAGGAATGGGAGATATCGGTTGTCAGGAGGCTCGAACAAAAGCAAGCAGAACTGCTTCAGGCTCGGTGCTCTAAAGAAAGAGCTGAACTCCAGCTAGAAATTGAGGCCCAGATCCGCCTTCTGGATGTCCTCAGGGGAAAGACAACCAACAACTTGAGGAGTCAGAGGGATGAAATGGTCTCTCTGAGGATGCAGGTAGCAGAGTATCGTTACCAGCTGAGAGAGACCAATGACAGCCTCAGAACTCGTCGAAACATACACAAAGACGGGCTGCTCCTGATGAGGCAAGTCCAAACCAAGCAGCAATCGATGGCCTGTGAGATCGATAAATGGAAGTCTGAGGTGGTTAACCTGACTGACAAGCTGCAGGAGGCTGAATTGAGGACGAGTCTGGAAGAAGAGTCGCACAGCAAGCTGATTGCCCAAATGCAGGAGGTTGGCAATCAGCTGCAGCAGGTTTTCATGGTTTTAAAGCGGCGCACTGAAGTCCAGCAGACGGAGAAATCCTCAGAGGAGCTGGAGAACATCACCTCCAGCTCACTGCTGTCCAGGCAGCAGCAGGACCAGGCTGCAGAAGGCCCGGATGTTCTAGAGACTCTAGAGGCTGCAACATGCACGGAGCCCAGCGAGAAGCTGCAGGAGACAGAAAACAGAAGCCGTGACATCCTGAATGCAGCCAAAAAACCCAGAGAAAGCCTCAAACCTAAAGAAGCCGCTCCAGAACATCCAAACATTCTGGCGTCCCCAAATGAATCCGATGATTCTAAAGAAGAGACAGAGGAGGACGAAGTGGACGCCCTCCAGACCAGCCAGGTAACAAATACCGTGACAGGATGTTCTGAGACCTCGACTGAACAAATCACAGTAGACGAGGCTCATGTTGAAGAACAAGAAGAAGAAGAAAATAAGGAAGAGTCTCCAGAAGTGGAAAAAACAGACAGGGAGAAAAAAAAGACGTCGCCCAAGTGGAGGAGGAGACTTGCACGGATATTTACATTCGGCTGTGCAGGAGGAGAACATGAGGATGACTGATCATCTTCACCAGCCAGAGAACAGGATCTGTGTTCTCCCTTTTAATATATAGATAGATAATGATAGTTTTAGATATATATATATATATATATATATATATATATATAGAGAGAGAGAGAGAGAGAGAGAGAGAGAGAGAGACTGTGCAGCAGCAGTTACTGTTCTATTAAGATTGTTGCTGCTGCTGCAGTATTATTTAGTTTAGCGTGAATGTATATTTTTTTTAAAAATAATAAAATTAGAAAGAAAAAGAAAACTCATGTTGTTCATTCTAAATTGCACTTTAGTTCATTTAGTATTGTCGTTGTTTCTCTGATGTCCATGATGTGCAGGTGAAGAAGAAACGTCCGTTGACACTGACTTTCTCAATAAGTTTTTTTTTATTATAACAAAGAAGCACTGGATCAGACAGAGAGACTGCCTGGAAGGATTGAGCAACTCTGTCTCCTAACAATGACCTAAATAACTTAAATGCACGTATGTTTTGAAGGAAGAGTATTTTCTCCCTGTAAGATTTTACAGTAATAGTTGTATCCAGACACAGGCATCATGCAAACATAAAAGAACACAACATCCCGTGTGTGTCTGTGTGTGTGTGTGTGTGTGTGTGTGTGTGTGTGTGTGTGTGTGTGTGTGTGTGTGTGTGTGTGTGTGTGTGTGTGTGTGTGTGTGTGTGTGTGTGTGTGTGTGTATATAGACTAACATATAATATGTAGGAGCCGCAGACTTACAGCTGACATCTGTGTGTAAAACAAGCAGCATTTATTTCCTTTTTTAAAAAATCTATTTGAACAGTTATGACTAATTTATGGTATTTCTAATGGTTTCAAATATCCTTTATTTTCTGGAAATCATCTTAGAGTACCTGCTCGTGTTTTTCCGAGCCTTCCATTAGGCCACCTGGTTTTCCTAAGTGCCTATTAAATATTATTTTCACTTACTGTTTGGTACACTTTGATAAAATATCACATTTTGGTTTAAATACGTTTCTTTTGCAACATGTTTGAACCTTCTTCTGCATGTTCAGTGTTACCAAGGCCTAGTTGTTTTATAGCGCTGAACTGTTTTTTCAACTGTGATCTTTAAAAAAAACAAAAAGAACCATTTACTGTAATTATCGTGGAGTTTCGTCTCCACAAAATGCAGATAATATTCTATAGCTTTTGAAAATGTGCAAAAATTGGGCCAACATTGCCCCAAATCTGAGAAATAATTCCAAATGGCTGACTTCTTGTTTGGTTTTGGACATGGGTGTCAAAACTTTTTTGTGCATCTTGACGAGCTACATATCCCTACCAAATTTCATAGCTGTAGGTGAAACGCATCAGCTGTAGAAGAATCAACGTGTTCAACATTGTCCACTGATTTTACCAATGCTGGAACTCATGGAGGCTCTCCTTACTATATACACGGAAGTTAAGACTCCATTGTGTTATTTATAGATGACATAATTATTTTCTGTAGTTGAATTGAACTAAATGTTCCACACACTGACTCCACCTGCAGCTTCATCAGAACAAAGTCAATATAAATCAATACCAGAAAATTTCTGGAGTTTGGAGCGTGCCACTGCAGCTTCTGCTGGTGTCCTGCTACAATTGTACATAAAGTAAAATGTGCATAAGCATGTTTTATTTTTGAAAAGCCAGCATATGTCACAAACCCCGATCAGTCCCTTTTAACATCTCTGAACTTTTACTTTTGTTTAGGAGCAGAGAGAGGAGCTGACTAAGGATTAGACCCTTGAAAAGTCACAGTTGAAAAACTAGAAGTTATTTTTGAAAAAAATCTCTGTGTGTGAAGCAGAATCTTGTGAACATTCTGATGTGTTTTCATGTTCGTACTGGTTTTTGTAAAGATTTAGTGGCAGGCTAGAGACACTCGTCGTTTCTGATTTCCACCAACACTTTAGAACTCCAATATAATGGGAATCAATGAGAGTTTTGGCCAACAGACGCTGAGCTCTGAGATGATAAATGAAAAAGACGCATATTCTGAGGCCATGAGACGAACACTGGGAGCAAGAGGACAAATACACCTACATTTATATGTATAAAGTGTTCATGTAGAGGGGAAACTGTGAGAAAGATACAGGGGTAACTGCACTTTATTTCAAAAAATAATAATTCTAGTCAAAGTCACCCATTCCAGCTGAAGGAAAATTCAAAATTTGAGAAAAAATCATAATACTTAAACTGTGACTGTTTTAAAACCAGACAAGATATAAAAACACATATTTAGGATAATAACATAGAAAGCTTTGTGTACCGTTTAAAGTTTGAATGTAGTTTCTGCTGTAAAATCTGCCAGAGCTACAGGGTTCCAAAGATGACTGGGTTTATCATCAACACTCATATTAAAACTGCTCAGTGACTGTTTACTTTTAAACTCACCAACTGTCACAGTGGCAACCAGGTGTTTGCTGAAGAACTGCTAGTGAAAACTCAAAGGCACATTCTGTTGATGATGTCACAATGGTATCATGCTTATGACATCATGATGATGTCACACAGGTGACTCAGAAGTGCTTAAATAGAGATGCTGGTTCTAGTCAAGTACAGACCATCAGCACTCAGCAGCAAGATACAGACCATAAGCACACAAAGCAAGATGGGAGCAAAAACAGCCAAGCAGACCGTGAAACTCAGAGTACAGGAACAAATAGAGGAATGGGAGATACCGGTTGTCAGGAGGCTCGAACAAAAGCAAGCAGAACTGCTTCAGGCTCGGTGCTCTAAAGAAAGAGCTGAACTCCAGCTAGAAATTGAGGCCCAGATCCGCCTTCTGGATGTCCTCAGGGGAAAGACAACCAACAACTTGAGGAGTCAGAGGGATGAAATGGTCTCTCTGAGGATGCAGGTAGCCAAGTATCAGAACCAGCTGAGAGAGACCAATGACATCCTCAGAGTTCATGTGAAACTAAAAAAAGACATGAGGCTCCAGATGAGGTTAGTCCAAACCAAGCAGCAATCGATGGCCTGTGAGCTCGATAAATGGAAGTCTGAGGTGGTTAACCTGACTGACAAGCTGCAGGAGGCTGAATTGAGGACGAGTCTGAAAGCAGAGTTGAACAGCAAGCTGATTGCCCAAATGCAGGAGGCTGGCAATCAGCTGCAGCAGGTTTTCATGGTTTTAACGCAGCACACTGAAGTCCAGCAGACAGAGAAATCCTCAGAGGAGCTGGAGAACATCACCTCCAGCTCACTGCTGTCCAGGCAGCAGCAGGACCAGGCTGCAGAAGGCCCGGATGTTCTAGAGACTCTAGAGGCTGCAACATGCACGGAGCCCAGCGAGAAGCTGCAGGAGACAGAAAACAGAAGCCGTGACATCCTGAATGCAGCCAAAAAACCCAGAGAAAGCCTCAAACCTAAAGAAGCCGCTCCAGAACATCCAAACATTCTGGCGTCCCCAAATGAATCCGATGATTCTAAAGAAGAGACAGAGGAGGACGAAGTGGACGCCCTCCAGACCAGCCAGGTAACAAATACCGTGACAGGATGTTCTGAGACCTCGACTGAACAAATCACAGTAGACGAGGCTCATGTTGAAGAACAAGAAGAAGAAGAAAATAAGGAAGAGTCTCCAGAAGTGGAAAAAACAGACAGGGAGAAAAAAAAGACGTCGCCCAAGTGGAGGAGGAGACTTGCACGGATATTTACATTCGGCTGTGCAGGAGGAGAACATGAGGATGACTGATCATCTTCACCAGCCAGAGAACAGGATCTGTGTTCTCCCTTTTAATATATAGATAGATAATGATAGTTTTATATATATATATATATATATATATATATATATAGAGAGAGAGAGAGAGAGAGAGAGAGAGAGAGAGACTGTGCAGCAGCAGTTACTGTTCTATTAAGATTGTTGCTGCTGCTGCAGTATTATTTAGTTTAGCGTGAATGTATATTTTTTTAAAAAATAATAAAATTAGAAAGAAAAAGAAAACTCATGTTGTTCATTCTAAATTGCACTTTAGTTCATTTAGTATTGTCGTTGTTTCTCTGATGTCCATGATGTGCAGGTGAAGAAGAAACGTCCGTTGACACTGACTTTCTCAATAAGTTTTTTTTTTATTATAACAAAGAAGCACTGGATCAGACAGAGAGACTGCCTGGAAGGATTGAGCAACTCTGTCTCCTAACAATGACCTAAATAACTTAAATGCACGTATGTTTTGAAGGAAGAGTATTTTCTCCCTGTAAGATTTTACAGTAATAGTCGTATCCAGACACAGGCATCATGCAAACATAAAAGAACACAACATCCCGTGTGTGTGTGTGTCTGTGTGTGTGTGTGTGTGTGTGTGTCTGTGTGTGTGTGCGTGTGTGTGTGTGTGCGTGTGTGTGTGTGTGTGTGTGTGTGTGTGTGTGTGTGTGTGTGTGTGTGTGTATATATATATATATAGACTAACATATAATATGTAGGAGCCGCAGACTTACAGCTGACATCTGTGTGTAAAACAAGCAGCATTTATTTCCTTTTTTAAAAAATCTATTTGAACAGTTATGACTAATTTATGGTATTTCTAATGGTTTCAAATATCCTTTATTTTCTGGAAATCATCTTAGAGTACCTGCTCGTGTTTTTCTGAGCCTTCCATTAGGCCACCTGGTTTTCCTAAGTGCCTATTAAATATTATTTTCACTTACTGTTTGGTACACTTTGATAAAATATCACATTTTGGTTTAAATACGTCTCTTTTGCAACATGTTTGAACCTTCTTCTGCATGTTCAGTGTTACCAAGGCCTAGTTGTTTTATAGCGCTGAACTGTTTTTTCAACTGTGATCTTTAAAAAAAACAAAAAGAACCATTTACTGTAATTATCGTGGAGTTTCGTCTCCACAAAATGCAGATAATATTCTATAGCTTTTGAAAATGTGCAAAAATTGGGCCAACATTGCCCCAAATCTGAGAAATAATTCCAAATGGCTGACTTCTTGTTTGGTTTTGGACATGGGTGTCAAAACTTTTTTGTGCATCTTGACGAGCTACATATCCCTACCAAATTTCATAGCTGTAGGTGAAACGCATCAGCTGTAGAAGAATCAACGTGTTCAACATTGTCCACTGATTTTACCAATGCTGGAACTCATGGAGGCTCTCCTTACTATATACACGGAAGTTAAGACTCCATTGTGTTATTTATAGATGACATAATTATTTTCTGTAGTTGAATTGAACTAAATGTTCCACACACTGACTCCACCTGCAGCTTCATCAGAACAAAGTCAATATAAATCAATACCAGAAAATTTCTGGAGTTTGGAGCGTGCCACTGCAGCTTCTGCTGGTGTCCTGCTACAATTGTACATAAAGTAAAATGTGCATAAGCATGTTTTATTTTTGAAAAGCCAGCATATGTCACAAACCCCGATCAGTCCCTTTTAACATCTCTGAACTTTTACTTTTGTTTAGGAGCAGAGAGAGGAGCTGACTAAGGATTAGACCCTTGAAAAGTCACAGTTGAAAAACTAGAAGTTATTTTTGAAAAAAATCTCTGTGTGTGAAGCAGAATCTTGTGAACATTCTGATGTGTTTTCATGTTCGTACTGGTTTTTGTAAAGATTTAGTGGCAGGCTAGAGACACTCGTCGTTTCTGATTTCCACCAACACTTTAGAACTCCAATATAATGGGAATCAATGAGAGTTTTGGCCAACAGACGCTGAGCTCTGAGATGATAAATGAAAAAGACGCATATTCTGAGGCCATGAGACGAACACTGGGAGCAAGAGGACAAATACACCTACATTTATATGTATAAAGTGTTCATGTAGAGGGGAAACTGTGAGAAAGATACAGGGGTAACTGCACTTTATTTCAAAAAATAATAATTCTAGTCAAAGTCACCCATTCCAGCTGAAGGAAAATTCAAAATTTGAGAAAAAATCATAATACTTAAACTGTGACTGTTTTAAAACCATGCAAGATATAAAAACACATATTTAGGATAATAACATAGAAAGCTTTGTGTACCGTTTAAAGTTTGAATGTAGTTTCTGCTGTAAAATCTGCCAGAGCTACAGGGTTCCAAAGATGACTGGGTTTATCATCAACACTCATATTAAAACTGCTCAGTGACTGTTTACTTTTAAACTCACCAACTGTCACAGTGGCAACCAGGTGTTTGCTGAAGAACTGCTAGTGAAAACTCAAAGGCACATTCTGTTGATGATGTCACAATGGTATCATGCTTATGACATCATGATGATGTCACAATGGTATCATGCTTATGACATCATGATGATGTCACAATGGTATCATGCTTATGACATCATGATGATGTCACACAGGTGACTCAGAAGTGCTTAAATAGAGATGCTGGTTCTAGTCAAGTACAGACCATCAGCACTCAGCAGCAAGATACAGACCATAAGCACACAAAGCAAGATGGAAGCAAAAACAGCCAAGCAGACCGTGAAACTCAGAGTACAGGAACAAATAGAGGAATGGGAGATATCGGTTGTCAGGAGGCTCGAACAAAAGCAAGCAGAACTGCTTCAGGCTCGGTGCTCTAAAGAAAGAGCTGAACTCCAGCTAGAAATTGAGGCCCAGATCCGCCTTCTGGATGTCCTCAGGGGAAAGACAACCAACAACTTGAGGAGTCAGAGGGATGAAATGGTCTCTCTGAGGATGCAGGTAGCAGAGTATCGTTACCAGCTGAGAGAGACCAATGACAGCCTCAGAACTCGTCGAAACATACACAAAGACGGGCTGCTCCTGATGAGGCAAGTCCAAACCAAGCAGCAATCGATGGCCTGTGAGATCGATAAATGGAAGTCTGAGGTGGTTAACCTGACTGACAAGCTGCAGGAGGCTGAATTGAGGACGAGTCTGGAAGAAGAGTCGCACAGCAAGCTGATTGCCCAAATGCAGGAGGTTGGCAATCAGCTGCAGCAGGTTTTCATGGTTTTAAAGCGGCGCACTGAAGTCCAGCAGACGGAGAAATCCTCAGAGGAGCTGGAGAACATCACCTCCAGCTCACTGCTGTCCAGGCAGCAGCAGGACCAGGCTGCAGAAGGCCCGGATGTTCTAGAGACTCTAGAGGCTGCAACATGCACGGAGCCCAGCGAGAAGCTGCAGGAGACAGAAAACAGAAGCCGTGACATCCTGAATGCAGCCAAAAAACCCAGAGAAAGCCTCAAACCTAAAGAAGCCGCTCCAGAACATCCAAACATTCTGGCGTCCCCAAATGAATCCGATGATTCTAAAGAAGAGACAGAGGAGGACGAAGTGGACGCCCTCCAGACCAGCCAGGTAACAAATACCGTGACAGGATGTTCTGAGACCTCGACTGAACAAATCACAGTAGACGAGGCTCATGTTGAAGAACAAGAAGAAGAAGAAAATAAGGAAGAGTCTCCAGAAGTGGAAAAAACAGACAGGGAGAAAAAAAAGACGTCGCCCAAGTGGAGGAGGAGACTTGCACGGATATTTACATTCGGCTGTGCAGGAGGAGAACATGAGGATGACTGATCATCTTCACCAGCCAGAGAACAGGATCTGTGTTCTCCCTTTTAATATATAGATAGATAATGATAGTTTTAGATATATATATATATATATATATATATATATATATAGAGAGAGAGAGAGAGAGAGAGAGAGAGAGAGAGACTGTGCAGCAGCAGTTACTGTTCTATTAAGATTGTTGCTGCTGCTGCAGTATTATTTAGTTTAGCGTGAATGTATATTTTTTTAAAAAATAATAAAATTAGAAAGAAAAAGAAAACTCATGTTGTTCATTCTAAATTGCACTTTAGTTCATTTAGTATTGTCGTTGTTTCTCTGATGTCCATGATGTGCAGGTGAAGAAGAAACGTCCGTTGACACTGACTTTCTCAATAAGTTTTTTTTTATTATAACAAAGAAGCACTGGATCAGACAGAGAGACTGCCTGGAAGGATTGAGCAACTCTGTCTCCTAACAATGACCTAAATAACTTAAATGCACGTATGTTTTGAAGGAAGAGTATTTTCTCCCTGTAAGATTTTACAGTAATAGTCGTATCCAGACACAGGCATCATGCAAACATAAAAGAACACAACATCCCGTGTGTGTCTGTGTGTGTGTGTGTGTGTGTGTGTGTGTGTGTGTGTGTGTGTGTGTGTGTGTGTGTGTGTGTGTGTGTGTGTGTGTGTGTGTGTGTGTGTGTGTGTATATAGACTAACATATAATATGTAGGAGCTGCAGACTTACAGCTGACATCTGTGTGTAAAACAAGCAGCATTTATTTCCTTTTTTAAAAAATCTATTTGAACAGTTATGACTAATTTATGGTATTTCTAATGGTTTCAAATATCCTTTATTTTCTGGAAATCATCTTAGAGTACCTGCTCGTGTTTTTCCGAGCCTTCCATTAGGCCACCTGGTTTTCCTAAGTGCCTATTAAATATTATTTTCACTTACTGTTTGGTACACTTTGATAAAATATCACATTTTGGTTTAAATACGTTTCTTTTGCAACATGTTTGAACCTTCTTCTGCATGTTCAGTGTTACCAAGGCCTAGTTGTTTTATAGCGCTGAACTGTTTTTTCAACTGTGATCTTTAAAAAAAACAAAAAGAACCATTTACTGTAATTATCGTGGAGTTTCGTCTCCACAAAATGCAGATAATATTCTATAGCTTTTGAAAATGTGCAAAAATTGGGCCAACATTGCCCCAAATCTGAGAAATAATTCCAAATGGCTGACTTCTTGTTTGGTTTTGGACATGGGTGTCAAAACTTTTTTGTGCATCTTGACGAGCTACATATCCCTACCAAATTTCATAGCTGTAGGTGAAACGCATCAGCTGTAGAAGAATCAACGTGTTCAACATTGTCCACTGATTTTACCAATGCTGGAACTCATGGAGGCTCTCCTTACTATATACACGGAAGTTAAGACTCCATTGTGTTATTTATAGATGACATAATTATTTTCTGTAGTTGAATTGAACTAAATGTTCCACACACTGACTCCACCTGCAGCTTCATCAGAACAAAGTCAATATAAATCAATACCAGAAAATTTCTGGAGTTTGGAGCGTGCCACTGCAGCTTCTGCTGGTGTCCTGCTACAATTGTACATAAAGTAAAATGTGCATAAGCATGTTTTATTTTTGAAAAGCCAGCATATGTCACAAACCCCGATCAGTCCCTTTTAACATCTCTGAACTTTTACTTTTGTTTAGGAGCAGAGAGAGGAGCTGACTAAGGATTAGACCCTTGAAAAGTCACAGTTGAAAAACTAGAAGTTATTTTTGAAAAAAATCTCTGTGTGTGAAGCAGAATCTTGTGAACATTCTGATGTGTTTTCATGTTCGTACTGGTTTTTGTAAAGATTTAGTGGCAGGCTAGAGACACTCGTCGTTTCTGATTTCCACCAACACTTTAGAACTCCAATATAATGGGAATCAATGAGAGTTTTGGCCAACAGACGCTGAGCTCTGAGATGATAAATGAAAAAGACGCATATTCTGAGGCCATGAGACGAACACTGGGAGCAAGAGGACAAATACACCTACATTTATATGTATAAAGTGTTCATGTAGAGGGGAAACTGTGAGAAAGATACAGGGGTAACTGCACTTTATTTCAAAAAATAATAATTCTAGTCAAAGTCACCCATTCCAGCTGAAGGAAAATTCAAAATTTGAGAAAAAATCATAATACTTAAACTGTGACTGTTTTAAAACCAGACAAGATATAAAAACACATATTTAGGATAATAACATAGAAAGCTTTGTGTACCGTTTAAAGTTTGAATGTAGTTTCTGCTGTAAAATCTGCCAGAGCTACAGGGTTCCAAAGATGACTGGGTTTATCATCAACACTCATATTAAAACTGCTCAGTGACTGTTTACTTTTAAACTCACCAACTGTCACAGTGGCAACCAGGTGTTTGCTGAAGAACTGCTAGTGAAAACTCAAAGGCACATTCTGTTGATGATGTCACAATGGTATCATGCTTATGACATCATGATGATGTCACACAGGTGACTCAGAAGTGCTTAAATAGAGATGCTGGTTCTAGTCAAGTACAGACCATCAGCACTCAGCAGCAAGATACAGACCATAAGCACACAAAGCAAGATGGGAGCAAAAACAGCCAAGCAGACCGTGAAACTCAGAGTACAGGAACAAATAGAGGAATGGGAGATACCGGTTGTCAGGAGGCTCGAACAAAAGCAAGCAGAACTGCTTCAGGCTCGGTGCTCTAAAGAAAGAGCTGAACTCCAGCTAGAAATTGAGGCCCAGATCCGCCTTCTGGATGTCCTCAGGGGAAAGACAACCAACAACTTGAGGAGTCAGAGGGATGAAATGGTCTCTCTGAGGATGCAGGTAGCCAAGTATCAGAACCAGCTGAGAGAGACCAATGACATCCTCAGAGTTCATGTGAAACTAAAAAAAGACATGAGGCTCCAGATGAGGTTAGTCCAAACCAAGCAGCAATCGATGGCCTGTGAGCTCGATAAATGGAAGTCTGAGGTGGTTAACCTGACTGACAAGCTGCAGGAGGCTGAATTGAGGACGAGTCTGAAAGCAGAGTTGAACAGCAAGCTGATTGCCCAAATGCAGGAGGCTGGCAATCAGCTGCAGCAGGTTTTCATGGTTTTAACGCAGCACACTGAAGTCCAGCAGACAGAGAAATCCTCAGAGGAGCTGGAGAACATCACCTCCAGCTCACTGCTGTCCAGGCAGCAGCAGGACCAGGCTGCAGAAGGCCCGGATGTTCTAGAGACTCTAGAGGCTGCAACATGCACGGAGCCCAGCGAGAAGCTGCAGGAGACAGAAAACAGAAGCCGTGACATCCTGAATGCAGCCAAAAAACCCAGAGAAAGCCTCAAACCTAAAGAAGCCGCTCCAGAACATCCAAACATTCTGGCGTCCCCAAATGAATCCGATGATTCTAAAGAAGAGACAGAGGAGGACGAAGTGGACGCCCTCCAGACCAGCCAGGTAACAAATACCGTGACAGGATGTTCTGAGACCTCGACTGAACAAATCACAGTAGACGAGGCTCATGTTGAAGAACAAGAAGAAGAAGAAAATAAGGAAGAGTCTCCAGAAGTGGAAAAAACAGACAGGGAGAAAAAAAAGACGTCGCCCAAGTGGAGGAGGAGACTTGCACGGATATTTACATTCGGCTGTGCAGGAGGAGAACATGAGGATGACTGATCATCTTCACCAGCCAGAGAACAGGATCTGTGTTCTCCCTTTTAATATATAGATAGATAATGATAGTTTTATATATATATATATATATATATATATATATATATATATATATATATATATATAGAGAGAGAGAGAGAGAGAGAGAGAGAGAGAGACTGTGCAGCAGCAGTTACTGTTCTATTAAGATTGTTGCTGCTGCTGCAGTATTATTTAGTTTAGCGTGAATGTATATTTTTTTAAAAAATAATAAAATTAGAAAGAAAAAGAAAACTCATGTTGTTCATTCTAAATTGCACTTTAGTTCATTTAGTATTGTCGTTGTTTCTCTGATGTCCATGATGTGCAGGTGAAGAAGAAACGTCCGTTGACACTGACTTTCTCAATAAGTTTTTTTTTTATTATAACAAAGAAGCACTGGATCAGACAGAGAGACTGCCTGGAAGGATTGAGCAACTCTGTCTCCTAACAATGACCTAAATAACTTAAATGCACGTATGTTTTGAAGGAAGAGTATTTTCTCCCTGTAAGATTTTACAGTAATAGTCGTATCCAGACACAGGCATCATGCAAACATAAAAGAACACAACATCCCGTGTGTGTGTGTGTCTGTGTGTGTGTGTGTGTGTGTGTGTGTGTGTGTCTGTGTGTGTGTGCGTGTGTGTGTGTGCGTGTGTGTGTGTGTGTGTGTGTGTGTGTGTATATATATATATATAGACTAACATATAATATGTAGGAGCCGCAGACTTACAGCTGACATCTGTGTGTAAAACAAGCAGCATTTATTTCCTTTTTTAAAAAATCTATTTGAACAGTTATGACTAATTTATGGTATTTCTAATGGTTTCAAATATCCTTTATTTTCTGGAAATCATCTTAGAGTACCTGCTCGTGTTTTTCTGAGCCTTCCATTAGGCCACCTGGTTTTCCTAAGTGCCTATTAAATATTATTTTCACTTACTGTTTGGTACACTTTGATAAAATATCACATTTTGGTTTAAATACGTCTCTTTTGCAACATGTTTGAACCTTCTTCTGCATGTTCAGTGTTACCAAGGCCTAGTTGTTTTATAGCGCTGAACTGTTTTTTCAACTGTGATCTTTAAAAAAAACAAAAAGAACCATTTACTGTAATTATCGTGGAGTTTCGTCTCCACAAAATGCAGATAATATTCTATAGCTTTTGAAAATGTGCAAAAATTGGGCCAACATTGCCCCAAATCTGAGAAATAATTCCAAATGGCTGACTTCTTGTTTGGTTTTGGACATGGGTGTCAAAACTTTTTTGTGCATCTTGACGAGCTACATATCCCTACCAAATTTCATAGCTGTAGGTGAAACGCATCAGCTGTAGAAGAATCAACGTGTTCAACATTGTCCACTGATTTTACCAATGCTGGAACTCATGGAGGCTCTCCTTACTATATACACGGAAGTTAAGACTCCATTGTGTTATTTATAGATGACATAATTATTTTCTGTAGTTGAATTGAACTAAATGTTCCACACACTGACTCCACCTGCAGCTTCATCAGAACAAAGTCAATATAAATCAATACCAGAAAATTTCTGGAGTTTGGAGCGTGCCACTGCAGCTTCTGCTGGTGTCCTGCTACAATTGTACATAAAGTAAAATGTGCATAAGCATGTTTTATTTTTGAAAAGCCAGCATATGTCACAAACCCCGATCAGTCCCTTTTAACATCTCTGAACTTTTACTTTTGTTTAGGAGCAGAGAGAGGAGCTGACTAAGGATTAGACCCTTGAAAAGTCACAGTTGAAAAACTAGAAGTTATTTTTGAAAAAAATCTCTGTGTGTGAAGCAGAATCTTGTGAACATTCTGATGTGTTTTCATGTTCGTACTGGTTTTTGTAAAGATTTAGTGGCAGGCTAGAGACACTCGTCGTTTCTGATTTCCACCAACACTTTAGAACTCCAATATAATGGGAATCAATGAGAGTTTTGGCCAACAGACGCTGAGCTCTGAGATGATAAATGAAAAAGACGCATATTCTGAGGCCATGAGACGAACACTGGGAGCAAGAGGACAAATACACCTACATTTATATGTATAAAGTGTTCATGTAGAGGGGAAACTGTGAGAAAGATACAGGGGTAACTGCACTTTATTTCAAAAAATAATAATTCTAGTCAAAGTCACCCATTCCAGCTGAAGGAAAATTCAAAATTTGAGAAAAAATCATAATACTTAAACTGTGACTGTTTTAAAACCAGACAAGATATAAAAACACATATTTAGGATAATAACATAGAAAGCTTTGTGTACCGTTTAAAGTTTGAATGTAGTTTCTGCTGTAAAATCTGCCAGAGCTACAGGGTTCCAAAGATGACTGGGTTTATCATCAACACTCATATTAAAACTGCTCAGTGACTGTTTACTTTTAAACTCACCAACTGTCACAGTGGCAACCAGGTGTTTGCTGAAGAACTGCTAGTGAAAACTCAAAGGCACATTCTGTTGATGATGTCACAATGGTATCATGCTTATGACATCATGATGATGTCACAATGGTATCATGCTTATGACATCATGATGATGTCACACAGGTGACTCAGAAGTGCTTAAATAGAGATGCTGGTTCTAGTCAAGTACAGACCATCAGCACTCAGCAGCAAGATACAGACCATAAGCACACAAAGCAAGATGGGAGCAAAAACAGCCAAGCAGACCGTGAAACTCAGAGTACAGGAACAAATAGAGGAATGGGAGATACCGGTTGTCAGGAGGCTCGAACAAAAGCAAGCAGAACTGCTTCAGGCTCGGTGCTCTAAAGAAAGAGCTGAACTCCAGCTAGAAATTGAGGCCCAGATCCGCCTTCTGGATGTCCTCAGGGGAAAGACAACCAACAACTTGAGGAGTCAGAGGGATGAAATGGTCTCTCTGAGGATGCAGGTAACAGAGTATCGTTACCAGCTGAGAGAGACCAATGACAGCCTCAGAACTCATCGAAAAATACAAAAAGACATGAGGCTCCTGATGAGGCAAGTCCAAACCAAGCAGCAATCGATGGCCTGTGAGATCGATAAATGGAAGTCTGAGGTGGTTAACCTGACTGACAAGCTGCAGGAGGCTGAATTGAGGATGAGTCTGAAAGCAGAGTCGATCAGCAGGCTGTATGCCCAAATACAGGAGGCTGGCAATCAGCTGCACCAGGTTTTCATATTTTTAACGCGGCACACTGAAGTCCAGCAGACAGAGAAATCCTCAGAGCAGCTGGAGAACATCACCTCCAGCTCACTGCTGTCCAGGCAGCAGCAGGACCAGGCTGCAGAAGGCCCGGATGTTCTAGAGACTCTAGAGGCTGCAACATGCACGGAGCCCAGCGAGAAGCTGCAGGAGACAGAAAACAGAAGCCGTGACATCCTGAATGCAGCCAAAAAACCCAGAGAAAGCCTCAAACCTAAAGAAGCCGCTCCAGAACATCCAAACATTCTGGCGTCCCCAAATGAATCCGATGATTCTAAAGAAGAGACAGAGGACGACGAAGTGGACGCCCTCCAGACCAGCCAGGTAACAAATACCGTGACAGGATGTTCTGAGACCTCGACTGAACAAATCACAGTAGACGAGGCTCATGTTGAAGAACAAGAAGAAGAAGAAAATAAGGAAGAGTCTCCAGAAGTGGAAAAAACAGACAGGGAGAAAAAAAAGACGTCGCCCAAGTGGAGGAGGAGACTTGCACGGATATTTACATTCGGCTGTGCAGGAGGAGAACATGAGGATGACTGATCATCTTCACCAGCCAGAGAACAGGATCTGTGTTCTCCCTTTTAATATATAGATAGATAATGATAGTTTTATATATATATATATATATATATATATATATATATAGAGAGAGAGAGAGAGAGAGAGAGAGAGAGAGAGAGAGAGAGAGAGACTGTGCAGCAGCAGTTACTGTTCTATTAAGATTGTTGCTGCTGCTGCAGTATTATTTAGTTTAGCGTGAATGTATATTTTTTTAAAAAATAATAAAATTAGAAAGAAAAAGAAAACTCATGTTGTTCATTCTAAATTGCACTTTAGTTCATTTAGTATTGTCGTTGTTTCTCTGATGTCCATGATGTGCAGGTGAAGAAGAAACGTCCGTTGACACTGACTTTCTCAATAAGTTTTTTTTTATTATAACAAAGAAGCACTGGATCAGACAGAGAGACTGCCTGGAAGGATTGAGCAACTCTGTCTCCTAACAATGACCTAAATAACTTAAATGCACGTATGTTTTGAAGGAAGAGTATTTTCTCCCTGTAAGATTTTACAGTAATAGTTGTATCCAGACACAGGCATCATGCAAACATAAAAGAACACAACATCCCGTG
Source organism: Amphiprion ocellaris (assembly GCF_022539595.1). Classification (NCBI taxonomy): domain Eukaryota; kingdom Metazoa; phylum Chordata; class Actinopteri; family Pomacentridae; genus Amphiprion; species Amphiprion ocellaris. The sequence continues at coordinate 26,660,377 of NC_072777.1, read as the reverse complement.
TGTGTGTGTGTGTGTGTGTGTGTGTGTGTGTGTGTGTGTGTGTGTGTGTGTGTGTGTGTGTGTGTGTGTGTGTGTGTGTGTGTGTATATATATATATATAGACTAACATATAATATGTAGGAGCTGCAGACTTACAGCTGACATCTGTGTGTAAAACAAGCAGCATTTATTTCCTTTTTTAAAAAATCTATTTGAACAGTTATGACTAATTTATGGTATTTCTAATGGTTTCAAATATCCTTTATTTTCTGGAAATCATCTTAGAGTACCTGCTCGTGTTTTTCCAAGCCTTCCATTAGGCCACCTGGTTTTCCTAAGTGCCTATTAAATATTATTTTCACTTACTGTTTGGTACACTTTGATAAAATATCACATTTTGGTTTAAATACGTTTCTTTTGCAACATGTTTGAACCTTCTTCTGCATGTTCAGTGTTACCAAGGCCTAGTTGTTTTATAGCGCTGAACTGTTTTTTCAACTGTAATCTTTAAAAAAAACAAAAAGAACCATTTACTGTAATTATCGTGGAGTTTCGTCTCCACAAAATGCAGATAATATTCTATAGCTTTTGAAAATGTGCAAAAATTGGGCCAACATTGCCCCAAATCTGAGAAATAATTCCAAATAGCTGACTTCTTGTTTGGTTTTGGACATGGGTGTCAAAACTTTTTTGTGCATCTTGACGAGCTACATATCCCTACCAAATTTCATAGCTGTAGGTGAAACGCATCAGCTGTAGAAGAATCAACGTGTTCAACATTGTCCACTGATTTTACCAATGCTGGAACTCATGGAGGCTCTCCTTACTATATACACGGAAGTTAAGACTCCATTGTGTTATTTATAGATGACATAATTATTTTCTGTAGTTGAATTGAACTAAATGTTCCACACACTGACTCCACCTGCAGCTTCATCAGAACAAAGTCAATATAAATCAATACCAGAAAATTTCTGGAGTTTGGAGCGTGCCACTGCAGCTTCTGCTGGTGTCCTGCTACAATTGTACATAAAGTAAAATGTGCATAAGCATGTTTTATTTTTGAAAAGCCAGCATATGTCACAAACCCCGATCAGTCCCTTTTAACATCTCTGAACTTTTACTTTTGTTTAGGAGCAGAGAGAGGAGCTGACTAAGGATTAGACCCTTGAAAAGTCACAGTTGAAAAACTAGAAGTTATTTTTGAAAAAAATCTCTGTGTGTGAAGCAGAATCTTGTGAACATTCTGATGTGTTTTCATGTTCGTACTGGTTTTTGTAAAGATTTAGTGGCAGGCTAGAGACACTCGTCGTTTCTGATTTCCACCAACACTTTAGAACTCCAATATAATGGGAATCAATGAGAGTTTTGGCCAACAGACGCTGAGCTCTGAGATGATAAATGAAAAAGACGCATATTCTGAGGCCATGAGACGAACACTGGGAGCAAGAGGACAAATACACCTACATTTATATGTATAAAGTGTTCATGTAGAGGGGAAACTGTGAGAAAGATACAGGGGTAACTGCACTTTATTTCAAAAAATAATAATTCTAGTCAAAGTCACCCATTCCAGTTGAAGGAAAATTCAAAATTTGAGAAAAAATCATAATACTTAAACTGTGACTGTTTTAAAACCATGCAAGATATAAAAACACATATTTAGGATAATAACATAGAAAGCTTTGTGTACCGTTTAAAGTTTGAATGTAGTTTCTGCTGTAAAATCTGCCAGAGCTACAGGGTTCCAAAGATGACTGGGTTTATCATCAACACTCATATTAAAACTGCTCAGTGACTGTTTACTTTTAAACTCACCAACTGTCACAGTGGCAACCAGGTGTTTGCTGAAGAACTGCTAGTGAAAACTCAAAGGCACATTCTGTTGATGATGTCACAATGGTATCATGCTTATGACATCATGATGATGTCACAATGGTATCATGCTTATGACATCATGATGATGTCACACAGGTGACTCAGAAGTGCTTAAATAGAGATGCTGGTTCTAGTCAAGTACAGACCATCAGCACTCAGCAGCAAGATACAGACCATAAGCACACAAAGCAAGATGGGAGCAAAAACAGCCAAGCAGACCGTGAAACTCAGAGTACAGGAACAAATAGAGGAATGGGAGATACCGGTTGTCAGGAGGCTCGAACAAAAGCAAGCAGAACTGCTTCAGGCTCGGTGCTCTAAAGAAAGAGCTGAACTCCAGCTAGAAATTGAGGCCCAGATCCGCCTTCTGGATGTCCTCAGGGGAAAGACAACCAACAACTTGAGGAGTCAGAGGGATGAAATGGTCTCTCTGAGGATGCAGGTAGCCGAGTATCAGAACCAGCTGAGAGAGACCAATGACAGCCTCAGAACTCATCGAAAAATACACAAAGACGGGATGCTCCTGATGAGGCAAGTCCAAACCAAGCAGCAATCGATGGCCTTTGAGATCGATAAATGGAAGTCTGAGGTGGTTAACCTGACTGACAAGCTGCAGGAGGCTGAATTGAGGACGAGTCTGGAAGAAGAGTCGCACAGCAAGCTGATTGCCCAAATGCAGGAGGTTGGCAATCAGCTGCAGCAGGTTTTCATGGTTTTAAAGCGGCGCACTGAAGTCCAGCAGACAGAGAAATCCTCAGAGCAGCTGGAGAACATCACCTCCAGCTCACTGCTGTCCAGGCAGCAGCAGGACCAGGCTGCAGAAGGCCCGGATGTTCTAGAGACTCTAGAGGCTGCAACATGCACGGAGCCCAGCGAGAAGCTGCAGGAGACAGAAAACAGAAGCCGTGACATCCTGAATGCAGCCAAAAAACCCAGAGAAAGCCTCAAACCTAAAGAAGCCGCTCCAGAACATCCAAACATTCTGGCGTCCCCAAATGAATCCGATGATTCTAAAGAAGAGACAGAGGAGGACGAAGTGGACGCCCTCCAGACCAGCCAGGTAACAAATACCGTGACAGGATGTTCTGAGACCTCGACTGAACAAATCACAGTAGACGAGGCTCATGTTGAAGAACAAGAAGAAGAAGAAAATAAGGAAGAGTCTCCAGAAGTGGAAAAAACAGACAGGGAGAAAAAAAAGACGTCGCCCAAGTGGAGGAGGAGACTTGCACGGATATTTACATTCGGCTGTGCAGGAGGAGAACATGAGGATGACTGATCATCTTCACCAGCCAGAGAACAGGATCTGTGTTCTCCCTTTTAATATATAGATAGATAATGATAGTTTTAGATATATATATATATATATATATATAGAGAGAGAGAGAGAGAGAGAGAGAGACTGTGCAGCAGCAGTTACTGTTCTATTAAGATTGTTGCTGCTGCTGCAGTATTATTTAGTTTAGCGTGAATGTATATTTTTTTAAAAAATAATAAAATTAGAAAGAAAAAGAAAACTCATGTTGTTCATTCTAAATTGCACTTTAGTTCATTTAGTATTGTCGTTGTTTCTCTGATGTCCATGATGTGCAGGTGAAGAAGAAACGTCCGTTGACACTGACTTTCTCAATAAGTTTTTTTTTATTATAACAAAGAAGCACTGGATCAGACAGAGAGACTGCCTGGAAGGATTGAGCCAAATGATCCCTCCAGAACAACAACTGGAGGTCACTTTTATAATTTTTGAACAAGTGAAAACATGTTACAACATGTGATTCTTATTAGACGACTACTGGTCAAAGAACAAGATCCCCTACTGCAGAATCCGACGAACCTCAGAGGTCAATTGCCTAGAGACAGGAACTCCTATCTAAGACAACATTGAGTTCCTTCAGCAGGAAATACACATTCCATTGTAATAAGAAACACATGACTAGCAACATGTCTAGCACCACATCTCAGGTCAGATACTACAGTATTTTTGTTCTCTCATTAAAGAGCTGACATAAATATTGAAATGCCTCTACGTCTCTACGCTGATTCACAAAAAACTGCTGAGAGTTTGACCATTATTTTGTTTCACATTTTGTTCAAAATGTTATTTGTGATGCCAAAAAAGTTGTGTAAAACATTTTGTCTGAATTTAGCAAATTCAATATTTTTAGATTGTTTTTGCGTTTTCACCCTCAAAAATACCGTGAAGCCATTTTAAGGAGTAGAAGGAAAGCAATCTCTGTGTTTTCTGTGCAGTGTGATGCAGCTATAGTGTCATTAGTCATTAACACTTTGATTTTTCATTTTGCCAAAATAAAAAACCATATATATATATATATATATATATATATATATATATATATATATATATATATATATATATATATATATATATATATATATATATATATATATACCATAACTACACAGCTGAATTCAGTGGTTTTAGTAACATACACCTCAGCATGTTTGCAGATAAAACATATTCTGTCAGCTGAGAAAGAAAAAAACAATTTTTTTCATAAATATTTGCAATTTTTTTCGCTGTTTTCCCAGCTTTTTTTTTTTTAATTTACACATTATAGTATTCCAGTACATTTAGTCGTTTTTTTTGGGCGTCATTGCTGCCGGAGTTTCACAGATTTGTTTTTCTTCTTCAGTGTAGTTCTAAGCTGATGTTCTTTATTTATCCGTCCATTCTCTGTCTGCAGACAGTTAAAAAAACACTGCACATCGAAGTGCTTAATATTAATAATGTCCAGCAGTGTAATGATATTTTAGCTGAACTGACCTCTCAGTTATTCATGTTTTGATTCATTTACATCCAGCCATCCGTCTTCTAAACTCACTTATCCTGCTGTAATTAGTTTACATTTCTGGATATAGCATCATCTGTTTTCATAAGGTTCTCTATATGTTCTCGTCTGCAGATAATTCTAATTACTTTGCTCCTTAGTTGTTTGTACACATCAGAGCAACTGAAGTCTCTGCTTTTATTCAGTAACGTTCTTTTTCTGACAGATTATACCATCATGGTCTATTGTTTTTATTAAATGATGAGACTGCTCTATCTTCTAATTAGCAAACACAAGAAGCAGGAGGTTTGTCAGATGTTCCATAGACAACTTTTGTGTAGCATTCTGAGAAAGTTCTGTAAAGTTCCACTGATGTTTTTAGCAAAACGTTTTCTTTTAGTTCCCAGACTGTTCTTTTTAAAGTTGGGATAACTAACGATGTTCTGAGGACGTTCTTCATTTTGCCATGTGCCATTGTGGAACATTGTGAAAACATTTTATAGATTCTAAAATGTAAAAACATCTTCAAAATGTCATCACAACTTTGCAGCCAGAATGTTCCACCTTAATTAATATAATGCAGTACAGGAACGTCTCATAAAGAACGTTTTGTCTGAGGTCTCTTTTTGAATGTTGCATTGAGAATAAAAGTTTTAATATTTTCTGCAAAGTTCTGGTAATATTTTCAGTCAGAAGTTTACTTTTACTTCTCAGAATGTTCCTTGTAAAGGCATTAAGTTCTCTAAAGACTTTTCTCTCCAACACTGCAAACTTGGATTGAGAACATCCTTACTTTGTTATCATGAAACATTGTGGGAACATTTTATAGAAAAACGTTCTTATCAGCATCCATAAAATATCCCCTGAACATTGTAGGCAAAATGCTCTACCTTTGTTAGTATATGAAATTGGAAAAAAACATTAAAAAAAAAAAACATTCTGCCTTCTTAGATCTTGTTAATATATTAAATATTTTTTGAATGTTGTTTGAGAATGTTCTTCTTTTATCATTGGAACATAATCTGACAACATCCTCTAAAGATCCTCTAAATGTTGAAAACATTCTAATTCTGACTTAGTTCAATTTTAATCTCATTGGAACATTATTTGTATTGGTAAATATCCTTAAAACATTCTTTAAACATTTGATTATAATATTTTTTTTTCAAGCATTATTAGAACTTGTAGGTAATGTTGTCCAATGTTGTGGGAACTGCAAAATTCTACTGATGTTTTCAGTGGACAGTTTGCAGAATGTTATTCTTAACTTAATTCCTTAACGATGTTCTAAAAAATGTTCTTAAAACGTTGTCTGAATGTTGCATTAAGAACCTTCTTTCCTTGAATGTTATCATGTAACACTGTAGGAATGTTTTTCTCAATATCCTCAAAACATTGCAGGAAAAATGTTCCACATTTGTCAAAGCATTACATTACACAAATGTTTCGATAACATCTTGAAAACATTTTTTGAATGTTGCTTTGAGAACATTCTTTATGCGACAGGATCTGACAGCATCATCCAAACGTCCTCTGTTATATTAAAATGTTCTATCTTAGTTGACTTGTATCCTCACATTACATTATAATGTTATGCAATATTGTGGGAACATTCTCTACCAGCTGATTGTTGTTGTTGTTTTTTTTTTTTTAGTTTTTAAAACATCTTAAGAAACTTCTGCAAACTTTTACTAATGTTTTTTGATTGGAAAATTTTCTTTTAGTGTCCAGAATGTTGCCAAAACATCCTCAGAATATCGCAGGCAAAATGTTCGTTTTGATGAAACGTTCTGTCTTAGTTCACGTTTAACCTCAGGGGAACGTTACTTGAAATGAGAAATATTACTAAAACAATCTTTCAACATTAAATTACAACATTTTCTTTTAAAAATTAATACAACTTATGGGTCATGTTATCCAGTGTTTTGGGAAAGCTCCTATTACGTTGCATTCATGATCAGTAGAACACAGAGAAAAAAGACACTGAAATAAGGTTTCAAGAACATATATCCTGAGCAGCTTCTTCTCCCAGTAGAATCTAATTAATCTTCATGTTCTGTGCAGAAATGCTCTTGGATGGACTCAAACCACAGACTGGAAGCAGCAAACTAACATATTAATTGCATTTTTTTCTCCCTTGTTGTCAGTTTGTGTTGTTTTGTTTGTGAGCCTGGAGGTGTTTCTCTGAATGTATGCAGCTCCAAGAAAACCAACTTTCTCCCTCTTCCTTCCCTCCTTCTTCCCTTGTTTTCCCTCCAGTTGTCATGGCAACCTCTTGGCCTTTTTAGCATAACTTATACGGTGGGGGTCGCCGACGATGCTCATCGCCATAGTTACCGGGGCTTTTGTTAATGAGATTCGGAGCATTATGTAAGACGTGTGACATTTACCTACAATCAGATGCTCACATATCGACGCCTGTTGAGGAACACAATAGAAGCACAATAAAACCTCCAAATAGAGTCCAAATGCCAGCAGAGCAGCAGCAGAGAGCCGTCAGGGCTTAACGGGGATTTATGCTTCAAGGCGTTGAGGTGTTTTCTCTGCAGCATTCTCCAAACAGCGATGTGAAATAACTCATTTTCTTTAAAACCCAGCAGATTACGGAGACTTTCCTCCTCATTTCTCCATCACACATCTGTCTGGGTGTTTTGTAGTCAGTGTTAGAGATTTAATGAGGTGGTTATTCAGGTTTTTGAAATGATGGTTTAGCCACAAACAGATATTCCTGGGTGTTATTTTCAAAATCTACTCAAATTTTTAGACATTTTATTGGAGCCGTAGCAAACCAAAGAAGATCTCGATGGACTAAAATCACACCTACACTGTTAAAATTAGCATTATTTAACATTTTTTTGACTGTAAATTTAGTTTGTCATCTTTCAGCATTAAATTCTAACTACGAGTAGTCATAGTTGCAATATGACAGTCCTAATCTTTATTCCAGATACCTTAAACCTCACCTATGAAGAGGTTTGAAAAATCTGCAGCTGTTATTCTGACTAAACTGAATTACTGAGATCCCTAACTGTGGCTTTTACTGGTCCCAATGACATTTTAAACATCTGTAATTTTAATTCTGGACAGTCAAACTCGGCTTTTAAATGTTTTAGCAGCTAATGATGGATTGTAAAAATGGAATTAAAACTAGTCATGTGGATATCAACTGTGAAAATCTAAAATGTTTCTTTTAACTATGAAGTATTAAATTCCTGACGGTACCAGCTGCTGTATTGCGTTACATCAGACGGTTTTCAATCACCAGGGAGTTTACATTTACTGTCTTAACTGTACTCTGCTGTGGAGCATAAAGAAGAAAAAGAGGTGAGAAGAGCAAATTCCTGGACTGAAAAGAGCCAGTGGTCAGTTGTTCTTCCTAATTTAGCACACAAACCTGCAGAACACGCTGTTCCTGCACATTCTGAAGGTAAAGATAGAATAAACTACTGCAGGATGATGAGGAACTGAATTTAATGCTGCTCGGCCTGCAGTTACAGTGAGATGCTAGATCTACGGAAAAGCACAATAGGAAGAAAAAGTTGTTAAAATCATTTCTTATACATTAATCTGCACATGATTGATCGAGGATGTATGTTCTGAGAGATTAGAGCTGCTGCAGAGACAAAAAAAACAAGAAGAAGAAGGGGGATGGTGGGTGGTAGTGTGAGACAGACTGAGGGAGAAAGTGAAGAGAATGCAGGACAATATTTGGCATTTTATCTCCTGTTAATTAAATTTATCGCTATTGTCAGTCGGGGGAGAAGCTGACGGAGCGAGGGGGATGTTAGAAATAATTAATCCATTAGTGTTGTTCAGAGGGAGACGAACTGACAGGGAGGAGATGGGGTGAGGTTTAAGAGAATATATCGAGAGAGTCGGTGGGTGGATGTGATGAAAGAGACCCGGGGGGGGGGGGGGGGGGGGATGAAAGATGGGGAGGATGGGTGAGAAACTGTTGGAACTTATTTCAGACTTTATTTCAGCGAGGCTCATTTAGATTGGATTGGAAGCTGGAAGAGAACTAAAGGTGAGGGCGAAGAGTAATAAAAACGGACAGAGAGAGTGAGTAGCGGCTGATTCCCATTGCCATGGCGACGGTTTAGCATCAGGACCGGCTGCGTAAGAGCAGCCGGCAGCATCCTTTTATTACATTTTCAAAACATGAACGCAGCCACGAGGGTCCTCATCGCTTGTAACCGGAGGCATTTCAACACACACAGTAACACACACACATAGTAACATACAGTAATACTCACTAACACACACAGATGAAGTTAAAATTTCATAATGCAGGTTTCATCCTCTAATCCCCAGCTCTGCTCCTGTAATCCTGGTGATTAATTACAGTCGTGCTGCAGATAAACAGTAATATTATTACAGCTGGAAACACTGGAAATATTTTCCTCAGCAGAGTTATGGATGAAACATGAGTCGTAAATGGATCATACTGGGTGAGGAATATCCCAGTCCTGCTGCTGTGTCCTGTCCGCAGCTAAATTAACACAGGGGGTGTTTTTGTATGTAAAAAATAGTGATTACTGTATTATATTAAAAGGCTTGCTCTGGTTTGTTTTTGTGGTTTTAGCCTCACAACTGACCTGAGCTTTTCATGTCTGTCACTTCAAGGTACAGTGGGTAATTTCTGACGCTTTTTGTTGTGATTCCTTGTTCTTGTCCCAGAGAAATGGGTTCAAAACATTGGAATATTGTAATGTTCAAAAACCATAAACAGAAAAGGAGAAAAAAAAGTGGAAATAACAGCAAAATTCTGTAAAATAAGGATGTTTTTTTTAGCAGATTTAATTACAGTTAAATAATTTTAAAAGTGGGGAAAAGAATTTAAAGACAAATTTTTTACATGTAAATAATACTTTTATTTATTTTTTTACTAGATATTATTGGAAAATCTGTAAACTACAAGTTATATTTGTTTTGTGTGTGTGTTTGCATTTCTAACTCTTTTTTTCTGTGATTTTAATAGATATTAGCCATAATTTTACTAAACAGCTGTAAACTAACAGTTTAAAAAATACTATTTCTTTCAAACCTTAATATGCATGTTTTTTTTCCTTTTAAAATAACAAGAAAAATCTGTAAAATAACTATATTTTCTGTGCTGATTCAATTCAAGTGTAATTTTATAGTCAAATATTATAAAAGAATGAATTACTATTTACTTTTTCTACTACTACTTTTCCTGTGATTCTACTAGATATTATCTGTAATTTAACAAGTAACAATATTTTTTTTAAAAATCAGGATGTACAGTTGGCACACATAATGGAATTAGATATAGAGACCACAATTATTTTTCATATCAGGCTGTAAACATGATTATTTCTGCTGTGATTTTGGACATTTTAACATGAAGGTCTGTGGGACTGACTCGCTTTTGCAGCATTTGAGCATTTCAGTTTACATGCAAATAAATACTTTTTTCCTTGTGATTCTACTAGATGTTGTCTGTCATTTAATAAAACGGGAAATCTGTAAAAAAAAAAAAAAAAAAAAATACAGTAAGAGACATGAGTTATATTGCGGAAAATGAGCCCATGGTGATTAAAGTGTGATAAGTTAATCCAAAAATATGCAAAGAGGAGGAGTGTAAGTGGACCTGAGGTTGACCATGGACTGTTTTATAACTTTCCACCTGTCATTTAACTTTAACCCTTAATATACTGCCTGGCCAAAAAAAAAGTTGCCACCTGGATTTAACTAAGCAAATAGGTAAGAGCTTTCCACTGGATAATTACTGAAGTGATGCATATGTTTCAGCTGCAACAACTTATATAACCCTAGTTGATGCAGTGAGGAGCTTCTCATTTCTGAAACAACCATGTTGGAAGACAAATCCTGTGGTCATGGAAAGGATGTTAATCTGTTTCAGGAGGGTCAAATTATTAGCCTGCATCAAGCAAAGAAAACAACTAAGGAGATTTCTGAAACTACTAAAATCAGATTAAGAACCATCCAACGCATTGTTAAAACCTGAAGGTTAGTGGTGACCCATCATCTTCGAGGAACAAATGTGGTCGGTCATGTGGTCTGATGAGTCCAGATTTACCCTGTTCCAAAGTGATGGAGGCATCACTCACTCATCATGTCTAGTGCCTACCAGTCTGTGGGGGTTAGAGTTATGATCTGGGGTTGGTCAGGTTCAGCAACATTATGTTCCCAAAGAATGAGGTCAGCTGACTACCTGAATATACTGAATGACCAGGTCTTTACATCAGTGGAGTTTTTCTTCCTTGATGACATGGACATGTTCCAAGATGACGATGCCAGGATTCATGGGGCTCACATTGAGAATGAGTAGTTGAGGGAGAATTAGACATCATTTTCACACATGGATTGACCTCCACAGAGCTCAGACCTCAGCCCCATTGAGAATCTTTGGGATGTGCTGGAGAAGACTTTGCACAACGGTCTGACTCTCCCATCATCAATATAAGATCTTGGTAGAAAAGTGTAGTATATAATTTAAATGGGTAAGTTATATAAAAATTCTCCCTCTCTGAAGTTGTTATGAATGAGGAAATTAAACATAACGAGCAAAACTTTTTTGTACGAGGCTAGAAACATAATTAATTCTTTGGTAAAGCTGGACTTCTCTTTAAAGTTCTGCCTCAGAAGCTGCTGCTTGGTTTTGACAAATAAACTTCAAAATTCTAATCTAACAGTGTCGAATAAACTATCTCTTAACACCACAATCACACTAGATTTGTACATTTCTGCCCCACTAGTGGTTGTCAACTTGTTTTTATGCATTTAGCAGTTTCCTGGAACATCACAGCCTCAGAGGGTCGAACATTTAATCAGTCCTGTACTGCTGCCCAGAAACGAGCAGATGATGAGCTGCAAAAAGCAGAACTCGAATGTTTTTCTAACACGAGCACCTTGCCGAGACACCTGCAGTGAGCAGAGAGAAGGAAAGAGCTTTTACTTAGAATCGTTATGTAATATTCACCAACATTAATTTACCCCAGAGAGCAGAGGTGTGAAAAGGTGGCTCGTAATTGAATTCTCTTTCTGTTACTCAGAAATTTGAGGCAGATGCAGGCAGAGAGTGATGTAGAGAAAAGGGAAAGCGAGGACGAGTGTGGAGAGAGATTAAAAGCGTGGACTAAAAAGGTTATCTCATCCCCCTGATGATGCTCTTGTACTGAGTGGGGTCATTCAGCATCAGACAAAAGGGGAGGAGTGGGTGAGGAGAGAGGGGGAGAAATGGGAGAGTTTGCCGGCTAAGCAGAGGAGGTTACAATGGAAAGAGATAAAGAGGAAGATGGAAAATGGGATTAGCCCTCGCTTGTCTTGGTTTCACTCTTTCCCTTCAATCCCCCTCGTCTTATCCAAAGTCTCTCTTTTTTAAAAAATGTCCTTTCATCCCTCAACTCCTCGACTCTTGGCTTCATTTTCGAATTCAGACGTTCTGAGTAGCATTACAGAAGCTGTGATTTCAAGTTGTAGCAACAATAGTTGGAGGTTTAAACCAGATTAAGGTGTTGAAGCAGGCGGCAGCAGCAGCAGCTCCGTAAAGGCTATGCACAGCAGGACTTTTTGCAAAATGCTAACATCGGTATGCTAAAATGCTAAAGGTGGGAGAAGAAAATTCTTCCATGCAGCGATAACGAGGGGTTTCCAGATAACTGCACAGCAGAGTGCCTTCTGACCATGTAGACCTACTTTTAATCAGTTCAGCTTTTTATATGAAGCCAGTTTGTAACTCAAGTCATCTGCGGGCACTTCACAATTTAAGTTCAAAACCTTTTAGTTTTATATTGTGGAGAAAATTACAACAGTTTGATCTGAGCAGGTCTTTGTGGACAGAAAATTCCTTTTGAAGGGGAGAAAACCCTTTGGCAGAACCAGGCTCAGGGAGGGTGAATAACTAGCTTGACTGGTTGGGGTAAGGGCAGAGGTGCCGTAAAGGCGCTTTTCCATTAGCATCTACTCGACTCTACTCAACTCGGTTTAGGTCGTTTTCTATTACAGTTGATTACTGCCTCATCGTGGGTGGAGACGTCATAGCACGGCGGCCCGGAAATCCCTTACCGTCATTTACGACACAAACGCAACACAACAATGAAGGACATGGATGCGATGGTATACCTGCTGCTTGGTCTATGGCTTTTTGTCAGATTCAAAGTAAAAGAAGAGAGTCAGAGAAAGCTTAGGGCAGTGAGCCGAAACACTCAGGAGAACAGGAGAGTTTGGGAGAAGATACAGCACTATCAAGCCGAAGACAAGAGGATACGAACTAGACAACATATGAGGGTAAACTAATGCTAGTTCGCTACAGTTATCGCATATCAGTCCCGTGTACAACCGTGTAATGACTGCAATTTATCGCTATTAGGTATTAAAATAATGATACGGTGTAGTGTCGTCACTCCCTGTCCAATCAGTGGCCTGCACTCTGTAGATGTCACATTATCGGCTTGACTCAGCTTGCTTGGAACCCCGTCAGTAGGTACTAAAATAGTACCTGGTACCAGGTACTACGTCCTAATGGAAAACCTCACAATCCGAGTAGAGTCGAGGCGAGTCGCACCGAGCAGGTGCTAATGAAATAGCACCATAAAGGAGGGGAGGGTCCAGGGGGTGCCAAGTCCACCCCTGAGGTCTTATTAGGCACCTCTGCTGCCACCTTCGATCTGATTGGTCAAGTTTTTCCACTGAAGCTTCAGTGTGTTAGCAGGAGCTGAATTTTAGTTTGTTGCTTCCAGTCGTTTAGGAGTATATCCTCTAAGTTGATTGAATACAGAATAATGCAGCGTGACATAAGGATGAAAATGAACGTATGCAAACCAAGAGAGATGCACCCTTTATACCCACAGCTCAACTCAACACAACCTATCCTTAACCTTATTAATTACCTATAATTATATCTCCCACTTTGAGAAAGGATTAGGCAGAATCTAATGGCGAATGACACTGTGTACTAATATTTGAAAATTATCAATAGCACAATAGTATACCATATGATATATTAACATATATATTGTTGTTGTATTTTGTTGTTGTTTTAATTTGCGAGAATCATTTTGAGCTAAAACTTTTTACACTTTAACTTTAAACATTTATTTAAACAAATTAGTGGCATGATTAATTTTATTTTAATAGCACAGGATGCAATAGTTCATCAGTATTTTAATAAATAGTTCAATAAGTTTTATGTAAACACATGTAAAACATTTAAAAGAACCTGTAACATTTCAACTATTGTTGAACTAACCTTAAATTAGAAAATTTTGTACAAATTTTGCATATCGGTGAACCTTAACATATAATGTACATCTACTAAATAAAGCCTATATTTTTTATATTATATTTTTACAATCTTCGTGCTATTAACAGATCGTCTCTCTTTCTAGTCTCACGTGTTCTCAGCTGCTAGTGCGGCTAAAAAAAAACCAAACTAAACAAAAAGCATCATCAGCCTGAATGAAAGCCACAGTGGAACATCACATCTTCGCTAAAAGAAACAATGTAGTTGTATTTTATTTACCTGCATGCTCAGATTTCTGCTCCCAAAAAGTGCCAAAAGCTTAAAAAGAAAGACCACAGCAAGTAAAAACAAAGAAAATAAATGTGATGCCAGATGTACGAATCTCTCTCTGGTCTGGGTTTTAAAAATCTCCTGTTGCACATTAAGTATCTTTAATCCGCATATAAACTATCAGTAGTTGCTTGTACGTGTCTGTTTATTTGGTTGTTAAGCAGCTGTATTCTGTTGTTCGTACTGAAACTGTCTTTTTAATCACCCCAGAATTAAGTGGTTGAAAATACCTTCAGGCAAACTCATGACGCTCCACTGAGACCAACAAATTAAATGTCAACTGCTTTCACACACATTTTAATTACACTTCATTCTAATGAATCAAAACCTCTTTGTGTAAAGCTTATGCAATGTTTCAGTGTGTCAACAGCTTTTTTCTTTGGACTTGTTCTCCCTCTTTTATCCCTCTGTTATCATTAAATCAGCATAAACCAGGAGGATTTCCAAGCTGTCGACTTCTTTCTGGAAGAATGTAAGAAATGTGACTTTGTGTAGTTTACAGTTATTCATGTCTAGCCAGTGATGAAGGAGGAGGACTTTGAATTGAAGCCATTTAAGACACTGATAAAGTGACAGCTTTGGTTTGTTTTTTCTTTTCTAAATCACTTCAGTTCCTCATCAGAATGAAAAGATTTGAGAATATCCCCTTCATGAAGGTATCCCTTTAAGAATAAATGGAGGATTAAAGCGAGGATCGCAGCATCTCTAATCCTCCTGTTTCATTTATTACTAATTTGGGAGAGGATTTATAGAGCAGCAACATCAGAGGGTTTGCAGGAAGGACGGAGAAATTGAGAGAGGGGAGAGTCAGACAGAGTGGGAAGCTGAATTGGGCGAAAAGAAGAAAGATCTTCTTTGAAAGTGAATCTGTACGGAGGCAAGGCCTGTAAACATGGAGGGTTCCTATGCAGAATGGAAAACGCTGAAAAATATTTATGATGCCAGATTATTGTATCTATTCCTGTGCTGTTTTCTAAAATACAATATTTTGAATTTCCAAAAATAAATTGATTGCATCATAGAGTGATGTATAAAAATGTATGTCCATCCCTCTTGGAAGGTTTCCCGTTTTTATGGCTTTTCAAACTTGTCGGATTAATTTGGCTTTTTAGACAAAAAGGCTCTTTCATGCCAATGTGAAAACAGCTTTCTGCCAAGTCATGACAATGAATTTAAAAGATTTTTTGTCAACTGACTAGAGTTCCAGCATCCTATGTTGGTCTTAATCAGCCTGAACATCTGGACACCACAATGTTACCTCAGGTTACACAAGAATTATGAGTGAACAGATGTTTTTGCTTTTGCCACCGCCGTGCTTCACATTATGATGCTGCCACCGCCATGCTTCACATCACGATGGTGCCACCGCCGATGGTGCCACCGCCGTGCTTCACATCATAATGCTGCCACCACCATGTTTCCCATAATGATGCTGCCACCACCGTGCTTCACATTATGATGCTGCCACCATTGTGCTTTACATCGTGATGCTGCCACTACCGTGCCAACGTTACTCATGCTCCATATTCCTAATCTATTGTGACTGACATGAAAGAGTTTGTTTTTTGATAAATTATTTTTCATAACATCCAAATGAAATCAGTCTTCAATGTTTCACAATTAGTTAAAATGAAAATGTGCCAATATCCTTGGATTGCATGAATATGCAGGATCACAAACAAGAATAATAATATTAGTTGAATTATGCTGTGATGGAGAAAAACAGGTCTTTTCTGCTGAAGGAAACCTTTATTCCTGCATTCATTGTCATTTCTATGGACACTGAATAAACAAGTAGGACAGATGTCATAAAAAATGTTTTTTTTCCAACTCATTTTGCTTCTCATTTATAAAAGACACCAAAAAATAAGGGGAGGAACAATAATGAGCAGAGATGTTGTTGCAGCTTGAGCAAAATTCTGTGTACTGAGCTCATCTGGATTTGATGGTAGTTGATTTGTATGAGCTACAGCATGTAGAGATACAATCTTCTGGCAGCTATTTTAACAACAACATATAAGTTACAGCTGGATTTTGAAACTCTTTATTTGCACAATAAACAGCCAGCATTTTTTATTCAAATGTGGTCGGAAAAATCTATTAAGAACTTGGAAATTTGACTGTCAAAACGTTTAGAATAAGGAAATATGCAGGAGATGATGAAGGCGAGAGAAGAAAAAGAAAGTTAAAAAGTAAAGAGGTTAAAGATGATATTTCAGATTAAGTGGTGCACTTTCAAGCTTGTTGCTTAAAATTAAAAACTTAGTTATCTGTTGTAATGAATTATTTGAGCAGGATGATTTTTTAACAAGGTGCACTGAGAGAAAGTTATTGAAAATTCTTTTGTTGTGTGTGATTCATGACTTAACCTTCGGAAAACAGGTCTAAAAAGCAGTCTGAATTTATGTCACATGCATTTATATAGTATATACACATAGCCATAAACTGTCAGTGTTCCATATGTGGCACTATGTGTTTAAGTTATGCGTTAAAATAGTTGCCCCCCATTTAATTTTATCTAAGGTGGAGAACTACAAGATTAACTACTGTTTTGCTATATCTTGTCCACTATTATAAGGGTTACAATGTGTTTTGAGGTAAGATGCAATACTCTTTTACGCCAGCAGGGGGCGCTTGGTGTTTTGGGGATCAGTAGCTGACGCCGTAGAAGAAGTCTAGTCCGTACGGTGATCTGAGTAATGTAACTGCACCACGCTCCTGTAGTCACATTAATGTTGCATCTTTTTGCAGTTCCTGCAAAATAAATGTGTTGCACCAAGGAAGAGTTGGCCCATCTTTCTCAGCCGTGTAACACATACAAGGAATTCTGCTTCACCGTTTCTGTCAAAATCACCACTTACTGTTCGCTATCATTACATTTACTCTAAAAAACCCTCAAATTTACTGACTAACTTCAGATTTTCTGGATGCATAAAACATGAGCTCGAAGGTGTTTGTGTATCTTCTATGCAGACAAACTAAACCAAACACGCAAAACAGTTTTATGGTTCAGTTTTACGAGTAATATGTTATAAAATATATTCAGATATGTCATGTTTTGGAGTGTTTGCATTGAACTAGTGTTATCTGTTGTTGCTGTCACACTAATTACAGAAGACAGTCACGATGATGCTCCTGAAAGAACGGGTGGCTGCTTAAATGATCATTACTTGTCACTGATTAATTGCTCTTACAGAAATAACATTCAAATGGAATTTAGGGAAACAATAGGTTTGTCTGATGGTTACACAATACATGCAGGTCAGGTTTTTATTAGACTAAATCACGACTGTTGCATGACGTGAAACTCGTATTTTTCACCTATGTAACAACTGGCTGGTTTAGATGTTTTCTCAAAAACAGGATTAAAAAAAAAAAACTTTTCATTTCAGTTGAGCTGGAGAGACTTCTGTTGACTGAATACCGGTGGTGACGTTTATCAGTCAGACAGGCTGAATATTTTCAAATTCCACATCATAATCTGCAGACAGAGTCTAACAGTTCTGGTATGTTGAATATTAACTCACTGATTTAATTCGAGAAGTATTTCACATACTGGAACGTCTAAAACAGACACCTTAAAATAACTTCTGTACAGACGTTTCAGCAATGGCAGTCTGAATATCTGCCTGATCAGTAAGAGCTCTTGTTTTTGTATTTCTTATTGGTGTATTTCATATTTTATTCATGTTTTTAGTTCATTTCTGCAGTTTCAGAAGAGCAGTTCTGAGGTTAAGCCATAACCAGTGACTGGAGTATCATAGACCTCGTACACAAATCACATATGTGCCTGGTAATATTTTAATAAATCATGTTTCTATGATGTTCTCTAAGGCTTCTGGAAAATGTCTGAGGTGCTGACTTTCAACTCTGTACTCTTTTGCTCTTGTTTGCTTTTTAGGAGAGGTGTGGTTCATTTTGAAGAAACTTGATAATAAAAATCATCTAATACTAACAAATATTTATTACTCATAAAAAATTTGGCGTTTTCACACATTATTTTGTTGCTTTTTTGTTTGTTATTCACCTAATTACAGTAAATGGATACAGGTTATTGAGTTGACAGACATTTTAGAAATGTAGTTGCCCTAATGGATTGTTTTATTCATCAGTAATTTTTTTGGGGGGGGGGGCTGTATTTTGGCACACAATATTTCAATCTCAAAAGCAAAACATCACATATTTAAATTGCCTCACAAATTATAAACAAACATGAAATAGTCCTCTCCAGCTGAGCAGATTTGTCACATGAAACTTTATCATTTTTAGCCGCTAGTTGTTACACTGGAGGGTAAAATGGCCAAATGTCACAGCTAAATGAGTCGACTGTTGCTCTGAAAAAGGGTCATTCCAGAATTGGAGGACATTTGGGCTTCAGAATTTTTTGAAAAACAAACCTTCTCTTTCACAGTTTTTTGCTCCATATTTATCAGTAATAGGTAATAAACTGTCAAAGGCTTGATTGACTCAGCTTACACATCAATGGTACCATTTTAATTCCAGGTTTTATTTGTTGTTTGCTAACCCTACTCTAGTCACAGTGACAGGGTTGTTAATCCATGCTAATGTTAGCTTTTTCTCAGGAGTAGAAGCATTTAGCTAGCTGTTACCACTGAACAAGAGGACAAACTTACTGATGGAAAAAAAGTAAAAATAATTTGTCTTACCCTGATAATATGCATGAGGTAGAGTTAAGACATTCAGTCAAGACTGACAATGATATAAAAATCTCAAAAATAGAAGAGAGGACATATCTTTGCTCTATCCATTCTTTTGGAAAACTGTCTGATGATGTTAATTCCAGCTTATCATGAGATTCACAGTTTTATTCTTCTTCTACCATCTAAAAAGGCTATGCTAACATGGTTGTTGTGGAACAGGTTTAGGTTTTATTTTAACAGTTTTATTTGAGATTCAATTTGGTTATCAGGGCAATGGGACAAGAGAAAAATGGCATTTTAGGGGGAACTCTAGACTTGTTTAGTATTTTAAAAAATATTTTCAAACATTCTTTTCTCCTAGTTTTTTTTAGATTTGGTCTCAGGACAAGTACATTTACACAACAACTGCATGCTTTAGAATTTTGTACATGGATTATTTGAAATTTGATGGATGGGGCGTAAAATGTCCTCCGATTCTGGAATGATCCAAATATTCCTAAATTCAGATAGAAGAGGAACATTGAACTCCTGAACTCAAGGTGAAGAAAAATCTAGTTATCTAGCCAGTTTTATGAAGCTACCACAACTTAAATTTACTTTCTGAAGCCTTTGTTGATCCTTTTTCTTTCTGTTTATGGTTGTTAAAGGCATTTCTTCCTCCTCCTTGCCACTATGCCTTGATTAGTGATCAGATTACCAGCGTTTGTTGTGATTAATTTGATGTTATAGAATTATAAATTGTTTGGGTAGTTTGTCTACTGAGGTTCTGCCCGTCTTGCTTGGACTTTAGCAGCTAGTCAGGGATATTGACCACAGCTTTATTATTTCTTGAGCAGTGAGGGAGAATTATAAGAGGACAAGAAGGATTACTGTATTTTTTTTGACATTCTGTTGAATGATGCTGAATTTTTTAGGTTTTTTTGCAGTGTTTTTTTCACTGATGGAACCACATGTAACATTTGATATGTTCAAGGCCCATCGGACAATTGAAACTCTTTGCAGTTTTATAGTTTCAGGCAATTAAATGATGTTATTTTGGGGATTTAAACGAAAAAGTTAGATCTTTCAAACCTGCCACTGCATTTTGGGGTTCAGAAGGCTAAAGTGAGAATAAACCATCCAGATAAAGGCTGCAGACTTGCAGACTATGTGAGTACAAAAACATAAATAAAACTGGCCATGACAAAAAATAAAAATGACTCAAAACTAGTTGATGATTAGTCATCCAGTTCATGCTACTTTGAAGATCTTCTACAAGTTTTTGGTTTAGATTATCTGCTTCGAAACACTTTTTGCACAATCTAAAGGGGACACGTTCAAGTTACCAAATGTGACTTCCTTTGCTTTATCCTAAAATATTAACCTGAGCTTCTGCTGCAGCTCCTAAACCCTCCCACAGTGTTGTTGTCTTCATTTGTTTTATCATCTAGAGGAAAGATTTCTTTATTCAGCCTTCAGTCTTCATTTCTTCATCCTGCTGCAGTATCAGTGTCCTGCAGAAACCTCATTCTGTCGATGCTTTCTCAAGCCTCACATTTAAATTCTGTTTTCCTCGTGGTTATTTCCATCATCATCATGTCGCACGTTCGTTCAATTTCTCATTTCTTTTACTGAAGAAGCAGCAGAATCCATCGTCAGCTAAGAGGAGGATTATTATATCAAATAGTAAACCTGGTTCTTCAAATAAGGAAAGTTTTAAATAAGTTTTTAATTTGCTTGTTTAATCTCTGGGAGGCTTTTATAATTAAGTACATGAATAGAATATTACGCTGGAGGCGCTGTTTGTTTTTACTGAACTCTGAAAATCCAGTTTTATTCTGAGCAGCTGAAACCTGAAACAACCTAAAACTTAACTCAGTCTAGTCCTCACAGGGCAAGTCAGGTTTGTAATTTCCTCTTATTTTGCTCTTGGCTTTTCTTGTTTTAATTGATAAATTTGTTTTCAAATATCAAATGGTCTAATTAAAGTTGTTTTTTATTTGACTAACTTCTACCTTTCATTATTTTTATTGTTATTGTCATGAAAGTGTCCTATTTGTGTATCTACATCTGTTATTTTCTTACTTGGCTAAACCATCGTATCTCAGTGTATTATTAATTTATATTAAGGTTAGAGGAATTTACATTCTAGACATTTTTAAAATACAAAATTTTATATCACGTTTTACATTAGTTATTAAAACGTGTATGGAAAATATCAATAGTTTTGTCCATGTGAGCAGCAAAAACACAATAAATCACTAATATCTGCTCCTTTGGGTTTTATTCAGATTATGATGTAAAGATGATTTATTTCACCATCCATCCATTCATCCATTATCTTACACCACTTAATCCTCATTAGGGTCATGCCTGGGCTGGAGTCTATCCCATCTAACTTAGGGTGAAGGCAGGAGACACTGTGGACAGGTCACCAGCAATGTTCCCTCTAATTTTTCATGAGTCTTAGCAAACACACAAACTCCCTGAGCGTCCCTTGGACCACTGTGAGCAACATCAGACGTGTGCACTGTGGTCACACCAGCATCACATCCATTCAAGTTACATGGTTCATTAAAAGAATCAAATTACAGCATTTACATTTCTGTTAAAACACTTTGTCAACAGGAGCCAGTTGAAGGCTGCAGTGATTTTAGTGACACTACAATGTATAAGAGTGAAGTTATTGAATATTTGTCTCTCTTTACTGTTGCAGCGGTTTTGCAAATTGCAGACGGACCCTGTTCACTCCATAGACATCAATGTTATTCCTGTAGCTTGAAAGACAGCTACTTTTGATAAAACTGGGCTTGTAGCACATTGTCTGCCTTGCAACAATGGGAAAGAGGCACCGTTTATGTTTTGACAACCTATATCTAACGAGTTATTGATGCTGGAAGTCCGAATCTGTGAATATCTTTCCAACTTTACTGAACTTTGGGCCACTACCACCTAAAGAGTGATATATTTAATTTTGAAAAAAGCATTTAGCCATACTTAAAGCTTTAAGTGCTTTATTAACACAGAACTAAAAATTTTGTATTGTTTTATTATCACAGGTTCTGTCTGAAAAGAGGTGGCATCATTTTAAACAGTGAAATCAAACTAACAAAATGTAATGACCAACCAATGAGCAATACTGGATTCTGCAAAAACATAAACAACTTTTTAAAAAATCTAAAGCTTATCTTAACACAGTTAATGTATTAACTTATTTATGTGTGTATGCATGTATTTATTTATTTATTTAGTACGTTAACATAGAGTTCTGAGTGAATTTTTCTTAAGATAGGCAAAGGCCATTTATTGATTACATATAGGCTCTTAAATGTTTATTAAAAACTAAAAAGCATTTAAAAAAAAAAAACAACTTAGGCATTTATTGAGTCACTAAAATACTGTAGAGTACAGACCACATCAGCATGATTATAAGCATCCTCTGGTAAATGAACAACCAGATACTGATGTCTCTCACCATATGGACTTCAGGAGATGACTGGGGGATGATAAACTGTGACCTACTGGTTGGGTTCTCTCTGTTCTCATGTTTCTTACATGTTTGTCCCCTGACAGCCAGGTCCTAATGTTTTTTGATCAACACACCATACTATGACGTTTTTACAATGATGGTTCTACTATGGAACCAGTTTGACATGTTCAGGTGTTCTTTGTGTGAAAACTCAGAGATTTCAGGTATCAGAAGGTGGTTTTCAACTTTCTTTGTTAACTTTCCACTTCAACTTTAAACTAAATTTCCTTCACTAACCCAGCCCTCTGGACTTCCAGTAAGCTGTGTTCCTATTGGCTGTCCAGGTGGCTGCTTGGTGTTATCAGGAACACCTGAGCAGGTCAGTGTCTTCCTGCTTTATTTGGCTGCAGCCAAACATTTCCTCTGTTTCTCTTCACCACTGAACCTGGTTTGGCTCCATTGCTTTAGTTATTTCTTTAGGCATTGGCTTGCAGCTTCCAGCAGTAAAACAGACTTTAATGTGTTTCTTGGTGTGTTTTAGGGCTTTGTACTGGATAGTTGTCTTGGTAAATGTGGTTCTTTAGCCATAGTTAGCACATGGTGCTAATGTGTGCAGTGATTAGTGGATTTGGTGCAGCTGAGTTGTGTGTTTATCTTGGCTGTAGTGAGTCTTCAGAGGTTTCTGGTCAGACACATTCTGTATTCTTGTTTGTGAACCAGCGTTGGTTGTCCAGAAGGTAAGAGTTCCTGTCCTGATTCTCTGTTCTCAGAGGTTCTCTGGTAGGCTGCAGGAGACTTTAGCGTTTGGGTTGTGCTAGTTTGGTTTTTGTATGGTTTCATTTGGACGACTATCTTGAGGCTCCTCCATGTGGTTTAGTGAGGTTTTCTGCAACAGTTCTACAAAGCAACCTGCAGCAGAAGAGACTTTGAGAGTTTTTAGGAAGTTCTGGAGACCAGACTTTAGAGCAGCAGAAACATTTGTCAGCAGTTTGAGCAGGAGAAGGTGAGGTTCAGAGTAGAAATGAGATGGAAACCTTCTTGACCCGTGTGGTGAGATCCTGTACCAAGAGTTTGAGCAGGTTGTGAAGAGTCTCTAGTTCTTTGGTCTGAAAGCACAAGAAGAGTCGACTCATTAAAGGAGAAAACAGGAGATATTGTTGGTTCTTCTGTTGCTCTGCAGTTTCCTTAGACTGAATATCAAGTTTATATTTTAAATGATTTCCCATGTGAGCCCAAGAAGACTTCAATAAACTCCCTCTATCCCCTGGACACAACATATTTTATTACGATGTTAAATGTTTTTTTTTTTTTTTTTTTTTTTTGAGTTTTAATCATAGTTTTAGCATAGTTTTTTCTCTTTGCTTGTTCAGTTTTGTAATCTGTGTGAAAGGTGCTAAACAAATAAAGTTGAATTGATAAACTGAATAATCGACTAACTCATGATTGTGACAACAGAAGTATTTTCATTGTGATTTAAGGGTTTGTTTCATTTTTAAGGTTGGGGTTAAAATCTTGACAGAAGGAAAAGATTAAAGAAATAAACTACAGTAAAAGCAATAAAATCAAAGGAAAAAAACATTTAATATAAAAAAAACTTTTTAAAAAGAAATTTAAACATTAAATACAATTAAATTATATTAGACAAAATATTTAATTATATAAACAGAAGATACAAAGCATGTAATTATGAAATTAAACAAAAATATTAAACATTAAAGATGAAATATTTTAGACAAGCATTTAAAAAATACAATTAAACAAGAATATTACACATTTAGAAAAATATAAAACATTTATTTAGATTATTAAACCTTTAAAAGTCAAAACATTTAATTAAAAAAATTAATGTTTATTAGAAAATTAAATCTTAAAGACAATAAAACTTTAAATAGGAATTAAACAGAAAATACAATGAAGCATTAAAAAAGAAAATTAAACATTAAAAGGTGGTAGAACATTTAAAAAAATGATTAAGAAGATGTAATCAAAAAAACATTGGGAAAGAAAAGGAAATTTTTCAAACAAGCCAATAAAACACTTGAAAAAACAACAATTAAACAAAAAGACAAAACATTTCGAAATCAGATCAGACATTATAAAAGAATAAAAGGTGAGAAAAGAGCAAAACTAAACATTTAAGAAGAATCAAACTAAAGATAAAACCTTTGAAAGGGCACCAGTTAGACATTTAGAAGATCAAATTAAACAGAAGAGACAATAAAACGATCAAAAAGAGCAAAAACAGATAAAGGTGTTAAAGCCTTTTCTAGTCTGAAACGAAAACATCAAGTTGTTTCTTCAAACATTTCCTCTTTCTATGGTCTTGGTTTGATTGTGGACAGATTAACTAAGAACTCATTTCAGAAAACTGCTTTCCAGATAAAGTCTACTAGTAGTTGAAGGCATCGATCAAACTAATGTTACTTTCTGATCTTCACAAACTTTACTGTTCAGTGAAGAGAATCAAAGTTTGTTGAGGATTTCTAAAAAACCCACAGGTGAAGGTCTGAGAAGAACTCAGATGGATGGTCTAAATGTGAAATCAAGACTCATGGTCACAAGTTTTAAGGCTTCTGTTAACCAGAAAGTTCAAACTAACAGAGAAGTACTGAGAAACTTTTAAAACTTCAGTCCTCAGACTGTCTGAAGGTTCAAACTAACAGAGAACTACTCAAGAACTTTTAAAATTTCAGCCCTCAGACTGTCTGAAGGTTCAAACTAACAGAGAAGTACTCAGGAACTTAGAAGATATCAGTCCTTGGACTGTCTGAAGGTTCAATCTAACAGAGAACTACTGTGGGACTTAGAAAATTTCAGCCCTCAGACTGTGTGAAAGCTCAGGTCCTGAGGACTCGGGAGGTGTGGAGGCTTTGGAAAGTCTTGGAACTGAGGGTTCAACCCTCCACCACAAAGGCTGAAGTCCAACCTCCTGAGAAAAACGGTCGAGTCGAGACTCGAGTTAAAAAAAAACTCGAAAACGACAAAAAATAGATGATAAATGTGCAAAAAAAAGAAGAATTAGTATCTGAGCGAATAGCTCAGGGGAAAAGAAGACTGACTACCAAGTGGAAGGTCGCAGGTTCAAGACCCGCCAGTGGCAGTTTTCTTTCTTTGTCTTTGTCAGGATTTTGAGAAAATTTAAGAAGTGTCTGGTCTTGAACCAGCGACCTGCAGCTCCATAGGCAAATCCTTAACTCACTGAGCTACAGATCAGATAAAAAGAAATAAATTCGTCGTCCCTTTGACATCGTAGTTCGTGAAGTGACCACATGGGCGGAGCCAAGGCGGAGTCTGGGTGGAGTCAGGGCGGAGAGTAGGCGGGGAGGTGGGTGGCGGCCTCCCCCCTCTACTCCCCCACCTCCCCCCACCACCCACCACACCTTCCCCCGCCCGACGAGTTCTTCGAGTCTCCACGAGTTCTTCGAGTCTCGACGGGTTTTCCCGAGTTTCTTGAGTTTCCACCAGGTCGGAGGCAGGACAAGTTTTCATGAAGAGGTGTTGAAGTCGGTGAGGATGGAGTGACTTTTTACAGCAACTAGAAGGAAGATGACTAGAAGAGCAGGTCTTTAACCACCATCCATAAAATCCATGGAGTCGGCTCCAGAAAAATGAAGGGAGGTCAACTTTTATCAACCTCCATCCAGATGTTCAACTTGATATCTTTAGACATTTTTAGCACCACAAACCTTTAGTATGACACTTTTTTTTATCATTTATTAGGACTTTAATGGAATCCACCAGCAGATTTTCTTTTTGTTGACAAACTTTATTCTTGTCGTCGTGGGACTGCAGTATTTAAAACTGTTCCTTCTATTTGACCTCATGTTTATTAGTTTTAGTGGAGAAGGTTTTAATTGTCAATTAGTCTCTTAAAAACTAAATAATTAATTGGATTAGTCAAGAGGTTTAAATTTCTTACTTTGTCATATTTTAAATATGACAAAAAATATAAAAATAAAGTCTTGAGACAATTTGACCTGTAATTGGCGTTATATAAATAAAATTGAATTAAAATTGTATGTATCTTGTAATGTTGGAGTAATTCAGCCATATATGTTGGAAAATACATTTTCTTTGTCCATTAATCTGTTGATTGTTTTCTCCAGTAATTCATTTCTTGTTTTGGTTTATAAAATGTCAAGCCCAAATATATTCAGTTTACTGTCATAAAAACCAAAAAGATTTACATTCATGATGCAGGAATCAGACAGTTTTTCACTTTTTATTTTAGTTTAGTCAGAAAGATAGTTGATAATGTGTGAATTGTTGCAGCTTGTGAGCCATAGAAGGTTTTAATCTTTGGGGCCGAGTGTCAAAAAACATTTAGAAACCAACATCAAGAAAACACTCAACAAAGATTTGAACATCATTAAAGGGAAATCCAACTTTTGTATGACAATGTCTAATTAAAGGACATTTATTTCCAACGTAAATGTGTGATATTCATCCTCTGGAGCTTTCTCTTCACATCGTCTTCCACCTGGACTGGTTTGGTCTGGAGCATGTGCAACAAACATTTGAAAAACTGCACTTTAACATCAATGAATGACACTGAAGTTTAATCTCTACATAAATGAGACTGAGTCTGGATGTGCTGCTCTGTCATTAACTCCTAAGTTTAGGCAAAGTTCAAACAAAAGAGGACAGTTCAGATAAAATTTGAGAATGAGCTTATTTTGAACAAACATCTCAGACTTTCTGAGCTTCAGCACCTCTAGCAAGATAATTTAACAACAAGCAACTCAAGAAATCCAGAAGTTGGAGAGTTAGCTTTAGCTGAGCCAAAGAACATGTGGGACGCTAACCTAGCAAACATTTCAGACTTTTCTCTGTGAATTCTGAGAAATAATTTACTATTTAATGACAGAGCTACACATCTTAACTCAGTCTCATTAAAACAGACTCTAATTCAGTGTAATCCATCCATATTAAACTGCAGTTACCCAAAATGTTTGTTGCATGAGCTCCAACAAAACCTGTCCAGGTAGAAGGCCACTTTGACAAACAGGAAGTGGACGATTCCAAGCAGATTTATAGAAGGGGGAACCGGACTGTACTAAGTGTGGTCGAGTATAAAGGGGTGTTTTGTGGGTTTTTAAGGCTGATAATGATTATTAGTGAGACATTTGGAGTAGATATTCACTTGCAGTAAATGAAAGTATTTAAAATCTTGGAGTTAAACTTAGAAGAACACAAACTCTAACAGAAAACTTTGTTGATACGTTTTTGTTTTGTTTACAGATGTTAAAGGAGTTTTATTCGTGACGTATAACCAATCAAATCACTCCAGAAGACAGAGCGACCACAGGTAGATAAAGGTTCAGAGCCAAAGTAGCACCATTTTTAAATGTATTTATTACCGTAAATCAGTAAAAAATAAAATACTGATAATCAGTCAGCCCACAATTACTACAATTCTACTGTCTTCTGATGTCTCTTTCCTTTGACTTGTTATTTGTACAATATACGATGTATATTATGCTGTTTTTTCATCCCAAAGGCTGTACTATGATGTTTTCTAAGAGACATACCATGCTACTCTGTTTGTTCTGGTCCTGCACTCTTCCTCTTTTGTTTTCTGGATTGTACTCAGCTGCATGCCTTCGTCCACCCGGCCTCCGTTGACTCGTCCCGCCTGCCGTCTCTGGAGCTGAAGCTGGATTGGAACAGACCAAAGTACAGTCCAATCACGATGCCAGCTGCCTCTCAAAAGGCTCCTTCATCTGGCAGGTGGCGGCACTTCTTCTGAGGGGAAGCTGAGCTGGCCCGGCAGAACTTTGGAGATGTGTTCCTGTGGTTGGTGGATGTGTGGGGAGATAGAGAGAGACCTTTGAATTGTTCACAAAGGAAAACAGGGAACCCATTGGTAGTTTTAGTTTAGGGTGCTACTGCGGTGTGTTTTTGGGCTTGAAAAGGTGAACAGGAATTTTTTTTCCGTATTGATTATCTTTTACTTTGTTCCTGGTTGGAATGCCCATCAATGTCAACATGAAGTTCACTTTTAGTTCTGTTGATTTATTTTTATTTTACTAACACCCATTTGTTTTTAACCCCCTCACATGTTGTGTTGTTGTAAACTTACTCTTTCAAATAAATTCTCGTCTAACCCTCTGGGAACCAGCGTTTGGACTGTTTTTCTGTTGCTCCTCACCTACTGACAGCTGTGGACTAAAGGCTATACTGTGACGTTTTTAGAGCGACATGCTATACTATGATGTTTGTTGGGCGACACGCTATGCTATAGGCTTTTTTAATTGACATATTACTGACCTTTTTTTGGTTTTTTTTGTTGTTTTTTTAGCAATGTATTATAAGAACTTGAACAGTTTTAAAACTTACTATACTTTTACTTGTGCAATGAAATATTATTCTATGGCATTTTTTAGATGACATATTATACTCTGTTTTCTTGAATAACATACTATTTTGACAATATACTGCACTATGACATTTTTTGAACCACATATCATACATGACAATTTTAGGCAACATCCTATCATTTTGCGCTTTTTGAACCACATAATAATCTATGGGTTTTTTTTGCCGACATGCTGTACTATGAACTACAGACCATACTATGTTATTCTTGAGTAAAGCATACTATACTTTGACATTTTCTGAACTACATCCTATACTATGGCGTTATACACAGAGTGCTTTGGTTACATGTTGATTTATAATCTAGATTTTTT
This sequence comes from Amphiprion ocellaris, assembly GCF_022539595.1. Classification (NCBI taxonomy): domain Eukaryota; kingdom Metazoa; phylum Chordata; class Actinopteri; family Pomacentridae; genus Amphiprion; species Amphiprion ocellaris. The sequence goes on along the minus strand of NC_072777.1, from coordinate 26,631,371 downwards.
TCTGTTTTGTTTTTTGATGGGATTACCACACACCTGACCGTGAAGACCGTTGACACCCACCTCAGGGAGACGCTGCCTAAGATCTCAAGGCTGCTTGGTCGTGGTCTTTCTGGCACATACTCTTCCAAGATGAGCCGGGAAGTTTAACACTGATGGAATGACACCAGGTCTAAGCCGACAAACTTCCACTTCCTCCTCAACCCATAGTCTCTGGGAAACCTACATGGAGTAAGAAAAGTAGACAGAGAAGTAAGTAAGTCTGTACACAACATATTAAAAAAGAAATCATGCTAATAAATTAAGTACAAATAACCGAATTCGCCAATATATTGGAGACCAGAGCTATTTAATTTGATAAGTATAACCTTGTTTAGTAACATTTCAATTATTTGAGAGCAGTCCTAAAGATTTGCCTGTAATCCCAATCATAAAATGGGTTTGGAGGAAGAACATAGATGGTAATCTGGATATATATGAGTTAGGCTTTATAACTACTACTAGTAGTAGTGGTGGTACACTACTGCTGCTGATACTGGCACTGCTACTACAAATTGTAATATTATTACAAATACTGATACTACTTCTGTGACTCTAACAGCTATTTTATACTACTGCTGCTTGTACTTTTAGTATTACTACTACTGCTTGTACAACTATACTACAGCTACTATTAATCGTCTGGTATTTGGTTGTCAAGCTGCTAGCTCGCCTTAGCGTTTTGCTAGTGGCTAACTAGTTAGCTCTCATAGACTGGAAGCTCTCAACAAGATTTCATAATGAAAAAAGAGCCAAAAACTATTCTTACCTATGAAAAGTCATTCCAAGTTCCCTTGTTCCCTTGTCTCAATCGTACGACGTAGTGTGCTGTATGCAGCACAGTGAGCCGGCATACTTCTTGTTTCCGTTTTCACACCGTCTACATCAACGGAATGCACTGAAACTTTTCCCCCACTAGCTTAGCCTCGCTGTAGCACGCAGCTCAAAGGGGCGTGTCCTATCTATTCATTCATATCTATGACAACAACAGTAGCTGCACATAAGGACTCCTGACGTTGATTAGCTGCGTAAATACCATTATATACAGTCTATGGTAAATATGTATGTGAATCGCATCATTGGCTGCAGCAGCCAGTCACCGGTCACTCACTGACTCACATTGAAAAATAGCACAGAATGAATTTTTACATGTGTATTTTATTTTCAATTTAGGTTGGATTTTTTTTGTGTGTGCGCAGTGCAGATTTTCTGTGCGCGGAGACCGTGTCAGCAGTGTGCAATTGCGCAGCTTAGAGGGAACAGTGGTCACCAGTCTATCACAGGGCTACATATAGGGACAAACAAGGGACAAATCACATTCACACCTACAGGTAATTTAGAGTCACCAGTCAACCTCAGCATGTTTTTAGACTGTGGGAGGAAGCTGAAAAACCCACGCATGCGCAGGGAGAGTAGCAAAGTCTATGCAGAAAGATCCCAGGCCGGGATGTGAACAGGGATCTTCTAGCTGTGAGGTGACAGTGCTAACCACTGTGACACTGTGCAGCCTTATCTGGCCATTTATATGTTTATTATAATGCTGACAGTGAAGATGATAGCCACAATAATAACAAATGCAATGGCAATAACAACAATAAAAAAATAATTAAAAAATATACATAATTGCAGTTTCACAATGTAAATGTTAAACGTTTGTCAACTTAATGACTTGTGTTGCTAATTATGGTTACTGAGTATGTCTCATCTCAAAATCTCATTCCTCTGAATCTATCTTGTTGGTTGAACAGAATTTTCCAGAGGCTGGATAACCTGCTGGGATTTAAAGCTGGACTCACCTGCACGGCTGAGCCAACAGGACTTCTACACTCTCAGTCATTGGAATCAAAGACCTGATCCTGTTGTGAGTAGATGTCAGCTTTCTCTTTATTCTCCCCTCCAACACACACTCAGTGCAGCTTTTAAGCTCTGTGTAGGCTGCTCTGTGTATAATTCATAGCTCTGTAACTTCAAATCAAATATGCATTATTATAGCGGTGTGCATTAGAGAGAAGGGATGTAAAACGGAGGCAGAGGAAGGAAAAAACATGGGAAAAATAGCACGTTTGTGTCCACAAAGGTTAAAACACTGTTGTATTTTTTCCTCCTGTTTCATAGTGACCTTATAGGAATTCATAATAACACAAACTGGAAGGTGAAAAAGGGCTACACTTCAGTTTGACTTTTTCAGTACGCTGTGACACGATGGTCTACATTTCTCTGCAGCGCAGTATGTGGATGAGATACATGCACTGCACAGCCACACACATATTTTAATAATTTATCTGCTAAAAAAACATTGGAGATTCCAGCCTCAAGCGGAACACAGACGTTAGGCTGCTGAAGGCCAGGATGTATTTGAATTAAGCCAGTTAGATACAAGTGCTTGACAGTGTAAAAAGGCAAAAAATGTTCATATGTTCATTCACACTTGAAGGTAACATAGTACGCCTGCTGTCAACTGCCAAGACTCAGTAATTGGTCAGACTGGGAAAATGGTGTGCACACATATTTCCTCTTGACCCTCTATGGAAACAGAACAATCGTGGGAACAGAGAGAAAGCTCAGAAATGTCTCAACAAATTACAACAAACCGGGAATTTACAACATTTTTCCAAGTGGCTTCTCATACTATAGATATTTATATTTTTACAGCCCTACTATCACTTCTACCTCTTCTTAAAGTCTTAAAAGTCAATAAAGAGTTCTTTCATTGATGGATTCATTCTTTTAATGACACCACGGCGTTGCAGATGCCACAATGGGACACTTGAGGCACCTTTGACCACCATCTGCTACATTGAACCACGTTGAACCACCGTCGAACTAAAAGCAACATAAAGAAACAATAAGGCAAGGCAAATAAACATAAAACTGCACAAACACAGTATAGAAAACATACCTCGCTGGTTGACCACAACTTGAGGTAGAAATGGGGTCTTAACCTTTCTTAACAGCTTATTTTTCTGGCTGTAAAAAATGTCATGCTTCTCTGAGCTGAAGACGTACATCACTAATTAGCGCACGGGCGGAACCAAGTACCTGAACAATAGGTCCTACCTGAGACATCTTTCAAAATAAACATCCTAGTGACACAAAAAATATGCTTAAGGTAAAACAAAATACAAATAACAAATTTATGGCTGTAAAACCTACAAACTGCATTTTTTACTCTGCTCATCAGCTGTGGAAAGATGTTTCACCATCCTGAATGTATCTTCCAACAACTTCCTCCTTTGTTTACTGTTTTTGCCATGCTGCATTTATTTAAATTGATCCAGTAGGTTTGATTTTCCCGTTTTATCCATTCTACTCTGTGAAAACACTGCCTGCAGTTCCCCTGAAAACTTTCTCAGCTGCGAAATTAAAGCATCAAAATATAGATAAATATCACAATTCTGATATTAAAAGTCATAATTCTGAAACAGTCATTCAAAATTATAAGAAGTCTAAATTATGACATAAGAGTCAAAATTGGACAGCATTATGAAATAAAAGCTTTCAATGTGGGAACACTGCCTGCAGTTCGACCGAAAATTCTTCACTGATGGAGCTCAGAATTTGTGTTTTTTTTTACAGATTAATGTAGCCCACAGTAGACTACTAGACAAAGAAATAAACTAGAGTAGATAAAATCTGACACTTGAAACTCTAGCAAAATAAATAAATAGTTATTATATACAAAAATAGTTAAAATCTTTAAATAGTGAGAACTACTTACAGTGAAGTTAAAATTGCATTAAAATACATGGTACATTTCATTTGCCAGGAGTGTGTGCTTTGAGTGCACAATCAACTGTTGATATGAACGTACTTCACATTAGCCAATCAGATTGTTTGTCCCGCCCGAGTTTGGTTGCTCTGAAATAAAGTTCTGTTGCACACACACACAAAAAAAAAACAACAACAAAAAAAAAACAGCACGCGGCAAGAGGTAGAGACACAACCGTGGGGAGATACTCTGTTCATGTTTGGTACAAATGTTTCAAATAAAAAAGTAAGATGTCCATGTTCCAGAGTGAAACATAAGAGCCGGGGGACGCTTTTTATTCGGTTATTGTGTGACGCTTTGCTTTGGTGAGTTGAAATCGGCATATAATTGCGCTAGCCGTTATGCTAATTTTTTACCATTGTACATTACATTCGCTTATGCTAAACATGCTAGCATTCTGACGCATGTTCATTTGATAGTGAAAAGATGATGAAACGCGGTGTATTCATGTTTTATAGGTTCATATATTAAGGTGAACAATTATTATTGTGCGTTTGTGTGTTGTGTAATGTTGCACAAGGTTAATTGACTTTCCTGAAGCGTGTAAGTTCAATGTCAACCTTTAACTTGAAAAACTAGTTAAAACTGGTAATGATATTTTTGAATTGAATGTGTGAAATAGTACTATGTTTGACAAGATGAGAAACGAGATGAGAGATAATTTGCAATTACTTTGTTCAAACACAAATGTAATTGAATTCTGACCTTGCCCATAGGTCAGGATTTTGAGTTGGATTCCAATACCAGATTGCAATGGTGTGAGAACTGAAGTCTCCTAAACTCCACTGGGGATTACTGGAAGAAATTTGAAGAACTCTATTAATGGATGGCGAGCCGCTGCCCAAAAGAACCTACCTACAGGCGTGACGTGCGGTAAGATTGAACTGTGCTGTGGTTGTGTGTCACACAACCCGTCTAAACGAACAATTGAACTGTTTGGACTGAAGTCTAGGACAAAGGACTAAAACTTAAGATTGGCTATAATTCATTAATTGTGTTTCCTGTAAGGGGGATTTTGTACAAGAAGCAGCTGCAAATTTTATTTCTTTTAATTTCAATACAAACAGCGTTTTCTAGTTGCATTGTCTGCCATATTTCACTATAGTTATTCAGAATCTGGGCTCGTGTCGTACCTTTAAATCTTCTGAATCTGGTCCTATTTCTTATTACCTATCTGTTTTCTTATTCCTCTTATACTGGTTACATTAAGCTGCAAAGGGTTTAATTTTGGCAGATTTCTAAAATGAGACATGTAGAGTTAAGTGTTTTTTGATGAAATATCACAATTTTAAACCTAGATTTGATCAATTTTACTGATGGAACCACATGTAACATTTGATATGTGCAAGGACCGTTGGACATCTGAAATGCTTTGGGATTTTACCGTTTCTGGCTAAAAAAAAGGTCTTTTTTGTCAGTTTATTAAAATGAAAACATGCTTTTCAGACCTGCTGCTGGTTCTGGGGTTAAACTAAGACTAAATCGTGCAGAGTTATGATTTGTACTATATACTACATTTATTTGAAGACTGTTTTCCTGTTGTCTTTTCTCTGCTCTACGGAAACACTGCCTGCAGTTCAATGGAAAACTGCAACATTTAAAGGGTCAAAATTTAGATAAACATTAAAAAAATCTGTTATTAAAAGACATAATTATGAAGTAGTCATTTAAAATTATAAGGCAAAAAGTCAAAATTTGAACATAAAAGTCAATAATTTTGACAGAAAACCAAAATTTGACTTGGATCAGAATTATGCGGAAGCACTGCCTGCAGTTCAACCTAAAACCCTCACACTTTTCAAGGTTGTGCTGAAGAGCACAACATTTTTAGGTTTTTTTTTTTTTTTTTACAAAAAAGAATGCAAAAATTCTTTGGGGGGATTTTGCAGATCATTAAAATAAGACATGCACAATTGAGTGATTTAATGAAATATCACAATTTTAAGGATGGTTTTAAAGGGGATTTTCAGTGATAAAACCACATGTCATATTTGATATGTTCAAGGACTGTCGGACAGTTGGAATAGTTTGAGTTTTTACAATCTCTCAGTGATAAATGGTGGAATTTTGGTCATGTGTTAAAAGAGAAAACATGCCTTTCAAACCTGCCGTCATGCTTTGGGGTTTAAAAAGGGTTAAAATGAGAATAAACAATCCAAATTAAGGCTGCAATGTTGTGATTTGGACTGTATGAGTCACAAAACTGACTATTTTCTGATGTGTTGCTCTTATTTCCAGCAGCAGGATGTTGTGGTTTCCACATTTTACATCAAAGTAATCTTTAGTTTCATATATCTGCTCAGAGTGAAGGTAAACCCTGAACTCTGCAGAAGGTGTTTGTGTCTAAATGCGAGTCTGTATTTCATCTGAGCTTGAAGGACAAAGAGGTCAGGTTCACCCAGAGACACAACATTTACTACTGATAAAAAACATTTTTCTAGGTTTTTCATGCTCTGGCTGCACTAAAACCTGTGCCTTACCCACATATTTACATATAAATATGCTTATAACAGGCCATTACTTAAACATTTGGCTTCAGCTGGAGTCATTTAATCATTTTTTATCTACTGGCAGCAATTCTGCCAAATTTCAAGGCTGTGGGAGTTTTATTTCTGGAGATTCTGAACAAAAATGTGAATGTGGTAATTTTCCCAACAGATAAGGTTAGTATTTAAAATATTCCAGACAAAAGTCTCACATTTTCCCAAGTCTGTGTGTTTTAAAGCAAAGTATGTACAGTATATTGGTATGTCGGCGTGTATTTATCACAGATTGTGTTAATTTTAGGAACTTGTAAGCTGTTCTGAAGTGTTTGGAACATTTGCACATATTTAAGAGGGAGGAAAAAGTACCCACTCTCAGGTAGATCATAAAAAAAACACTGCTGTACGATTCTCAATGCTGGTTGGCAAAAATTTTAGAAGACTGTTAAACTTGGACAGAAAAATAGGTTTTCCTCTAACATCACCATGAAAAATGTCAAATCCACTTCACATGCCAACATAAAAAAACCCTTCATTGAACCATTTCAAGTTACACAAGTGGAGTTACGTCCGTCCGTCCATCCGTCCATTGTCTTCCACTTATCTGGGGCCAGGTCGCAGAGGCAGCAGACGAAGCAGTTCATTTCAGACGTTAGGTCTAGTAAATACTATTTGTTGTTGTTTTGGTCCATTTAGAGTTGGAAATGGGGTCAAAACTGCTGGATCTTACACCAAAAGGAAGCAGAATGACTGATTACGAGGTGATTCTTGTAAACTGCTTTGTGTTCTTGCAGTAGTAAACTGCCCATCTGTGAATAAATGCCAAGTTTGTGCAAATGTAGTGGTCATAAAATCAATACTTTACCTAAAGATAAATGTAAGCTAGAGTATTCTTGAACTGGTCCAGTATCTTAAAGTTCCTTCAGTCGTTTGTTATCTGCAATAGCTAAACCCTGGTGAACGTACAGGATTCAGTCTGTGCTGTTGGTGCGTTTTTCAGGGAAATCTCAAAAATGTAGTCGTTGCTTTCAACATCTCTGTTAGCAGTTGTGGTTTTCTCTATAATGTGTGTGTGACTCAGTCATCATCCCAAGTGATGCGATTATAACCGACATCTGGAAACATCATCCGTCTGATAATTTCGGGACAAACTTGGTCCAATCTCCTTATCTAATTCTTCCTCCTTTCCTTTATTCAGGACACAAACAAACTTTGCTTTGGTTTTACAGCCATGAAAATCATGTCACCCTTTAATTATTCATACTCGCACACAGAACACAGTCATTACGGTCACGCTGTAATCAAGTTAGATTTAATTTCCCTCTGATCTTTTGAAGAAATTCAGTTTGTTTGGGGACGCAGCTCGATCACCTCTAAACTTCTAACTCTGGTCAAAAGTAGGTGACAAACTCTCACAGAAAAAAAAACACTATTGCATTGCAGTTTTCTTAATTGCGAAAACAACATTTTATAATTGTAATTTAGCTTTAGTGCAGCAAAAAACATGTTTAGGTCATCGCTGAGTTTGTAGTTTGGCAACTCCAGTGAATTAATGTGCATGAAAATGAAGCAGAAATAACATTTAGAATAGTTTTATACCTAACTCAATCAACAAAAGTCGGTCAGAATGCCACAAAATGACGAGCAGCCAAGAAGAAATAAGGATCCTAACTGTACTCGAACACCAAAGAGGTCAAAAATGTGCATTTATACACATATGAAGGACTGTAGCTCTATAATTATGAGCCTGTTGGGGGTTATAGAGATCAGAAACAGACAAGGATCAGAATGAGTAACAGCCACCACTGACATTAATTAGCGATGTTGCCTCAGTATCGTAAAGTTCGCTATCATATATTAGGATGTAACACAACAATTATTTAGCAGTTTAATATGAAAGTTTAGTTTAATATTGACATACTGTTGTCACGGTCAGTGGTGAACCCAGGCAGAGAACACACAGACTCACAGTGGGATCAGGCAGAAATTAATTTATTTTGGCTACAAATTAGGTGTGCAAAAGAACTAAGGGGGAGTGAGTGACTGAAACTAAAGACTAAATCAACGTGAAACTAAAGCCAGGGAAAAACTCTAACTAAGGAACTCACTACGGACTGGAAGTGGGGCCGACAGGCTACCGGAGATCGGCGGTCCAGGTTAGTTCTCTGCTGGAGTGGGTGAGCGGCAGAGAGTGGTTGTGGCAGTCCTGGATATCCAGAGGCAGGGGCCGGGGAAACGGGCTGAGGCAGGCAGGGATGAGACACCTCCTCCTCCAGAGGTGAATGCCAGTTCAGAGTTTGGTGGTGGACAGGAGTGACAGGGGAGCCCGGGCAGCGTGACCAGCGGAGACTGCAGGAACAGGAGAAAAAAGATTAGTTCACGGTTTGCAGGTGAACACAAACAAAATGTGCAGAGGCCAACCTAACAGCTTGGAGCTGAAGCAACTATCTGGCAGGGTGTTGAGTGTGGAGCTGGCTTTTATGGAGGGAGATGGAGAACAGGTGTGCTGCATCACGGCTGCCCAGAGTTCTGATGACGGTGATGGGTTATTGCCGCCAGCTGCTGCAGAGAGTGAGTGGAGGACCGGTGAGGAGGAGGAGGTGATCAGGAGGGAGCTGAGGCAGGGACTGAGGAGGGAGCCTTGACAACTGTATAGTTTAATTGTTAGCATTTGACACTCTGGTGCATTTTTTAAATCTAGTACATTTTTATTCATAGTATATTTCACACTTATTGTGCATTTTGTATCTTGGTATGTTTTTCCATTTCTATATTTAGATCACATTTTATATTTTACTATTGTGGTGGTCACTTTACTGTTTCTGCTTGCCACTGCAACAACAGAAATTCACCATGGGGATCAATAAAGTATTTCCATTTTATTGATACCTACAGTTTTTGAACAATTTACTGTTAATTTATAGTTAAAGTCACAGAAAAAAAACATTAATTTACAAGCTAATCCCCCAAAACAGGCCAAACTGTAAATAACCACCTCCAAAAAATTTATTTTCTAACAAATTATAGTTCATCCTTTGACCATGAAATGTATTTTTAGATTTTTAAAATAATTTTTACTGTTGTTACATCTGCAAAAATATAGTTATTATCCAGTTATTTGCTGTTATTTGAAAGAAAATATCCATCCATCCATCCATCCATCCATCCATCCATCCATCCAGGACAGGTCGCCAGTCTATACTATAGGCAACAGTGCTAACCACTGAAACATTGTGCAGCAGAAAATGTCTATATTTATGTGGTATTTTTCTATTGTGGTGGTGGTCACTTTACTTTTTTTGCTTCTCCTGTAAGAACAGGATTTCCCATTGTGGATCAATAAAGTATTTCTATTCTATTCTATATTCTCTTGATACCTGCTGTATCAGAAACAAATGTACGAGGATCAGCTGTAGTCAGTTAGATCTGGATTGTCGAACATAAACTGGCACTATGATAAAGGTTTTAGAGTAATTTAGAACGTTGCAAACATAAAAGAAGACTTGCAGTGCACAGTTTGGGTTTTCTTGGAGCTGAGTTTCGGATTTCGGTGCCTTTTGGCGATGCTTCATATTTGGACTTTTCAGCCTTTTGGTTTCTATTGAGCCTTAGGATCTGACAGCTTTGACCACAATGCCAAGTCTGAGTGCAACAAAACAATGATAAATAGTATTTACTGGATGTAAATCTTGTTCTATAAACACCTGAAGCCACTCCCAACCCCCTCATCCCCACCCTCACCCCAGCAGGTCGAGGCAGATGGTCGCCTTCCCTAAGCCTGGTTCTGCTGGAGGCTTTTTTGATTCCTTCCCGTTACCACCAACTGTTTGCTTGTAGGAAATCCAAACAAACTTCATAATTGTTGGGTTTCTCTGTTTAAAATTGGCCTTCACCTTACTATGTGACGTGCTGTTAGATGACATATGTTGTAAACTGGCGGCATATAAACAATATGGAGCTGAATTGAACTAAATTATACGTACTTTATGTTGTTGTTGGTGATGCTTGCGAGGAAAAGACTGCTACTGGACAAGGACAGAAAAATGGCATTTGTTGCTCTACTATTTATTTATTTATTTATTTATTTTAAATAATTAATTTTTTTAGTTGAAAAAGGTTCTACAGGGAAGCAAAACTCACAAAGATTCAAGCTGCAGAAAAATGCTTTAATCCCACTTATTCTGATTTAAAAGTTCCATCTACGACTCAGTCATATCTCCAGGAACATACTGTGATCCTTCCGTTTAAAATGAACGCTGCTTACAACCACGTTATTCATTACAGACGCAGCAGTGAACCCCTCACCTTCATGAAAGCAGCTTTGTAGTAGGAAAAACTGTGGCTTGGATGTTCTGAAAGGCTGCACAAACACAATAATCCACCATGAAGACAAATTGTAAAATGCAAATGTAAAATCCATTCAGACTCACGACTGCACAGAAGCAGAGACGGAGCCATCATTTCTCACATAATGTCCTTAAAATGCTCAAAATGTCACTTCTACTTTTGAAATTCTGCCTTTATGTCTTATAAAACACATTAAAATTGTGCATGAACTTTTCCAACAACCTTTTCTGGCAACAATTATGTGTAAATTTAGTGGAAAATTCAACCTGTAATTTGCTCTTTAAGTAAAGAAAGGAGCAGCGCAGCCTCTAATTGTTCCCACTGGGCCCTGGTTAATTATATATAATGGAGCTGCTCAGATCTGCAGCTCAGCGCTTGATCTGGATGCTAGAAACAAGAAAAGATGTTGTAGTTTGAGTTCCCAAGAAATGCTACAAATGCTTTCTTGTGCGTTCAAAGGAGACTAATTTACCGTCGATTTGTTTGGTGATTTCATTTCAATCCTAACATTAAATCTGTCTTTTCAAATGCTGCTCATCTTTTGACCTCTTTTAAAGCAAGTTAGAGCTTCAGTAAAACCCCGCAGCATCTCTCACAGTTGGTTCTGTTCACATAAGTCACGGCAGAGTCATAGATTCATGTTATTTCTGCCAGTTTGTCAACCCACCGTCAGGATGTGAGCTCAGAAACCAGGATTCATCAGTGAGTTCAACGGTTGTTGTCTTATATTCTGAGTTCATTCTTCTGCTGTCGTCCATCTGCTGCCGCATGTGAAGACTTGTTTGTTCATGATGCTGCCGAGACGTGTTCATCCACCTGTCAGGTGGAAGAATTCCTGCTATTCTCCCCTGATCTTCTTCATTAGTGGGTATTTTGGGCCCTGTGATGGCAGCTAAATGGATGATCATACGGCTGCTGATGAACACCAGGGAGTGCAGTCGGGATGATTCAGATCAGATGTTTCTCACATGATGGAAAGGATAAATCTGACAGTGACTGCGATAAAATGTGAGAATTTAACATGTTGGGGGGGCAAAAAAAACTGTACAGGTGCATGTGTGTGGGAAGAGACTGTAAACAGGAATGTTTGACATGACAGTAGTTTTTAAGAACAATTTACTGTTATTTTCCAGTTACATTAGAGATCATATCTGGTAAAATCATAGAAAAAAGTACTAATTTACATTTTAAACCCAATAAAACAGTCCAAACTGCAAATAACCTCATCAAAAATCTGTATTTCTATAAATGGCATTTCAGCCTGTTGTCATTATTTGAAACAAAATATATGCATTTTAAGGATTAAAAACTGGTAAATTTTATATATATACATATAACTGTTACCTCACAGATTTTCCCTTTAAATTACAGATAATATCTATCAAAATCTATAACAAAAATCTGTATTTATACAAAGAGCAATTCTTTCTTTCACATTATGTCACTGTAAAATTACACTATTTCTGTTGTATTTGCCTCAGCAAAAAATACAATAATTTTAGAGTTACTTGCTATTATTGGAAAGAAAATTTATTAAAAAAAGAAAAAACTGGAAAAATAATAAAAGAAGTCTTTTAATGTTTATTTTACAGACTTTTCCTGTTTTGTTAAATTAACTTAGTTTAAAGTGATTTCTCAGACACAGCTACAATTTGTTAATTTCCATATAAAATTTGATATACTGCCAAAAAATAAATATCTGACATGATTATCTCAACTTAATAAAAAGGACACAATCAAAACAATTTTTGAATAAGCTCATTTTATTATTGTTTAGCTAATTAGAAGGTGGTTGTTATTAAATTTGGATGGTTATTTAATTGACATTTTAGTGATATCCAGTCATTTTTAATAAGTGATTGTTTCCATAATATTTATGGAATTTGTAAAGACATGACCATGACTTTTTTTTTTTTTTTTTAAATTTGAATAAGAATGTATGCAAGATATATCCCATGGACTTCAAAAGTCCCTCAATTATATATTGACCCATTTAATCAGGAGTCACTTGAACAACAACAGCTAGTACAAAAAAGCTGAATATTTGATGCAATAATTGGCTGAAAATCCGTCGACATCTAGTCTGCAACTGACAGTAGACTAACATGAGAAGAGTAGGAATAATAAAATGTTAAGAAAGAATATTCCTATGTATTTCTACCTGCTGTATTATTTCCATTATAATGAGTGTATAGTGACTCTAAATGTCACACTAGCTTTGTATCTTCACCTCTGCTACAGAAATTCAGGAAAACGAAGTCTCATAAAACAGCTTGTGAGCATCATTTAGCAGGAGATTTGCACAGATTCCTGCAGCTCCACACACCACATCTACTTTTATTTTAGCCATTTACACGTTTGTTTTGAAAGTAAATAGAAAGGAAAGTAAACACACGTTTCGTACAATCCGTTCTCAAACTGCCTTGCGTGACCCGTCGCTCTGAGGTGAAGTTAACACGACTCATCGAGACGGCTCGACGCTTTAATGAGAATCCTCCATGTTGGAATTGTTATCTTTTAATTACACTGCAAGAGAAACGTCATGTTCTCTGCAATTAGGCGGAAAAAATAAATGTGTATAAATTGGTAGAAGGAGTGGGAAACTGGGGGCATATAGCAGATAGTCAAAAATCCAATATTGTGCATCCTTAATAAAAATCTCATGACTCATACGACCAACAGATCCGAACCCAGTCAGGCTCATGGGAGAAACACCAGCTTTGTCAGGCAGCGTCTTTTTGAGCCACGGTGTTTCATCTCTGCAGCAGGGTTTCAGCGAATTCTACAAACGGTGGCAGCAAGCCTTGAAGCTCTTCTGACAGCATTTTCTTCCTTTCATTTGGCATCCATCTGCCGTATACGTATTTCATACATAACCCCCCCCCCCTTTTTTTTTTTTAACTTGGCTGAAATTGAAGCTGAGGAGAAGATCTTGACCAAAAGGGAGGATGTGGACAGTAATGTATGGCAAATAATGTGCTGCACGTGCAGTGTTTACACATGCAGAAGTTGAATTATAATAAAACACACTGATGTCATGGTTGTGTGTGAGCAACATGTGCTAGTGGAAACTGTCAGGATGCTTTATGACTTTGCACTATCAATATCAGGACCAGAGTTACGGATATTTTTGTGACCATTAATAGGTGTGAATGAGTGATTTCTAACACTACCTTGTTCGTCAGTCAGCAGCTGCATGATCAACCTTCATATGGAGGATCATCATGTTGACCAGAGGATGCTTTGCAGCTAGCGTTAAGAGGAGAAACAACAGTTTAGGAATGGAAAGCTGCAGTGTTTGAGACCAGTTGTTGTTTTTATGGATAAATTACAGATAAATGGTAAAATCACAGGAAAAAAATATAAAATTTACATGTTGACTTTTAAAAAACAAGTCCAAGATAATGTCCACAAAATTTGTGATGATAAAATTACAGTATATATATATTTTTTTTACTGTGTTTATACTACTGGTCAAAGGTTTTAGAACAACTCAATATTTTTAGTTTTATACTAGAAGTTATGCATGCTAATGTCTCATTATACTCTGAAATGAAAGCATAGAACAAATAAATAAAGTTTAAAAAAATCTGTTTAGAAACCAAAATGTATTCCTAACTTTTGACTCATCAAAGTAGCCACCTTTGGTAGATCTAACAGCTGAACACCCTCGTGGCATTCTTTCCACAGTGGAAATCAAATATTCTTCAGAAAGTTCTTCCAATCTCTGTTGCAGAAGTTCACATAGATGTGTGCCACCTGGGCTTGCTGGGAATTCAGAAAACATCTGTGTCCATGTGGTACGTATCTTAAATACTGTGCTACTAAAACTTTGGATTACACCTCATAAGTTCTTGAAGTTTGTGTGTGCATTTTGGCACAAGTTAGAAGATTCAGCTCCCAGGTGCTCAGCAGAACTTCCAGGGAGTTTTAAGTGCTTTAAGATGACATATGTTGTGAATTAGCGTTATATAAATGAAACTTAAGGGAACTGAACTGAATTCAGATCTGTTCTCTGTGTAGTTCTAGGATATTCCGTAAAAAGCAACTGGATATCTTTTTTTTGGCTCTTCAGGATGTTTCATCTTCATTCAAGAGCTTTTCAGTTCTCTGAGTTGTTCAGAGAACTGAACAAATCTCATGGATGAAGTCGAAACATCTTCGAGAAACAAAAACAGAAGTCCATTTGCTTTCTACTGAAGCTCCTAAGGTGGTCATTGCTGTCTGTTATATGACACTCTACTGCATTTTCATACAACAGAGCATTGCAGTTGCCAATTTATGAAACTACGAGTACGTAAATCATTAAATTACACCTGGCCAGTTAAGCTGAATCAGACCTAATGGGGGCAAACATGCTGTTTATTCATAATTCATCCTGCAGACATGGAGAAGCATCAACTTTAACTTGGCATCATAGTTCTGACATATGTAAATAATGTGCACACCCCTTGCAGCTTTATTTTGATCTCCACTGACTCCTAACAGCGAGTCTCTGCAGGAGGTGTTGCATTTTTCACTCATCTTTTAACCGCCTGAAGCACATTTTTCAGCCTTCAAGTCTGTTTTCTATCAATTTGCATGAGTGCAAACAGCGTGTTGGAAAAATGTATTTGATCCATGAGTGAAAATTAAGCCCACGAAGGGACACGAGGGCAGAATAATGAAAAAGAAGGAACATCTGGTGAGGAACAGAGTGCATGAAGGAGCATTGAGAGCAGAAAGAGATGACTGGAAGATGCTGGAGGAGGAGTGTTGAAGCCCCGAGCTGGATTCCTTCCAGTAGCACTAATTTAATTGCCTCATTAGCAGAGTCGTGGGCAGCTTTCTCCTGATTGGTTGATTAGGCAAATGATGGAAATACAGGAGACAGTTTAAACTTTTACACACAAATCCATTTCCACATGGATGAACATATGAATGTATAAAAAACAATGTATACAAGCACATATTGTACATTTAACACTGTCATTCCTAGACACACATCAAAATCTATATTATTGCAACGGTAATTCATTCTTTTGCAATGTTACACTGTCAAATTACACTGTTTTGCTGTATTTGTGTCAGGAAAAAATATTGGTAATTGTAAAATAAAAATTATGCATAATAAGGATTGAAAATGGTAAATATATATTATTTATTTGTCATTTAATATGTATTGTTAATTGTTATAGCTATTATTCTATTTTACAGTTTTTTTCCTGTTTTGTTAAACTACAAATAATATCTAGTAAAATCATAGAAAAAAAAATGTACGTTAATAAAAAATAAAAATAATTCAAAATTGTACATCATGTCCTTAACAAAAATCTGTATTTATACAAATAGTAATTCATTCTTTTACAAAATGTGATTGTAAAATTACACTATTTTTTTTAATCGTAATTACCTCAGCAAAAAATATAATAATTTTAGTAACTAGTAAAATTTAGATTGTAAAAAAATTCAGTTTTTTTATTATTTTACAGATTTACCTTGTCTTGTTAAATTAAAGATAGTATCTAATAAAATTAGAAAATATTTATTTACAGCTTGCCTGAAAAAAAATTTTTTAAAAAAACTTAAAAAAAAACAAAAACAAAGTAGGCAAAAACTGTAAAGAATTATAAATAATGTCTGCATCAAAAATCCATATTTTTGAGTGTGGGAGGTTGATTGCTTCCAGTAGCACTAATTTAATTGCCTCCTTAGGCTGCTTCCTCTTGATTGGTTGATTAGGCAAATGATGGCCGGAAATACAGTTTAAACTTTTAACACACATCCATTTCCACATGGATGGATGTATGAATGCATAAAAAACAATGTATGCAAACACATATTATACATTTAATGCTCTCATTCCCAGACACACATCAGCTCATTCATGCACGAACTGTAGTTTATTAATGAGAACATCTTCCTGCAACAGCTGCAAGTCTTTGTGTGTGTGTGTGTGTGTGTGTGTGTGTGTGTGTGTGTGTGTGTGTGTGTGTGTGTGTGTTTTTTGCATTGCTTGTGTACAGTATATGTAGTGAAAAAGCTTTTAGTTTGCTGACTCTTCAGAGTCGCACAAATCCCGATTGGAGACCACGAAGACACACACAAAGCACAAATTGCACAAAGCAGCCAGTTGTGCGACCTCCCTGTCAACCTGCCCACGCTGACTACGTCCGTCCACAAACCTCCACAACGTCTTAATTTCCCATGAGTGTCTTTCTCCGAGCCTCTCTGCTGCTTCTGTCCTCCACTTTTCATCGACTGCCAACACTTCAAGATCTAATCAAATCCTTGAATCGCTCTGCACTGTGCCCTCATGTAGGCTAACTGCTTCTGGGAAACCTTATACAAGAAATGCATTGTATCGAAACATAAATATGGTCTTGAACAACAAGAAAAATGTGGCGCTGGAAGCTGAATTTGAATCACCTAATATATCCGAAATTAATGCCGAATCTGAATTTCAAGAACTCAATCTGAATCATGAAACCCGAATGTGAAATTTTCATCAAATACAATTTCAGTACAAATGAATTAAATTTAGAAATATTACATTAAGTTTCAGGTTTATCTGAATGCAGTGTCAATCTAATAATTAAAAAAAAAAAATAAATTATTCAAGTTATGAAATTCAACTTCAACTAATGAGATCCATAATCTATGAATTTAACGTTTTATCACAATTATTGAAATTGAAAAATTCAAATTGAACTGCAACTACAATTACTCATCTTGACTTAAAATTATGAGATTCAAATTCAAGCTTTTCTTACAATTATTCAAGAGGAGAGATTTAAATTAAACTTTTAATGCAGTTATTGAAGTAGAGCAATTCAAATTGAAACAAATGTTTCAAATTTAGTTTTTAATATATACACTCATGGAAAAAATTATTAGACCCCCCTTGTTTTCTTCAATTTCTTGTTCATTTCAATGCCTGGTACCACTAAAGGTATATTACCTGAAGAATACAATGAACGCGACAAAAAATGCAGCTGATTACAAAATACTTCATGTACTCTTTGACATGCTTAAGCTTCATTGTATTCCCAGGGTATAAGAGGCCATTTCATGTCATAAGCAGCACTGCACATGCAAAGACCTGGAATGCAAATGTGTGAAGGGCGAATGAACCAGGTCATATACAGGACTACTCTTGAAAACAGTCTTCTTACATCAGCTAGAAAACTCTTTCCTGCCTCCAATGACTGGATTTTCCAACAAGACAATGCCCCTTGCCACACGGTAAGGTCAGTTAGAGCCTGGATGGAGAACCAGAACATTGGAACCATGTCTTGGCTGCTCAATCACCAGATCTAAATCCAGCTGAAAACCTGTGGAAAATAATCAAACCCAAAATGGAGAACCACAAGCCCCAAAACAAAGCAAATTAGTTTGAATTAGTGCAACAGGAATGGGCTGCTGTGACAGCAGAACAATGTCAGAAGCTGGTGGAGAGCATGACAAGATGCATGGTTGCAGTCATCAAAAACAATGGTTATGAATCAAGTACTATCTCCTGTGTGGATCATCACTAAAACAGACCGACAAGAAAATATGGAATCCTAAAAGCTGTTTTTGACAGAACAATGCCATGGCTATTGATGGAAGAACTTAAGTGATTTTGGTTATTATCAAGAAAACCATGGAAAATGTCTAGATGTCAGCTCTTAAATTAAACTCTTTTGAGCTATTTTTGTCGTTATCATTATATCTGTCCAAACAAATGTGCCTTTAGTTGTAGCAGGCATTAAAATGAACAAGAAATTGAAGAAAACAAGGGTGGTCTAATCATTTTTTCCATGACTGTATATGAAAAGGGCACTAAATGTCTTCTTATGTGTTTTAAATGCATAGTAAACAGGGAAAATGCATAAAGAATGAATTAAACTGTCATTATAATTAAAGGCAGCAAGAAGATTTTAAACATAACTAAAACAATACTTTGTGTACAGTACCTGGATGGCTGTAAAATGTCAAAATGTTGTTTTTACCCCAGGTGCTGGAAGTCAAAAAGCCAGGCAGTTTGCAGGTTTTATGCTAAGCTAAGTTTAGCGCTGCGTCTATCACATTTTGCTTCATTGTGAGTTCTTTTTTCTCTGCAATATAAAATCCTGCCCCTCTATGGAAATAGAATGAAGAAGGAGACAGAACTAAGAAATGTATAGTATGAAAAATATAAACTTGAAATATTATTTATTTATTTATTTTTTACAACAATGGAAAGAAGCCTGGAATGCAACGAAGCAATAATTTAAAAAACAACAACATAGTTGCACTGTGGAGCCCTGAACTGGCAGAAACTTTATAATTGCTGCAAGTTGAATCTTCTCATCAAGAAGCACAGGGCGGAGACACAATAAGAACTAAGAATTGCGTTGATAACTTGTTTATTGCTGCTTTTAAAATATAAAAGTCTTTGACTCCATTGGAAGGCTAAGTGAATTCCCCATTACAACATTATCATTTTCCTTTAAAAAACTGGCTAAAGACCTGATATGAACTAAAATCCAACATTAAGTTGTTGGAAGCTGTACGTTTTCATTCATTTATATTGGATGATATTGATGATCTAATTTGTCAGGAACAAGACGTTGCAGCCCGGGCAGATTTAACTTCAATACAGATCCAAAGCTTTTCTCTCATTAGCGGCTTCCACCACCTTCGTGTCTGAGAAGCACTCAGTGTGAAATATTAATACGGCCGACCCCCTTTGTTGGCAGTTATGTTGAAGCTCTAGTTTCTTCTGTCATGTCCACACAAAGGACGGAGTACAGAGAGTTCTGCCGGGAGAGGGGGAGGTTTCGGAGATGTACAGTAGAGGCAGAAGATAGAAAAATATGGGAGGATACAGCGAATAGACAAGGAAGCATGGAGGTGGTGACTGAGCTGTGGGGGAGATGAGAAGGAAAGCCACAAGAGAGAAAAGAAACAGATGGAAATAAAAAGCCAGAGACTGTATATGGAGAATAATGTGGAGCAGATGCAGAAGCCCAGCGGTGACTCACCTGCCGCTGAACTCGGTTTAATGAGCGTCTCCGCAGAGGAAGGCAGCTTTCAGACGTCGTTATCTCAGACTGCAATTTATTTAATGCTCTGGCCAAACTGCTGCAAAAATAAAGACCAATAAGCAGCTCTTTACCTCATTAAGTGGTTGTGAATACATAGTTAACCCTCTGAACTCTGAGCCGGTTTTGTTTTTTTTTCTTTCTTTTTGCTCTGGTCAAGTTTTTTTTGTTGTCATATTGTGTCTTGTTCATGTCCTTTTGTGTCTCATTTTTGTCGTTTTGTGTCTCTTTGTGGTCGTTTTGTCTCCACATGCTACAGGTATTGAACCATTTCCATTTCCAGCCTCTAAAACACTCTTTCTCTCTACTCTGTACATCACCTCTACAAAGATGTTTCACCATGCTGGATGTATCTTCCAACAACTTGCTCATCTGTTTACTGAACAAAAGTGAGAAAAATCAAAACTTTGACTTGTATTAGTATTATCAAATAAAACTTTAGAATTATATTGGATGGAAGGGTTGCAATTGTGAGTTAAAGTCACATTTATGGAAAAAAAAAACTTTCTTAATCCAAATATCCTTATGGGAAAAAACTTTCTTAATCTAAATATCTTCTCTATATGTTAAAATCATGTCATTTTGGCAATTTTCTTTTGTAAAGCAGATAAAAACAAATGTTTTTACTAAAAAGGACAAACACACTGGTATTGATTAGAGGTTTTTCTTTTCATTCAATTCATCATCTGCCATCCTCGTAAACTTTGACTTTCTCTCCTTCCACTTTGCTGCCATAAAACCATGCATCTGAATTTTTAATGAAAAACCGTGAAAAAACACAACATAGGAGCTCTTGCGCTGCTACACACCCATGCATCGTAAATCACAACACTTTTCTGAAATGTCATTAACTATTTGGATTTAAAATCCCAATATAGCAATAGAGGGCAGGCAGGCATAATCACAGAAGAAAACTGCAGCTCAGGAGTCGGGAAACGCTTTCTTTTTTTTTTTTTTTTTTTTTTAATTGATGTTAAAGTCACATTTAAAGTTCCTTTGTGCTGTTTAGTAATCAGACAGAAGCAGTTTAACCAGTAATGCTGATTTTTAGTCCCTTGTGATTGATTTCATACTGAAACATTTTTGCTTGGTCCTTTAAGCTCTTTGACTGTAGTTTGTGATTTAAGTTATCTGCCCATGACTCTGTAAATTAGGATGTTTTTCTGGTTCAGTTTGTGTCGGACTGAATAATTTCACATTTAAGTGTCATACTGAGTCTCTGGTGAATCATCCGACTACGCATCACTGACCATCCGAGTCATTTACTGGCCGCGCTGGTCAGAGATCTGATAAAAAGTACGGCAGTGTTTTCCATTTTGTGCTAAAACAGCTGGAGGCCGTTTCCCTGCTGTCACATTGATGAGAAGAACCACATCTTATTTATACTTTCACTTCAGCTGCCATTAGTACAGCCGATTTATTCTGCCGTGAGAGGCTCCTTTAGATTACTGAGAGAAAATGGACTCAACACAGGAAATCAATCTAGTTCTAATTTTACTTGGCTACGTTTAAAGTTCTGCTTTTTATATGCTTGCTTTGTGTAAAGGAGTTCTCTGTGTGTCCAAATTTATCTTTAAAGGTCAGAAATCCTTCACTGTAAAGCAAACAGTTCTGTTTGACGAGTTCCTATAGTATGACTCATCAGTAAACTTCTTTTGTTTGCCTTCTTCTCTGGTGTTTTAGTTACAGAGCAGCAAAGGACTTTAAAGTTTGGATTTTTCATACATAAAGGGTTGTACTAACAGAAAAAAACTACATAAAGTGCAAATGTTTTAGTGTGGTAATGCTAGAAGAACATTTAAGATATTTATATAGTCATTAATCCAGACAAATTATGTCTTTTTTAAATCATTCCTGGTCTATCATTACAGATATGTATGATATGAATTCCAGATATCTGCTGCTAAATTCTAGTTAGTTGCAATTCCAGTTTCAGATATTTACAGTTTATTTCTGCAACCAACCAACCAGTTTGATCATTTCTTACAAAATAATTATAGTTCTGCTCCAAGATGTCTTTTATTCTCTTCAGTTCACCAAATCTACATTGTCTTTTGAAGATGATATTTCCTAAATTAAATTATATTGTAAAATCTCAACCAAAATGTAATTGCAGATATCTTGAAATACAACTTTGACTTGGTAAAATTACATTGTAGATATTTGTAGTAAAAACAGGAAATACAGCAAGTTAGAAGTGATTTTCAAACATATGATGCTGCAACTCCATATGACAAAAGAATTTACCTCCATGTCAAAGCACCTTTAACACAAAATGTTAGAACTTTCCACCTCGAATCTCTTGTGAACGAAGCGATTGCTTTGCACAAACTCTTTGCTGATGCCTTCTTCCTATTTAACAACTTTTTCTAACCATCTTAGCCTCCGTTTCTGCAGCTGACATTGTTTAAATGCGCCACTGGACCAACATCCAATGAGAAGCCAAAACAATTCTGATTAGCTCTAATGATGTTTAAGATATCTGCAGCTGATATTTTGACGAAACTGAATTACAGAGATCTCTAATTGTGGTTTTGGCAGCTCAAAATGACATTACAGTTGTCTAAAATAAAAATTGAATCCAGTCAAAATGACAATATGTGTAATGTAGTTCTAGATAGCAAAAATGAGCTATTAAACGTTGCTTACAGTATTTTAGTTCATGTTGATGAGTCACTGTATACGTGAATAACTACAGGTGAACCTCATTTATCCAGTGTTTTATTAGACACACAGGAAGTTAAACTGGTTCAGGTTCAGTTCATACCATACAGGATAAACACAGCTCCCACCCACTTCTGCTAGTAGCATTAGCAACACGCTATGCTGTCTGTATGCAAATGTTTGTCTGGAAGTAAAGTGGAGTGAATTAGTGATTGTCGATTAGGAGTGAGAAACAAACAATATATAGAAAAGAAAACTAGAGTCCCACAAAATGCAATGCTAAGATGTTTTTGCTTGCTACCAGCTCAATGGAAATGGTCCTACGACAAGAGCAGCAAACAAATAATAACTTTAAAATACAGGCTGTTTAAATATTAAAAGTACTTGGCTGAACTTTAAAATATACGGTATGTCGAACTACTCTCAAACTGACTACTAGTAGCTTCCAAATCTGCACTTAGTCTGAAATATGTCAAAACAACAAATGTCACACTCACTTAAACCCACAGTTACTACAAAAAGCAAACAAAAATAAGAACAGCCTGAGGCCTCCCAGTGTTCCAGCCCTTTGAACACTTGTAGCACTGCAGAGTACAGGTCTTCTTATGACCTTATGCACTGCTAATAAACTGAGAATGAAGATAACTGAATATTGTGGAAAAGTAGAATTAGAAATGTCAGAGTTACTGTAACTACTCCAGTCTGATGTATAGAAGGCCGTGCATCATACAGATATCTTTTAACATTTATTTGCTCTTTGGTCAGCTGACACCATGAAAACTATGAAAATAAATGACATATAAACATTTCAGAAATACACGAAGTTTCACAAAAATGTCTCTAGACAGATTCTAAAAAAGTCTTTCAGTTTAGTTATCTGTTGTTAGACGGGTCCCACATGCTAGCTTGCGACAACACTGTA
Source organism: Amphiprion ocellaris (assembly GCF_022539595.1). NCBI lineage: Eukaryota > Metazoa > Chordata > Actinopteri > Pomacentridae > Amphiprion > Amphiprion ocellaris. The sequence continues at coordinate 26,608,103 of NC_072777.1, read as the reverse complement.
TTAAACCATCCTTACAATGCACTTCAACAAATAATGGCAACAAATATGAAATGAAAGCAAACTTACAGGTCACAATCCCACACGTCACACTAAACTAAACCGCGGTCACTTGTTTCATACTACATGAAATCAAGATTGTAAAACAGTGTTAGATTTTAAGCCAAACATCAGTTTTTAAAGGTGTACATTTACCTTTCTTAACATCTTATTTATTGCATTTTAAATGAGTTTTAATTAACCTTATGAACTCAAACATTTATGAAATGACGACAAAAAACAACAATCAACCTGAAACCAGAAATTCCAAATTTACTGTCTTTTGGACAGTTACAGTTAGGGTTGGGGTGTCCTGCATTGGGGGGTTAATTGACGCATTTTTATGCAGGATGGGTGCTGTGGCTTACCTTCAAAACATGTTGGGTGGGTGGTCCAGGAACACTAAAAAAAAAAAAAGTTAGCTGTTATTGTATGATTTATTATTAAATGTGCCAATTCATAAGCACTGAAGCACACTTATTCTCATGATAGATTCTTCCAACACAGTTTTCGGCACCTAACTCATCCCACGGCTTTGAGAAAATCTGTATAAATTATATTTCACAACACATGACTTGATCGGGAATGGCGTACTATGACTTTTGTGAGTGATTTGTCAAACGTTTTTTTTTTTTGTTTTTTTTTAAAAAGAAATTTGTTACAACAAAGTCGGCCAGACTGCTGCCAAAACCAGCAACCTTTGGAACACTGTAGCTCTGGCAGATTATATAGTAGAAACTTCATTCAAAGTTTAAATGGATCACAGAGCTTTAAATGTTATCCTTCTAAATCTGTATTTTGATGTCTTTTATGGCTTGTATGCAGCTGCTGTTTAAGTTACATGAATTTTTGTAAAGTGGAGAGTTTACTATAGTATGTCTAATCAGTAAACTGTTCTTTGTTTGCCTTCTTCACTTGTGTTTTAGTTACAGAGCTGAAAAAAAGAGATAAAACACGGAACAAAAACACTTTAAGACCTTTTTGTTTAAAGAGGCTTTAAACCTTATTACCTTAAGGACTCCTTTTTCATGAAATTATTATTATTATTATTATTATAAGAGTTCGGACTATAATTTTGGGTTTTACATACATACAAGGTTGTATAGGTGGAGAAAAAAAGGCCATAAATCCTAATTTTCAAGTGTGCCAAAGCTGGAAGAATATTTAAGATCTTGTCATCATTAATCTGAGACAAATTATGTCTGTTTTACCATTTATGTGTAAAATGGAGAGTTTTTGTTCAGCTAGAGTGGGTGACATAACATATAGACATTTGCTTACGCAGGTTTAGCTGAATAATTTTTACACTATTATCTCTGTTAAAGGCAGTAGTGAATTATAAAATCTATCTTTTTTAGTGTTTATGAGCGTTATTGGTGTTAATACATTCTGTTAATGGTGTTTCCTTTTTTTGCCATTTGCGGTGCTCTGGCTGTTTACTGCTGCCTAACAGTATCATTTCATCTCTAAACATTATAAACAGTGTTAATGCAAATGTTTTTGTCTGACCAAAACCATGTGGGGCACCAGATCACTTTGGTTTGTGGAAAGGTCAGCTGATCGTTTCATTTGGGACATTATCAGCCCTTTTGTATTGTTTTCCTGTGTTAGAGGAGCTGCAGTGGGCAGCTACATGATGGGTTTTACTTTATTATTTGGCACTGTCTGACTCACTGGATGTAATTTGTGGGAATAAGCCTGCCATTGATTGTGTGTTTTAAATGGCTTTCTCCTCCCCTTCTGCAATATACTATATGTGTTAGCAATTGTCCCTCCATTATGGGTAACAACCTCTGGGCAGCTGCCTATACGCTAAAAATTTCAATCTTTCCCAAAGGTTTGGATGAAACAATAAAGCTAGTTTTTCAGTAAATTATCAGTTTTAATGACAGTTCTCAACCCCCTGCGTGTAAATATTCCATCAAAAATATGAATACCATAAATCCATGCTGCTCTTAGCTCCTTCCAAGATGACTATGATTCATTTTGAAAAATCTAAATTAGCCAAATAACAAAAAACACGCTTTTCCCCCCTTATAGCATGACAATAATAAGGTTCAGTCAGACCATTCTACATAGCATTTTGTCAATGGCATAGAATGGTCTGGCTATGTGAGACTACTAACAACATAAATGATTATTTTTGTGTTCCCAAAAAGCACATTGAACATTTTGGGAGCATCCAAATGGAAAACTTGCTGGTGCACTTACTGTAAAACGTCAGTCTGAGGCGCTGATTAAGCCACTAGGATGCAGCATTTTAAAATAGATTAAGCTAAGCTATGCTAGGCTAAATTGAGCTAAGATTAGAAAAATCTTTATTGAACCAATAACTTGGTAAATTTACAGGATATTAGAATAAAATGTGGTACATGTGACCCCCACGAGAATACAAAAAATCATGGCATTGTCAAAGAAATCCCAAATAGAATCCCTGCCATGTTCAAAATGTCTCAAACAGCTAATTTTAGGATCAGCATGCCAGATATGTACATTAACTCTGAATCTAACTACAGTAGTTTCCTTGGTTTTTCTATACTCCTACTATTCGATACAGAGCAACATTAAGAGCGCTACATGCTGTCAAGATTTTGATTCTGTGCTTTTTTTTACTCACAAAACTGATCAAAAAAGATCTAAAACAAACACGTTGAGAGTTGTTTGAAGTTTAGACACTAAAAGCTCTGAGAATGAAGCTGAAAAGGTCAGTGCCAGTTTAAAACAAGGAAGCTGTGATTCCTTTGACGGGATTATTTGCATCATTTTAAAGGACATGTTGATCTGTTCTGCCTCCGCTGAAGTCCAAGGAGTCCTCAGTTATTACTGTACCCTGCTTTGCTGGTGCAGCTTTTCAGAGCCGCTCCTCTGGAGACTTTTGGCCCACCAAGTGGAGCAGGTCTGGGAATAGGGGGCTCCTCTTTGCCTATATTTAGAACAGAAAGCATTTCTTTAATATATTTATACAGTCTACTACAACATTTCTGTGCTTCCTGTGCCTGGAAGCATCCAGGTCAGACAAACGGCGCAGGAGAATATTGGATTAAACCCATGATTACGGCTCGATTTTCATTTTATTCCATTTAACGGCCACCTATTGGGAGTTTATTATTGTTTTTTTTTTTTTTTTTTTTTAAATGCTCTGCTTGTGTGTGAGTGAGTTTACTCCTCAGGCAGGGGTCCAGAGCACATCTCGGGCTGCTATGGCAACTAGGCTGGCACCCCCACTGCTGCCTCATGGCGAGCGCACAAACCCACAGATAGACACACGAGCACACACTAACACCACAAGGCTTTTTCAGTGACACGAACACGGCGGGGGAACTCTCCGTTTTCTGCTTAATTGCACCAGATTTGGTGCGAAAGGGACGAAGTACAACTAGGAGAGGGTCAATAAAACACCAGGGCAGGAGGTGAAACTCAGCTGGAAGGAGGTGACCTTTGATAGCAGAGGTTTGCTCGGACAAATCTACAACTTTCAGTTCTGTTTTTAACACGCTTTGCTCGTGTTGTGCCCTACAAACCAATATGTTTCTGACTGCATGACTCACTGCCATTACTAATTCAGCATTGCTCATCCCGAACCACGATGCATTGCTATTATCCGTGACAGCTGTGCTAATGCAGTTCGTCCTCCTGGCAGCCGCTCAGCTCGGCTAATCTGCAAACCATTCAGTTTACCCTCCAGATGTGTCGTAGTAATTAGTCTGTTTATTAGCTGATTATGTCGGTAAACTGCCCACATCCCTGCTGTTATTACTGAGGGCACACAGCACACACGCTTATCTGTTTTTCAAACGCACAAAAACAGCACATCCTGTTACTACCAGGAGAAAAATAAAACGCAGAGAATCCAATGATGCGGGTTTGAATATGTAATCTACATTCCTTCCTTCACTCCCAGTGGTGAAATAAATCCAGCACAACACAATGATTTTTACTTTCAAGCGGATCCTTTCTGAACTGTGTGTCCAGACTGACTGACAGAGTTTCTGTTGTTGGCTCTCTTTCATTTGTCTGTGCAGCCTCGGTTTTGGTTTGCGTTTATTCCAAAATGCTGTTGCTGCCCTGAGAAACATGAAAAGTGCCATTCGCTGTCGCAGCTTTCCTGCAGACGGCGACTAAAAACAGCCGTCTGGAAGAGCTAATGTAAGCGGTTTCATGACAGGAGGACAAATTGAAAAGCAAATGTTGTTCTGCAAGCTGAAGGGTACGGCCTTCTGCCTTTCTACGTTTTTCATGCTACCAACAAATCCAATGAAAAGTCGATGCTGTTCGACCTCCATTACCATACATAACCTCAGTCCTTCCTACCGGAGACTTTAATCTTCAGAATCTTTAAAAATGGACACAAATATATCGATTAATTTTCAGCCATGCTTGGAACATAGAATAGTAATAGTTGGTGTTTTGATTAATCTTTCAGTTCAACCAAAATTCTGTCATCTGGAACTAAACATTTGCATTTGTTGCACTGGTGCGTCTGACATTTAGCAGGTCTATTCATGTTTCTCTGGTCTGCCTGCTCAAGAAATTAAAATTACACTTTCAACTGAGACAAATCTGACATTAGACCATCTCAATTTCACTCTTTTCAAACTAATTTTTGTCCTGTCTGTGCTGCAGTAACTGTGTGGAGACTGTGCACAGCTAGCCAGCTAGCTAGCATTGACCAATGCATGTGAGGCCTTTGGGGGATATCGGTAAATGGTATGTGTAATTTGTAGGACATCTAATCTAAAACAAACTCACGTTCGAGGTCAGGATTAATGACTCTATCCTGGGCGAATCAAATCAGATCACAGTTTATGGTCATTCTGCCAGACATGCAGATGTAGTGCAGGCAAAGCGAAATTGTGTTTCTAAGAGCTCTCCTAGTTCAACATTCACCAAACACAGTGCAAAAATAGAATAAAATGCTGAATACAAGCTGTGTAGGAGATATAGAACTGTGCTTATGTAATGACTTGTCAGCAGAAAACGTAATGATAAAAATGAGGATTGACATATATGATCAAAAAACAAATGTGTTGTAAAAGTAGCTTTTTAAGGCATAAATGTCCTTATTTCTATTCAATAAATAAGTCAGAACTTGTCACAGTTCAGTTTTCAAATGTTTATTACTGTCATTAACCATTATTAATTTATTATTCATCCGAAATAAAATCTTTGTGCCAGATATTGCTAATAAAAAACAAAGTGACATGCAGTGTCTAAGAAATTGAAAAGCAATAAGATATAAGTATGATATGTTACTGCAATAAAATAATAAACTAAAACAGACCAGAATAGAACAGTAGAAAGTAATGCTGGATATGATAATGAAGTTGTGCTTATGCAACAACAAAGCAAAAAGATAGTCATGTAAAATTCTCAGACACAGATGAGGGTGTTTACCTGGAATATAGACCCCAGTTGGCCGGATTTGAGTTCAGGTTTATAAGATTCATGTGGGTTTTAAATTCAGAATCAGTGTGTTCATGAAGCACGATTGTTTTGCTTTATTTTTGCTGAAATTACAGTAAATCTAAAACTTGCACCTGGCTCTACCTGACTCTTTGTTGCACTAAGTCTGACTACAGAAAATGCTTATATTAGACTTAGTGTTGTGGAAGACTTTTCCATTTTAGAGGAGAAGTTTTTCCACGTCAGTAGCTTCAGAAACTAAACTGGGTTAAACTCTTCCTCTCCAAACTCCACGACTCTCTGCTCATACATCAGTCACATCATACCACCCACCAACACTGGTAAATTATCCGTTTAGAAAACACTAATGTCCACGAAAACTGACCAAAAAAAACCAACTGAAATGTAATATTTAGCACCAAAGGGCATTCTAAAAATATTAAGGTGAACGTAAATGAAAAATTAAATGTCAATAGTTAGATTGGAGCTTTATGTCCGTTATGTTTATCCAGCCTGAAACAGCTCAACATCTGCTTGATGGATTGGATCATTGTTTTGTACAAATATTCATGGTCCTCAGATGATGAATCTAATGACTGCCCTTCTGCTTTAAGGTTCTCATGCACAGCAAATATCTCGAGGACAACAGCTTGCACAGATTGTCAGAAAATCTGGCACAATTATTCAAATTACCCTGAACTGTATAACTTCTGTAATAATTTGTATTAACTTAGTTTTCATCTAGTTCCATCAAACTAGACCTGTAGACCTGCAGTAGACCTGATCCCACTATTTAATAAAAATGCATGACTGCAAGATAAAAATTCTAAACAACTGATTTAGATAAACTTTTTAAGTTGTACACATTGTTCTGAAGGGTTGTATTGACATAATAATGTTGGTAATTGCACCAACTTTACGCCAAATTGTGTGTAAAGTGTCTTTTCTGCATTAGTTGATGTAAAATTCTATTCAGGTTGCAGTAAATGTAATTATTTGGCTTGATAACTTAAATCGCACCTCATTATTTATGACATTGTGACTTTTTTCAAATTTTCTATAGTTTTTTTTATTGTGTTTCTATGTCTGTTGTTGCACAGCGAAAAACAAGAACTATCACTTTGTATTTTACTGCACATATGCTGACAAATGAAAACGCTTGAATATTGAAATCTTTAATCTTGTTTTCACCTTGACTTCAGGCATTCAAGTCTCTAAAAACTTGGGTTCATGCTATTAATAATTGAGTAAAAGTAATTTGTAGAGGAAAAACTAATTCCTCAATTTCAATATAGTAATCATTGAATATAGTTTAATTAGAAGTTGTCATAGCTCAAAAAGACTGATGCAAACTGTGTTAGGTTTTTTGTTGTTAAGCTCAAGCATTTGTTTTTTAGAGTGCAATTTCACCACATTTAATCTTCAATAGAGTCATGTCACCTTTGATAAACTGGAAAATATGCAGCAATAGTTTTATGAACAGTCCATAAATTTATTAAACAAAGTCAGAAAGGACTGAGAGTCTCTTTAAAACAGACTTTCTCAGCTAGAAGTGTGTGAAACAGCTGAATCTCTGTAGCACATTGGACTGCACAGATGATGAAGGGTGAAAATGTGTTTGTCACAGTGACCCACTGTGAGAGAAAATTGAGATTCATCCTCACCACCTGTCCGTGCACCAACGATTAATAGGAAAAGCGGAAAAAGGCACTTGGATTTTTCTGGATTTATTTCTAAGTGTGTCTCGGTGAAAGCGACTTTTTTTCAGTCGCTTTCATCAGTCGGCCATCTGGGTTAAGCTGAGTGATGTTAGAGGAAGTTCTGTTCCTTTGTACCTTTACTGGTTTGACTTTGATGCAGCTTTCAAAAAGAGACTCATCTTTGATTGAAACTGTAAGATCTGTACAGTCATGACTTTTTATGAGACATTTGAACCAGAAAGATGAATGTTGTGTCCTTATATTTTCCAGCAACAACATTCTCCTCCATTATGTGATTAAAATTACAACACACTGCAGGCAAAACTGTTATTTAAAAAAGAAAAAAAAAAGCCCTTCAGCTCCATTTTCAGGCTGAAATCCTCCACTGAGGGAGTAAGAGAGTCTCAACAGGGCGAGTTAATTTTAGTTTAGTTGCTTAAATGTTAACTGGATGCGACATCATCCATCTCTGCTGCCTTCAGAAGGGGTTAGGATTATCATCTGTTCCCTCAGTCACAGACAGTGATGAGGGAGCATCACCACCAGCCTGCTGCTTCTCAATCGCATTCTAAATGTGTGTTTTGTGTGCATTTTCTCCTGTTGTTTGTGCGCGGATTTGCATCCAAGGTGGAACTTGTGTGCACGTTTTTATGTAAATGAAATCTCTTGATCCTTGTGTTTGTGTTGCTGCAGAGCACATGATAAATGCTGATGACTCACCCAGACCTTTATTAGTTTACATGCAGAAGACAGAGGGAGGAGAGAAAAAAGGAATTGGGAATGTATTTGGTTGATATGTGTGTGCAAACATGAACTTGGAGAGCTCTTATGAGATGCAATCAAGTTTTAATAGCGCAGTGGTTTGGGTGCATAACACATGGGCATATCTGCCTTTAAGCAGCAAATCCACGGTTCGATTCCTAGCCGGCACAGATTCTTACTGCATGTCATTTCACTTGCTCTCTTTCCACATTTCTAGTCTGTCTTCACTGCAAAAATGCCAAAACCAATATGAACAAAATCAAGAACTGTTCATGATTTAAATCTGGCCATCATCTACCTTAAAGTAGTGTCGTTGCGCAGCGATACTCTGCTCCCAGTGCTCCTGCAACGCTTCCAAATCTCTTAATGTCCTGTTATGTAACTGTGGCATCTGTGATAAACTTGATTTCCAAAACTGTGTCAAAATAGCAACTCTTCAACTTGAATTTAATTTTCGGGAAGAGGAAGAAGTCACAGTGAACCAAATTAGGAAAGTTGGGCAGGTTGGGAGCTGCAATTGGGTTATTTTGGCCAAAAAACTTGAGTAATCACTGTGAAGTTGGAGGACCCACATGCCAGTGCAGAACAGTCCAGGCAGGTTGTTTGCAGCCCAAATTTTCTCTTAAATATCTTAGAACTAAGGTTTGACCAATTACTGGATCTAAAATGCAACATTTTTTCGATTATTAGTATCCCAATATAATAAAACTATCTAAAAATAGGCTTCTTTGCTGCCTCGAACATAGAGTCCCACCAACGGTACTATCTAACTGGTTACAAGTCAAACATCAATGACAGATTATCTTTTTGTCAACTTTGCTTGCGCTGAAAGATAGCTCCCGCCTCAAGCATCTTTTCTTCCAACAATATATCATATTGTCTGATGCACAAAGCTTTAAAACTGCATGTTTCTTACAAATAATCTCCAGTTATGAGCTCGCAACTTTGCAAAAATACTGCAGAATTTACAATAACACTTAGTATGACTGCGCTACATTGAAATTCTGTCACAATCCCAACACTTAAGGCCAATGTAAACTCCAAAAAAAATTTAAAGACATCAACTTGGAATACCTAAATAAAGCTTTCCCCACCGCAGCAGCCCCAGAATACATTAAAGAGACATTTTGAAAAGTGTTTTCAGAAACTCAGAGGGAATCGATAGTTCTTGGAAGTGTGAAAGACATCTCTAACGTGTGGAGGAATTCATCTCTAGTCCCTTTTAAATAGCCAAAAGGTCTCTTTCAGTTAAACATATGTTAAATATAAATACACAAAGGTATTTCAACAACGTTTTGCGTTGAGGTTTTTGCTATTGTAAATGTTGACAGCAAGATTTTCATTTTTAATGATAAATACACAGTCAGGTCCATAAATATTTGGACACTGACACAATCTTCAGCATTTGAAAAGTACCAGTCAAGATGTGCTTTAAGTGCAGACTTTCAGCTTTAATTATTTGAGGGTTTTTACATCCAAATCAGGTAGATGGTGTACAAATTACACCACATTTGAGATATGCAGTCCACCTTTTAACCCTTTGATGCACAAAATGGTCCAAAATGACCCAAATCCAATGGAACATGGGCATCTCTTGACCCAAACTGCACATCAAAGGGTTATGGGACCAAAAGTAATTGGACAGTTGGTTGCCCTGCTCTTCCGTGGCCAGGGGTGTTTTATTCCCTTGTTTTTCATTTACAAAAGGCAGATTACAAGTTTACAAATAAGATTACAAGGAGCAGAAAATTGTGTCAATGTCTAAATATTTATGGACCCCGATTGTGTATCGTTTCCAAATATCACCTACCAATCTACTTAATTAGGGTTGGCTTCGGTATCTGGATCATGCTGGGGAGTGAATTCATAGTGCACAACAACAGCGAGCTTGTCACATTCTCTAACGTTGAGAACTGAATTCTAAGTAAATACATGCTATCAGTTGTCATGAACACTGTTCTGCTCATCTGACAGAGATCAGAAAATGCAGTGATAAGTTATAAAACAATGCACAGGTGATGCAGTAGTATCATGCATTACTTTTTTAACTTTGTTTTAAACCAGCTCCAAAATGAGGATGCTTCATTTTGTGAAATATCAGTTGCCTCCTGGGTTGAGGAAAGTAATCGGAGGTTGTACAAACTTGAAGACGACACAATGGGAGAATGTGTTGCTGTTTTCTGTCTGTGCAGCGTAAACAGTCCTGGAACTTTTTGATCGAACGTCACGCATGCGAATCTGAGTGTGATCAGTATTGGGTAGATACATACATGACGAAAAAACATGTTTCAGTGAAATTACAATTTATTCTGAGAGAGCTTAAAATCGGACAGTGACAAGTCAAACTCTCTCACAAGTGTCCTGCTCTATTAGAAAGGGTTCTCCTGCCACCAAACATCATGTTAAAGCCAAAATAATGACGCGTTACTCTTCACATATTTCTAAGGACATTTACACAAGTGTTAAGGTAGCTGACAAACCAAACAGAACCTGAAACAGAGATACTGAACCTTACGGAGGCATCGGGTTTGTTACACGAGTTCCTGAATTTTGTCCTGAAACCATCATCATATGTAGGAAAAGAACAGGAAGCAACAATTTATTGTCGCAGCACAAGATACATGTGGACATGGTGATTTATTCTGGGCTCAGTGTAACATTTGTTGTTAAAACATAAAATAATTCAATAATATCTCAGTTACAGCAACAAAAAAAGATGTTTAAGTTTCATGAAAATGGTCATTTATGAAGATGATTTTCTGATTAGAGGTTTTTTGATTTGTATATTGAGTAAGTTTTGTTGCTATATTTGATTGTTGGAGAGGTCTGATTTATGAATGTGATAAATTTCAAATTTTCAATAGCTAATATGTTTACAGTCGACTGATCAGAATACACCAGGGTTTTCTCATACAGTAAACAGATTTGGGTATTTCTGGCTCAGACTTGGCCTTTGTGTGGTAACTATTCATGACTCTGAGTGACATTATTTGGCAGAAATCTGCATTTTTCCTTGCTATTTCTGACCATTTGATAAACAAGACGTCTGTTTTTATGTCTTTCAGTAAATGAATCTCCAATTAACAAAACCGCTTGAAAAAAATGTTTATGCTAAACTCTTATCATTTTGGCGCTGGTGAGTTTCCTTTGGCTCAGGCTCAGACCTCTTTTGGGGAGGCGTCTAAAATTCCTCTATGCTGGAAAAAAAAAACCCTGTGTGTGAGCAACAGATTGCATATCCTGAGCGAAATTTAATTACAGTTTAATCTTGTAAAAGAGAACCTTAAAGTGCCTGCAGCAGAGCCGTACAGAGAGGGTTGTTATTTCTAGTTTGCAGTTGGGGCCATGTGTTGTTGGACAGATATCGGAGCCAAATGTTCCTACTATAGCTCCTGGGAAAGGGCAGTAACACTGAGAGTTTGTATTCTGTAGGCTTCCATCTTGTAGTAACTGACATTAACTGGCTTTGTCTGACTTTGCTGTCTGTGTGGACCTACCTCGACATGATACAAACATACAGTAACCACCATTAAAACAAGTACCACTAATATCTATATCTTTTGGATGCTAGTGCCTCATTGTAGCATCATCCAGGCTATAACTTACAAACAGGTTCTGGATCAGTTTTCATGTCTTCTATACAACCACATTAAGCACTTTGTAACTGTTTCAAATGTGCTATACAGTTAAATATATTATTATAACTATTATTATCATCTTGGAGACTTGGACATTTGCCTTCGTGTCATTTTACTGAGGAAGAAATTGGCTCAAAAAGCTTCCTGTGTGTCCTTGATTTCACTTTAAAGAGCCCATATTCTGCTTTTCATGTTCCTCCTGTCCTTCAGTGTGTTATATAGCTGCTTCTTTGTGAGCATGTAACAGATCTGCACATTCACAAAGCCCAAAATCCACTCCAAAGGGACTTACCGAGTTACTCTCTCCCACAGAAAATGCTGGTCCTAACCTGCCTGAAACACCTCGTTTGAAGCTCAATCTTTTCTTCTGTCACCATGTAATGCATTTATATAACGTCTGCCTGGTGGCTAGTTTGGCCTTCAAAGAAAGAATGAGCAGATTTTGTCACTAGAGCTGCTTTTGCTAGAGCTACATGATGATACTCAGAAATCTGGGGCAAGCTGCAGTTCCTCTAACATCCACTGGAGGCTGGATCCAGTCCTCATAGACCCCCATGTTAAAATGTCCAACTTTACAGACAAAATAAACGTGTTTACAGCCTGAAACAAAGCACTGTTTTGGTCTCTCTAGCTATTTTTCCTGTTTTTGACAACTTTCCTTTATGTGACGTTTACATAGCTCACCTGTTTAAACTGGACTAAGGTTCATAATTATGCATAATTAGCAGTATGGCACCACACTGAGCTTCAAAATCACTCTGCAGGAAAAACCTTCATCTATCTTTATACATTAATTCCTGTAATATAATGATCTAGATTTGAGGTACATAACCAACATTACCTCGTTTTTGACCAATCAGAGCAAATTGGGCTTTAGAGGAGGTGAGCCTTAACGAGACAGAAGCTAAAACATTGTTTCTGACAGAAGATAAGCTGCAGCCCTGTACAGAATGAGAAAAACAAGTTTTTTGAACATTAAAGCATGTGAATAAAAGGCTGTTTACCACTCTAAGAACATATTAGTGTGGTCTGAACCTTGATTCATGTTCTGCCTCTGTAGAATCACTTTCAGGGTCATTTTCGAAGGAGAAAATAGTACCCACTCCAGAGTAGGTACTTCAAAGTGCCTCTGAAACACCACTGTGAGGATGTACACACTTACTGGTGAAACACAGAAATGACAACTAGCAGAATTTTTTCTGCCCTCTTAATGTCGTTGTTGGTTAGCAGTCTTCTACTAGTTAAATTCAGCACATGGGCAACAATAGACCTCTATTATCCTATCTTCTACATGGTCACAGAACTTGAGTTACGCCTGGTAACTATTATTTGTTATTGTTCTGGTGCAGTGCAGTGGAAACGGCTGAAAAGCCAAAAATGAAACTCTAAACCTGTAAATCTGCAGTATATGGGCTCTTTAAAAGAAGAACATTTTAAAACCTCTTGTAGCAGTATTCATAAAGCCTTGTCTTAGGGTTCAAATCCTATTGATCAGAACTATTTTTGTATAAAGTAGACTGATGATGGAACATGATGTGTTTAATTGATTACTGATCCCTGGAGGGCGCTTGCTTCCCTCCACAGAGGTCATAAGTCACCTACAGCCAAGAACACCTCTGACTGGGTGGGCAGGTGGCATCTCGCTAACACGAGGCCTGAACCTGTAACTGTGCCAGCTGGTCCATATCACTCCAACCTGTTGCTCAAAAAGGATGTCTTTTAAGCCACATTTGAGTTTCCTCTCTCTGGAGGAGTGAAGCTGTTGAACTCGTCAGCTCCCTCCGGTCCAAGCTGTACACCCCCACTGTGTGGAGAGCAATTTACAGAACAGGACAGAACTGTCAGAATCGAGTCTCGGAGCTGCCTCTCCTCAGTGTGCTGCTATTGAACTCGTCATGCTCAAAGCTCAGATTATTATGTGACCTGGATATCATGAGCAGCTTCTCTCGTTTGCTGTAGTCGCGTCTGGCTGTCGCCGACTGGGAAGCATCCAGGAGTCGATCCCCCTGCTCTTCCCTGTCCTCCAGCCGAACGTAGCCTTTACTGCTACCTCGGTTTCCACTGTTAATCCGGCTGCTGTTGCTACGGTCCAGTCTGGGCCAGCTGGGGTGCTTATGCTGCTCCGGGTGCACACTGAGCATGCTCGGTCCACGCTCCAGGTCCAGAGATTTGGAATGGCTGTTGAGCATGTGTAGAGAGGAGTTGGAGCCAAAGTCGTTCCTCGCTGCTCCAGGAGAAAGCCAGCATCCTGAGGTAGAGGAGGGAGCCGGGGAGAGGGAGGAAGAGGAGAAAGAGGAGCATCGGGAGGAAGAGGAGGCAGAGTTGCTCCGGTGTAAACCTGGCGGTTTGGACGCCTTGGCGACAGTTGCTACAGGAACCACCAGAGACTCCATGGAGCTCAGCGGCGGTGGCCTCTCGCCGTCTCGCCTCTCTGCTCCTCTGTCCTCCTCAGTTATTGCCTCCATCTCTGGCTCATCGATCACACAGTTGTTGAGTTTAATAACAGGGAGAGTAAATGCCGAGATAGAGGAGGAGACAATAGATCGTGCATGGTGTCCTCCCTTCTCCCCATCTCCATCCACTGACCACTGATGTCGCATCGAATCCGAGTGAGTCAAACCGAGTCCAGCGCCACAATATGACCGATCCTTATAGAGCGGCGCCAGCAGCCCTGCAAAGCTACAATCCAACTTAACTTGCTCTTTGCATCTGTGAAGTTCCTCATCCCCTAGCAGCACCTCTTCCTCCTCTGTAGACCCACTAATGCCTCCAGGCCGGGTGGAGAACGCTAGCAGGGAGTTGCTAGCTAACCGAGCTGCTGTATCGGCTCCAAAAGCTCGAATATCTATGGCTTCTCTTGCACAGGTGCTGCTACGATGATGGTTTTGTTTTAGCTCCTTCTGCCTGAGACGATGGATGTCGATGACAGTGGAGTACATGTCTCTCATGTGGATAATCTAGAGCAGAAGAGAATTGTGTTAGCAGTCGTAGCAATCACCTGTAAACATATTGGCATATACAGTATGGAACTAAAATGAGCACATCCCCGTGCAATATCACTTGTAAATGTTAAATGATTCAAAATTGTATCACCTGTCAATAACTGGATGTTTCTTTGTGAAACATCAGCATTCTTCCTCTTATAAACAATAAAAACACAAAAATTTTTGAAAGACTATATTGAAAATTCAGGCCCAAAAGTGGGGGAAACTCTGTGCAACAAAATAAGTCCATGTGTGATCACTGACACACAAGTGAAAAAAATCTGTGATCACTGAAACTTATGAGCCCACCTGTGATTTCCAGTCAGCCTAACTGCATGAAAATGCTTCAAAAATAAGCAGTGAACAGTAGAGCTTTCTCAGTTTTAGACCTATGGACTGCATCTATGCCTACATCATGGCTCCACATGGAGAGGAATTGTCTTAAGAACTAAAAATCTGATCGTGAGACTTCATAAGAATGAAAAAAGATCCAATAAGATCAACTACAAATCCACGAACCACAGTAATGAGAAGGTCATACAACCAGTAATGAGGGCTGCAGAGGTTATCCTCCTAAAATGACTCCATAGACAGTGAACTACTTTCACAATCTAGCTGTGAAAAAAAGACGGCAACTGCTTCAGATTTGGCACAGATGTTATCGGGGGAAATTGGAGTTTTCTGGAGTTTCAAGTTCAGACAGTGATTAACGGCATCCTTAAAAAACACCCTTGCTTGGTCTTTGACCCAAAACTGTGTGCTAAATCACATGTAAAGAAGCCTGATGAATGTTGGAGAACATTCTTAGGTCAGAAGAGCATGTTTAGTGTAAACATATCCAGTGAATGCATATTACTGACAGTGAAGCACGGAGGTGGGAGTGTGATGATATGAGGCTGCATGAGTGCAAAAGGTGTTGATGACATTTATAGATGCACCATCAATGTCTGTGAATAAACTAAAATACCAGTGGACAAGATGACTGCCAGTCTGTAGAAGGTTGAAGAAGAGGAATATTCCAGCAGGAGAACCATCCAAAACACAAAATAACACTTTTTGCAAAAGAAGAAAGTATAAACTATGACCTGGATGGTCCTGACTTGAATCTAATAGCACATATTTGGGGTATTGTAAAAAGAAAAGTAGAGAAAGGTAGAAAAACACAACCCTTTCAGCAAAAAGCAACGTCAGAATATATCTACAGAAAATCTCCATGCCAAGGAAGGTCAAAGTTTTGAATCTTTTCTAGCACTGAGTGCCTATTGTGCACCTTTATTGTTTATAAAGTAAATCTAAAGTGTTAGTTATTAATTTGACAGAAGAAAATACTGTTCAATTTAGGAGTAATGCAGTCAGTGTAAAGTGATGCAATTTAGCATCATTTCAGGTAGATTCACTTCAGTTGTACACTGTATATTTGTTTTTTTTTTCCCCCCATAACACTGTACTATGCAGTTATGCAGTTTGAAATTTTTGGATGCTTGTGACCTTGGACTTCATGTTCGACACATGAATCACCTGGAAGAAAGGGTGCGCTGTAGGGGGAGAGGTTCAATCGAATCAGGGAGGGGCAGGAGAGGCCATAAGAAGAGCAGAGGAAATGAGATCAGGGGAAAATTGCAGAGATAAGGTGGAAGGAGGTTGGGAGAAATCTGATCTGCATGATAGTTCTGTGGAGGTGATAAATATGGATGACTGCAGTGTACAGAGAGAAGAAAGAACAGAAAAAAGAATGTGGAACAGGGAAGGAATATTAGCTACATACTCCACCGGCTTTTAGAATTGAGTTATCTGTTAGAAATTTTCCTTTCCTTGAACCAGATTCTGCAGGAACCAGAGTTATGTGACCCACAAAATCAGTTGGTCTTTGATGTTTGGATCTGATAAATTCAGCCCTACCTTCGTTTCTCTGTCTCTGTTTTCGTGAAGGATGGCATTAGCACAGATGAAGATAAAAATCCCAATGCCCATGGTGAAGGGCCCGAGCATCTTCATCCTCTCGGAGTGAAGGTGCTGATCGAGGAAACGCATCAGGACGCCCTCAGGCGGCTTGGAGGGTGAATCTGGAATTAGAAAACAAGGAGAAGATAATCAACAGTAGCAGCCAGTTTCTAATCTGGAATTTCGATTGATCGGTTGATATGCTTTCATTTAACCAAAGTCTTATTGGTCAGATTATTGCTGGTGTTACTTTCATAAGAATTTAGACCTTCATTTATCATTATTTTAGAGTCATTTGGAGCAATGAAAGAAGCTATAAACCCAATATTAACATACAATCACCTTTTAACTACACATCAAACCATTAGCCAACATTAGCGTTTATTGGGAGGCATGTTTCTGGCCACCGAACCAATAAAAAGTCCAATATTCACTTTTCGTTTAGTCTTGCTTCTTCAGTCTGTAGTCTCCAGATGGACTGGTTGGTTGATATACCCTCATGCAACCAAATTCTCATTGGCTGGGCATTCTCAGGTGTTAAATTCACTGCATCATCAGCTTTCCAAAGACTAATCCGTCATTTTTGGCAGCAGAAGCAACAGACTACCCGTGAACATCCCTGTATTCTCACAACTTTGCACTGGTCCAACCTAAAAGGAGACTGGTGGGTCAATCTTATGTAACATTTATCAACTTGGCTCTGTTTTGTTAAAACAGATGGACAAAATGTCAAGTCTAAACTTTGCAAACAGCAATTTGTGTATCACAGCTCAACAACCAACATGCAGATCATCTAAAAACAGCAGCTAACGTATCTGTTTTATTACACAATAGTTCTTGTGCTGGATCACCAGTAGATATGTTTTCATATAATAATCATATAAATATATGCAGCTGGTCTCTTCCAATCTGTCCTTACCATTGCAGTAGAAAATAACCAGGTTCAAATATTTAATATGCTGCAAATGCTGTTTTCTTATGTTGATTTAGAGGCTAATAGGTCTACATGATACAAAATCACCCCAAACACACCACAAAAATACATGATATAAGATATTTTCAGTAATCATATGAATGTGGGCAGCTGCTCCCAGTCTGTTTGTATCACTTCAGTATGAGAAAAACAGATTCAAATGATTCAATATGCTAACTCTAACCCTAAGCGGACTTATCGCGACTTATCCGTTAAATGACTGAGTAGCCTTGGCAGAGTATTGTGCTCTCTGAGTGCTTTTCTTGTTTAAACTGTTACAGCATAAATTCTGGACAATTATATGCTTAAATAAATAAATAAATAGATAGATAGATAGATAGATGGATAGATGGATAGATAGATAGATAGATAGATAGATAGATACTTTATTAATCCTGAGGGAAATTTAATACATGACAAAACATATTTTTCTTACATTTCCTTTGTTTTCTTTGCTATACTGTAACTCATTTACGCTATTAATGCTAGAAGGTGAACTGCCTTCCGTGCACCATGGAACATTTAGTCCATCTACACTTAACCTGCTAACTGATTGCAATTTCAGCTGACCAGGACTGATAACAGCTTCGGTTAGTCTAGTTTGGACTGCAGCTCATCCTTGTTCCATCTTCACCTTGTACACTGTGACTCATGTTGGCCACGTCCTTCTCAGTTTCAACTCCACGTTCTCCTCCGGTTGGAACACTTTTACTGTGAGGCCAGTAACCCAGCGTTGCCATGCCAATCCCTATGGCCAAGATCACCAGTCCCAGGAGGAGGAAAAACCCAGAGGCCGAGTACAGACGGAGTCTTCCTCTGACCACCACGACATCGGTGCGCCGCTTCCGCTTTCTGAATGAAAAGAAAACAGTCATTGAGTTTCTGGATCTTTATTGATGGTACAACTAGGCACATGGTATGTTAAGTGTTGCTCATGTCTCTCAGTCTCTGTAATGTGTTTTAATATTCAACATGATTGCACTGAATTAATGAAGTGACTGTTGATCACCTCGGTGCTCCATCAGCACCGCCGTTCCCCAGACCCGATGCTGCTGATATGGGTCGATGCTGAGAGCGGGCCGAGTCTTGGCGCTTTAGCTTGGCCAAGCCTGTTAGGACACCTGCTGCTGCAGTCATGCTTCACCTGCACACACACAGCAGGAGGTAACGAGGTTTAGGGTATTTTAAATATTACTGGAGAGTGTATATTGAAGAGGAAACAGAAAATATGAGACAAAAGAAAGAGATCAGACATTCAACTGAGGTCCTTGGCTAAATTAACAAGGGATGTTGCAGTTTTGTGTTGTGTGATGCAGCTATTCCAGTTTTAACCTCTATTATATATACTATATATTTCACTGCTGTTCATTACTTTCTGCATTACTAGACTAATTGTTTTGTCTCTAAAATGTCAAAAAATGGTGAAAATTGTAGGTCAGTGTTTCCCAAAGCCCAAGATGACAAGACGTACTGTCACTGAGGAGGAAAAAATTGAAAATATTGAAATTTAAGGAGCTGTAATCAGATAATTTTAGACTTTTTTAATTAAAAAAAAACCTCAAACCAGTTAATTAATTATGAAAAAAATGTTTGCAATTAACTTAACAGTTGACACTTCATTGAATATTTGATATATCACTGCAGTTCTCCCAATATCAACATAAGAATATACATGCAGGGATGCACATTTATATTCCTCCCAGGTTCTCTGAGACACTATATGAGTCGTAAAAACACTTAATATTCAGCTTGAAGCAGCTCCGAGGATCACAGCTCAGTTTGTAGAATTTAAAGCCGCCGTGTCGCCTCATGTACAGCAGAGACTCACTCAGAGCTGCAGGTGACAGTTTGGTCTTTTTAAAAACAGGGAAACTGTGTCACATTGTTTAAAGTTCTAGAGATGCTGTAGTTACAGATGTGAGCACACAGTCGGTGCGACGGTCTCCTGTGTTTGCTCATGTTGTTGTTGTTGGTTGTCAGTGTTCGGGAGTGTTTGCAGTTATACATCAACTGCTGCGGGATGTTTGTTTACTGTGTTTGATAAAGCAGCTCAGCAGGAAACAGGACGATCAGACAGATAAACACGGCTTCTCTTGAATTTTAGTCTTTAACATATTTTAAATCATGTTGTGTATTTCCTGCATTTGCATTTTGAGCGGTGCTGTTTCTGTCCTTATTTATGTTTGAAAATGTAGCGCCATGACTCTGTCACAACACTCATATGAATCACAGTGTGTCACCAGCTGCTCACGTCTATTAATAGTTTTTAAAAGAAGCGTGTTTAAAGAACAAACTGAGTACATTTGGGTCTAAATGCCTGTTAATCTGTGGCTCACATGAACATTAGCATTGTCCTGTTCAGCTCTAAGAGGATTAAAGGGAATATATTTAATACTGCTATAAACTAGGAGGTGAGTTTGAAGGGAACTTTGAAGCGCTCTTCTGGTACAGTAGGTCAGATTCTGGAAAAAGCTATTTAGCTTCTATGTCAGTTGCTCTGCAATAAGACTGAGCTGCTGAATCACTAAAAGTGGAAAGACAACCTCAGCTTTGAGCAAAATGCTGCATGCTGAAACGAAATTTGACTGGTAGGTGGAAATTCATACCTTTTTGCAATAATTTCTTGCTCTCACTCATATTATAAAGCTGCGATAGCACCAGTAGATTTGCATATATGAAGCGATTCTGGGTAAACGGAACTTTTCCCAGCTCTGGTAATCATCAGCTAGACTCCCACAAGTGGTTGCTTTCGAGCTATCTGCACTCCAAGCAGCAGTTTTTAGATGTGTTTTTTTTTTTTTTTTTTTTTTTTAACATTTGTTTTCCTCACTGTGGCCTCATTTGTTCACCAGTGATGGGGAAATGGACATCGTTGTGGCAAAGGAGGAACTGATCTAACTATAACTATATACTATATTCTTCCAGCCTGAAGCAGACAATGTGTCCCTGGTCAGTGTGGTCTGAAATGTGAGTTTGAGATGTGCCATTGCCAGGCTGTGATTGGTTAACCAAGCATCCTGCCTGCAGGTGACTGGCCCTGGACTGATGATAGGTGATGCATAAGGAGCCAAAGCCATAAGGAGATTGCTTGCAAATATGCTTGTTTCCATCTGCTGCTTTAGAGTGAATAAACTAATCTGCATCGTGTAGTCAGAACAGGGCACTGTAGGCTACATGGCTGGAAAAGAGTAGAGTAGAAGAAGCTGAAAACGATACTTTTCCTTTACCATCTGCTAAAAACCTTGACAAAAAAGACAGAAACAAAATGGAATCCATCTACAAGACAAAAACTGAGTTTTCAGATGGGAAAATTGAAATAATTCTTGAATGTCAGCTGGTATTGGACATGTTTCGTTCTGTGCGTAGATGAAGGCTAGCTAAATGTTCGCGACGTCATACCATGATCAAAAAAAGCTGTTTTCATCTCCCATTAAGCTCAGTAACTCTTTGGGTGAAGTCAAGAACAAGAGTGCATATAAAGTCTTGCAAAGTTTGCTATTTCCACAAACTTTTTTTCCATGCAATGATTTAAAATATGCAAAATTACACGCTCCATGATGTAGTTATCTCTTGCAAAGTCACCGGTTGCCAGTTTTCTTTTACATAAACTTCAGGTCTAAGCTACTTTATGCAAATAAGGGGCTTCCAAATGCGACTCTGGAAACTCGTGGGAAAGTTTCAAGCTGTTGTCGATCTAAAGTAAAGATAAATTCAGCAGCTGCTTTGCTTATGTCTTGCCAGATGTTTTCCTTGTCCTTAGAGCTTTGGCTTCAACTGTATTTAGAGCTACAGACACTGAAACAGCCCGTTGAGAATAGGACATGTGGAACTTTTATTTTGTAGTTTTTTGTGTGTAGTTTTGTGTCTCTTTTTAGTTCTTTTTTTGTCTTTTATTGTTTGTCAATTTTATATTGTTTTTGTAGTTTTGTGGCCACGTGGTGTCTGTGGTGTTTTTGTGTCCTTTTATTTTTGTCCTAGAGTCTCATTGTAGCTGTTTTGTGTCTATTTGTGGTTGTTTTGTGTCCTTTGTGGGCTTTTATGGTCTTATTTTAGCTAAAAAAATATCAAAGAACATTCTGGGGACATGTGGATTTGTGTTTTTTTGTAGTCATTTTTGGTTCATGGTGGTTATTTTGTGTCCCTTTGTAGTCCCTTTGTCTTTTTGGTAGTTTTCTAAGTCTCTTTATAGCTGTTTTGTGTATCTTTGTGGTTCTTTTGTATCTCTTTATGGTCCTAATGATACTTTAGGGGTTGTTTTGGCCTTTTTGTGGTTGTTATGGCTTTTTTGTAGTCATTTTGTCTGTCTCAGGTCATTTTGTGTCTCCTTGTGGTCCTTCATCGTCTCACTTTGAGATAAAAATGTAAAGACACATTTAAATGACATTAGTTATCTCTTGGAAAGTCACCGGTTGCCAGTTTGCTTTCAGATTTTTCAGTTCCTCCGTGTTTACAAAGGATCAAGCAGATTTAACATGGGAATGAAAACAGAGCTGTGACCTTCATCTGTCTATTATTTTAATTCATCTCCCTTTCATTTATTTATTTTTTTGCTTCCACATCCTCGTCTTGTCTTATCTTCTAGGAAGCTCTATCTGTAAATCTCTCCCATCCACCCTCCCTCTAAATGTGTGCTAATGCATTCTGTTTGTGACCCTGAATAATTTTTCCTTTTCTCTCCACCCTCAGCTTACTTTCTCATCTTCTTCCTCTTTGTTTGTCTTCCTCCTCTCCTCCCCACTCAGCCTCTGTCCATCTATTTTTAATCGGCTCTAATTTTAATTTAATTCTCTTTGGTCACGTTCCTGCTCCTTCTCCCTCCCGTTTCCTTCTAGGTATCTCGAAGCTTCAAGACCCAGAATCAGACAAAAGCTTTTAGAGTTCAAACGCCAGACGTTCTCTTTCCACCTCCACCCTCGGTTCTCCTTCTCACATGTTAATGTGTTTTTCGTGTCAATCATTTTATTGGTGATTCTGCTGCAGGAAAAGTGCTTCACCGCAGATGGTGACTCACACAAGGACAAACACATGCAGCCACTTTCCTCAAATTTTCTGAGCTCCCTCTGCTCCATTCTCTACTTTTTGTGCGTCAAACAGGAACCCACACAGTGTTCAAGAGAGATTTCCTCCGTTTAGGAGAATTTAGATGGCAACAAGAAGAGAAGAAGAAGAAAGGTGCAACTCTGAATCATGACAGTACAGATAAAAACATGAGTCAGTTGGTTTATATCTATGTGGTCACAGTGTGTCTCTTTGTGGTTGTTTTCTGTCTCTTTGCAGTCCTTTTTGTAGTTTTTGTGTCTCTTCGTAGATGTTTTGTATTGGTTTGTAGTCCTTTGTGTTTCTATATGGTCCTTTTGTGATCATTTTTTGTGTCTGGTCATTTTGTGTCTGTTTGTGGTCCTTTATTATCTTAGTTTGAGGTAAAAGACACATTCTGGGGACACGTGAGACTTTAATTTTCAATTTTTCTGTGTCTTTGTAGTTGTTGTGTTTCTCTTTGTGGCTTTTCTGGGTCTGTTTGCTGTTGTTTTGTGTCTTTTTTGATTTTGTGTCTCTTTGTGGTAGATTTATGTCTCTTTTTAGTCCATTTTTTGTCTTTGTGATAGTTTTGTGCCTTTTTTGTAGCTTTTTGAAACTGTGGCCACTTTGTGTCATTGTGGTTGTTGTGATTTTCTTTGTTAGCTGGTTTGTGTCTGTGGTCCTTTTGTGTCTCTTCGTAATTATTTTTTTTCTCTTGTAGTAGTTTTGTATGTATCTGTAGCTGTTTCCTGCCTGTTTGTTGTGCTTTTGTATATCTTTTTGGGCATTTGTGTCACTCTGTGGTCTTTTCAGCCTTTCGCGATTGCTTTTTGTGTCTTTAGTCATTTTGTGTCTTTGTCATCCCCTCATTGTCTTATTTAAAGACACTTTCTGGGGACACGTGAGACTTTCATTTTGTAGTTTCTGTGTCTGTTTGCAGTCATGTTTTGTGCAGGTTTTGTGTGGAGGTGATGAGTGACGGAGGATAGAAAAGGCCCGACAGTGAAAGGGAAAAGCTTTTCAGTGCCAGTGTTAAAAGGGAAAACAAGCTGAGTGTTTTTAACAAGTGGAGCAGAAAAAATAAAACCTGTGCTACAAGGATTTCTGCATTGATCAACTAAAATGCAAAGTTCATATGTAGGAATCGAGATCAAAACTCTACATGATATCAAATCTGCACATTGGAACTGATTGCATGCTAAGTTTTGACTTGCATCTCTCAAATCTTGGCTACCTTTAGCTAGATTTTTTTCCCTTGAAATGTCTGTTTGAAATTTTTTTTTTTGTGTTTTTGTGGTCATTTTTTGCCTCGTATTTTTTTTTTTTTTTAAGTCTTTCTGTGGCCATTTTACGTCACTTTGTGGTCTTTTTGCCCTTTTTTGGTCATTTTGTGCATCTGTGGTAGTATTATGGCTCCTGTTGTCCTTTTATTGTCTTATTGTGAGGTAAACATTTGCAGACACACTCTGGGGATATGTGACACTTTCATTTTTTATGCTTTTGTGTCAGTGATTTTGTGACAATTTGTGTCCCTTTTTCAGATTTTTTGTAGTAATGTCTTTTTTAAGTTTATTTTTTTTAATCTCTGTGGTCATTTTGTGTCTTTGTGGTTATTATGTGTCACTTAGTGGTAGTTTTTGTCTCTTTGTCATTTTTATGTCTCTTTGTAGCTATTTCGTGACTCTTTGTGGTTCCTATTCTCTTTTTAGTCCTTTTGTGTCTATTTTCAGTCCTTTTGTTTCTCTTTCTGCTCCTTTTACATCTCTTAAACCATAACTACTTTCTGTGCTGTGCATGAAGAAACATGAACTCTCCATCAACTCCAAGACGACCCAGATTACCTACCGACCTTCACCAACTGAGACATTAATTCAGCCTTGCGAAACAACCTTGGACCACTTTCCTTATCTGTCAGTCTTTAAGAGCAATATGCACATTGAGTTCCTAACCAAATGATGAATGATAAATAAAAATTCAGCATGACTTCATGTTTTCCATTAGATGAAACAGCATACAACCAGGTGAAAAAGCAGTTTCTTTGTGCATCACTCTTAAAAATCAGAATGAATTTCTTGCAGGTAATGTTTATTTTTCCTAATCTCTGTTTGAAACCCAGCAGACTCATAATTATAAAACTGTGGCTCTTAGTATGCATATGAATATACAGTTTGAACCTTGATATTATCTATATTTGTCACAGTTAACATTGACCTGGGGTGGCTTTTCTAACTTTTGTGTGTTGCTGTGTTTCTTGTGGCGTGTATAAACTCAGTCACCTCAACGCCTCCAATTCATTGTCTATGCAAGCAGCTGTGCCTTGAATTCTGTTAGCGTTCCAGTAGCAAATTATTTCAGTAGATGCGTTTGCACCTTAACAACTCCTCTTTTGCATAAAGTTGAGGTCTAAGCAACTTTATGCAAATAAGGGGCTTCTAAATGCGACTCTGGAAACTCCTGGGAAAGTTTCAAGCTGTTTTCGATCTAAATTAAAGAGAAATTCAGCAGCTGCTTTGCTTATTTCTCACCAGATGTTTTCAGAAACTGATTTTAGTGAAAATTTAAACAACCTCTTTAGAACAGAACATGTGAAACTTCTTTGTAGTTTTTTGTGTCTGTAGCTTTGTCTATTTGTAGTCATTTCCTGTTTCTTTGCGGTTATTTTATGTCTCTTTTTAGTTCTTTTTTGGTCTTTTATTGGTAATTTTATGTTGTTTTTGTAGTTTTCCCCATCTCTTTGTGGCCACGTGGTGTCTGTGGCCTTTTTGTGTTCTCTGTAGACCTTTTTGTCCTTCTTGAGTCTCATTGTAGCTGTTTTGTGTCTGTTTGTGGTTGTTTTGTGTCCTTTGTGGGCTTTTATGGTATTATTTTAAGTAAAAATCAAAGTACATTCTTGGGACATGTGGGTTTGTCTTTATTTGGAGTCATTTTTTTATTCTTGGTGGTCATTTTGTGTCTCTTTATAGTCCCTTTATGTCTTTATGATAGTTTCTAAGTCTCTTTATAGCTGTTTTGTGTCTCTTTGTGGTTCTGTTGTGTCTCTTTGTTGTCCTAATGATGTTTTAGGGGTTGTTTTGGCCTTTTTGTGGTTGTTACGGCTTTTCTGGAGTCATTTTGTGTGTCTCAGGTCATTTTGTGTCTCTTCCTGGTCTTTCATCGTCTCATTTTGACACACATTCTGGGGAAATGAGGCAGTAACACATTCATTTAGAAATTTTTTTTTTTTTTGTGTGTGTGTGTCTGTAGTCCTTTTTGTCTTTTGAAGTAAATTTTTAAACCTTTTTTGTAGTTTTTTGAGTTTCTTTGTGACTTTTGTGACAGTTTTGTGTCTGTAATTATTGTTTTTCTCTATAGTCCTTTCTGTCTTTTTTGTGTTGCTTTGCAGCTGTTTCGTGTCTATTTGTAGTCATTTTTAATCTTTTGTGGTCATATGTGGCCAAATGTCATGTTTGTAGTTTTGTAAGTTTCTTTGTGGCTTTTTTATGGTTGCTCTTTGTCTCTTTTTGGTCCCTTATTGTCTTATTTTGAGCCAACAACTCAAAGACGTGTTCTGGAAATGTTACTTTCATTAATTTGCAGAAAATGGGAACAACATAGAACCTCTGAGGAAACTTAAAATGAAGATAGATTCAGCAAACTGCACAACTTATTTCTCACCTAATATGTTTTCAGAAACACACCTTGAGCATTTACCTCAAGGAAAAGCCACGATGATGACAAAGACACATTTGTTTTCTGCTCCATTATTGGGTGTGTAAAACTACCACATAACTATCATCAGACAACATACAAATGCTGCAAAATGCACTGCTCATTTTCCATTTCACTGCTTTAACCAGCACTTTCCTAAATCAGTGTTTAATGAATAATGAATTGGCCCTCGTGTGAACACCTCAGGAAGGACTAAACTGATGTTTATGTGTGCATGCTCACGGCAAGACAGGAACTGAAGCAATTTAATCTTCCTCAACATTTCAAGTGGAGTCATTTTAAGCATAATTCTGCCTCTCGGAGCTGTAACACCTCCTCTGAAATTCTTCTGCAGGAGCATGATAACAGCATGTAATCTATAGGAGACAGCACGTGATGCATTGTCCCTATAGCAACTACATCCGCTGCTGCTAGGGCGACACGTCACTATAGCAACCACCAGCTGTGTGCACAGGAATGACAGGTATATCATTAAGGCTGTATCCTATGAGGAAAAGGGGCATTTCCTGGCGTAACATTGAGATTAAAGGGCAAAAACAAGAATTTATGTCGTCACAGCATGTGGCAGTGTCACTTTCACAGAGGTGTGATTGAGAAGGGGAAGGACGCTGAGTAGAAAAGAGGCATGAAGGGAATCAGCAAGTGGGATGATATGAGAGAAAGAAGAGGGGGATGGTGAGAAGGAGACTCCAGGGATGATTTTTTCTTGCACTCGGCTGTTAATTACATCTTGTGTATGCTAAAGCGCTACAAGATGCAGAGAAAAGTGAAGCAGGCAGGTGGAATAGAAGCAGCCGGAGGGGGGAAAAAACAGAAAATACAGGAGGTGTTCTTTGATGCAACAAACTCCAGAGACTTTACTTTTCGAA
Organism: Amphiprion ocellaris; assembly: GCF_022539595.1. Taxonomy (NCBI): domain Eukaryota; kingdom Metazoa; phylum Chordata; class Actinopteri; family Pomacentridae; genus Amphiprion; species Amphiprion ocellaris. Next base: position 26,581,070 of record NC_072777.1, on the reverse strand, counting down.
TCTTGAAACATGCTGAGAAAAGTTTTGTGTCAAATGACTCACTTTCAGCGCACTGCATCCCAGCACGTCATGTAATGTGGACACAGATGGAGGCAGAAAGAAGGAAGCAGGGATGTAATGAGAGAGGAATGAGCTGCAGGATAAAACTGGAGCTTACCAGGGAGGGAAAAACTGGCATTCGACAGTGTACGTCTCTGATTATAGTTACTGCGGGTCATTTGTTTGTGTTTCTGTCATAAACTGCTCTTCTGAGGTTACATGAGGTCGACAAAAGCTTCTTTTGTTTTTCTTCCTGAGCCGGATTTAATGGAGGCTCAGATAAACCATCCTCCTCCCTCCTGCTGCTGGAGTTAAGGTCACCTGCCAGAACATCACAGATCTGGGAGTCATGCGAACAGGACTGTCCTTAACAAACAGAAAATAGTGAAAAGCGTCCCTTGTTTTTGAGGCTACATTTGGTTCAGAATATTAAAAGGCAGCTTTATTGTCTGGAAAACCACTTTGCACAGGGTCAAGAGGAACAATGTGATCCGTTTACAACCTGTTCTTGACACTGCACGCAGCTTGAAATACTGAAATGAAGATGCTGTAGAGCTTTTTAGCGCTCAGGTCAAAGTCAAGCGCTTTATTTCCACTGTCGGGTGCAACATTACAAATCATGCTGGTTAAAAAGAGTGTGAGCGAGAGGATTTAGTATCACGTTTAACCGTTACTTTCATTTAAGTGAATTAACAGAACAGTAGAACAGCCGCAATTTCAAATTACATCCAATAAATTAGAGTTTCCTCTCATATATTAAATGTAATACTATTTGTTTAAGTACCAGAGCTTGCATGCATGGATACACTATGGCCTGTTCTGAAGGTTATGTAACAACTGTTCCTACGGTGGCAAGTCTGCATACATTAATCAACTATAGCTGATTACATGACTAGATATAGCATCTAGCTAAGTGGTATTAAATGATGCCATGGAGATAATAAAACCTGATGTCTGACCCCCACCACCCAACCTTAAAGCTCTGGGCTGAGAAAGTCCCTGCTACTGCAGATGATGAAGAAATACATATCAGAAAGCACTTAGTGCAATTGTGCAACTGTTCCCTCCTGAAGTCAGCAAATCATCAAACGGAGAAGAAAAGAAAAACAGGCGGAACATCATCCTATATGTAGCTGGACTGTCTAAGAAACTCAAAAAGGATTTTTCCAAACACAACATCCCAGAGCGCTTCAGATCTTGCACCATTCTGAGACAAAAACTGGTTTATCTTTAGGATAAACACCCAAACACAAGCTGAGCCACACTGTATTTCATCTCATATGATCACATTTTTGGAAAATGCACTTTAAATAAATACAAAAGCATATAAGCACTATTAAAATAAACTAGGATAACAAAGTAGAAAACCAAACTTATCTACAACCTGATACTGATATCAACTCACCAACAGAGCACAAAGGAAATTCACATTAAACAAATGATGCTAGTGCAGTTAGAATGTAAACAATCCAACTCTCCAGTTATTTAAAAAGTTTGTCTTGTTGTAGACGAATAGTAGTTTTAGTTTTATTTGGACAGACATCATAAATAAAGTTAATCCACTCATCCATTGTTAGTATTTCTGGTTGTAACCACTTTAAAGAAATGACTTCCCTTCCAGCTGCACTTAGAATCCCAAATAGATACCTGATTAGCATTAGTGGTAAAATTACCTGGTGTCTAATATAAAATTAAATGTCAAGCCAGATGTGTGCTGTCTTTCCATGTTTACTGGTTAACATTAGCTACATAGAAAAATATATTTATTCCACTGTGCTGCTCAACATTTTTTAAGGTGGAATGTTTTCTTGCTTTGCACCTTAAATGTCAATTGCTTTTATTGACTCTCTTGCATTACATACACTTTGATGATGACTGATACAAGATGATGATGCATGACACAAGCTCTTAAAAGTTTAAATGAATTTCAACCAGATTATGTAGGAAGATTCTGTTTCTTCAAGAGATGAAAAAATGGCAGTGTTTTTCCAGTTCACTATAGTATAGTATGGTATGGTACAGTACAGTATCGTATAGTGCAGTATAGCACAGTACAGTACAGTGTGCTGTGGTATCGTATAGTGTAGTATAGCATAGCATAGTATAATATAATATAATATAATATAATATAATATAATATAGTACGGTACAGTATAGAGGTGTCACAATGTACCACAGATAGTGATTTAACAACTAAAATATTCAAACCATGGTGATAAAAATAATAAACTTGTTCCAGTACACAGTTTGTGGTTTGTAGTTTGTCTCACATTGTGGAGGTTCTTTGACATAATTTGGTTCTTGTCAGATTTGTTCAGATCTTTAAACCTGCACACTGAATAAATCAATGTTACATAAAGTTTTGGCTCATCACGTATAGTAGAGAGAACAGTATACTGTAATACATCTTATAATTTAGTATTTTTTCTGTGTCAGCTGGCAGATTGTGATGGGGAATTTGGAAACTGGAGATGATAATACATGTGTGTCAAGGCTTCAACGTGACTGATGCACGATGAGCTCTGCAGCAGGAACAGATCTGTTTCTTTTCGACTTCTTCTTACACTTCCTGAGGTAGAATTCTCTGGTTGCTTTTCTGCAAAGATCAGAGGTCAGATTCAGCAGCACAGAAACACCCCACAGCTGTTCAACCAGCTGCTACTTTATTCTTTATGAGCCGCTGTTTGTTTTGCAGGGTATTTGTTTAGTGTGGGTCAGTTCCCATCGCACACGGTGTCAGTTTGCTGCTTTTTCTTTTCACCTCCGGCTTCATCAAGAGTCTCTAATGCACCAAAAAGTTAACGTCGTCCACCAAGAGATCCCCGACATGAGGACAAGAAATAATAACCACAGCAACACCTGTGGACACCATTCTTGGGATTTTTGATAATAAACCCCAATCAATCATTTTGTTAGATGTTTTATTTATTGTATTTTGTTTGAATAAAAGAATTGAATTAATCTTTCAAAGTTCTAACTCAAATATTCTTACTGGGGCTGCTGTGTTGAGGTTGATTGGTTGGTCGATATGCTCTCATTGTTTGGACCATTGCTGGTGTTTTTTTCATAAGGGAAATAGCTCTACAACAACAGATTTCCAGGATTAATCTATTATTTTTGGCTGCAGAAGGAACAAACTATCTGTGGACATCCCCGAGTTTTTAGAACTTGGAAATGGTTCAACCTAACACAGACTGCAACTTTGCTAAACTTTACTCAAAGACGACTTCAAACTAATGACCAATTCAGGATTTATGTGTCTGTTTGACATGGACGGTTACATTTCCCTTCAAATTGAATGCAAAAACACATAAAACAGCAGCTGGTTACAGATTACACAGTAGCACAACATCGGTGATTATTCCTAATGTTTGCCGGGGCATAGTGGGTGAACACAGCACAGGATATCTAGAGAAATAAGGATGTGTATTTTAAAAAAAAAAAAAAAAAGCTGTGACTGCATGTTTTACAGGATACAGCAGCTGCTTTCAGATTGGACTGTGGGGTCATTCCAGAATAGGAGGAGGACATTTTACGTCCCACCCATTAAATTTCAAATAATCCATGTACAAAATACTAAAACCTGCAGTTGCTATGTAAGTGTACTTGTCCTGAGACCAAATCTAAAAAAAAACTAGGAGAAAGGTATGTTTAAAAATATCTTTTAATACCACATAAGTCTAGAGTTCCCCATAAAATTCCATTTTCCTCTTGTCCCACCCCACTGATGACCAAATTGAATCTCAAATAAAACAGAATGAAATGTAAATCTCCTTTGTTTGATGTTATTTTTTCATTCAAGTCTCTTGTAATTGTGGGGGAAAAAAATTCATCAACATAATTTTTTAAATAACGATTATTTTGCATGGAACGTGTGTCCCACAACAACCCTGTTAGCATAACCTTTTTAGCTGGTAGAAGAAGAAGAAACCAGTGAATCGCATGATATGCTGGAATTGACATCATCAAATAGTTTTCCAAAAGAATGGGTAGAGCAAAGCTATGTCCTCTCTTCTATTTTTCAGATTTTCATACATTGTATGAATGTCTCACTCTATCTAATGCAACCCTGTTATGCATATAATCAGGATAAGACTAATTCTTTTTACTTTCATCCATCAATAAGTTTGTCCTCTTGGTCAGCAGTAACAGCTAGCTAAATGACTAGCTTCTACTCCTGAGAAAAGCTAACATTAGCATGGATTAGCAACCCTGTTACTGCGATTAGAGTAGGGTTAGTAAACAACAAATAAAACATTGAAGCCCAAATGTCCTCCAATTCTGGAATGACCCTGTAACTCCGTGTTAATGCGATTATTCCTGAGGTGCGTTGAACCCAGTTAGCGTACATAGCACAGGATATCTGGAGATTTTAGAACTTCCTGCTGTGTTTGGGCTCTGCTGATGGAAACCATGTGCAAATCTAAGCTCCTACAAAGTCTGACCATGACTACTACTATTCCAACTTTGTTAATGAAGAATTGTAAAGGCGTGGATTGCTGAAATTCAGGTTGGATGACGAAATTTACATCATGTGCACCCTTGCGGATGCAAACACAGTAGTATCAACTGTCCTAAACTGACATTGTTAAAGAAGTGATTCTGTATTTTGTTCTGTGTTTTATTACTCAATAGTTCCTGTGCTGCATCACCAGTTGATATATTTTCAGAAATCAGATAAATATGCGCAGCTGCTCCGAGTCTTTTCTTATCCTTTCAGGTTAACCAGGTTTAAATGTTTAATATGCTTCAAATGCACGCTTTTAATGTTGATCTAGAAATAATTTAGGCCAATTAGGCTGCAGGTAGAGTCACTCTGAGGAACATTTAGTTCATCTACAATAACATGCTGATTTTTTCCCCCCGCAACCCATCGGTTGAAGAGAGATGTGATATTTTGCAAAATAATTACGAGCTCCTGCAGAACATGTGACAAATGACTACACTGATGCTCTGTCTGTGCACTAAACCTGAAGCCAACAACTACTTGAGGAATAAAGACTCAAGGCAGAAGGATGAAGTGAGTCTGATTCTGCTCAAATGTAACACGAGGAGGCACAACTTCAGTCGACCAAGATTTTCATTTTATTTTCTTTGGTAAAATCAATAAGGATTAAATGAATGAAAGGAGTTACTCTGCTGAACTTCTTGCTTTTGTCAAATGAAAGACTTGTTACATAACGGAAAACTAAAATCAAAAGGTCTCCGCCATGCAGTCTGAACAGAAGGCTTACCAAAGCTGGCCAAAGTGAGCAGATTTAAAAAACAAAAGAAAAAAGCACGAAACAAAAATTAGACAAAGTGGCTGGCTGCACAAGGTCAATATCATAAAATAGATTTTGAGTGCAATTTTGGCTGAATCGAACCAGACATGCTCGGCTTTTTCTAACATTTTCACATTATACTGAAAGCTAAGTTTGTAGCTTTCAGAAAAATTCAAGTTTTAAAGATTTAAAATGATACCACACATCCAGCGCTTTCACACTTTATAAAGTTTTACTCATATTTACAAACATTACACCTGAAAACATAATTACTCCTGTTTCGTGCCATGTCATCCATCTCAACATCCACTGAGATTTTGCTTATCTGATGAATTTGATCTTTCTGTGAATGAGTTTTCATGCTCCAAATTCTCATTAATAATCTCAGGTATGAAAGAAGCAAAAGAAAATTGCAGGGAAAACAATAAAATGTGCAAAAAAAATTGAATAAAATGCCCCCAAATACAGAGATTCTGATGTGCACAGGACTAATTTGCAGAGGAATTTGAACTTACATGTCAGATTTGCACTGGATTAAGACCACAGACGACCTCTGCAATTATTCTAAGTCACTAAAGGTCTCCAGGAATTTCTAGTCCTGTGTGAATAAGGATTAACGCAGCTTTTGACCTTTGCTTTTATTGAAAGCGAGCTCGGAGTTACACAAGGTCACAAAGGTCTATTAGCAATAAAAATGACAAAGATGTAGTGAGTTTTTTTTAACGCCAACAAATGAGTCAGTTTGTATCAAAACGTACAGTCGATTTTGAGCAGAAGCTTGAGCAATTGTGCATGAAAGAAACCCGCTTTCATCTCATCATGTCTTCCAATGTCGAGCTGCTTCACAACATTTTTCATCCGTTTTATCTGATGTTCTTTGAAGGGACCAGATAGAGTATCAGAAGAAGAAAAAAAAAGATCAAGCAGAGGAGGGGGAAAAAAACAGATGACAAATGTGTGTTAGTGCAGCGCTTCACTCCTACAGACTCACGGTCAGGAGTGACTCATCTGTCTGGAGAATATGTCACTTTGTGTTTTCCCGCTGACCTTTCGGTAGCACATTTTCTGATGCGGTGTCAGATGCTGCACCTCCCTCAGCATCTTCTCCTTCCTCATTATTTTGATGATACATGCTGCTTTTTTAGAAAGGAAAAAAAAGCGTCTCGCATCCTTCACGCTGAATCAATTGAATAAAGTTTTAAATTGAGTCATGGGATGCTCGTGCCAGGCGTGTGTGTGTGCGTGTGCATGTGTTTTTGTGTTTGCTCTTGAGGAAGCCCCATGTTGATTCCAGCTAAATTACTCATTCTGCCTGATTATCAGTCAGTCCCCCACAGTGATCCTCAGGCAGGAGCTGACCTCACATGCCCTGCAGCGCTGCTAAAGCTGGACTCCTGGGACTTCTGCAGGAACCACATTCTACAGCAATCATAAAATTCTAATATTTTGTTTTCATCAGCAATTTTTTTCCACTGTCAGATCCGTTCTGGAGCCTCCACGAACAAGTCTGTCTGTGATATCTTCGGGCTGACAGAGGTACCAGAGAGGCATCGCAATAGGATAATCCAGCTGTTAAGTGTGATATCTGTGAAGGAGGATTAGCCGACACGTCGCCCAACCTCCTAATGATGCTCAAAGTGCTCACAGATCGGTTCTCGGCGACATGTTTGGCAGCTGAAGATGTCTCATTATGATCCATTTGGCTCAGTCGGTTCCCCTCATCCTGCAAACAGCCCTCAAGGTGAGAGTTACTCCTAATTCAGCATCATTTTGTTCACTCGGCACAATAAGACCAGCGACGGAGCATCTGTTGGTTGAAGAGCTTCTGCACTTGCAAACTGTTCCTTCATTAGGAGGTTTGACCCTCGCAGTTTTTACACTAGAAGGCCGTTTTCACATTCATCACGTCTGGGTTTAAGGCCTTGTGCATTGTAATTTGCATATTCTGCAAATTTTCTGCACGTTTCGGCCTCTAATCTACACCCAAACAGAATTTCAACTACTTAAACCCTTGACGCCTGGAGTTATTTAGAATTCTAGAAAAATATTAATTATTTGTGTTCTTGCTTTCAAGCTGATGCTAAATTAAGTGGAGATTGTTAATTTGTCTATAGCACATACAATAGGTATATAATAATGATAACAGCGATATAATAATCTAAATCCTATTCTGACCTGTCCTACGAGAAACCAGTGTTTGCCAAAGGTTCCTAGGTACTTCTTGAATATGCACAAACCGGCATTAGGGGAATGGATATGCTGTCTTGGCTGTAGTCTGAATGCAAGTGGTATGAAGCAAATTCACGCCGATCAGTGTAAATGGGTTAAATATCTTCTTAACTTTAGTTTTGTTGTATCTGTGTGGACATGTTAAACTGAGGGTTTGTGAACTTTGTGTTATGACTCCGTATCTGAAACAATAGCAAGGTTTGGTCAGCACGAACCTGATACACCAGAGGAGTGTAGTAGTTTCACATAGCTAGACTTTTATTACTCTGTCAAGGAACAGTGGAGTTATGTGACGATCGGTGTACGGTTGTCCATCTGTTTGTCTGTGTGCAACATTACTGAAAAATGGACTAATGGATTTGGATGAAATTTTCAGGGAAGGTCAGAAATAACACAAGGACCACCTGATTAGATTTTGGCAGTGATGCGGCTTATAGTCTGGATCCACGGATTTGTTAAAGATTTCTGTATCACTGTGAGATAGCGGCATGATGTCACTGTAACAATCAATATGTATCAGTAGTGGTTAGCAGTTTTCTTTGTTAACCAGGTTTTCTTCATCAGGCACTGTGCATGCTCCCATAAAAGAGGGCACTTGATGCGTCATGTGAATAGCTATGAACATATATAAAAATGTATTATGGTATCAACTGAGACCAAATGAGGAATGCTGATAAAAGACTGTCAATCATGTAAGTTAATATATTTAATTCCCCATTCAGTATCTCTCAATGCAGCTGCTTATTAATAATACGACAGCTGCACATTAGACCTTTGAAACCATAAACTTTATTTATTTAAACATTATATTTGACATTTAGGTTTGAAATTTAAAAGGAATTTAATGTTACTGATTGAGTATTCTCTGTGATAAATACCAAAAGACTAATTAATTCAGTACCAGTAGTGGAAAATGGTTTTTGGCAGCATATTAGGGCCAAACATAAAAACATATTTATGCATTTTCTGCATCACAAATTGAATACATGTAGGGTCCTGAGGCAACATGTCTACTGTAACTACGTGACTTCATTCAGTGTGATTACTAATGTACAGCTCAACAGGATTGCAAATGAAGCTATTTTCCTCAGGTAAGAATCTGTATTGCTCATGAATCCTCCAAAGCAGGTTATGGGGTTCTTCCCTCAGGACACTGAAAACGCATAAATCTTGCTTCACAGTGCACCACTCAGATGTAGATTTTAAGTACAAATGTGCCAAACATGTCCAAACATTTCAAGAGGCGTTCTCCTCCCCTTCCGCTATTTATGCATTACTATCCCCTAATGGAAACAACAACAACAACAAACCCAAAGCAGCAACTTCACATTGAAAATTCAAAGTTTTGCTTAAAGTTTGGAAGGCTGCTAAGCTAGTTTTTACAGTTTTCACTTTCCTGCATGCAAATGTTGTACCAAAACAATCCTGTTCTTTGCGTTGCCTATAGAATGACTATGAGGGGCAGTCAGACCATTCTACACAGTGCTGAGGAGAATGGTCTGACCCTGTGAGATCAGGTTAGCACTAGCAGTTACAAGTTTTCCACTTAACTTGACTTTGCTGCAACACTTCACCAGGAAACTAGAGCTTCTGCTTCTGCTGTTTCCAGTATTTCAGTGTCTTCAGCAATCGTAGTTAAACGTCTGCAGATGTGATGAAGTGACAGAAAGTTCTTGTCTGCTTTTTGGTAATTCTGTTTTGCTTGTAGTTTATTTCTTGTTTAATATTGCTTGATATTATTTACTAGTGTCTTGTCACCTGATTGAATGCTGTAGTTGACGGTTGGTGTGTTTACCAGCCTGCGTTCCTCATAAAGATCCTGGTTTGTTTAGTTTTTGAGCTTTTCTTCGTGCTTTACTTTCCGTTTTTGATTTTTGGTTAACTTTTGCCTGCTCTTTGTGCTTTTGATTTCCCTCTTGGACTAAAAGTTATTTTTGTATCAGCTCTAATTTTTAAAACTTGACTTTAGTTTTTGTAAATGGCCTCCTGCGTCTACATTTAAGCATTTTTTAAACTGAACTTAAAAACGCAGCAGCATTACTGATTTAATTGATGTAAACTGGCTCCACTTGCTTACAACAGTCATTTTAGGTGGTTTGTGCAGTCTCCTGTGCACAAGTACAGATATTTTGTAAAACAATGGCCATGTAGATCTATATTTTTCTTTTTTTGAACAGAGGAAGACAATATCTTTATTAGTATGGACCGAGATTTTGAAGCTTGAAAGTTAAACACTTTTTTGACCACTGAGACAGCAAGTTCCTGCAATATTTCCTTGTGCTTCTGTAGGTAATTATTTGCTGTTTACTATGGAACATGTTTGAAGCAATAAATCGATAAAGTGTTCAACAGCAAATTTAGTCTCTCTGATTTATGGAACTCAATAATTACAATTATTAAGATGATCCATGTGCAGCACCTCAGTGGCTCTAAATGTTGACTTATCCGCTACACTGGTAATGGACCAGAAATGTGGGCTACAGCCGCATTACTTCATTTTATCTTTAAAACACAGAACTTCTGGTATGTTTACTATTAGTGTTTACACTATTCTGGACTATTTGGAGCCTAAAATGTCGACTTTTGGGTTGTTGGATGGAAACTTTCAGAAACCATGACGCAGACAACAATGTTTACTTTCTGTTGGGTCTTAACTCTTATTACATTAGTTCCCTAATTCACTTATCAAGTGACCATTTCCTGTAACAAAACAAAAACATCAGCCTTGACTCCCAGTGGTTAATTCAACATAGATAATAAATTGCAGGCATTGCTGACCTTGGCTACTTTCCATATACTTTTTCTTTGTACTTTAAATACATGTAACAGCTGCTGCCATCACAAAGTGCTAAAGGGACATAAACTTTTACTGGCTGTAGTTTAAAATACAGTCTGTCTTTGTGCTCTTTGTGGTTCTAACTTGTTTATAGCTGCATGAGATGTAGCTGAGCCGAGGATTGTGGGTCAGAATGACCGGAGAAGCATTTTGGCTGCAAAATCCAACCAGACGCTGTTGGAAAAACTGGTATATTTGGGATACTGCATTTGATATGCTGAGTACAGGGGCATACTATACATTACGGGAAGTATGGATACTGGAATACACTCTTTGGTATCTCTGCTAGCAGCTGTTGTGCAGTTACAGAAATCTCTAGTTTCACTTTTCACCACTGTCCTTTATAGTATTTTCTACAACCTCCTGCTTCACATTTACACCTGCAGGTCCAGTAAATGTTCAGGAGAGGTTTTTTTCCATGTGTGCTACGCACAGAGTTTATTTCTAAGCATTTGTCTTGCCTCAAAATTAAAATGTGACAGTGCGACTGTTGCCTGAGGATGGATTTTACAAGAAACTACTGTAACTAGCACTTCCACTATTGAAAGTAGTTACACAATCACAGATAAAGAAATTTTCCATTGAAGGAGAAGAAAAAGATAGAAAGGAATCTGGAAGCGTACATTTACTTGTTTTTGTAGAAATGTGAAAAAAATATCAAACAGAATGTGGAGTATGGGGGTTTATGACTAAAAGGACACTGAAAATGACCTCTAAAGGCATAAATACTGACACCATGTCTTATTTGCCAATTAAAATATAGAAACAGCAGGATGACACACTGAGGGATCACAGGATCACCTCTTAGATAAACACAAAAAATACTAAAGATTTCAGCAGAAAGATATCAAATGGAGCCACTAATCATCGTGTCAGGAGCCTGTGGGTGATGTTAAACTTTCTTATCCATGAAATATTCAACAAAAGCTCATTAAATATACATGCAAATAAAAAGACAGAGAGGTCAAATACAGCCGAGTGCTTACCTTTTCTTTACAAAAGCAGTGTTTTCACCATCAGGCAGACAGATTATGCTGCGACCTGGAGGAAAGTAAAAGAGCCATGATCCGCTCTACATCCAGAGAAAAGCCATGAAGGAGGAAATGAAGCTGACAGGAGACGGTTCAGCTCCCGTTCAGGGTCGGAACCAACATCCGAGCTGCTCAACGGAGACGAGGGTTTGTCATTTGTACACTTTGTCCGGATCAAACTGGAACCTGAAGCTGCCAAAGTGCCTCTTTTGGAGACTTTATTCGGCGCGTTTTACGCCATATGGAGAGAACGGAGCGTGTGCGCGCTGGAGACAATGGAGGCGGCCACTAATTATTCCTTTTAACGCACTGTGCCTATTTAAAGTCGTCTTGTAATCCCCCCGCAGAGAGCGTATTCCTAGTTTTATTGCGAGAAAGCAGCTGATGAGAAGAAGTCCCTCCTGCGTGGCTGCCTGGCTGGATCCGAGAAATGCGTAAAACTCTCGTTATCCGGGAATCCGCGTCCAAAAACTTGAAAAAAAGCAGAACAATATAAAAAGCCCGATTAGGAAATACCTTTAACACCTTGTTAATGATAAGCAAATCAGCTAAAATGAGTGTTTTTAGTCCTGTGAGGTGGAGACGAGCAGCTTCATCCAATTCTTCCAAAGCGCTTCTACGCTTGTGGGAATGTGAGAAGCTTTAACAGAAGAGAGAGAGAGAGGCAGGGAGAGAGAGCACAGGAGTGAATGGATTGCGTTAGGAAGCGTGTAGTTGTGTGTTTGCATGCGTGTGTTTATGGAAGGAAACAAGGCGCGGTGCCATCAGCTGATGATAAAGAGGAATAGCTGGATGTTTGGGGGGAAACACAACAAGCAAAAAGCAGCATTTTGGTGATATTCAAAGTTGAGGAGATGCAACATTCCCGCACAAATAGCTTCTTTGGAAGTCTGGTCCCCCTTCAACAAGCAAGTCTGGATTCCCTTCATTGTAAATAAACATCAGATGTTCAGAGGTTATCACCCGACTTTTCCAGGTCCTCTGCAGAACAGGGAGAGCAGGGCAGCAGCAAAAACGTTGCAGATGTTGGCATGTGTGTCATTTCCTGTGTTTACATGCTGGAAATGGTTCAGTAGAAATCCACCAGCTGCATGAGGAGAGGTGGAGAGAATGGAATGCAGACATTTGGGCAGATATTTGGAACAAAAATCTTCAAAATGTGAAAGACAGACAAGGAGCTCTTTATTTGTTCAGATGGCTTGTAGGACTGAACAGTTTGGGGGGGAAATGTCGGAATTCTCTGACAGAGTGCATTCAGTTTAATATTCACTCTGACATAGATATAAAGCATGTAATGGAGCATTAACAAAGAAGAAACCATGAACATATGAACTTTTCATATGCTTCTTGAAGGGTACCTTGGCTCGTGTGTGTAGGAGGGAGTTGCATGAATTTAATTCAACATTGGTCAAAGCATTGATCAAAATCCAATGAAGACATGCACGCAGACAGCTGCAGATACCATGTAGTTGCTGCTCTTCTACCTGTAGGAGTCAGTTTCATACATGCACAGTCGCTCATATCTACATATTCTGCACATACACACTACTGCCAGTACGGCTGGACCCGAATATCCAAATATCCGAATATTCAGTCATTGCGGTGGTATCCGAATATTTATTCAGCATCCCTTTGTCCCCCCACCCCTCCTGTCAGACGTTACAATACGATCTCCGAATATTCGGATATTCATCATTAATCGTGCCAAATATCCAGAGTCCAGAAATTGCTATTCAGGCCAGCCCTAAGTGCCATCTGTCATCTACGCTGTTGCCCTTGTAGCATCATTGTTGCACGGACACAAATTTTGAGCTGATGTCCACAATGGAGTTTTCTTGGACTCTCATGAACTTGGAGAGATGACAAAATCTACAACATTCATATTTCCAGCACTGACAATACGAGGGTACTTCCTAAAGCTCTCAACCTCACCCAGACTCAAGGAGCCTAACTTCCATTTTGGGGTATAACAGTATACTATACAGCCTTGTATCACTGTCCACGAAAGCTCAAACATTTGAAACAATCAAATAAAAAATTAGAGGAACGCTTAGAGCTGCTGCTGCTGCTGCTGCTGCTGTGGTTCCAAGACAATGCGTCCGTCCACACAGCATCAGCCATGAACCTGCCTGACCTCCCTGTTTCCCAAACTGAAACTCAATGTGTGGCCGCCATTTTCAGATTGATGAAGACGTTGTGCATGTGGTTGAAGAGAATCTGGAGGCTTGAGATTTGGCCTTCATTAGTGAAGCTAGAACATCGGTAGACCAAGAGCAGTGAAGATAAAGGAGACTACGTTGTGCTAGAACAATCTTTCTCCTGTGACATTCATTGGTGAGATAGAGAACTTTTTAAAATACCCTTGTATGTTACCTCATGGTACCTCTGTGAGCCCTTTTCGTTCAGTGTAAAACTCCTTTCACACAAAAAGCACTCCGAAACCAGTTAATTTCAATGGTTTGCTGCTACAAAGTGCACACACAATACACCAGTCAGCAAGCCTTCAGAAATCTGTGCTTTGACAACTCCATCCAAGCAGTGCGCTAAAGCCACACTTTGTGCTGTCTGAAAGGGCCATATCCCCAGTGTTTAACCTAGAGGGTCCACTTGGGTCCACAATATGTAAATCTAACTATTCTGCCAAGTCTACAAGAGTCAACACAGGACCTTCTGCAAAATGTACGTCCGCAAGGCCAAACACTGCAATGTCAATAGTGTGCATGCCCGCAATGTATAGATACACAAGCTACCATGCATGTATTAGTACAACAGCATGTTCATGGCACAACCACAGGGAGGTATAATCTAAGCTCGGGCTACACGATAAAGATGGAAAAAACTGACGATGCCATATTTAGTTTTTCTGCAATCTATATATATATATTATGATATGAAAAAAATACAGGTGACTTGAATGGCTGAGTTTGGAAAGAATCGATCATTCTAGAACAGCTGAGATGATTTTGTCAGAGGGTGCGTCTGCATTGCTAACAAGAAAAGCACTCAGAGAGCGCAGTACTCCGCCAAGGCTGCTCAGCCGTATCATTTCCAACAGCTGAAATCTTGAAAAAAGTCGTGGCAGAAATCACGGCACTATAGGATGTGGCTATTTAATACAGATGTACCCACAAATAAAATGACCTTGTGCTCAGCGCAGGCGTGTGTTACGCATGTGTACGTTATGTACGGATACCGAATCGCGTGACCTAAATGTGTAGCAGGAGGCGGGAATTGATGGGACTTCGAAACACCCCCAGAATTTAATCAATTGTTTCTTGTATAATTTCCGACAGATAAGTCAAGATAAGTCTGCAACAGTCGATTTGTAGTAGGATCTCAATCATGTGATCGTCAGTTGCCTCACTTGTAGTCATAGTTACAGTGTGGCTGTAATGATACAGAAATCTTTAACAAATCTGTGGATCCAGACTATAAGCTGCATCACTCCCAATATCTAATCATATCTAATTGGTCCTTGTGTCATTTCTGACCTTCCTGGAAAATTTCATCCAAATCCGTTATTCCGTTTTTGAGTAATGTTGCTGACAGACAGACAGACAGACAAACAGACGAACCAACGCAGATTATCATATAACTCTGCCGAGGCTCCACCTCCTTGACGGAGTAAAAAAAAAAAAAAAAAAAACTCCCATACGGTGTAACACCAGCTGTTTGTTGCACTTGTCATGTGGAGCTTTGTTTTGTTGAGTTAAGTGGTCAAACAAATGTGTTGCCTCTTTTAAGTCACAAGACACTGCAGACTGAGAACCAGTTCATGGCCATTCTTTCTGCAGCTGAAATATTTTCATGCAACTGATTTTTTATTGCAACCAAATCATCCTTGTCGGTGTTTCTCTGCTGTTTTTGCTGTGCACATGTGGAACTAACTCTGTTGCTGTGTCTTGTCTTGGAAATAAAAGAAAAAACAAACAAATACAGCGTTTTCCAAGAATCCTGAAATTGGACTAAGTTAGTCAAAATTGCAGCATTACATACAATAAAAACTTTGATTTTACAGTCAAAAATAAATCGCTATATATAAAAACTGAGATTTTTAATGTGGATCTTATTTATGGTTTTTGCTTGATTTTCTGTATGGTTTCCGTGAAAATGTATACTTTTTATGTAATGTATACTTTTTAGAATATTATCAGTAATTAAAGAAAATTGAGAAAATCTGTACAACAATAAATATTTTAAAAAATTACCGTTAAAAACTGTTTATTTTTTACAGCATGGCTAAGATCCCAACATACTTAAACTCCTTCACTCTTGCTGCAGCTTACTCTGATTACAATTAGAAACCTATTAACTTTTCTTCTTCATGAGTATAAAATGAAACAGCCTGAGGACGGCTGAATATACACGCAATAAAACTCACTCAGATGCAGTCATTAGGACTGTAGGTGACGTTTTTGACCTTAAACTTGATATAACTTTTCTTACAGCACTATTTTCTGACCACACACCCACACAAGCACTCATAATATTAAAAATAACCCTTTGCAGTCCTTAAAATTAGCACTTTGCAGCTTTCTCAGATTTTGTGGTGACATCTGGAGCCTGTAAGACACTTGAAAGCTTCATCTTGACTCAGAAACTAATGCAGATGTTTAAAACTTTAACATATCAGCAGCTGGTTGGGCTGAAGCTCATATGAGCGGTGGGACGGCTGCTGTATTTACATTCCTACAGGATCCACATGAAAACATACAGTGTGACGGCGTGGGAGAGGAAGGAGAGCACAAACAAAGCCTTACATTGTTGACTAGTGCTTTTCTCGTTTACAAGCCCACATGGGATTATTATTGGATTTACAAAACTTTTTTTGTGTTATTGTAAGCATCTGTGGCTGAGTAATTGAAGGGAGGGTGTAACTGAGAGAGGAGGGGAGATTTGGGGAAGGGAAAAAAGCTGAGAATTAGTTGTTTTAAATAGAAATGACAACATTTGAATGGATCAGAGTGTGATTGACAGTCGATGGAGGCGGGGAAAGGCTCATTTCAGGCTCAGCGATTGGACGAATTGGCTGCAGAAGGCGGTATTTTCAGTATTTCAGTGTCTGTGAAAGTGGTTTTGTTTTTAAAGGTCTATTCCACACAAATACTACTTTCTGTCCATGTATTTATAGTGATTAAGGTTTGTTGCACATAAAATACTTCGTTCTGTCAAGCAACATATGGTTTTAAAGGTTTATTCCACCCAAATAGTACTTTCTGTCCAAGTATTTACAGTTGTTGAGGTTTTTTGTACGTAAAATACCTGTTTCTGTTTAGCAGCTTATGGTTTTAAAGGTTTATTCCACCCAAATAGTACTTTCTGTCCAAGTATTTACAGTTGTTGAGGTTTTTTGCATGTACAATACCTGTTTCTGTTTAGCAGCTTTTGGTTTTAAAGGTTTATTCAACCCAAATAGTACTTTCTCTCCAAGTATTTATAGCATTTAAAGGTTTATTCCACATAAAATGCTACTTCCTGTGAAGGTACTTTGGGTTTAAAAGGTTTATTCCACCCAAATAGTACTTTCTCTCCATATATTGATTGCATTAAAGGTTCATTCCACATAAAATGCTACTTTCTGACAACTTATGATCTTAAGTGTTTATTCTGCCCAAATATTAGTTTCTGTCCTTCAGTTTAGCTCAGTTGCTGAGAGATGCATGTTAGGAAAATTGTATAATTAGCATAATTAGGCCATTATCAAGTAAAAAAAAAACAACAATCAAATGCTATGGTCTTGGCAGCTTAAGGCTGGCCTTTTTTTGTTGGCATTAGACTGAAGTAGATCTTGACACTCTGACTTCAACTGACTTTTTTTTTAGTTTTGAATTGCTGTGTTTTACCATTTTATCAATACAGCACTTTGTTCCATCTCCTGCTGCTTTTAAATGTAAATAAATCTTTTGAGGCAGGGTAAAGCTCATTTCAGGCTCAGTGATTGGACGAATTGGCTGCCGGGGGAGGTATATTTAGTGTTTTTAAATATTCTTGTCCTCTCTTTCCTCCTTGTTGCTGCACTTGATCTTGAATGAATATGATGATGTGTGACGTCAGATACTGTAACGCTCTCCGGCTGGTAATTACAGCCTCTCCGCTGCTACAACGTGTTGACATGTAGGTCAACGAGGCTCTGTGCTCTCGTAAGGATCTCCTCCGTCTGTTTGCATTTGGAAATGATTTCCGGAGAATTTAAAAACAGATACAATATCATGAAGTGTACTCATGGCAAACAGATTTAACATTTAATAGCTAGACTGGATCTGTGCTGCAGATATCCGCAATTTAATTCTCCCTGGCTCAAAAGAACATTTCAGATATTTACACTGCAGCAGATACCTAAAAATGTGAGTTCAGATATCTGCACCTGAATTATGGCTTTAATTCCAGTTTCAGATATTTACAGTTTAATTCTGATTAGTTATACTTCAAGCTACCTTTAACTCTCCTTAATTCAACATCTCTACATTATTCTTTTTGGATATTTGTAATTAAGTTTGAGCTGGTCGGATATCTTGACCTGGAATTCTTACCCATATCTTCTATAGTTATGTCAGAAGCTATTGCAAGTAAAAGATGTGCAGTTTTCTTTGCAAATATACTATTGTTTCTTAACAAACTTCCATTCTATTGTGACTAGTCTGAATATATATTCCAGATGTCTGTAATGTTATTGTGATCAGTCAAAACCGCATTTAGAGATATTTGTAGTTCAGTTTAGTCAGAATAACAATTGCAGGTATCTCAAACAATGTAGTCATTATTTGAGAAGTAATGGCGTCTGCTGTGGTGGATAAAATGGTAAGGAAATGTCGCCTTGTTGTGGAAATTTAGTCGAATTTTGGGCCTCAATGTTCACTTCTACCTGTAGATTTATCTGCACTGAGTCCGAACTGTAATTCACAATATCTAAAATTACACTAGGATGAGGCAGAATTCCAGTTTGAGGCTCTACATCGTCATTCTAACCAGTTCAAACTTTATGCCGGGATCAAAAATGACAATGTAGATATGTTGCGTTGAGGAGAATTAAAGGCATCTCGAACTAAAGCCATGATTTAAACCAGTTTCATGTGTCTTCAGCAGAGGCTGCTGCAGTTTCAGGACCACATTTCTAGGACCTTTGTTTGTCTACCGAACCGGATGATGACAAAAGAGCACAAACTGTGGTTTTAAAGGTTAATTCTTCATGGAATACTACTTTTGATCAAAGTACGAATGGTTTTAAAGTTTTATTCTTACCCAAATAGTACTTTCTGTCCAAGTATTTACCGTGATTAAGGTTTGTTGCCCATAAAATACCAGTTTCTGTGTTCAGTGTTTCATCCTCATTAGGTCCAGAGCTTCAGACTCTAAATATTCTGCTGCTGTGTTATTTGTTTACAGATGCAGAAATACAGTTTGTGCTCCTTGCAGGAAAAAAAAGCTCCTCTTGTTTGCCTTTTGAGGTTCAGTTTGAGCTTTAGTGGGAGTTTAATAATTCATGGGTGCCTTGAAATGCATCTGAAATGCCTTTAAGCGTCAAAGATTTTCTTCTTCTTGGTATTTCAGTGCTAAATTGCAGGCGAGTCGGGCTCAAACAGGGATTTACGGTCAACTTGCAGATGACAGGTTTTATAAATTGACTGATTAAATTCACTGGACTGATACTGAGGATTTATGAAGGTCATAGTATTATTATTACTTTTGTTTGTCACACAGAACTTGCAGCTGAAGGCAAATAACTACTGCTAAAAGAAATCATTTAACATTTTGATAAACATTCTCCATATTCTGGAACATTATATGAGATAATTAACTAAACCAACCAAGCAGCGCCTCTGAAGATCATTAATTATCACGTCTAAATCTCATTTGTTTAACAACATAGGTATAAAAACAACAACTAATGGAGTCAGTTTCCTGAAAAAAGGCAAATGTTCTGTTACACTTTATATTTCTTTAAGTTGCAACTATTAATTGATTAATTGTCAACTATTAACTTAAATACCGTCAATTTTAATGATCATTTTATCAGTTTTGGTCATTTTTTAAAGAGAAAAAAGTCTGAAGCCTCCGATTGCAGCTTCTTAAGTGTGAATAATTTCTAGTTTCTTTCCTCCTTCAACTTAAATTACCTAAATTACAGCAAAGCACCAATAATATCAAAAGTTTTTTTCACTGGAGCTGCAACAACTAATCAATTAGCTGCCAATGACTAAATGAATCGCCAACTAAAGAAAACATGTCTACAATCTCTGTTTTGAGCTTCTTAAATGTGAATATTTCCTGTTTTTCCACAAATTCAAAGTCATCACCACACAGAAAATCTCCACCAACATGGTTTACTCCATCATAGAAGAACTGTAAAACTGCAAACAAGTTGAGTTTATTCTGGGAAGCTAAATGATTAAATTAATCGGCAACTACTTTGCTAATCAACTGATCGGTTTGAGTCATAAATTCTGTATTTGCAGCTTCTTAAATGTGAATATTTTCAGTTTTTTCCTCAAGTATGACAGCAAACTGAGTATCTTTGAGTTGTAGACAAAACAAGACAGGACTTGGAAACCACTTGGCATTTTTCATGATCAAACAACTAATCAGTTATTGTGAAAGTAATCAATAACTATTCAACTCCACAAATAAACCAGCAGTCTGAGAGCGAAGGCCTCTGTTAGGATGATATCCTACATTAAGGTCTTTAAAATAAGATAAGATGGAGCTCGATCATGAAGAGTTTTATATGTGAGAAGAAGGATTTTAAATTCTATCCTGGATTTTACAGGGAGCCAATGAAGAGGAGCTAATATGATCTCTTTTAAATGCATGGACTAGTTTTTCAGCATCACTCTGAGACAAGATGTTCCTGATTTTTAGGATATTATGTAAATGAAAGAACGCCGTATTACAAACTTGCTTTATATTTATTTTAAAGGATCAAAAATAACTCCAAGGTTCCACCAAAATTTCAACATGAATAAATTTGTTTTTATAACATTACAGGTGGCCTGACAAGATTGAAATGCTTATTTTAATTTTTTAATTGGCTTTGAGGATGATTGACACATTAAAACTCAGGTAATACAAACAACCACACCTCTGAGATACATTTCAGATTTAAAGATTTTTAATGATGTACCAGT
Source organism: Amphiprion ocellaris (assembly GCF_022539595.1). NCBI lineage: Eukaryota > Metazoa > Chordata > Actinopteri > Pomacentridae > Amphiprion > Amphiprion ocellaris. The sequence goes on along the minus strand of NC_072777.1, from coordinate 26,560,549 downwards.
GATATTATTTTGTCTGTAAAATGTGAGGAAAGTAAGAAAAACACCTTCAGGCCAATAACAATAATAAGGTGTTCAATATGTGTGGAACTTGGATTTACATGTTATTATAAGTTTCTCATTCATGCTCCCATATCTTTTATTTTCTTACTCAGCTATATAATAAATGAGGCCTCCATAAGGTGAAAGGAGACCGTCGTACAGACTTCCCAATGAAAAATAACCACAATGTTCCTGCTCAGATGCTAAAAAGCACCTCATCATGAAGGCAGAAACTGAATGTTCTGCATCTGAGTGTCCAGAAAAGAAGAAAGTGTGATTAGATTCCTGCGAGCTTCCGAGTAATAAAATGTACCAGAACAAACTCACACAGAGGGATGGTAGTCATGACGCCTACCTCCCTCTTCATGGATACCCCCAACCCCCTCCTCTCTCCTTCCTGCTCTCCATCACCATGGCGACAATGATGCAGGTTACCGTGGCAGCCAAGTCAACCACACAAAGGCGCACGTGCATGTGTTCAGCTGCAGACGTACGCAGGCGGTGACGCCGAGGAGTCGTATTTAGACTTCTTTAAGCTATTTCCGGGGACGCAGTCTCTCTCTGATTCTGTTTACTCTTCCGTTTTTTTTTTTTTTTTTTTACAAACAGATGATGGATGAGCAGCAGCTGGCAGCTTCTCTTTGCCCTCCAGATTCCCCCTCTCGCTCTCCTTCTCTGCTCTGCTCACATCCACAGAGTCTGATTTTAAAAATAAACATGGAGGGAAGTGATTAGTGGCTCCTATGAATGGTCAGTCTCTTATCTGCTGCTGCCAGTCGCCTGTGGATGTTTTTCTTATGGTCTCTGCTGCTTGTGTTGGTGGATTCAGTTCAGTCTGAGGCTCTGCTGCCACCCTGTGTTCAGAATTATAACTTTTACAGGTTTATTTATTATTTAAATTGTAGTCATTACAGCTCAAATCATCACATTTTTACAACAATTTCTGCTCAACCATCTCTGATTCAATCAATGTATCAACTATTTTAGAGGATATTAAATAAGATTTAAATATGTTTTGTATTTATTTTGTATCCCAAGTTGACGTCTGCGTTAATTTTTTGTGCGAATATGAGCTCAAAGATGAGACTTGTGAAAATTCCTTTATAGATTTTCATTAATAATCTGCAGATAATTTGTTCTCCCTCTAAAGTTATTTATAATATTACTGATTAGCTGACATGATCTTTCTTAGGATGTTTTGGTAAAAAAAACATTTTTAAGTTGGACTTTGAGGATGAGTCACACATTAAAGTTAGTTGATTTTATTGTGAAAATTTCTGTTGTTTGTCCAGTTATCAGTGAATTAATTTGCATTTTCTGTCAAAACACTCTGTAAATCGTCTTTTTAAAAGTTCTGCATAAATAAAGTTATTGCTATGATAGTACAGACGGCCTGACATGATCTTTCTCAGTAGAAAATTATTTAAATATGTGGTTTTTGTAATATTATATATATTACAAACAGCCTGACAAGATTGGAATCACCTGTTTATTCCTGTAGATTTTCTTTTAAAATGGGTTTGTCGAATGATTCACGTTGAAATTAGTTGCTTTTATTGTGAAACTGTCTTCATAGATTTTCATTAATGATCTGCAGATTATTTGTCCCAAAATTCTCTCTCTAAAGTTATTGAAATGATCTTTCTTAAGATGTTTTTGCTGAAGAATTTTTAAAATTGGACTTTAATGTGTGATTCACACTTTAAAATTCTGCAGACCAATAAATAAATTAAGGTGTTTTCTAAGTTTCCTATTGTCTGTTTCTTACTTAGTTGTATTTTAAAATGAGGCCTCCGAATGTCATTGTATTCCAAATTTAAATAAAGGTTGAATGAATGAATGAATAAGTTGCTCTAGAACATAAATGTTTGTCACTTCCTGCAGCACTAAGCATCCAAACAAAGCTCCTTCTCCTGGTTTTGTCTAAGTGTGCACATCTCTACTACGGCCTGCTGCCTTTATCCCTTTTGGGATTTACTCCGACTTCTTAGTAGTAATCTCATTTCATCTAATCCTCCAACATGCTCTCAAATAGCACCGCATTCTGCCATTTAGAGCAGCAACCATTCATGTTGTTGGACTACTGCTGTCGCTGCTGTGGATTCACGCTCATAAAACGCCATGGACCCTTTTCCCTCAAGACGACGCCCAGCGATACCTGCGTAAGGATGCCAGTAGGGAAAGTTTTAGACGAGATTTAAAACCTCGGAGAAGTAATACTGCACGTTATCAAAAGCTTGTTGGTGATCATAATCAAATGCTCTGTTTTCTGGTAGAAACCACATTTTTATTCCAAGTTTGTGATTCATACAGTGAAGCCCTGTTGCCATATTATCAATTTTAATGATCATTTCATCATTTTTTAAGATAAAAAAAGTTTAAATTCTCTGATTGCAGCTTCTTAAATGTGAATATTTGCTGGTTTCTTTTCTCCTCTAGCTTTGTTCTTGGTCCAGAAAAGCATTGATAAAGTCAAATCATTTCAAGAAATTTTACGTTTTGCTAGAGCTGCGAAAAACAAAATAAACTGATTAGTTGTCAACTATAGTAAATAAATGCACAACTATTTTGACTGGTTTAGATTCAGTTTGAGTCATGTTTTAAGAGAGAAACAGTCAAATTTATCTGATTACAGCTTCTTAAATGTGAATATTTTCTTATTTTGTGGACAAAGCAAGACATTTGTCACCTTGGATTTTGGGAAATATTGACATTTTTCATAATTTTGTGGAATTTTAACAAACAAAAAACCCATCATATTTATTGAAAACTTAATTGACACATAAATGAGCAATGGGAATAATAATTTTGTTCTTTATCTGTTGTTAAAAATTAGATTTTCAATTATTTTCATGATTGATTAGTCAGTTTCAGTCATTTTTTTAAAGAAAAAAAGCAATTGCAGCTTCTTCACTGAGTATTTTCTGATTTCTTTCCTCCTTTATGACAGTAAACTGAATATCTTTTGACAAAAAAGACATTTATCACCTTAGATTTTACAAAGCACTGATATTTTTCATCATTTTCTGTTTTTTTATTGGTCAAAAAACAGATTAATTAATTCAAAACATAATCTGTAACTATTTTTGATGACTGATCAATCAGATTTAGCCATTTTTTTCAAGAGAAAAATATCTAAATTCTGTGACTGCAGCTTCTTAAATGAGAATATTTTCAGTTTTCTGTTCTGCTCTATGACAGTAAACAGAATATTTTTTTTGACATTTGAGGCCATCATTTGAACTTTTTAGACATTTTTGACCATTTTTGGACCCACACAGGTAATTAATTGTTTAAGAAAGTTATTGACAGATTTAAAAACAATCATATCACAGCAAGAAAAATCATTTTCATCATTATGTAAGAAGATTGTTAATCTATTATGAAAACTGTTTCTTTATAGCACTTTTGCTTTGAAACATATAGGAAACTATTTGTGTATAAATGTGATTTCTTTCTTTCATGGACATAACAGGGAGATAAGCTATGAGGCTCAAAAGTTTGAATAGATGTAAAATTGTTTGGATTAATCAATTAGTTGACAACTATTAAATTAACTGGCAACTATTTTTTATAACTGAATAATTAGTTAAGAGAGAATTTCTAAATCATCTGATTGCAGCTTTTAAAATGTGGATATTTTCTGGTTTCTTTTCTCCTCTATGACAGTAAACTGATTATCTTTGGTTTGCATTTGAAACAAGACATTTGTCATTTTGGAATTTGGGAAACATTCATTTTTTTCGTCATTTTCTGGCATTTTATTAAACAAACTAACCAATTAATCAAGGAAAAGATCAGCAGATTCATGAAAATAATGAGTTTCAACCCTATTTTCTGCACAGTAGTAATATTAGTTGCACAATATTCTGCAGTAACAGAAGATTATGCAATAACGTGCATGCAATTTGGAAACTTTAACAGACAATTTATTCACATTGACTGACTGCCATTTGAATTATGGATCCTCACAGCACTTAAAAACAACATTTATCTGAGTAGTTTGATATATAATGATGATATAATGTGTTTAATGTCATAATCCTGCTGTCGTTTCACTATTATTAATTGTAAAAACCTCTTTACTTTCCTGTGGCTGCACACACGTGCTCAGTTGGTCACACTAAAGGTGTGAAAGCAGGTTTCTAGGACGAGTTTTTAAAGCTCGTCTGGCCCAGAGACTGCAAACAATCCAGAGTGTTAGTGGAGGTGTTTAGCCGTCTCTGGAGGTATTAGCATGAGCTCCGCTACTTTCCTGCTTTCAGACACTCACAGTATGTGGCTGGGAGAAAACAGATTACACATCCCTCCCCGCTGAAGAGGCCACAACAAGATGAAATGTGGGTCACAGTTCAGGCTCCATTTCAGCCTCTAAATCCCAAAACTTTCAAATCAGCAACACGCGAATAGATTGAAACCACAGCAGGTAATGCACCTTAAGTCCTGTGATATTTAGGTGAAGTTCACACCTGAATTAACATCCTAAAACTGTCTTGGTAATTGCAGCAAAACCTTAAAGAGAAGCTGAATCTTGAGCTCTATGCCAATACAAAGAGACTCTGTCTTAATTAGGACCAGTCTAGTCTATTAGTCGGCTAAATAACAACCTTAAAACTTTAAATATTCTCAGCTGCAGCTCTACTAAATCTGTTGCAACAGTATTTATGCACCTGCCATAGCAGTCAGAACCAAACATCCTCTTTACTGGATGTTCTCCGCCTGGCGATCTTCCAGGAATGGAGCCGTTATCATCTTTTAAACAGATCTGACCTGGTCCTGGTACAAAGACTTCCCCAGGGTGCAAGAGGTTAATGCATCTTAACACCGGCAATGAGCTGTCAGCAGGGCGTCCTGGAATGTAGATTAAATGTTATTTTAAGTGCTTAAAGACCCCCTACGATGAAAATCAACATTTGTTTAGCTGTCCTTATGGTATTTTTAAATGCTGGAAGACACATCATGAGTGTAATAAGCGGTAAACACAAGATATTAATATTTTCACCTTGAGGATGAAGTGTAAAGTTAATTAGTACCAATTCTGTCGGTTTGCAGGGTGGAACTTTCTGTATCACTATTGTTCTTCAGAATTAGCTTCTGGTTCTGATGTTCTAACTGTCCATTGTGTAGGATACAATAGTTTTACAGTGTTTTAGCAGAGCAGTAGGTGAGCTGGTGTGCTCGAGGTGCAGCGATTGATGGAGGGGTGAGCGGAGAGGCTGCACTTTCTAGAGAAATGACAGCGTAGAGTTAAACGTATGGCATGTTAAGGCAGGAATGGATTATTTTCATGGACAAAACACAAAACAAAAACAGTTTTTAGGGGTCTAATGAACAACAACACAACTTCCTTAACTCCATATCAGCATCTTTGTGAAGCTGCTAACAGCTCTGCTTTGACCAAAATGTTAATGTAAGATGACAGTGCTAACATGCTGTATAATTATTGCCTTTAAAGATGCTCGTGTTCATGAGAAAAGTCCTCCTCCCCTGATTTTTGTGAATGTTTTGTGAAACCTCAGAGTTCACAGGTTGCGCCTTATTTGTCGACGTTTGCTGAAATGTCAGAGGCCCCAGTGAATATTTTGTTAATGCAGTAGAACGCAGACTTCGGGTATAAGTCTACTGTTTATTGCCACGCATTTCACATGTTGTTAGCTTACTTGTGATTTCTGCATGTTACTGCTACCTTGACTAAGGGAAACAGCAACAACAACCTCCAAACAGTTTTGATGAAGATTCGACTCCTGCAATAAGGTAGACCTGCCAAAGTTCAATCAAAACACTGTTTTGCGGGCCACCATCACTGTATCCCGGGCTTTGCTCCACCCAAGACAACTGTGATTGGTGTAAAGTGATACAAACCAGCCAGATAGCAGAATGATAATGAGGGGCAGCGGACCATTTTCTAGCTCTGAAACAGCACTGTGGATGTATCTGGAGGTTTTCTTCATACTTTTAGAATGTCTGAGGACAATGTTGATATTTGCTTGTTAGCACTGGTTGCTTCTACATTAGAACAGCAGCATCCATTTTCTCAACAGTGTTCTCAAGACTTGTGACCAATGTTACTACTTAAACACCAAACATTTGTTGTACACGACCCATGTCATAACCACAGACTGTTTATAAAGGTGACGTGACCCATAGGTTTCCTGAAGAGTAGTTTCAAAGCTCATGAACTCTATCTTGGCAGTGGCTCATTCTAACTCACAGCTAATCCAAAAATGATCTAAGAGGTGAAATGTGAGCAAAGCTGAGGCGGGCGATGTACGGTTCTGTGAAATTCAAAGCAGTCACGACATTTATTATACTATAAAATTTATTATACTTTAAGTTTTAATACAATTTAGACAGGTGAAATATATAAAAATTCACCCCTAGTACAGTTGTAATGAACAGGGAAATTAGCTATGGGGACCATAACTGTTTTCTGTACCAGGCTGGACACATGTTTATTTCTGATGTAAAGTTGGACATTTTTACATGAAGGTCTATGGAGGCTGACTCACTTTTGGAGGCGGTCTCAAGTGGACATTTGAGGAACAGCAGTTTTCTGGCACTGGCTTTATTTTTCAGCATTGATGCATTGTTGTAGCCACAAGCACAAGACTTCCATTTGAAGACAGTAAATATACATTGCCGTCACTTAGAAATGTCCTTATTTTGAAAGAAAAGCATTTTTTTCTATGAAGATAACATTAATCAGAAATACAGTCTAGACATTGTTAATGTGGTAAATGACTATTCTAGCTGCAAACAGCTGATTTTTCATGGAATATCTACATAGGATTACAGAGGAACATTTCCAGCAACCATCACTCCTGTGTTCTAATGCTACATTGTGTTAGCTAATGGTGTTGAAAGGCTAATTGATTATTAGAAAACCCTCGTACAATTATGTTGGCACATGAATAAAAGTGTGAGTGTTCATGGAAAACATGAAATTGCCAAACTTTTGAACGTTAGTGTAGATATTCACCATCTAAGCTTGTTAGCAATTTAGCATTTAATTAGCATTTAAGACCGAGCAACAGTCATTAATACTACATTTATTTTACAGAACCCTAGTTTAGTTATCTTTGAGTTTCTGACAATTTTTTTAAGACATCACTTTAGAATCAGTTTTATTGCCAAGTAGGTTTTCACATCTGAATAATTTGACTAGGTTTTGATGCGGAACATTAAATGCTGATGAGTAGAAAAGGATTAAAGAAGCATAAAATGAGTTTAAAAAGCAAATGTTGCAAGTCAGATGAACAGGGAGTGGTGCAAATGTAAGCAAATGTTTATGGTGGACAGGAATGTGCAAATTGGATCTCTGGGAAACTATAATGAGCATTTTTACTATTTATACACTAAAGCAGACATTTTTAAGTCCAATAATGTTGTTTTACCCTCAGGCAAAGTTTAATCACCTCCTCACTCCTGCTTCTTTTACTCTTTAATTTTTATTTCCTGGCTGGATTCATAATTCTGTTATTTGGCCCCAAATACACTTCAGAAATAAGTCAAGATAATGAAGCTTAATGTTGCTTTTTGATATAACTTCAGATGACACAAAGGCATGAAAAAAGGTTTTGTCCTGAAGATGACCTAGTTCCATTAAGATTCGAGCAGGTAAACCAGAGATCCAGCAGTGACAGCTGACTGGAACGGAGCTCGTTATTAATATAATTAGTTAGAGTCGCGTTTGACAGGTTTAAATGTCAGCGCTGAGGAAAAGGTCTTTATCTGAGAGCTAAAAGGTGTCATGTAGCTCATTCAGGTGAAAGCTGCAGTCAATCGGCTGTGAAACATGACTTTAGTGAAGCCGTCTGCTGGGTCTGGGTTGTGAAGGAAAAGAGAAAATGAAGCAGAGATTTTGTGCTTTTCAACAGTTAGATATAGAATAATGCACATACTACACTCCTTTAGTTATGAGTCATACATGTTGTTGAATTTGATGTTTTGGCCCACTAAGGTTGGCAATTTCAGTTTTTTACAGAAGTCAAATGAAGGAAAAGTAAAAAATCAATACCAGTAAGATAAACAAGCTAAAAAAACAAACAAACAAAAATCCCTACTTTCTTGGCTCAACAAAAAACATTAATGCATCAGTTTGTATCAATCTTTTTGATTTGTGATGGCTAGCTTTTCCTCTTTAACCAAAGTATTGTTAATATTCATTGGTTTGCATATAAGCCTTTAAGTTAATTAATTGAAAAAATAAGTTGTTCCAACTAGTTCTTCTAAGTTATTTAAGGGGATTTTTTTGTGTGTTACATACTTAATTGCAGTATTCGTGAACACAGCAAAAGTTTTTGGCTTTTTTTCCTTCTTCATGTGGTAGCGCTCAAGAAATGATCTAATTCAACAACATTTGCATCAGTGTTTTTAAGGGATGAAAACTTCTAATGAAATTATTTTCAACCAGCAAACTGCATTAAATTAAGGGAATTAGCTTTTTCTCTACAATCAAAGTTGAGATAAGATTAACTTTATTGATCCCTGCAGGGGAAATTCACAAAGGTGTTTTTAATTACCACGTACTTGATGATCGATAGCATGAACTTTAAGCTGATTACACGACAAATTAATTTGCTACGACTAGTTTTACCGTGTTAAACAGAATTTTTGTGTGGCATGTACTTAGTTTTCATAACTATGAGCTCAATTTTGTAAGTTGATAAACATTTCAAAAATTAAATTAATACAATTAGATTTTCCTCAGTAGCTATTGGCTTTTCCATGTCTTTCTTCAAATGGTAGCTTTTAAGAAATTCATTTAAATTCATTTTTAAAAAAATCCTAAAAATAAATTGCTCCAACTAGATTTTCCACGTTTCTTGAATGTAATTTTTGTATGGTACACATTCAGTTTACATAATCATGAACACAAGTATTTAAGTTGGCAAAATCTAATTTCATTTAGTGGTGGGAATAGGTTCCTTTACTGACTTTTGAGCGTGTACAGCTAAAGTACATGATCAATTATATAGTAATTATTATATATATATATATATATATATATATATATATATATATATATATATATATATATATATATATATATTTTTTTTTTTTTTTTTTTTTTTTTTTTTTTTTTTTTTTTTAAGTTAATGCCAGCAAACAAAATTATACTTGAGAAAGTTTCTTCATGCTCCAAGAGAAACATAATGTATTTACTAGTTCAAAAAGCTCTGCAGGTTTTATTTCTATCAGTTTAAGGTGTGGTGCTGTCGTCTCCTCAGGTTGTCCTGCAGAATCTGTTGATGTGCATGATCTGCTTCTACTCTCTCTACTACATCGTGGTCAGCGTCTGCATCGGCCTGCTCAGGTAAAACCACAGTAAAAACACCTGCTGATAAACATAACTTGGTGTCAGACAGAAGAGCTCAGTCAGTGTTTGATCACTTCACCATATTTTCTTCCATCTTCAGGGTTCATGAGATCAACAGTTTGTTGGCTCCATTCGACTACACGACTCAACCATCATGGCAGAACCCAAAATACCTTGGTGAGTCCAGCAGTGGAACACAGTCAGGAATGTTTCCTCAAGAACGTGAAGTTATATAAGAACATGCATTGTTTTACGCTCCTATTGCTTGATTTTGAAGGCAAATATTGCACTCCAATACTTTCATTTGATATTATAATTACTGGTTATACTGTTAAAAAAATCTACATTCTTCAATAGTTTTTTTTATTTTACAGATTTTTTACAAATTTTCCATATTTTGGTAAATATAATAAAAAATATGAAGAAAATTACAAAAATAATAAAATAAAATAAAATAATAACAGTCACAGAAAATAATAGAAAATAATAGAAATATAATAGAAAATAATAGAAATTTACTAAAATGAATCAAGCCAAAACTGTAAATAAAGTACACATTGCAAGTCTAAATTTTTACAAATGATAAATTGTTCTGTAAACTTACACAATATATTTTACTGTCTTTATTTATTGTATCAGCAACAAAAAATATTTCACAGATATTTGCCGTTAATTGAAAGAAACCTAAGCATAATAATGATTGAAAATGGTGAACATTCCTAAGCTGTTATTTAACAGATGTTCTATCCTCTGTTTAATTACAGATATCTGGTAAAATTACAGGAAAAATTATTTGTTTACCTGTTTTCACTGAAAAACACCAAAACCAAAATATTTTCTTATTTTGTAGAGTAAAAATGATCACTTGTTCTTTAATATGTGACTATTTTTACTCTGTTTAAATTAGCAAAAATATGTGCTGTTATTTCAAATAAATATTTTTCATATTAAGGATTTAAAAAAGGTAAATATCTTTTTTCAACAGATTTTGGTTGTCTCTAAGCCATTCTCAAACTACTCCCTACACACTGTAAAAAGTGTGTTCAAGTTGTGTTTGAAATAACGTACCTCTCCAAAAGAATCTCATTTATCAACTTTTCAGGATAACATCAACTTGAAATTTCATTTTTCCCTTTAAACTTTTTAAAATAATTTTGGTAAAAGTGCAAAAATCAGATTTACTACTTCTTTAGTGTTGTGCATTTTTTTCTGCTCCACCACCATCACTGTGAATTACAGGGTAAAGAAACAGAAAGGACGCTAAGTCTAATGGCAAAATCATGTTCTATGTTTAAGTTTGGGCAGAGCAAAGATTTAAGTTGACTTTCCCTGACATGATGCAGCACAAACAGTACATTTGAGAGAAATGAAACCATTTAAATACAGTACAGTTAACTTAAAATTTAAATAAATAAGGACTGATAATAAAAAAGCGAATGACATTTTAACAGGCATTTAAATTTATTCATAGGGCAGAAATGACAAGAAAATAATTTTGATTTCTGTCAAATACAGTAAAACAGATTCATTGGCTTTACTGACACCTCAAAGGCCCTTTTAAGCAGGAATAACCAGGAATATGAAGCTGCACTTTGAGCTGCTAAATGACTGAAGAGATATGACTGTAATGTTTGTCATTTTCTTCTTTTATAGTTGGATTTAGATTTCTTTGAGTCAATACTTGATGCAATTTTTCTGTCAAATCACTCCTATCATTCCCATTTGCTCTAAAAAGCTTTTAAAAATTAATTAGGGATGACTCTTTACCATTTATGTGCTTCAGATCTAGACTTCAGTTCTAATATAATAATTTAATTTAAACCAATTAGACAACAACAGCATGTGCAGCACCACTAATAACCTGAATCAGCTGCGTTCAAGGCAAATATACAATAAATAGTGATGGATATTTGGTAGAAGATGAAGAAATAAAAACTTATCACTGCTGATTCTTCAGATTCCACGTTTTGACATAAACTGAAAGACTGACAAATTTCTTCTATTTAATTAAATATCCCCCTGCTCATGACAAACAAGCAGAATATTCTTCTTCTTCCTGTCCATGCGTCCAGTTGGAGTGATCTCCACAGAAGTGACCTACGTTCTGGGCGGCCTGGTGTTCGCCTGGATCGTGGAGGAGTGGGTTTGGGATTATGCCATAACTGTCACACTGCTGCACATCGCCATGACGGTGGCAGGTAAACAAACACACACGCACACACACACATGCACACATACACAAAGTGGATCAATAGAGCGGAACAGCTGATGGGATTAGAGTTTGCTGCTTATGTAACTGGATCTGGTGGCTGCAGTTCAAATATGTATAAACACTCAACTGCGGTCCATCTGGACGTTCACTCAGCTGAATTAAAGTTTGCACACATAAAAATATCTGTTTTTATTTTTAATTAAAGTAAAATGCAAGTGTCTGTCACATTTTAATCACAGTATCAATGTGCATTTTTGCAGTGATGTCAGAATTGCCTTCAGCTGAGGAATGGTGGATGGCTCTGGGTAAGGTTTTTATTTTTCTCTTTATAAATGTGCTTTCTTATCTGTCTTTATTTGCAGAGCATTAAAAATCACTCCTTTTTCTCAATATCTGATCAATTTATTCCTTTTCCTCCTCCCAGACTTACTGTAACTCACTTCCTACATGCCTTCAGATTCAGGCTACATCCACACGAATACATTTTCATTTTAAACCCTGAATGGTTTAGGCCTAAAATCCATAGCTGATCTGCTGTCACTTTATGAACCATCTGGACCTCTGAGGTCATCAGGTCCTGGTCTGCTTTCAGTCCCTAGAGTTAGAACAAAACATGGTGAAGCAGCGTTTACTTATTATGCTCCACATATCTGGAACAAACTCCCTGAAAGCTGCTCCAACTCTCACTTCTTTTATATCACAGCTCAAGATTTTTCTGTTTCCTATTATAGCTTATTTTAAATGCAAATTGTAATCTCATTTTTAAAAATATATTTCTAATATTCCTGTTCTTTTCTGTGTTTTATTAGATTTATAATTTTAATTGTGCTTTTTATGCTTGTCTGAATGTTTCCAATGTTTTTAATGTTTTAATGTGAAGCACAACACAGCTGCCTTGCCTTGCCTTGCCTTAAACAGTGATTTGTACAAAGACTTTATATATGAAAGATGGATGTAGGGATCATGATGACTGTTTTGAAGCTTCAAGTTTGAAATTTTGGCTGTTGCTATCTTAAAACCTGACACGATGAGCAATGGTTAGATCTGATTTGAGAACCCTAGAACGTGCATTGTTGTATGGCTGCAAGCTGTCAATCACGAAGTATCCTTGTTTTTAGTAGCACTAAAAACAAATCCTATTGTTTTTTACAAAATTAACAATTAAAGGGATTTGGAACTAGCAATTGAGACCACAAACTCATTGGGAAAATGTTTACTGAGGTAACAACTCAAGTAAGAAGTAGTTTCATTTTCTCATAGATTTCTGATAATCAGACTTCATTTTGCAGCAAGATGAGTCGCCCCCTGCTGGCGGTTAGTGAGAATACAGGTTTAAGGATTTGTTTTTTAAACTTGGAGGCTATGTCTGTCTATTTTATAGAATCTATGGTTTTATGAATGAAAACAATGAAAACAATTTCCATCCTGACAAGCATTTTAGGTCTGTTTTAGGACCACTCTACACACATAACAACACGTCTGACAATATATTCCACATGATCATTTCTTGGGCATGTAGGTGTTGGTGTAAGCATGAAGCAATGGGATGTATAGGCATAAATTTTAGGGTGAATGAATGGAACATGTATTAGTCTCCACCTTTAAAAACATGAAAGAAACAAGTAAAAGACTTGCATTTTTAATAAAAGACAGGATGAGCCTTTTATTAAGGACTTGGCTGCATATCACTCTCCAAAAACCATATTTATATCCAATATGCACTACCGTTCAAAAGTTTGGGCAATTTCATGTTTTCCATAAAAACTCATACTTTTATTCATGTGCTAACATAACTGCACAAGGGTTTTCTAATCATCAATGAGCCTTTCAACACCATTAGCTAACACAATGTAGCATTAGAACACAGGAGTGATGGTTGCTGGAAATTTTGGATCAGTTTAGTGTTATCTTCATTGAAAAAACTGCTTTTCTTTCAAAAATAAGGACATTCCTAAGTGACCCCAAACTTTTCAAAGGTAGTGTATATTCCATTATGTACTGAATTGGTATCTAGTGCCTGTGTTTAGTGTTTTTCTTTACATAAGTAAAGACATTTCCCCTGTAAAGTGTTGCAGACAAGGAACAAATTAGTGCTTAAAAATCACCAGAATTCAGGAAATGAAGTGTTTGATGCTCAACATTTCCTGGGGATCACACCCACAGGAAATGTTCATTGTGTCTGAGGTGATGTGTTTCAGTAGACTAAAACTAAAGGAAATTTGGTTTGTGGCAAAGAAGAAAAAGAGTCATATCCTCAAATCTAAGGTGCTGGACACCACAAATGATTTTTTTTCAGAAAATGACTAAAATCAATTGTAGCTGACCAATTTTTGTCATTTGTCTGCTTCTAGCTTCTTAAATGTAAACATTTTCTGATGTCTTTGCTCCTCTATGACAGTAAATTGAATATCTTTGGGTTGTGGACAAAACAAGACACCATTTTCTGATTTATATAGACCAAACAGCTAATTGTTTAACTGGGGAGATAATCAGCAGATTCACTAGCAATGAAAATAATCATTATTTGCAGCTGAAATTGGATTTTTGCGGAAAAATCTCTGTTTGGGTGTAAATGCAGCAGAAGTTATGTGTTTTATAATAAGTATGTGTTAATGTGGATGTAGCCTCTGGTGCTGCAGACAGATTGTCTTGTTGGAGGACGGTTGGGTGAAAAATCATTGACATTAATGTAGAAACTGCTTCCTAATTGGTCAGCGAATAAGGATGTGAGGAAAACAAAAGTTGGTAGCCTGCAAACCTTTGTTAATTTCTCCTTTTTCCTTGTGCATTTATTTACTTCCTCTCCCTGCAGGTTCAGGCCTGGTGATGATGATAATTGGAGGACAACTTCTCGCCTACAAACTCTTCAGGAGCAACTTTGTGTATCCAGCTGAACTACAGAACTTCTAACGACAACGACAAAATCTTTTAGCTGGTTAATCTCAGGTCTTTGTTTCTGGTAAAAACCACTAAATCATGTCTATCTAGGTTATATACAGACATATATTCATATTTTCTATAAAGCAACCATGAGGAAGACTTTGACTTTTCACCAGATAACTCGGTTCATTAGCTGATCCCACCTTGTACAAATCACCCTCCTTTGTCTAATACTGTTTTTGTAACATATTCTGTACAGTTTAAATACTTTTTGTATTCTTTCTTTATCCTCAAAATATTGGAAACTGAGCAATAGAAAAGATTTTACAGCTGGAAGCTTTCTGCAGTGATGAGTTAAGTCACACGACAGATTTGTATGTAGCTTAGCAGCCAATTACTAGACAGTAAGAAAATGTCAGTGCTGTTTATTTTATGCTAAGTTACCAAGAAAAGTTCAGATCCACACCGCAAATAATCATTTTAATGCTGGTCAGTTATGTTAGTTAAAATGTATTTACATTAAAGATTTTATGCATGAAGATTGTTTTGTGTGTGTCTGTCCATGCATATCTTCAATCTACAGAGATCCCAACTACTGTGGAAGTTGACTCAAACAAATGAGCTCAACATGTAATACGAGGAAGCAGGAATATAATTAACATGTACATATATACAGTTCAAATAATTGGCATACATGCACTTTTTATATTTAATAAATCAGTGTAATAGCCTTAAGCTACCTGCGCCATTTATGGCAATTCAAATAATTGTAGCACATTATGTAGACTTTATTTGTTCACCCTAAAGATCTTGGATATTTACATTTTTTATTCTCAATATGTGCTCTGACATATTGTGGATGGATTCAGAGTGTTGGCCTATTTAAAAGGAAGACTGTGGCATTTTGATGTTTTTAAAGTAAAGACAAGCACAAAGTAGCTGTAAAATTGCACATCTATAAGAACAGACAGCCAGACTCACTCCAAAACAGATTTTAAACATTTTTATCAAGAACTGTATAAATATGACACCTTGATAAAAGACCTTAAAAACAAGAAGGCAGCTAAAACTAATTATATGTTCAACAAATTGCTTCTTGACCCATGATGTTCTTAATTCATCAAGAATTCAGTATTTTCTCTTTTCTTGAAATATTTTGGTATATGTGTCCCTGGTATGAACACTTTCCTTTGTACATATTCTTAGTATACATACATTCTCTAAAATAAAATACAATTTAAAAAAAAGTCAGTTCTTCATATCATTTTTTTCTTTCATGAAGTAGGACCTGATTCTCTGGTAGCAGCAGAGAAAGTGCTGCTCATAGGGATCCTTGAATTTATTGAGATTTACATGTATAATACTGCAGGGTTCTAATTTTGGTATATACACCAATTAGGTTATTTGATAAAATATATAAACATAAAGGGTTGTCATTTTAATATTTAAATTACTGTGGTTATTTGGTATGGTATAGAACATTGTATGGTTTTAACTTTAATATTTAAAGCAGACGGGTAAATTTGCATTTTATATAATATTGCAGAGTCTTAATTAAACTAATATTTAAATGAGTTACATAAATTCACAAATAAATAACATTTTATGGTCTTAACCTTATTATTTAAATTAGACAGACATATTTATATTTTACATATTAATGTAAAGTCATAACAAAAACATTTAACTGACTCAAATAAATCCAAACAATACATTTTGTGTTACTTAGTTTCTACGGTTTTAGCCTTAGTTTTTAAACAAGTAAATAATATTGTAGGATTTTAATTTAAAAATCTAAAGGACTCTGAAGTATCCACACAATAAACAGCAGTGCAGAATCTTAACCTTAATATTTTGCATTATTTTTATTTCTTTTATTTGTAATATTTAACATTTTTGTCAGACTTACAGAATACAGAGTTACATTACCACACAGGAGTGTTTCAGATAAAATGTCCGACTGGAAACTTTAATCAAACGCACCTTCACTTTTTGACCTGTTTGTTGAAGAGTCACTTAGTTTCACCAGAACCTGAACAGAACCAAACCTGAGCCACGAAACACAGAAGCTCTCTTAGCTAAGACTAAGCTGTTTAATATTTCTCAGATAAAGGCAGTAACTTACCTTCCAGCTGCTAAATGTCCAGGAACGGTTTGATATCGAGCATCCGCAGGATGATGGAATCTGACGGGCCGCTGACCAGCAGCTCTCCGGTGAGTTTAAACGGTGTTAGCTCCGTTAGCCGCTCAGTTAGCTGCTCAGTTAGCTGCTAACATGCTAACCAAAAGGAAAACATTACATGCTTCATATAAAACGAGAGAAAGATTTCAGACTGAAACACTGTTTGCTTTTTACTGAGCAATGTTGACATTTTTGGGCCATTTTGCTATTTTATTGTATATTTGTGCAAGTTTGTGCATATTTGATGAGATGATTACTCATTTGCATATTAAAACCTAAAATTGTAGGAATCTTGTACCACCCAAAAATAAAATAAAGTAAAATAAATAGGTGAATAAATATATAAATCATTGTCTTTTTGTATATAGTCAGGTGGGGACGTTTCTTGCTTATATCTGTTAGTTTAAATAGTCTGCAATAAAAATAGATGTAATTTTGCAATACATGTCTTTAAGACTTTTCTTAAAACACCAAACTCTCCATTGTTTTCTTCTTATCTATATTCTGTGGAATGTGGAAATAACACTGAGCACTGCCATAAAAGTTGCCTCAATGCAGAAAATGTAGACCAACTCATATTTGGTTATCTGTGATGGATATATATATATATATATATATATATATATATATATATATATATATATATATATATATATATATATATATATATATATATATATATATATATATATATATATATATAAGATCAAAAAATATTCCTGTATTTTCTTTCAATTTTGTTTGTTACAGATGTCTGGATTTGGTTCAATTATGAGGCACTTGTTGCACAGAACAGGAATAATATTCAAGGAACGCAATTTATTTATTTTCTTTTATGCATTTTCTCCTTTTTCCATATATATCCAGAACTGAAAATGACTAAAATTGATTCTGTATTTTTCCAGACTGTGTAGGAACCCTGCATAAATCAATTTATCAGCAAATTCATTTTACAAGCCAGTGAATTCTGCACTACACATACTATAAGTATCTTTAAAAACATGAAACTGAAGGTTCACACATACATACAAACCCCATAAACCTTTATATAAAGCTGCTGAAGTGCACATGTTATACTTGTGTATCAAATTCGTGAATAAATTTATTAGGATTTATCAGAAAATTCTAGCATAAATCATCAATCTTGTGTCACAGAGACCAAACAAATCTCCAACAGAAGCGAAACAAATCATTAATACAAACTGGCTGAAGAAGATCGGGTTTCTGTTTAATGCATTATTTTGTTTATTTTCACTTTTTATGTCTTTCAGTTGAATAAAAATGTTACATTTTGTGATTTAAATTTCCTTGTTCTGTTTCCTTTTGGAATGATCGGAAAAAACACAGATTTTGTGTCACTCATATTATTAAAATCACATTTCTCTCATTGTAGAGTCCTTTTGATCTGCTCCGTCATCAGATGAGTGATGTTCTGGGAGATGGAGGGATCCTGAAGGAGGTTGTCCAACCAGGAGAGGGTCCCCCAGTGCCCCAAAATGCTTCAGTTTTAAGTATTTATAAATGCAAATTAATTTCTAAAACCTCTCATTATGATCACAGTTTATTACAACAGCATTTTTAATCTTCCACAGTCCATTACTCTGGTTTCCTGGAGTACTCGGACCAGCCTTTTGAAACCACCACCAACTTTAGATACCCTGTAATGATGAAATTAGGAAGAGGTACGAGATTCTTCACGCAGGTTGAACAGTAACTTTCCTGCTCTTGTTTGAAAGATGTTTTTTTAAACGTGATTCTTGAAACAGATATGACACTGGCCGGCCTGGAGCTTGGTCTGCTCACCATGAAGAAGGGAGAGTTTTGTCGTTTCCTCCTCCAGCCTCAGTATGCTTATGGAGATATGGGATGTCCTCCGCTGATCCCTGCGGCTGCCGTGGTTCTGTACGAGGTCCACATCCTCGACTACCTCGACTCGGGACAAGTGGATGAGTTTATTGCTATGAGTCCGGTAGGGAGGCTGCAGATGAATCCTGAAATTACACACGATTGTGAGTGATTTTCTTGATGCTAACGTGTAAAAATATGTGAAAAAAAATGGAGCTCTAAATGGAGGAGCTAAAGCTGCTAAATGACTCTGACAAAGGTGCAACATTTATTCCAGTTGATGATGCATATTGTAAGTTTTCTCGCTCGAAGCTCCTCCTGAAGCCTCCTCGTCTCCTTGAGGTGCTGTTAAGTCACTGGAAAATCCTTCATGATGTTGCACAAGGAATAATTTTCCGATCTTGGGTGTGGAAAGGATGCGAGAAACCTTGAGTTAGCATCATGAAATCACTCAAAGTTTACCAACTTGAGGATTAACAAATGCATGCTACTGTTATGCTATCAACCCAAGCATGATTTATACATGTTTTCATCCTTGCAGGCTTTTTCATTTTTGTAATTTTTGAACAAAACAAAGGAAGCACAGCTCAATAATTGAATGTGGACTGTGAAACTGAACCTTTTCTTTATCAGGTGCTATTAAAAAAAGTTCTGAGACTTTATCTATTAGGGCTGCAGCCAATGAATGTTTTCATTGTTTATTAATATGTGAATTATGTTGTATGTTAAAACAAATATAATGATACAGATAATTGGAAAGATGCTGAATTTTGGACAGGTCGACCTCTAGTGGGAATATGAGACCAAACAATAATAAATCTATAATGTTGTTTGTTTTTTGTGATAAATAGGGCTGCAGCTAGCAATTATTTCTATTGATTAATCTGTTGGTTGTTTTTCTGGATTCATCAGTTAGTTGTTTGGTCTTAAAATGTGAGAAAATGGTGAATAATGTTGATCAGTGTTTCCAAAAGTCAAAGATGACAAGCGTCTTTGTCCACAAACCGAAAGATATTCAGTTTGCTGTCACAGAGAAGGAAAGAAAAGAGAA
Organism: Amphiprion ocellaris; assembly: GCF_022539595.1. NCBI lineage: Eukaryota > Metazoa > Chordata > Actinopteri > Pomacentridae > Amphiprion > Amphiprion ocellaris. Next base: position 26,541,021 of record NC_072777.1, on the reverse strand, counting down.
AATGTTTACATTTAAGAAACTGCAATCACAGAGTTTTGACTTTTTTTTCTCCAAAGCATTACTCCAACTTATTAATCGATTTTCAAAATGTGTTTTCAATTAATTTATTAGCAGTCTAGAGACAAATTAAAGGAGACGTTAAGCATCTGAGGTGTTGTAAGGTGTCCAGCAGGACAGATAGTCCATGTCTGGAACTCTACATATTGAAAAAGCTTCATTATTCCCAAAGAAATTTCCACATTTGGTGGTTTGATGAGGATGCCTAAGAGTGGTGACCTGCTGGTCTCATCAGAATAGTTGGTGATTCATTTATTAGTTGATTACCAATCGATGAATTGTTGAAGCTCTAGCAACTAAATAAATCAAAAACAGTTGAAGTTTGGCCACTTTCTACTTCAAAGTAGCTCTTTGAAGTCCTGTTAAGTATACACATCAGACAACACCTACAGTGAGCGCTGAATTTCTCCCTAAACTAAGCGATTCTTCAGTTTGAATTTCATTGACTTATGTGTTGATTTCAAATTATTTTCTCACAAATTTGCTTATTTATTGAGGTGATGGAAATCTTTTATTTTGCCCTAAGAAATAATGGAAAATAATAATATTCCGGGTAAATAGTTTGGGATTTACTCTAAGAAGAAAGAAAGATGGAGTGAGTGTTGCTTTTTACAAAAAACATGAAGGATAAAATGTAGAATGAGGCATCAGAGCAGTGTTTGACCTCATGTTAGACTTGGAAATGGCTTGTTATGTTGTTTAAAGTGGGAGTAAATCATTCAAATGAAAGCAGCAGAATCGGTTGCTGCAGTGATATGATTTGGACTGTTTGCCGTATGTGAGTGAAGAAGTGGAGCTCGGTTAATGCGGCACGTTGGAAAATAAGTTAAAAGAAGGCCATGGCATGACAGCACTGGAGCTCTTCCACCGTTCAGCTGCTGCTTCTTCTCCTGATGGTAGCTGCAGACCCTCCTCTGGGCACCATCACGATCTGCTACATGAAGTCATCCAGCTGCTGACAAACACAGAACGAGATGTTTGTGTAAAAAATCACGTGTAACTCGGGTCCGGATGCTGACTAATATGGCTCCTCCGTGCACATGCAACAGAAGCAGTCGTGGAGCTTTCTGATTGGTTCTTGATGAAACATTTTTAACTGCCAAAGTAGTTCTATCAGAAACTGCCTGGATGATTTTCTTTGTGTTGCTGCTTTCAAGCTGTTTGACTTTTGTGTCTTCAGGAGGAGCAGAACGTCGCTCCTCTTTCAACACTTCTGGAAGTTGTCGACACGTTGCGCAGCTTCGGCAACCGTTGCTTCAAGCAGAGTCGCTACTACAACGCCAAAGATCGCTATAAACAGGTTTAAACTTTAAGCAATTTTTACACAGCTTCTTTCACACGTGCTCACTGGTGAAGGTTAAAGTGTATTTTGCGACTATGCTTTGTGGACAGGCAATGACGCTGCTGAGAAACAGGGAAACCCAAAGCGATTCAGAGAAAGAGAAGATCAAATCAGCTCTGCTTCCTCTTTATCTGAACCTCTCGCTCACTGAGCTCCGTCTGGAGAGTCCGAATAAAGCCCTGAAATACGGAAACAAAGCTTTAGAGATCGACTCTGCCAACACAAAGGCTCTTTTCCGCTGTGGACAGGTCAGACTGAGCTTCTGTGTGAGATTAAAACGGATGTTTTTCATGTTTCACACGGTAGATTAGCTCCATTTTAGCTTTAATTATAACTGTAGAGCAGTTTGACATTTGTTTTTGTCTCTCTTAGGCTTATCTGGAGCTACAAGACTATGAAAACGCTCAGAGCTGCCTCATAGCTGCTCAAGCAAAGAAGCCCTTTGACAGCGACATCAACACCCTACTAAGGAAAGTGGTGATGTAAGATAATTTAATGATTTAGAATAAAATCTGGAGTCAGGGCAGTCGGGATCAGCTGTTTTTTCTGTCTGTTAATGTGAAAATATTTGTGTGTTTTTTTTAATGTTCCAGAAGCTATAAAGAGAGTTTGGACCACCAGAAAGACTTGTACTCAAAGATGTTCAAATCTCTGAAGTGAAAATGTGAGAGTCAGCAGTAGAAGGTGAGAAATCCTCTTCATTAATTCTTCATCTCTCTGTCTGTCTGAGAAGGTTAACATTTTATAATAAGCTCTGAACACTGTGCTGACATTTTTCCACTATTTGTAAGCCTACAACCCACAGCTAAATGTTCTTATATCCTATCAAAACTGTGTGCAATCAGGCCAAAAGAAATGACTTCAAAATTTGAATAGTTGTTACTGCTTACTCCTGCAGTGGATGGTAAAAATATAAGGACTTTGCTACTATACCAAGGGTTTATTTTTTCCTGCATCAAGGATTTTTTAGTACCTCGCCAAAGAAATTTTAGGATCTTTCAATGCTAACCCATCAAACTCTCCTAGTTCATATCAAAGATTTTACTATAAATATTAAACACTGATGTCAATAATAAACATGAAGTGGAATTATCACCTTTTTAACATCATCAACAGAAGCTTCAAATATAGAAGCTTTGTTAAATTCAAATTTATTGCAGAGCTGTTGTACTAAAACTGAGAATAAAAAAAATACATATAGATGTAATTCCATACAAAATCAATCAGTCCTTCTCAGAAATACCAGGAAAATTAAGAGATTTCTGCAACACAGACTCATTCTGAGCAGGACAAGAAGGATTTATTTTGTCTGCCTCACACAACTACATCTCCCATGAGTCTTTATCATTCACACTGTATGAAATCCTCATTAGACTTTAAGTTAAGCTGAAAAATATGACCAGATACTCAAACTGTAGCGTCATTTTAGCCTTAAAAGGAGACTGACGGCTTCATTAAAATTTTTGTGTTGCAGGTTTCAAGATTCCGCTGCAGATTTCCTTTCTGTTATTTCCAGATTTGCAAGTTGTGTTTTTTATTTCTTCAGGAATTTAATTTTCTTCTTTACATGTTCACTAATAATGCAGCTGTTTGTTTCCTGAGATATTTTTTGTAAAAGAATCTCTTGTTTTTTTCATGGACTCTGATCACTCTTAAGGTGATAATAAAAATTAAATATGGCTTTTCACCTCTAACACATCTAGTTTGTCTATTTGTTCTTTGTGATCTTTTTTCTTAAAGTTGATGTTTAATTTAGACGAAAAGTTGATTATAATTCCTGCACAACTGATTTTTTGTGCCGATTGATTACCACAGTTGTACCAATTGTGATTTTAAGTGTAAACTGCAATGTTCAACTCATGTTAATGAAGAATATTAAAAGGATAAATCACTAAATTAGCATTCATCTGTGCATTTAACATGCTAGCATGGATGGGTTTTTTTTGTGAGGTGCAGCTTTTCAGGTAGAAAATGATGTTTTGTGGTCAGTTAGATTGTTTTAAGTGTCATTAGTTGTGGTGAAAGATTAAAAATTCATGATATCAGTAAATATTAGAGGTGTAAATTACGCTGGAGGATGAAATGTGTGTGATTTAGCATTAGAGCTGCTGATAAACTTTGTGTTTTCGCTCACAACGGTTCAGACAGAGTTCATTTAATCCGGTCAGAGGAGATGGGAGGAGTTGGGGGCTGAAGTTTCACTCGGACTAATTATCTGAGGATGGTGACAGCAGGGGGTGCACTAGGAGATTATTTAAAGTTTGTTTTGAAGCGCTGGGGGCTGTTTTTCTGCACTTCAGACACCAAAGAAAGGTGTGAATAACCTGCATCCCTCAAGCTGCAGCAGCAACACTCTGCATGCACGAGATATGAGATACAACACGATTAAAATAAGCATAAAAACATGAACGTTTTGAGAATAAATGTGAGATTTTTGCAGAAATTGTGAAACCAGACGTCAGCCTTCCCCTGTGTGCAACATGATAAGTAATTTCTCTGCTTCTTCTGTATTATTCTCATATTAAAACCTGCTTTTCTGCTTTGTGAGCTCTGCTGCTGAGCTCCCAGGTGTCTCTGCAATGTCAAGGTGGAGGAAGACGGAGGCTGCTGGGGGATAAAACGAGGGAGAGATGGGATGACTGGGGGAGGTGGGATGACGAGGGATCAGAGGTGGGGAGGAGGTTAATCCACTTGTCACAGTGTGCGAGTGTTTCACCATCAGGAAGTCATGCTGTGTGAACGATGGACACGATGCTCTCCAGAATCACTCAGTACCTTCATCTCAGGTGAGGTGTGTGTGTAAAATACGTATATTTATTTGCTCTAACTGATGTTTGTGGTCAGATTTTTAGGATTATCTAAGATACTGCACTATCCTGAGCTTTGCTTTTGTTATTCATGCTTGCAGAATCATGCAAATGATCCTTAATTTGTGCAAATGCAGCTTCGAAGTGCTGAGTATTGGAATTTTGCAGTATCTGAAGCTGCTGATTTGCATTAATACCGCAGTTAAGAAGATTTTAAATCTCACTTGATGCTTCTGTACGTGAAAATAAATAGTTTTGTCAGCTTTACTGCACTCTCCAGGCTTAATTTGCAAACATTTTAGCTGCATTCATGAACTAATTTTTATCAACTCTGGTGAAATGTTTGCATAATTTGTTGTAGTTTTTTTATACTTGTGTTCTTGTCTGCAGTAAAGTTATTGAATTTATGCTGTCAGAGGAAACACCAGGCAAATGCATTGGTAAAATATAGTCATGCACAATTTTTAAAGCTGCATAAAGATTAGTACCAGCATTCTTCTTTTTTTTAAAACTCATTTCAATAGGAATTTTCCGTAGTGAATGTTCATGCAAATACCGCACTGAAGTACAGTTTTGAGTACAATTTTGTACTTTAATTCAGTATTTCTATTTTGTTTCAAGGGGAGATATTCTATTTCCTACTTAGCTACATTTATCTGAGCATTTTTAACGGGTGTCAAACAAGCGGCCCACGGGCCAAAAGCGGCCTTCCAGAGGGTCGAATCAGGCCTGCAGAACGACTTTGTAAACTGTAAAAATGAGAAGACATTGACTGCAGTTTGTGAATTTGTGAAACTATAAATTTAAAATAATTTCTAGACCATGACAAGTTGTTTCAAGTTGTTTCAGTTGTTTCATTTGTTGTGGGTTTTTTTTTTTCATGCTTTAAGTCATTTTGAACAATTTTGAACTCTTTTTAGACACACTGAATTCATTTTGGACGAATATGAGCCATTCTGGACAAGTTTTGTTCATTTTGGATGCTTGTTTTAGGCCAAATAGTAATTTCTTGGTCAATCTTGCTTATCATTTGCTTTTTCAGGCAAGACCGGCATAGAAATCCACCATGAGGATTCTAACAATATAATATATGTTTAAATGATCCAGTTTCTGGTTCAGTGAGTCATTCTTGTATTTTGAGTCATTGTTGGACAGTTTTTAACTCCCTTTGGACACATCTGAATACCTTTAGACACTAATGGAGTCAAAGATGAAACATTGCACCTGAGAAACTGAAGATGAAAAATTGCACATATGAATAAAAGCCTCTGAATGCAGCAGCTCATGCACAAGGTGTAAATTTAATTTAAAAATAATTGCATTTTATTAATAAAAATGCGCTGTGGTTAGTCATGCGCAGTACCCTCTGAGGACACCCGGTGGCGCTGTCATCTATCAGACTTTGACCTGCACTTTCAGCCAATCAGAGAGCAGCTTGTAGTCCAGCCTCCGTCCGGACCTCCACTAAAACCAGCAGCAGCAGCGGCGGAGGAGAATCAACATGAATCCGAGGCGCAGCGGCCCGGAGATGGACGGTGCGTAAAAACCGACAAACCGATAGATCAACTATCGATCAGTGATCGGATGTCAGCCAGGAGCGGACCGGGAGAGAGAAGAACCGGAGGGGAAACATGAGTCGGCAGCAGCAGCAGATCCAGGGAGTGGTTCTAACGGGTTACCACAGCAACGCGGAACTGGTGCCGCAAACGAGGCTGTGCGCGTCCAGCTGCCCGCAAGTCCCGCACGTCCCTCAGACCGCAGAGCCCAGGTGGGTTTAATAGAGGCAGGGAGACATTATTTAGAGTAAAAACAAGGAGAGACTGGAGCAGCTGCAGGACTCTGTATGAGTGTCAGAGAGCAAAGGTCGCACTGGAACCGTTTTCAGCTGAACTCATTTGGATCAAGTTTGGGTCATTTTGGACACATTGCTTTTAATTCCAGGCAGTTTCTGGACAAATCTGAGTCCAGTTTGGACACTTTTTAAACTCACTTTGAGCAAAAACAATCATTATGGACAATTTTGTTGAGGCTGCTGTAGGTCAAACAGTCATTTTGAACAGTTTTGAACTCTTTTTAGACACATTTAATTAATTCTGGACAAGTTTTGTTAGATGTTGGGCGCTTGTTTTAGTCCAGATAGGCATTTCTTGGTCTGTCCCGCTTATCATTTGTATATGCAGGCAAGACTGGTGTAGAAGTCCACCATGACTTGACTCATAAACAGTATAATAAGGTTTTTATGTAACCCAGTTCTGGTTCAGTGAGTCAGTCTTGTATTTTGAGTCATTTTTGGACAGGTTTCATGTGCTTTATGAACAATGTTTCACTTATTTTGAACAAATTTTAGCCCTTCTGAGCAAGAGAAAACCATTTTTGGACAACGTTGAGTCCAAAGTGAGTCAGTATGGAGTGTTTTCAAACTAATTTTGGCGTAAACAACCACTTTGGACACTTTTTGCAGTTGCTGCAGGTCAAATAGTCATTTAATTTTGCAAGCAAGACTACCTTGTAGACCCCATATACAGTATAATAAGCTTTTTATGTAACAGGTTCAGGTTGAGTTGTTGGTCATTCTTGCATTTTCAGTCATTTAGGACACTCTTTTAGTCCTTTTGGACACATTTAAAGTCCCTTTAGACAGTTTCTGAGTAATTTTGGACAAGTTGCTAGTATTTATTGGACAGAGTTTACCTCATTTTGAACAAATTTTAGTCCCTTTGGGCAAAGAAATGCCATTTTGACACTTTAAACTATTTCGGGGCTAAAGGACTCACTTTGGACAATGTTATTTATTGCTGTGGGTCAAATAGTCCTTTTACTTTGGTCACTCAGTCTTATTATTTCTATACACAGGCAACACTGGCATGTAGAATACACAGTATAATGAGCTTTTTTACATAACCCAGGCTCTGGTTCAATGGATCATTCTTGTATTTTGAATCATTTTTGGACAAATTAAAGTCATTTAGGGCCATTTTTTGTCCTTTTGGACATATTGTAGTCCATTTAAAGTTATTTTAGACAAATTTGAAGTCAATTCAGGCAGTTTTAAATGCATTTTGGACAATTGTGAGTCCAAAATGAGTTGGTTTGGACACTTTATAAAAAAGTTGTGGGCAAAACGAACAGTTTTAGAACATTTAGGTCATTTTGGACACTTGTTTTCGACACGTTTCAAGTATTTTTGGTCATTTTGCTCATTTTGAGCAACTTTTGGTGCAGTTTGGGTCATTTTGGATGCTTGTTTTAGGCCAAATAGTTGTTTTATCGTCAGTCACTCTTATCAGTATAATAAAGTATAATTAACTTTTTTACATAACTCAGGTTTTGCTTCAGTTGGGCATTTTTGTATTTTTTGTATCTTGTACTTTCTGGACCAGTTTGAGTTGTAAATTTTTGGGCCCTTTGAACATGTTGGTCCCTTTAGACAATTTTTGAAGTATTTTGGACAGTTTTTAACTCCTACTGGGGCGATTTCAAGTCCAAAATGAATCCGTTTTTGGTTTTGTAGTTGCAGATTCAGTTTGAGTTCTGATAATTCTTGAGTCATTTTGGACGAGTTCTTAGTCCAAGCAGTCATTAGAGCAAGCAGAACTTACAGTATCACAAGCTTTTTTATGTAACAGATTCTGGTTCAATAGGTCAGTTTTGAAGAGATTTTTGAGTCACTTTGGTTACGTTTGTATCATTCAGGACAAATTTTAAGTCATTTTAAGTCATTAAGTCATAGGCCTACACTTAATCCATGACTGGGAACTGAAGCTGTAGGTCTGAGCATCACCATTTAGGAGGCTGGAATCAGAGAATTTCAACTTTTTTCACTTGAAAAAACACTGAAACTGAATAATTGTTTATCAGAAAAGTGTGCAGTGAATTTCTGATTTAACAACTGACACCTAATTGACTGGTTGTTGCCACTCTAGAAACAGTCGCTGAATAATATCATAGTTGTCAACTCTCCCATTATCCACTGCAGCGCTAGTGTTTACTGCCAGTGTCGTGAACTAGGAAGGCTCATTTTAGAGCTACAACGATTCGTCGACTGACAAAAGATTAATCAGCAGCTTTTGATTTTAGTCATTTTCTGAGCAAATGTTTTGTTTTGTCTAAAGATGTTCAGTTTACAGTCATAGAGGAGGAAAGAAACCAGAAATATTCACATCTAAGAATCTGCAATCACAGAATTTAGACCATTTTTTTAACCTTTATTTAACCAGGAGAAATCCCGTTGAGATTAAGAACCACTTTTCAAGGGAGTCTTGGCCAAGATAGGCAGCAGCAAATACAAAACACAGTTAGAAAATAACACAGTTAAAGCATAATTCAAATACGAAAAAAAAACGAAACAAAAAAATCCAATAAAAACAGCAAAAAAAACCCCAAAAAATAAAATGTAAAAAAATGTAAAAAAATTAAGAAATAAAATAAAAAATAAATATAAAATAAAATAAAATAAAATTACAAAAAAAGTATGAAAAACAAGTGCATGTTGTGGTATCGGCCTCAAGAACTCGCAGTTTAGATTTTAAAGCACTCAATGAGATTAACTCGCTTAATTTCCAGTTTTTCTGCAAAATATTCCATAAAAAATATGCAGAGTAAACAGAAGTCTTTTTACCCAGTTCAGTACAATCATATGGAACAGAAAGCAACAAATGATCTTGTGAATGGAGCGAGTGAAAATGAGAACTTTTCTGTGCAGTTAAGGAGCAAATGTAGGTGGGCATTAGTCCCAGTATTGCCTTGTGTATGAAAGTATACCAATGACGGATCCTTCTGGTGGCTAAAGCTGGCCATCCCACCCAAGAGTATAACTCACAGTGGTGCATTGACACTTTACAGTTCGTAGTAAACCTCTTTACAACAGGAGCCCAAATGATTAACTGTTTGTCAAAATGGTTGGTAATTTAGAAGTTAATATCGACAGCTGGTCTATGAATTGTCACAGCTTTAGTAAAAAGTTAAAAGAAACAGGAGTTATCTAAGGTGTATGGCAGGACAGATTGTACAAATCTGGAATTCTGCTGCTTTCAATTAAGGATTTTTGAGATTTTTCACATATTAGTGCAAAGATCTGGTGATGTTTGCACTTCTCGAAGTATACACTGAGCTGCATTTATGAAGTTCCTGCTCTCTTTTCCTTTAATTTGTCACTGTTCTACTTGTCTTACGTGGATCTCATCGCTGCTTTAGTTCCCAGTTTGCCGTCTTGACATCGTGACGGTCTCCTCGTCAGCTTCTTACACTTGATAGTAATTGAAGGGATCCAGTCTCAGCAGCAGCAGAAATGAATGGAAACAGCCACACTCTTTTATTTATACCAGAACCGGGCTGTTTATTGCTGCTGCCTGTTTGTGTTTACATCAACAAACAGCTGCCGTCAACAACCGTGTGGAGGTAAACAACCCGTTGGGACACACCTGCCCCTTCGGTACACGCAGTTAGTTTCCAGATGGTTCGTCCAGCGAGGCAGAAAAGCGGCATCACGTTACAGCCGCCTTTGTCTCACCTCCTGTCTAGGTTTGCAGCCGTAGTTTTGTGGTTTCCTTCAGTCAGGAAATGAGACGCAGACAGACAAACGGACAGAGAGAAGCTGGTGTCGGACCAGCGGAGGACATCCGAGCCGAGCAGCTTTAAGTTACTGTCTGCTGGGAGTCCTGCACGGTTTTATTTGGTTTATTTCAAAGGGAAGGAGTCGTAGTTCAGAATCCGGTGCTTCCCAGAGAGGAACTCGGTCAGTGGACACATGGTTCACATTATTCTACAGTGATGTAACAGAAAGCTGAGCTAAACTGAGTGGATTCATCACAACTGGAGGTCGATGATTCATTCAAACCAGAGGGTCACTGCTCAGACCACTGACTGCACTGTAAGAAATAGTATAAATAGAGTTTTTGGAACAATTTAGTGATATTTTTTAGATGTTCTCTCCTCAGTTTTGTTAAATTATACATAAGAAACAATAAAATCACAGAAAAAAGTATGAATTTACATGTTAACCTAAAAAAAACAGGCTAAAACTGTAAATAAGAAATCAAATTAATCAATTCAATCAATCAATTGATATTTCTATAAATGGTAATTTGTTCTTTTACAATGTTCGTCTGCAAGATTACACATTTTTTACTGTATTTAACTGTAAATTGACAAAAAATGTTATTGTGAAGGTATTTGTCATTATTTGAAATCAAAAATATATTATTGTATGTTAATGTTATTTTATGTGTTGAGTTTCCTTCTTTTGTTAAATTACAGATAATATTTAGTTAAATTACAGAAAAAAATACAAATTTACACTTGAACCATTAATAAAATAGGGCAAAACTATAAATAATGTCCACATCAGAAATCAGTATTTTTACAGATAGTAATTTGTTCTTTTACAATATTTGCGTGTAAGATTACACTATTTTTACTGTATTTACAACAGAAAAACTATTGTGCAAGTATATGTCATTATTTGAAATTTTTTTAAAAAAGTATCTTAACATTATTTTATGGAGTTTCCTTCTCTTGCTAAATTACAGATAATGTCTACTAAAATCACAGAAAGTATTAATTTACATGCTCACCCTATAAAAAACAAACAATAATAAACAAAAAAATAAGCCAGAACTGTAACTAAAATCTGTATAAATAAATAAATAAATGTGAATTTGTTCTTTTACAACATTTGACTGTAAAATGACTCTATTTTTACTGTGTGTAAAATCTAAAAATGCCATTGTTTTAAAGATATTTGTCTTTATTTGAAAGAAAAAAAATGTATATCAGGCATTGGAAAATGGTAAATAAGTTATTAAAACATTATTTTACAGATTTCCCCAGTTTTGTTAAATTACAGAAAAAATAGAGTAAAAACACAAAAACGTATTAATTGCATGATAACATTACGCTATTTTACTGTATTTAAAACAGCAAGAATTGTCACTATTTTACAGATATTCTCTTTATTTTAAAGGAAAAAAAATCTGAAAATGATATTTGCTATTTTAAAGAAAATCCTATGCATATTAAGGACTGGAAAAGGATAAATATTGTTTTTGAACTGTTTTGCCTGTTCTGTTAAATTACAGAAAATATCTAGTGAAATCACAAAAAAAGGTATTAATTTATATATTGACTGTAAAAACAAAACACACACAAAAAAACAGGCCAGCATTGTCCCCATAAAAAATCTCTACTTTGCAAACAATAATTCGATCTTTAAAATTGTTCAGTTTTGTTTTTTAAACTAGAAAACATAATTTTACACATATTTGTTGTTGTTTATTTATTTATTTATTTTTTAACAGTTAAGGAACAACGTGGTGTTCCACCGTTTTTAACATATTTTTCTGGCACTCTCTGCTGCCAGATTTTAACCGTTTTTTTCTTTTTTCCTTAACTGGATCCATTTTTACAGTGTCATAGAGGGAAACAGAGGCAGCCTCTGTGTGCACAGATGGCAGCTGGCATCTGTTCATCTGAATGGGAAAACCACTCACACACACATACACACACACCCACACACACACACACACACACACACACACACACACACACACACACACACACACACACACACACACACACACACACACACTCACTCGTCATCCTCTTCCTCTTTCTCATTTTGGCTGCCGACTTCCTCAGCTGTTCGCTTTATAGTTTAAATGACCAAAACCATGAAAATAAATCTGACTGTAGATCCGTCTGCAGAACAATCACTCAGGTCATTATTGTACACTTTGGGAAATACAGTTTGTCATCTTCTGCCTGAGAATTATTGATAAATTGATCAGGATCATGTCTGTTTTGTACGTAAGAAGCCAAAGCAGCATAAATATGTGTGAAAATCAAAACACAATGTGTAATTTTTGCACTTTGTCTGCTTTACAGGTTGTTAAAAGAACTTATATTCTGCACATTTAGAGGTTTATACGTTTATCTTGGGGTCTACTTGTGTATGTTTACATGCTTTAATGTTCAGAAACACTTCTTGCAGCATCTTTTCTGACTGAAACGCTCTGTTCAAAGATACTTTACAAGAGCTTAAATGGTATCAGACATGGAGGAATGATATGCACTATGCAGCAATGTTGCATGGAAACAACACTGGCATTACAAACAAGCTGAATTTTAATTCACAGTTTCATCATCTGCTGCTCAACTTCCTGTGTGCGGCATTTCAGAGTTTATGCATTTTAGCAAACTAGCAAAACTCAGAAAAGCCATGAAAACATCAGTAAATCCTCCATTTGACTGAAAATACAAACAGCACCAGCTGCCAGATGTTGTCACTGATGGATAAACTTCCTCGTGGATGTCTTCATACGTCATCAATTTCTGTATGAACTTTGGGAAAACCCCTCAGTAAAGTCTGCAGAACAATAGCTGCAGAAAGTCAAAGACCTCGGGCATGTAACAGGAACAAGCTTCAGAAGAAGAAGATGGAGAGAGGAAATAATATTGAACCGAGCTGCTTATTTTTTGTTTGAGGCCAAACTTGCTGCTATCAGATGTTATGAAATGTGTTATATGATGACATAGATTAGTAAAGAAAGAGAAGCCTGGGCTACAAACCAAGCGTTTCAGGCAGGTAGGGAGCAGATTCTGTCATGTAGTTTGTACGTCTGCAGACTTTATACGTGCATAAAAGCAGCTTTATAACCCAGTGAAGGAAAGGAGGAACAAAAAAGCAGAATATACACTCTTTAAATACAGATTAACAAACTGGCTTCTGGCTGTAGCTGCTGTTTTCAACATGTTCAGACTTGAGCGTGTTGTCGGTTTTCTTATCTCACTGTCAGTAAGAATGCAAACAGCTTGTTTAAATAGAAGTAGCAATAAATACAAGCCCTGCGTTAGAGATTTCACGAGATTTATTTAGAGCAAAATGACTTCAGAGTTAGTTCTTACATTCTATTTCTGATCACCCAGGAGTTTTATTGATGATTTAACATCATAGAAGCATTTTAACCCTTTGATGCGCAACATGGGTCAAAAGTGACCCAAATCCAATGGAAAATGGGTATCTACTGACCCACACTGCGCATCAAAGGGTTGCTGTTGCTGGTTGATTTCACAGTTACATAAAGATATGAAGACATAAATAAAGATATAAATGGTTGCATTTGAGCAAAGCTATTTTAATATGAATAGTACCAATAGACGTTTTGGTGGAATTTCAAGGACACCGCACTGGTCTAAAAATGTCCATAACTCCCATGAAGTTCTAATTAGAACACTGAAATTTAATACAGGTTTTGTTGACAAGATGTAGAAACTATGTTGTGATTTGTATAGTTCTGACAGAAGCTGTGTCGTAGTTATTATTATTTAAATATGAGTTATGTAACCTATTTTGAACCATATTTAAACTAATGTAATTTGGGTTGGGTTTTAGCCACATGCTAAACACGCATATGAAGTCTTACATGTTTTATGCATTTTAAAGTAACAGTTCTTTTGTTATATGCCTTTTTATTTGAGTGAAGATTCATGAGAAGACTTATATTTTAAAAAGATAAACTGCTTTCAAGCGCTGTTTGGTCGTTAAAATATAACATATTCTGCATGTTCTCTTTGTTTATAGTGTAAATTCTCCATCTTCGAAGTGTTTTCTGCTTGTCAAAACTTAACAAGAATAGCTCTCAGAGAGCGCAGTACTCCGCCAAGGCTGCTCAGGCATGTGATTTCCGATGGATGAAATCTTTAAACAATTTGTGGTCCGCAGCGGTCGATTTGTAGTAGGATCATAATCATGTGATTGTCAGCAGGCAGCTAACGTGGTGTTCACTTGTTGTCATAGTTACAGTGCTGCTGTGCTGCTATCTGGCAGTGATACAGGAATCTTTAACAAATCCGTGGATCCAGACTATAAGCCACATCACTGCCAAAATCTAATCACTTGGTCCTTGTGTCATTTCTGAGCTTCCCTGAAAATTCCATCTAAATCCGTTGGTCTGTTTTTCAGTAATGTGAACAGAGACAGACGGACGGACAAACCAATGCCGATCATCACATAACTCTGCTGTGTTCCTTGGCAGATCAATTAAAAAGTACAAAGTTACCCCGAAATGTAGTGCAACAGAAAATAGGAATGCTCATGTAAAATACAAGCACAACACAAACCTATGTTTCACGTTGCACATAAAAAGTATTCACCTCACTTGGAAGTTTTTTAATGCTTTCTATATTAAATCATGGTTGATTTAATTTATTTAGGCTGTTTTGACAACAATTTACAAAAAGAAAGACTCTTTAATGTCACAGTTAACACCGATTTCTGCAAAATAATAATAATTATATAGTTGTTGTGTAGTCACTTTAAGTTCATATTACATGTAGTATTTTTCAGGAATAACCCTAACCCGAATATTCGGATCTCAAAATTAATATCCGGACACCACCTTCGGGACCGAATATTTGGAAATTCAGGTCCAGTCCTAACTGTATGTAAAACACTCAACTGTAAGATTTTTTAAAATGTTTTTTGTCATGTTTCATGCTGTGAAAGACATCTTTTTGTAGCTCTAGTGTTACCTTATAAACACACACAGACTTTGTGGACTCAGTCGACTGACTTCCTCAGATCTTTACTCATGTTCAGCTCCTCAGTGCTGAAGTTGCTCTTTTTTGCCTGATACGGTTTCCTCCGCTTCCTGTTTGCACCTCATGCAGCAGGATTTATTTTTAAAGGCTGGTTAATGCACACACACACACACACACACACACACACACACACACACACACACACACACACACACACACACACACACACACACACACACACACACACACACACACACACACACACACACACACACACACTTCATACGCTCCGTCTTTGTTGGCTGATAAAAGGTGTGTGGACACAAAAGTACAAAGAGCAGAACAATCGCACACACAGCTGCAGCTCTGCTTTATTTAAAGGTCGTTTGTATTTGAAAGTGTGCCAGAAAATGAGAATATGTTTGTTTTACCTGCAAGGGCAGCTCACCTGACCTCTGATAGCCCGAGAAGTGACATTGTGTGTGAAGCTTTGTTCAAACTGTGTGCATTATTGTGGTTTGTGTGTGTATTTGTGGCCTTGACTTACAGGAGGGAGGGAGGCTGCTGTTTCTCCACTGAATTTTTTTTTTTTTTTTTTTTGTAGATTAACAAGTTACACAAAGTGGTCAGCAACAATGAAAAACTTATCACTGAAGTTTAATTTTTAACAAGGTTGTAAACATATTTTCTGGCAGCACAGAACTGCAGTTTAGTGTTTCAGCCAATCAGATAATCAAGAATGAGCGTCGGTCTAATCAGCAGCTGTTTCTTGTCACGTTTAGATTTGATTGTTTTGGTGTCGTAAATATCAAAATACAATCCCCCCCCCCCCCCCCCCCATTTGTCACAAATATAAACGTTTCAGTTGATGAAGTAATCAGCGTTATAGGACAGAGTTGAGAATAAATCCCAGGAGATAGTGCAGAGAAGACAGGAAACGACTGAGAAAATAGTGGAAAACCAAAGTCCTTGGTGAAGTGTAGGAGGACAGGAGGAGGATGAAGTGGGAAATAAGAAATGTCAGGAAGAAGAAGAAGAGGAGGTCAGCAGCTGGTTAAAAGCAGATCAAAGTGAGCGTGAGTCTGTATTTAGCTGCTTTTATTACTTTGATGATCTCAGTGTGTGAGGCAGGAAGTCTGCTGTGGAATGTGGCCTTGGCTCAGCATGAACAGAGAATTTGCTGATAATACCGAATTAATTAATGCACAACGTTACCTCAGTGAAGGTATTCACTCACAGGCTCGTTTATTAGCTTTGGTAGGTGTTTTTACTTTCTTATTCTCATGTTTCTGCAGTCTGTCATTTAAAAGTGACTATATTTGATGGCTGAACATCTGAAATAGTGGTCAACCAATACAGATTTATTAATAGTCAAGTGCTGATATATGATCCTGATATCATGTTGTCTCCATTTTTGCATTTTATAAAATACAAAAAAATAACATTAACAACAAATAAGACTGTAAATATGGTTAAAAAAAAATTTATGAAGTGTTTTGTTGGACTTCAAGGTAAAAACAAAACCGTTAATTATATAGCATCCTATACCTCACAACTAACTGACCAATAGTTGTCCAGCTTTGTATAGCCCTGCCCCCTCACTGTTTCCATGTAAACCAATCAGCAGCTGCCTCACAGTCCACCAGGTTTATTTACCTTCGTTTCTGATTGTATAAACTCTAAAATGTCTCAAAAAAACTCACCAAATGTTCTGCTGTTGGCAGTAAGAGTGAACACAGCAGTCTTCATGCACTGCCAGCATCTTTTATTAATGGAAATGTCTCCGTAACTATAGGAAAATCCTCGGTGTTAGTGTGTTGTCCATTTCAAATGATCCTCACAGAGAAAGGTGGAAGTGAATGATGATGATGTTTTTTTCTCTGCGCTGTCGATCGCACATGCAGAGAGAGTTTTCTTCCTGAAGGGGGCGGGAACAGCAGCAGCTCATTGGTTTTCACAGTGAAACAGCCAGTTTAGAACATGACCAAAACCAGAATTTAAACAGTTATGGTAAAATGAATTATCTTTGCAGTAGTTTAAGCTGAAATATTGAAAGAAACACTGTACAGACGTGAAATAAATTGTCATTAATTTGGTGAAAAGAGGCACAACAGGGGAAGTTTTAATGAACATCTGCATTGGTTCTGTGTCATACTGAACAGGAGACATTTCTGAGTTCTCTCTACTTCTTCATGGCTTTTCAGTTTCCATAGAGGTACTGGACTTTATATTACAGTGAAAAATGAACCACGGTGAGGAAAAATGCAACAGGAGCAACAAATAAGTCTATATTCCGATCAGGGTTTATTGGAACAGGACCAAGAGTATCTTGTATCTAGTTGGTGTTTCTCTTATTGTCTTAAGTCTTGCTGATTTGTCCAGTTTCATTAGTTTCTGGGTCAGCTCTCGGCTCTTTTCCTTTACAACAGCCCCACATTCATGGCTACAGCTCTATGCTTACCTCTGACAGTGTTTGAGGAGGTGAGATTACGCTGATGATTTGCTGACAGATGGTTGGGAGCAGCTGTTCAGGAACTACAGACCTGTCAGCTACTATATCTGTCACCACAACTGTAATAAAACTGCAGTTTAAAGTGAAAGACTGAGAGACATATTATCACATATTATCATGTTTAAACATGTCATTTACGGAGAAATCCTCCAGATGTTCTCCAGCATTTTGATGACATGTTGTAACTTGTTTGTTTGCTGTAGCTCTTTGGTATGTTGTAATTACACATTATAAATATTATACATATTACTGCACTGTACTAGCAGTACCACATATTGCAGTGTTACCAGCAGTAGTAGTGCCACCCTGGTGTTGTGGACTCAAGTAGAATGAATGAGTTAGAAAACATGCTAAAGGTCAACCATGAAACGGTTCAGAAAACTCATGTCATTCAGGAATGTGAAGAGTTCAGAAGCAACGGAAAACATTAATAAATTCTATTTCTGTGTCAAAAAACACAATGACAGTCAGTGTTTTTGATTAAATGCACCATCCACTCAACTTTTTTTTGGTGGTTTACTGTTTTTTTTTTTTGTCAAGATCCAAGAGCTTTTCAGTCCCAGCAGACACTGACCTCATTAACTCAATGTAAAGTCTTCAAAATATACAAGAAGAATCAAAAGAATTGCCATAAAAACACCACTTTAATCAAATTATCTACAAAAATCACAGTCCTGCTTGTTTTTCCTCCATGTTTCTCACGTTATGTTTGGTTTTCCATCGTTTTTTAGCCTCAACCGCCAGAATATTTGTTTCATCCTTTTCTGGACTAGAATAAACACTGATTTTCAGTCTGTTAACTGCTGCTTTTTTATCTATATAAGCAAAGTTCAAGGTGTTCTGGAGCTGCAGCAGCAGATGTTGACCTCATTAGTGGCCTGGTTGTGAATTCAACACTCTGCTGGCTCGTCTTTAGTTGCAGTCTTTGACCGACTTTGTCCGTCTGACTCATTCTCAGGCTCGTGTCAGAGTTTTTCTCTCACTTCTGCTGCCATTAAAGGAAACATGGCTGCATCTCTTCACAGAGCGCAACAAACACTATCAGGCCATTTGGCGTTTT
This sequence comes from Amphiprion ocellaris, assembly GCF_022539595.1. Lineage (NCBI taxonomy): Eukaryota > Metazoa > Chordata > Actinopteri > Pomacentridae > Amphiprion > Amphiprion ocellaris. Next base: position 26,522,707 of record NC_072777.1, on the reverse strand, counting down.
TACGATCGTATAATGCCTTTAATATGACGTCAGCGTTAAACACGGTGCAAAGTGCAGCTACAAGTCAAACTGTTGCCTGGATTCACTTCAAGAATCAGATTTTTTGTTGTTGTTTTCAGCAGCGGTTTCAGTGTTTTAGAGGGATTTTGCTAAATGTCTGTTGTTCCTGTGTTTGTCTGCAGTCGCAGGACCGGCCACTACACGCTACAGCAGAACCAGAACCAGAACACCCAGCATGGAGACAGGTATGGACCTTCAGATCCCAGTTCCAGCTCTGCACCGCATCCCAGATCTCAGCCGTCCTCCAGCCCAAAGCTGGGTTCAAGCCCCCGACAGAGTCCCAACTCCAGGCCCAGACCCCCACCCACCTATCAGCGCTACAACTCTCAGGTAGAAATAATGTGATTAACTCAGCTGTGCAAAGAGCTTATTTATTCCAACAAGCTGCTGCTGTATGATGTTTAGCTATTGTGATTGCACTGATGATGATGCAAAATGAAAGAGGGATCGACTGATTATTGGCCTAACTGAATATCAGATCTGATATTTAGCGTTTTTCCCGTCATATGTATCATGATTATGGTATCATGATTATGTTATTTGATACTAAAGGCTTATCAACCTGCCAAAAAAACCTAGTATTGCTGTTTAATATAACTTTGGATGACTCACAAAATACATAAAAAGGATCTGTTCCAAAGCAGTAGTTAGTTTCGAACTGTGGAAAAGTAGAAGAAACTGTAAAATTCCCAAAAACTACTAATCATTGCATATTTTGGCTGTTCAATGTGATCCTCTTTATATAACTAATGTAATATTTTTTTATTTGCTGAGGTTCCCCTGAAACTGTCAGCTCATTTTCTGTTTGATATAACTTTATAAAATATAAAAGGGAATGTCCTGAAGCATTTATCAGTTTCTGACTCTGGAAAAGTGAAAGAATCTGTAAAATTCCCCCAAACTCTTGTACTAAATTCCATAGTTAGGCTGTTCTGTATGGTCTTCTTGGATAACCAACCTAATAATTTTCACTTCCATTCGCTGAGTTTCCTCTGAAACTGTTTGGAGTCCCACTTTCAAAACCTCTCATCTATGAAAACTGTGTGCATCTATGTGTGTTTTGGCATTTGGTGTGTATGTAATCTGAGATTTTCGACCCCTTGTTACCACTTTGAAACTTGTTCAGACGTGTAGTTTGTCGTCTCCTTGCATCACATCCGGAATGGTTTTTTATAAATATTTTTTCTGCACAAGTAAATCAGATTTCTGAGCATGAAGTGAAAGCGTCGTCACTTTGTCAGGACTCTCTGGACGAGCTGGAGATGGACGACTACTGGAAGGAGGTGGAGAACATTAACCGGTCAGGAGGAGGAGCACCCAGAGGAGAAGGTGGAGGAGACGGAGAGGTTCAAGAGGAGGAGCAGCAGAAAACTCCTGAAGGTAGGAAACACACAATCCTCTCCTCAGTGGTGTTTAAGTACGGATGGTGTGTGTGGAAGACTGCTGTCGGTTGGTCTAGACCTTAAAACGCACATTTCTCTTGCAGAAAAAGTATATTTGCAGCTTAAATAACATCTAGCATCTATAACAACAGCTGCAAATCGAAGGGAACTATCATGAACCAAAGTATTTTCTTAAAGCATCCCATGATTTAGCCAGTGAGGATGCTAGTTAATAGGAAGAAAGACGATTCTCCTTCACTTCAGACTTTATTTCATAATTAGAATCTGGTTCTGGTAAAATGCAACAGCAAGCTAGTCTTTCTACTTTATTGTGAGGTCTGAACAAGGTGCCTGGAGTTTCTGGATAACAATCAGCTGTAGAAAACATATCAATTGTTCACTTTTCTTACCTTTGCTGGTGTTAATCTTGATTTGGAGCGTTCTGCTTCTGCCAAGTTCTCTTTGCAAGAGTTTTTGGGCCCATTTAAACCCGTTTTATTGGAGGATTCTAGAGAGAAATCTGGTCTTGGATCTTAGTCTGAACTGATAATGGGCTCAGATAATCTAGTAACTTAAGAAGTTTGTAGATTTGGTTTGAAGTCTTCTGAACTGCTCACTTGAGGCTGTGATTATAATATCAATCCTGAGTGAAAAGTTTAAAAATCTCACTTCCAGTTGTCAGTGAAGTGTAAAAAAGACTAATTATTTCAGTCTTTCTAGAACATTTTCTCGTTTAGACTCTCTCTGTCTTCTGTTTTTTTCCCAGTATTATTCCATTACGCTGTGTAACTACTGAGGTGCAGAGCAGTATGTAGCCAGAATGAACGAGCCTTTGAGCCGGACCTCTGTGAGGTCTGTCAATTTTCAGAGCGTCTAGCTGATGGCTTTTGCCATTTGCATCTTTTGTGGTCATATTGTATGGAGGACTAAAAGTGCCAAAATTAAATAAATAAATACATCATTAAATAATTAATTAAATATGTCATTAATTAATTAAAATTGGAATTAAATACTTAAATGTGTTATTAAATAAATATATCATTAAATAATTAAATATGTCATTAATTAGTTAAAATTGGAATTAAATATGTCATTAATTAATTAAAATTGGAATTAAATACATAAATGTGTTATTAAATATGTCATTAATTTATTAAAATAACAATTATTTTAAGTAAAAAACATATTTCATTATTTCACGATTTAATTAATTATTTCATGGTCCTTGTGTTGCAGTGGATCATGAATTAATTTTATCTGTCAACCTCGCCCGTCAAAGTCGGTGGGCGGATCCTAACACCTGATTGGTTACCCTGCACATCAAGTCAAGGCAAATCGATTCCAGATAATGGATTGACGCAGAGCTTGTGAACACATTCCGATACACTGGGTGGCGCTATTCACCTCTACGTTGGTTTGGATACTCAATAAAACAAAACTTTATTAGCAACCGCTAAAGACTCGGTCCTCTTTCCCAAATGTTGATACATGCGGTGCAAGACAAATTTTCCTTTAGCATTTCCTTTAGCATCTACTCGGCGCGCCACGGCTCGTCTCGGTTTAGTTGTTTTTCCATTACATTGAGAACCACCTCATCGTGGGTGGAGTCGTCATAGCACGGCGGTCCGAAAGTCCCTTACCGTCATTTCTGTGCGACACAAACGCAATGCAACAATGTACATGGAGGCGATAGTACACCTGCTGCTCGGTCTGTGGCTTTCTGTCAGATTCAGAGTAATAGAAGAGTCGGAGAAAGCTGAGAGCGACGAGTCGAAACACTGAGGAGACACACAGGAGAGTTTGGGAGGCGATGCAGCAGTATCAAGCCGAAGACAAGAGGATATGAACGAGACGACATATGAGGGTAAGCTAATGCTAGTTCGCTAGCTATCGTGTATCAGTCCTGTGAACGACCCTGTAATGGCTGCAGTTTGTCGCTATTAGGTATTAAAATATGTATGCTGTGTATGTGTTTCAGATGCTCTCTGATGAGACTTCATGGGATTTACCTGAAGCAGCAGCACATGAGCCTGCAGTGGCACAAGGTGTAGAGGAGGAGGACAGAGATGTACAGGATGCACTGATGCACTACGTGTCATGCAAAGTTATTCTTCTTGTTATACTTCTGTTTTTCGGTCCCCGGACCGCTATTGTTTTCTTTAATGCAATTCTGACAATAAACTTTTGTAGATGTGTCTATACTATTGTTTGTTTGTGAAGGTTAGCAAGATTAAATAAAAAATTAAACGCCAAAACATTAAAACAGCTGTTTTAAGAAAATTCCAGTTTGATAAATCAGTATTGCTTTGGTGTAATTCAGTCACCAGAATTATGAACCATAAAGGAGTTTGTGTTAAAACATGTTAAATCCCATTAAACACAAATACATTATTAGGGAATATAGAATTGTTTGGTTCAGACTGTTGACTCTTTTTCTACCAGTGTCTTAACAGACAAAATGAGAAGTTATGATGCAATCACATAAGTCACAAAATAGTTTATTAGTCAGCAGCAAAATCAAAACTATTTACAATGTGCAAAGTACAAACTGTGGTGGGCCTCTCCTACAGTGGAGGACTAAAAGTAAAACTATATACAACTACAGGTGCTGGTCATATAATTAGAATATCATGAAAAAAGTTGTTCATTATTTCAGTAATTCCATTCAAAAAGTGAAACTTGTATATTATACTCATTCATTACACAGACTGATATATTTCAAATGTTTATTTCTCTTAACTTTGATGATTATACCTGAATACTAACAAAAATCTCAAATTTGGTATCTCTGAAAATTAGAATATTGTAGAAAGGTTCAATATTGAAGACACCTCTAATCAGCTAATTAACTCAAAACACCTGCAAAGGCCTTTATATGGTCTCTCAGCCTAGTTCTGTAGGCTACACAATCATGGGGAAGACTGCTGACCTGACAGTTGTCCAAAAGACAAGCTTTTTCATGATATTCTAATTATATGACCAGCACTTGTAAATCTCAAGTCTATGGGAGGTGGACTCGCTCACACTCGCCGGCTGCCCACTGCCTACCCAGCTACCCCAGCACACCCAGGAATGACTGGTTGAAGGCAGTATTCTGGGCCATCTCCTCCCGCTGCAAGGCCGCTTCATTCTCTCTTGCCTCGCTGAGGAGCAACCAGATGTTCTCATCATGCTGGGCATGACTCCACTCCTCCTCAGCCTGCATCTCCACAAGTACGCTAGGAAGGTCCAGTTTTCTGTGGCCCCCTTTCCTCTTGCCTAGACCAAAGACAGAAAAGTGATCAGAGTCAGCTTTAATGGCCAAGTAAGTACACAATATACACGGAATTTGGTTTCGGCTGTTGGTGTCATCCTAGGAATATGGAAGAGAATAATAAAAAATAAACTATAGAAAGGAACAGGGAGGAAAAAGAAATAGTAGTAAAATAGAACACAATATAAACAGAAATGTACAGCTAGACTGGAATGTATGAACACATTAGCAAAATGGTAATTGCTATAAACACAGTAGTGGTGATTTTTGTGTACAGGGCTCTGTAGTCCAAATGTCCAGGGTGAGTGGGGTCTCTGATGATGTTTTCTGCAGTCCGTACTATGGGCTGTAGTCTGTTTCTGTCCTGCTGTGTGGTTGATCCAGAGGTGCACAGGACAGATCGGATGACTGCAGTGTAGAACTGGATCAACAGCTCATGTGGCAGGCCATGTCTCCTCAGCTGTTGTAGGAAATACATCCTCTGCTGAGCCTTTTTCAGGAGGTCCTGAGAGATTGTAGTCCCCAGGAGCTGGAAGGACTCCACAGCTATGATGTGATGTGTTTAGCCACCCGTCCATCCATTTTCAATCATGATCATGTCTTTGATACTTTAATAAACTTCTGGCACTCTTCGCTTTAACCAAAGCACAAGCAGTAACTCCTCCACCACAAACAAAAACGACGTGGTGTGAACTTCATTTCATCCTGTGCACATTTTGGAGTTGCTAAGAAGAGCTGTGTTTTCTCATTTTTATGTATATTTTCATTCAGTTTCACAGCTACCTAGTGACTATAAGAAGAATGGTTGCAATACTACACCGCACCAGAACGTAAATTAATTAGAGTGACTTACTTGTTAAGTCAATGGAAAATAAATGCAGCTGCATGTGTTCTGTTTATGTGTCACTGCAGCTACATGTAGCTTTCATCAGGCGTTCCTGAGCTGGCTGCTGCACAGTTTGCATTTACACCTGCCTGAATTCTTGGTCGTTGGTCTCACTGTTCTGATCATGCTTGCAGGCATTTACACCTGTAGTAATAATAATAATGCGAAAATCAACCATGCTCTCTGTTTACCGTGTCTTACCGGTGATAAGACGGTGCTGTTGACAGGGTCGGTGTCGAAGCTGGTGCTGGAGAGGAGCTGCTGCTGGTGGTGGAGAGGAGACAGGGCAGCCGGGGGCTCCGCGACGGAGGTGGAGTAGGCTTCGCATGTGGAAAGGGATTCTTGAACAGAAATAAACACTCACTCTAAGTACAAGAAAAACACGGCATGCTGACTGAAGTATTAGCTTCTGAGAGCTAAACGTTAGAAACAGCAGCACGAAATACAAGCAGAGCACGGAGTTAGCGCCGATGGCTAACTAGCTATCTTATTGTCTGCTCCAGGAGACAACGACGTTACTTTCTAAAAATACTTGTTTGCTTAAAAGAAGCTTGCCACCAATGGAATAAATGATGTATAAGTTTCTTGAAGTCACAAAACACTCACCGTTCTCGAACGTCTCCAACAATGCAGCGGCTGAGTCTCCCTCCTGTTGCTCGCCGGTGCGGTGCCAGTAAATAGCTTCCATTAAACCTCTTCCAACACCTCCTGGTTGACCCACGCCGGCCGTTGTGGTCCTGGGTGGACCGATAGTCACTTTTGAGCTTTTTCAGCTTCTCCCTACACTGCTTCTGTCCTCTTTATATACAGTCTACTGTATATGTGAGCGGCCATCCGCTCAGAGACCTCCTGATAAACTTTCTCCGTCCAGCTCTCTCTGTATTCTTTGGTCCACCACCAAAGACAAAGTCTCGACCTCTTCATTCACCCACGGTACAGGTCTGGCTGTCACATTAAAATTATGAAGAACAGAGAGTTTCGTGAAGAGCAATGCACACCGTCGCTGTTTACAGTCATTTTTTAATGCAGGATTTTGTTTTCGTGCTGAAGTTGCTCTGTGTCGTCACTCCCTGTCCAATCAGTGGCCTGCACTATGTAAACGCCACATTATCGGCTCATCTCAGCTCGCTGGGAACCTCAGCCGAGAAGGTGCTGAAAATTAGTCCGTATGGAAACGCTCGCTAACAAAGATGAGACGAGCCGTACCGTGCCGAGTAGATGCTTGTGGAATCGCGGCTAAACAAAGACGAGCGGAGCCGTGCCGCGCCGAGTAGGTCCTAAAGGAAAAGCGCTCGACACTCCGAGCATCGCTGCAATTTGACAGGCTGGTAATCCACAAAGAACGTGATGTTCCAGAACTTCCCTCGGTATGCCAAACGCCCTGGTCCCTGTGTGTGCTCCTGTTGCACCCTGGTACCAGAAAACCGGCGGAGTACTTCCTCTAAATTTGCAGTCACTCTACGGTCAACATCTTGGTCGGAAAGTGCGGAAATAACTTCAACAACTTCAATAAATTCCTCTGCTTTACACGCTACATGCTCGCGGTCAGCAGGTCCTGCTTCCACATACTCTGCAAGGTCTAAAAGATCTCTCACCAACTCTCTAGAAAGTTCACAGCGACTCTCCCTCTACACAGCCACCATGTTTAGAAAGACTTCTACTTCCGGTTTCAAGGCAGACAAAAGCAGTGGATTAGACTAGATTCACGTTAGTCCCGCCCACGGACTTTGACGGGCGAGGTTGACAGATAAAATTAATTCATGATCCACTGCAACACAAGGACCATGAAATAATTAATTAAATCGTGAAATAATGAAATATGTTTTTTACTTAAAATAATTGTTATTTTAATAAATTAATGACATATTTAATAACACATTTATGTATTTAATTCCAATTTTAATTAATTAATGACATATTTAATTCCAATTTTAACTAATTAATGACATATTTAATTATTTAATGATATATTTATTTAATAACACATTTAAGTATTTAATTCCAATTTTAATTAATTAATGACATATTTAATTCCAATTTTAATTAATTAATGAAATATTTAATTCCAATTTTAATTAATTAATGACATATTTAATTAATTATTTAATGATGTATTTATTTATTTAATTTTGGCACTTTTAGTCCTCCATAATATTGTGCCTCTTTTAGTACCTTTATGCAGAACTTTAACACAAAAACAACTCAGGGATGTGTCCATGTAGAGTTTTTGCACTAACACACTGCAAATGTTGGGTAACACCTAAAATACCACATTATATCCAATAATCATGCTGCAAAAAAAGCTATAAGGATAGTACATAATGTGGGCTAGAATAAACACACTAATATATTTTATACCACAACAAACACTTGGAAAATTATTGATTTAGTTAAACATAGAATTGTGCAAATAATGTTCAAAGCAAGCAACAAGTTCCTCCCTAACAGCACACAACAACAGTTCAGAAGCAACATTGCTACCTATGAATTAATGAAGAAATTTTAATTCAAAAAACCATTTGCTCGTATCATCGTGAAGAGCAAATGTTGAGCAGTTTGTGGGGTAAATTTATGGCACAGTCTGGATCTCAAAATGAGTACAGCTATAAAACAATTTTAGAAAGGATACAAGAAAAAGATTGCTCGAAAAATATAAGTGTTGAAAAGCTTGGGGTTTCTAAAGAGGTATAGAAATTTCCTGCAAACAGGAAACAGTAATTAGCAAGTTCATTGTACTCGTTTTGAGACATTATTTTACATTCTGGATCGGTTCGGTTGAATTTGGCTTGTTTTGTTTTTCGTTTTGTGTATTTTCTCTTTTCTGTTTTGCCTTCATGATACTGTGGCAATGTCAGAATAAATCAAATAAATAAACACATCACCATATTAACCACTGTTGTATGATAGATATGAAGAATACGAATACGAAGCGACGGTGACGACTCCAGCTTCTTTCTTAAAAGTTTCGATATTCAACTAAAAGTGGCCACAGAATGAAACCAAAGTGCCCTAGATAAAGGTTTTGGGTGCAGTGATTTTTACCTTCTCCTGCAGCCACACTGGTGTCACAGCAGAGAACCTTCAGCTGTGGACTGAAACCACCGAGGTCCACCACAGGAAACACCACAGGAGGTCTTTTCTAGCGGTGGACACCAAACCGTGCGACTCCTTCATACGCTCCGTCTTTGTTGGCTGATAAAAGGTGTGTGGACACAAAAGTACAAAGAGCAGAACAATCGCACACACAGCTGCAGCTCTGCTTTATTTAAAGGTCGTTTGTATTTGAAAGTGTGCCAGAAAATGAGAATATGTTTGTTTTACCTGCAAGGGCAGCTCACCTGACCTCTGATAGCCCGAGAAGTGACATTGTGTGTGAAGCTTTGTCCAAACTGTGTGCATTATTGTGGTTTGTGTGTGTATTTGTGGCCTTGACTTACAGGAGGGAGGGAGGCTGCTGTTTCTCCACTGAATTTTTTTTTTTTTTTTTTTGTAGATTAACAAGTTACACAAAGTGGTCAGCAACAATGAAAAACTTATCACTGAAGTTTAATTTTTAACAAGGTTGTAAACATATTTTCTGGCAGCACAGAACTGCAGTTTAGTGTTTCAGCCAATCAGATAATCAAGAATGAGCGTCGGTCTAATCAGCAGCTGTTTCTTGTCACGTTTAGATTTGATTGTTTTGGTGTCGTAAATATCAAAATACATACCCCCCCCCCCCCCATTTGTCACAAATATAAACGTTTCAGTTGATGAAGTAATCAGCGTTATAGGACAGAGTTGAGAATAAATCCCAGGAGATGGTGCAGAGAAGACAGGAAACGACTGAGAAAATAGCGGAAAACCAAAGTCCTTGGTGAAGTGTAGGAGGACAGGAGGAGGATGAAGTGGGAAATAAGAAATGTCAGGAAGAAGAAGAAGAGGAGGTCAGCAGCTGGTTAAAAGCAGATCAAAGTGAGCGTGAGTCTGTATTTAGCTGCTTTTATTACTTTGATGATCTCAGTGTGTGAGGCAGGAAGTCTGCTGTGGAATGTGGCCTTGGCTCAGCATGAACAGAGAATTTGCTGATAATACCGAATTAATTAATGCACTACGTTACCTCAGTGAAGGTATTTACTCACAGGCTCGTTTATTAGCTTTGGTAGGTGTTTTTACTTTCTTATTCTCATGTTTCTGCAGTCTGTCATTTAAAAGTGACTATATTTGATGGCTGAACATCTGAAATAGTGGTCAACCAATACAGATTTATTAATAGTCAAGTGCTGATATATGATCCTGATATCATGTTGTCTCCATTTTTGCATTTTATAAAATACAAAAAAAAACATTAACAACAAATAAGACTGTAAATATGGTTAAAAAAAAAATTTCTGAAGTGTTTTGTTGGACTTCAAGGTAAAAACAAAACCGTTAATTATATAGCATCCTATACCTCACAACTAACTGACCAATAGTTGTCCAGCTTTGTATAGCCCTGCCCCCTCACTGTTTCCATGTAAACCAATCAGCAGCTGCCTCACAGTCCACCAGGTTTATTTACCTTCGTTTCTGATTGTATAAACTCTAAAATGTCTCAAAAAAACTCACCAAATGTTCTGCTGTTGGCAGTAAGAGTGAACACAGCAGTCTTCATGCACTGCCAGCATCTTTTATTAATGGAAATGTCTCCGTAACTATAGGAAAATCCTCAGTGTTAGTGTGTTGTCCATTTCAAATGATCCTCACAGAGAAAGGTGGAAGTGAATGATGATGATGTTTTTTTCTCTGCGCTGTCGATCGCACATGCAGAGAGAGTTTTCTTCCTGAAGGGGGCGGGAACAGCAGCAGCTCATTGGTTTTCACAGTGAAACAGCCAGTTTAGAACATGACCAAAACCAGAATTTAAACAGTTATGGTAAAATGAATTATCTTTGCAGTAGTTTAAGCTGAAATATTGAAAGAAACACTGTACAGACGTGAAATAAATTGTCATTAATTTGGTGAAAAGAGGCACAACAGGGGAAGTTTTAATGAACATCTGCATTGGTTCTGTGTCATACTGAACAGGAGACATTTCTGAGTTCTCTCTACTTCTTCGTGGCTTTTCAGTTTCCATAGAGGTACTGGACTTTATATTACAGTGAAAAATGAACCACGGTGAGGAAAAATGCAACAGGAGCAACAAATAAGTCTATATTCCGATCAGGGTTTATTGGAACAGGACCAAGAGTATCTTGTATCTAGTTGGTGTTTCTCTTATTGTCTTAAGTCTTGCTGATTTGTCCAGTTTCATTAGTTTCTGGGTCAGCTCTCAGCTCTTTTCCTTTACAACAGCCCCACATTCATGGCTACAGCTCTATGCTTACCTCTGACAGTGTTTGAGGAGGTGAGATTACGCTGATGATTTGCTGACAGATGGTTGGGAGCAGCTGTTCAGGAACTACAGACCTGTCAGCTACTATATCTGTCACCACAACTGTAATAAAACTGCAGTTTAAAGTGAAAGACTGAGAGACATATTATCACATATTATCATGTTTAAACATGTCATTTACGGAGAAATCCTCCAGATGTTCTCCAGCATTTTGATGACATGTTGTAACTTGTTTGTTTGCTGTAGCTCTTTGGTATGTTGTAATTACACATTATAAATATTATACATATTACTGCACTGTACTAGCAGTACCACATATTGCAGTGTTACCAGCAGTAGTAGTGCCACCCTGGTTTTGTGGGCTCAAGTAGAATGAATGAGTTAGAAAACATGCTAAAGGTCAACCATGAAACGGTTCAGAAAACTCATGTCATTCAGGAATGTGAAGAGTTCAAAAGCAACGGAAAACATTAATAAATTCTATTTCTGTGTCAAAAAACACAATGACAGTCAGTGTTTTTGATTAAATGCACCATCCACTCAACTTTTTTTTGGTGGTTTACTGTTTTTTTTTTTTGTCAAGATCCAAGAGCTTTTCAGTCCCAGCAGACGCTGACCTCATTAACTCAATGTAAAGTCTTCAAAATATACAAGAAGAATCAAAAGAATTGCCATAAAAACACCACTTTAATCAAATTATCTACAAAAATCACAGTCCTGCTTGTTTTTCCTCCATGTTTCTCACGTTATGTTTGGTTTTCCATCGTTTTTTAGCCTCAACCGCCAGAATATTTGTTTCATCCTTTTCTGGACTAGAATAAACACTGATTTTCAGTCTGTTAACTGCTGCTTTTTTATCTATATAAGCAAAGTTCAAGGTGTTCTGGAGCTGCAGCAGCAGATGTTGACCTCATTAGTGGCCTGGTTGTGAATTCAACACTCTGCTGGCTCGTCTTTAGTTGCAGTCTTTGACCGACTTTGTCCGTCTGACTCATTCTCAGGCTCGTGTCAGAGTTTTTCTCTCACTTCTGCTGCCATTAAAGGAAACATGGCTGCATCTCTTCACAGAGCGCAACAAACACTATCAGGCCATTTGGCGTTTTTACGATCGTATAATGCCTTTAATATGACGTCAGCGTTAAACACGGTGCAAAGTGCAGCTACAAGTCAAACTGTTGCCTGGATTCACTCCAAGAATCAGATTTTTTGTTGTTGTTTTCAGCAGCGGTTTCAGTGTTTTAGAGGAATTTTGCTAAATGTCTGCTGTTCCTGTGTTTGTCTGCAGTCGCAGGACCGGCCACTACACGCTACAGCAGAACCAGAACCAGAACACCCAGCATGGAGACAGGTATGGACCTTCAGATCCCAGTTCCAGCTCTGCACCGCATCCCAGATCTCAGCCGTCCTCCAGCCCAAAGCTGGGTTCAAGCCCCCGACAGAGTCCCAACTCCAGGCCCAGACCCCCACCCACCTATCAGCGCTACAACTCTCAGGTAGAAATAATGTGATTAACTCAGCTGTGCAAAGAGCTTATTTATTCCAACAAGCTGCTGCTGTATGATGTTTAGCTATTGTGATTGCACTGATGATGATGCAAAATGAAAGAGGGATCGACTGATTATTGGCCTAACTGAATATCAGATCTGATATTTAGCGTTTTTCCCGTCATATCGTCGTTTTTTCCGAGTAAAATAAAGTCTTGTCTGATGAATCTGGTTAGTTACACATCACGAGTAACAATCAATCAAACACCAAAGAATAAATGTTGAACATTTCTCTTTTAATTTAGCATGTAAAACAGAAATATGCAAAATTATTCCAACACTTTTGGCACCAAGATTTTCATTTTTACTGCAGGTGTTTATTCAGTTCAATTCAGTTCAGTTAAAAAAAAAAAAAAAAAAAAAAAAAAACAACTTTATTTGTCCTCTGGGAGCAATTCAAGGTGCATAATGGTAGCAACAACTGTACGATAATAGTAGCTCCCATGTGGTAGTTCAAATAGGATGAATAAAAATACATTTGAAAATTTTAAATCATTCTATTCATTTATTTCAGTTCCAAATATATGTTACCAGTCTCCTTAAATACTAATATCCAGAATCAGCCCTGAGAAAAACACCTAATATTCAAATTTCTTTAATTTTTAAATGTAATATCACTGGGGTTCAGCCTAGTCTGCTTTATATCAGCCAACCAACCAATCACGTTGTTGCTCTTAACCCTTATTTTGCTCAAATCACCAAACTTTTGAAGTGTTTTTTGATATTGTATGTGATTTTTAAATGCAGTTTTTTTTTGTCCAAGTGACCGTTGAAGCTACAGTTAAGACTCTCTGCAGACTCATTTTGATATAAGCCTGGCCTTTTAGCCTAAAATACCTGTATGCCCATGGTATCATGATTATGTTATTTGATACTAAAGGCTTATCAACCTGCCAAAAAACCTAGTATTGCTGTTTAATATAACTTTAGATGACTCACAAAATACATAAAAAGGATCTGTTCCAAAGCAGTCGTTAGTTTCGAACTGTGGAAAAGTAGAAGAAACTGTAAAATTCCCAAAAACTACTAATCATTGCATATTTAGGCTGTTCAATGTGATCCTCTTTATATAACTAATGTAATATTTTTTTATTTGCTGAGGTTCCCCTGAAACTGTCAGCTCATTTTCTGTTTAATATAACTTTATAAAATATAAAAGGGAATGTCCTGAAGCATTTATCAGTTTCTGACTCTGGAAAAGTGAAAGAATCTGTAAAATTCCCCCAAACTCTTGTACTAAATTCCATAGTTAGGCTGTTCTGTATGGTCTTCTTTTGATAACCAACCTAATAATTTTCACTTCCATTCGCTGAGTTTCCTCTGAAACTGTTTGGAGTCCCACTTTCAAAACCTCTCATCTATGAAAACTGTGTGCATCTATGTGTGTTTTGGCATTTGGTGTGTATGTAATCTGAGATTTTCGACCCCTTGTTACCACTTTGAAACTTGTTCAGACGTGTAGTTTGTCGTCTCCTTGCATCACATCCGGAATGGTTTTTTATAAATATTTTTTCTGCACAAGTAAATCAGATTTCTGAGCATGAACTGAAAGCGTCGTCACTTTGTCAGGACTCTCTGGACGAGCTGGAGATGGACGACTACTGGAAGGAGGTGGAGAACATTAACCGGTCAGGAGGAGGAGCACCCAGAGGAGAAGGTGGAGGAGACGGAGAGGTTCAAGAGGAGGAGCAGCAGAAAACTCCTGAAGGTAGGAAACACACAATCCTCTCCTCAGTGGTGTTTAAGTACAGATGGTGTGTGTGGAAGACTGCTGTCGGTTGGTCTAGACCTTAGAACGCACATTTCCCCTGCAGAAAAAGTATATTTGCAGCTTAAATAACATCTAGCATCTATAACAACGGGATGTGTCCATGTAGAGTTTTTGCACTAACACACTGCAAATGTTGGGTAACACCTAAAATACCACATTATATCCAATAATCATGCTGCAAAAAAAGCTATAAGGATAGTACATAATGTGGGCTAGAATAAACACACTAATATATTTTATACCACAACAAACACTTGGAAAATTATTGATTTAGTTAAACATAGAATTGTGCAAATAATGTTCAAAGCAAGCAACAAGTTCCTCCCTAACAGCATACAACAGTTCAGAAGCAACATTGCTACCTATGAATTAATGAAGAAATTTTAATTCAAAAACCATTTGCTCGTATCATCGTGAAGAGCAAATGTTGAGCAGTTTGTGGGGTAAATTTATGGCACAGTCTGGATCTCAAAATGAGTACAGCTATAAAACAATTTTAGAAAGAATACAAGAAAAAGATTGCTCGAAAAATAGAAGAGTGTTGAAAAGCTTGGGGTTTCTAAAGAGGTATAAATATTTCCTGCAAACAGGAAACAGTAATTAGCAAGTTCATCGTACTCGTTTTGAGATATTATTTTACATTCTGGATCGGTTCGGTTGAATTTGGCTTGTTTTGTTTTTCGTTTTGTGTATTTTCTCTTTTCTATTTTGCCTTCATGATACTGTGGCAATGTCAGAATAAATCAAATAAATAAACACATCACCATATTAACCACTGTTGTATGATAGATATGAAGAATACGAATACGAAGCGACGGTGACGACTCCAGCTTCTTTCTTAAAAGTTTCGATATTCAACTAAAAGTGGCCACAGAATGAAACCAAAGTGCCCTAGATAAAGGTTTTGGGTGCAGTGATTTTTATCTTCTCCTGCAGCCACACTGGTGTCACAGCAGAGAACCTTCAGCTGTGGACTGAAACCACCGAGGTCCACCACAGGAAACACCACAGGAGGTCTTTTCTAGCGGTGGACACCAAACCGTGCGACTCCTCAGCTTCAAAGATGTCGCTCATAGTCGTTTTGATTTGTTCGCAAGACATTTGATGCCACATACTGTGACACAGAGCTGTTCAGACATGCAAACATCTACTGTCATCTCATATTTGTGTGAACTGGTTCTGATGCGTTTTGCACAGGAGATATTTTGGCTTTTCCGGAGGACCATTGTTCTTTGGCGTAAACACACTTTTCCTGTATAATCTGTGTTTACTTCTGTCTGTGGTCGCTCCTTTTTCCTTTTTCCTGCACCTGTAGGGGTGTTTTAAGTGTTTTTCATGAGACAACAAAATCAGGGGTGTCAAACATACGGCTCGCAGGCCAACGTCGGCCCACCAGAGCATCCAGTCCGACGACACAAGACACAAAGGGTTTGGAAGCAGAGTGGTCTAACCCACTTTCTGTAGTTTTTGAGAAAAATGGGTTCCAAGGTTTGTGTTTTCACGAATGGTCTAACATTGGAAGTGCCACTGTAACGCTACATTTGCGTTGTGTGTTAGACCACTTTGCCACTAAAATCTAAACCATAAAATATGACAGAAATGATATGAAACTCAGTTTGGATTTTCTGTGGGTTCCACCAATCTGCTTCTAACTTCCTCACATTAACTGCAAATTGTAAATTGTAAATGATTTCTAGATCTTGACAAGTTGTTTTGATCATAAAGTAAAATGGTATTTTGTTGAGTTCCAGATACCCAGGACTAAAAGTCTTGTGCCTTTGTAGACACACTGGGATCTGTCAGATGTAATGTGTAAATGATAAACTGATTGTTAAAATTGCACCTGTTTTTCTTAAGAATGTTTTGGAAAAAGATAGTTTAATAAATTTGAACATTTTCAGAATGTACTCTGTTGCACACAAACAAAGAGGAAAATCTGTTGTCGTTAAGTTATTGTTATTAATATGTTATTATGCTGGGTTACTGGTTATTTTACTTGATGTGGCGCCTCAACTATAATGAGTTTGACACTCCTGGTTTAAATTGTTCTCCATTGTATCCGTCCTCATTTTAAATTGGTGCCAGTGATGGATCACCTCATCGTCCGAACACCCATCATCTTCCTCTTTTTGTGTCTTCCAGAAGGCGAGCAGGAGGAGGCGTGGCTAATGGAGGCGGGGCTACAGCGGCTGTTCGATGACTCATTGGCAGCTGATCAGGATCAGGTAACAATCACTGATCCTTTATTTAATTACTGAGTCCAGGTTGAGTCATAGCGTATCAGGGTCCAGGTCAGATCTTTGAATGAGCTTCAAATGACCGACTAATAGAAAGATAATGATGGAAGCTGGACTTAATAACTCCATCTGATGTATTGATGAATTGCAGGAAGTAGACAGCGCAGTGTTTCTGTCGACGCTCACCAGAACTCAGGCGGCAGCAGTTGAACGTCGCGTCCAGCAGACGCTACGGCGACGCAACCGGCAACACCTCCCCGATGTTCGGGACATATTCAGACCTCCAGAAAAGGTCAGGAGATGCTCATAAACGCAAACTAATCATGTTTAATCAACACGAAAGAGTAAATTACCTGTACAGCTGCTCTGTTGCTTCACTTCATGCTGTCATTTGTCAAACTAACTTTTAGAATCAACCATTTTTTCAGGATTAATCAAAAATGTAGGAATTTATTAAAGAAATTGTTCTACATTTTGGGAATAGACATATTTACTTTCAAAATTTTGACTTGCATAGAAATTAAAACTCAGATTTCTAAGATAAACAATCTGCAAATATAATAAAATGAAGGGCAGAAAGTTTTTAATTAGTTTTACTGAAATTTACAGAGTAGACATGGTAGTTGTATTGATTTTGTTTCCTGTATTTCTCATCATTTATTTAATTATTATTATGTTAATATTGCTATTTTTATCAGTCCTTTTATTACTTTTAACTGCAGTCTGTCATAGTATCTCAGTAAGCAGTACAGTTGTAGTTATATTGGACATAAAAAGGACTGATTTTTATAATCTGTTTCCCTTTTTTCATTGCATGAAGTGAACATCCCACAACAATACAGAGCATTTCTGTTTTTCCTCACCACAAAGGAAGTGGTCACAGTTTTACTTCAGGACCAGTCGGGCTGTATTCACTAACTAATACCATGTTTTTATGTTACGCCTTCATATTCTGTGCCAAAACTGCAAAATCAAGTTCCACCAATAGATTTTACTGGATTTGTATTCAATAAGTGATAAATATATAGACTCGATTTTATTATTTAGGTAGATTTACTTGAACTGCTGCTCATCCAAACTACTCAACAAAGATTCTCACGTTTTTCACTTGAAAAACACACTTTGTCCACTAATTAACAGAGTAGATAATGTGTAACGGGGTTTGTCTGTCAATCTGTGACTTGTTGAACTGTTGAACGCTGCTTGTTGTACAGTTGTGTGTTCATGTTGTCTGCAGAACGAGGAGCCTCACAAGCTCAAAGGGGGAAGTGAGAACGGACAAAACGACTCATCTTCAGCCGGTATGTGCAACATGACAAACGGCGTGAGTCAGTGTGGAGGATGAAACGCAAATAAAAGTTCGCCTAGCAACACGTACAGACACAGACATGGTGATAATATTAGAGCAGAAAACATGAGGCACAAATATAAATGTGATAGAGGAAGTAACACCACAACTCAGCAACACCGTTTTTTTCTTTTTGAAATTCCATAGAATGTCAGACCAAATTCTGTTGAATTTGAACTGAATGGAAATATATGCTTCCTTTAATTCATATCATAGGAACCGATTCATAACTACTGATTTATACATTCAGATACATATCAGAACTCCAATAATTAATTAATTAATTGTCAGCAATTCAATGTATCTGCATTGAATTTTTTAAAAAATAATCAATTGATTTGTGAGTAATTATTTGGGTAAAAAAAAGTCTAAATTCTCTAGATTCCTGCTTTTTCAGTGTAAATTTGAGGTTATTTGCTCTGTGATGCCAGTTTAGAAATTTCCAGAGTACACATTAGAAGTGCACCAGTCAGTTGTCAATTATTAAATTAATCACCAACTATTTTCTGATAAGATAATACTTTATTAATCCCACAGTGGGTAAACAAACAAAAATACTCAAATGTATTAGTTCTAGAAGTATTGCACCTATCAGTAGTACTGCATAGATTCTTTCATGAACAGAAATACTGAGAGGAATATTAATTTTCCAGCGATTTCTAGAATGAATCGATTAATCAGTTTGAGTGACTGCTTAAAGAAAAAGAAAAGTCTAAATCTTCTAATTCCCGGTTCTTAAAGGTGAATATTTTCCAGTTTCTTTCCTTTTTTTTGACTGAAAATCTTTGGTCAAAACAAGACGTTTGTCATCTTGGTTTTTGGGAAACGCTTTTGGACTTTTTAAATTTTTTTTTACTATTTTCCAAGACCAAACAGCTAATTAATTAATCAAAAGAATAATCAACAGATCAATCAGCAGTGAAAATAGCAGTTATTTGCAGCCTAATTGGGGTTTATTCACTAATAGAAAAGTTGAAGCAACAGAAAATTCAACAGAGCTTCCTTTACTTTTTTCTTTTATCTTTTTTGATAATCAATTAATTTGTTTGAATAATTTTTAAGGATGAAAGTCTAAATTCTCTGATTCCAGCTTCCTACATAAATGTGGATTTGAGGTTGGTTTACTGTGATGGGAGTTTGGAAAATGTTATCTATATTTTAGCAGTTGTGGACTAATACAGTTTAAAAAAGTCAAACTCTTCTAATTGCAGCTTCTTAAATGTGAATATTTTGGTTTTGTTTCTTGTCTATGACTAAATATCTTTGTCAACACTTTTGGACATTTTTCACTATTTTCTGACATTTTTAGAGACCAAACAACCAATCAATTAATCAATTCGAGAAAGTAACTGACAGATTGATCAGCAGTGAAAATAGTAGTTAGTTGCAGCTTTATTGTGGATTCACTCACTAGTAGAAGGGCTTCCATTACTTTTTCTGACAAATTTAGATATCTATTTTGATAATTGATTAGTTTGTTTGAGGAATTTTTACAGATAAAAGTCTAAATTTTCTGAAGCTAGCTTCCTAAACGGTGGATTTGAGGTTGGTTACATGTTATAGCAGTTTGGAAAATTTCATTACTTAGTGGAGTAGTTGTAAATGAATAAGTGAAACAATACATTTAGAAAACCAAAAAACTTAAAAATCTACTATTTCCTGTTTCTTAAATGTAAATATTTCCTATTTTCTTTGTTTTCTATGAAAGGAAACTGAATATCTTTGGACAAAGACATCTTTGGTTTTGGGAAACACTTTCAAAAAAATTTTTTTTTACCATTTACTGACATTTTAGATATCTAATAGCTAATTAATTAATCAAGAAAATAAATTAATCAGCAATGATAATAGTAGTTAGTTGCAGACCTTTTACTTTTTCCTTCTTCTGCCGTCACTAAGTGGGATTAAATAGCTGTAAAACACGTTTAACTGTGCGTCTCTTTGTATGTTCTCGTCCACTTTGCTTCTATGAACACCTTTGTCCCGCTTGTGTGGTCGAATCTTTCATTACTTTTGTGTAAATCGACAGAAATGGAGACGGAGCTGAACGTTGAAGTAGCGTTTTCAGAGCAGGCGCTGTCCTACCGGGACAACCATCAGCGTTTAAAGGTCACGGCCAGCCCCAGCTCACCTGATGACAAACTGCCGGTGAGTCTCACACCTGGACGCTGACGGACACAAAAACTGCACGAGTGTGAACATCAACAGCTGTGGGATTATTTATTCTGTGTGTCGTGGCTCTGATGTAACAAACTGGATGTACTGACTTTATACACTGTCATGTTCAGTTTATTCAAAATGCTTTAGTTGCTCTTTGTTCACTTCTGTGAGTCAGAAACTAGCAGAACACCTACGTTTGTCTCCTCCAGTGCAAACATGATGGAAGAAGAGTGCATTTATTTAAAAAGACACTGTAGAGTTACCTCATAGACGCAGCAATGCCTCAAATTCAACAGGTATTTTCATTTAGCATGTGAAAAAATAGATATGTGTGTATTCTCAGAATGTGCAGGAAGTTTTAAGCATGAGCTTAAACACATCTGAGCTATTATAAACCAGATGTTTGAAAATTAATAAAAATTAATGAAACTTTTATTGATGCAAAGCGGTGCCACATGCACATTTTAAGAGATTAATTCCCCAAATAAAGAGAGACACAAAAGAGAACAGAAGAATGGATCATGTTAATGTGTGTGTGATGATGATGTCAAAATAATAAAAGTTTATTTACATTAGAATAAATATTTATTCGGTACAGAATGTAAGAGACTCTTGCTGCATTATTTTGGATTTTGTTTTATAACCGTCACCTTGTGCCTCGATTTAGTATAAATAAAGATGTTTCCAACATAAACTGAACAAATAGCTGCATCAGAATAAGCATTTCCTGCACAGGACTGTGTTTGAGCATTTTTAGGTTTAGCAAGATGTTTGTCTTTATTGAATCACAAGTTCTTACAATCAGGTCAGTTATGGAACTGTAGCATCATCTTGCAGTTTTAGAACCTGAAGTATTTTAAAGTGTCATATTTACTATTTTGATAATCGATTCTTTTGTTTCTGTAGTTTCTTATGGACGAAAACAAAAGTCTAAGTTATGCGATTCCAGCTTCTTAAACATGAATATCCTGATTTCTTTCCTCCTCTATGACAGTAAATTGAATATTTGTCATCTTGGGTGTTGGAAAACACTAATCGACATTTTTTCATCGTTTTCTGATCGTTTTATAGACCAAAAAACTAATCAATCAATCAAGGAAATAATCAATAATAATCAATTACAGCCCTGGTACGCGATATAGATGTTTAAGCTGTGCAGCCTGTACTGGAAAATAGATTTTTTCGACGTGTTTAATGTCATAGCTGTTAGTTGAACTTTTTTTTTTTTTTTTTTTTAGATTTTTGTATCAGACAAGAACTTAAAAGGAATTTTGCAAAATAGAATTGTAACAAAAAGCTATAATGAAGACTTTAAATGAGCACAAATGCATTAAAGGACCATTAAAATGATATAAAAAAATACTAACAAAATGACAAAACAAATGAAAAAACATAAAAAAATTGAAAAGTAAACTTAATAGAACCTAAAAATCAGTGTGTTGTGTTTCTTAAGGACATTGTAGCCTCTTAAGCAGACAAGCGAATGATTTTCTTACAGTTATAATGTAATGTAAAGCAATAACGTAATATAATTTAAACTTGGACACACTGTGTTGCTCTTTAGTGACACCTGCTGGTTGAAACTCGTATTACAGATCAAATAAACAATGTTTTCAACAGTCACATTGTGCACAGCTGAAGTTATTTTGCACAGCGTTTATTCATTTGTACTGGGTTTTTTTGACACCTTTCCTCTGGTTTGTTTTCCTTCTGTAGAACTTTAAGCTGCTTCGAGATAAAACAGGTCAGACCAGAATCGGAGATCTGTCTCCTCTGGATATGAAAAAGGTCAGTTTATTTAACGATAAGCCTACAAGAGATCAGTTAAGCTGTTTAAAATCCTTCCTGCTTAATGTTTTTGTCGGGTTTTATTGGGCTGCAGGTTCGCCGGCTGGTGCTGGTGGAGATGACGGCGCTTTTCGACACCGCAGGAATCGACGTGAAGGCGCACAAAGCTGTCAAAGTCAAGACTAAAGGTACAAGTTCACCACATGCTAATGCATTAGGGGAAACTGAGCAAAACTGTGCCTCTTTACACACAGAAATTGCAATTTTAGACATGCACAGTGCCACAAAGAGAAGCAAAATGTAAAAATAACACGTTTGCACACTGAGAAATGTGCGTTTGTGTGTTTGCAGAAACTGGTCTGTTTGGCGTCCCGCTGCACACTTTACTGGATCAGGACCAGAGGAGAGTTTCTGGAACCAAAGTGCCATTTATTCTGCAGAGGGTGAGCTTTATCTGTGTTTGCGTGGTGTATTTTATGCACATTTTGAAGTATCGTGTTACAAAAAAGAAACCGCAGAATTTCAAATGGAACATCCTCAGTTATGCATAAAAGTTTTGCCGCCCACTTGAGTTGGTTTTTGACTTTTTGAAGCGTTTATTTACTTCATGGAAGATGGAAACACCTTTTCTCAATAGGTTCTGATGTAGTTAAACAAGTTCTATATCAACTGGCATGAATTAATGTTTAAAACTGAACAAAAGTCCTGAAAATTTGGCAGGATGACTGTTTTCTTTTGTTTCTTTTTGTTCTTCAAGTGTCCTTAACAGCTGGCAAACAACTGCTGCTGTTCTCATTTTTTAGTTTTTTATGATCAATTCCTTTATTGATGTCGAAGTCTTTCCCACCAAAGATGTGAGCCAAAAGGCATTTTATGAAATAAGACATCCTCGCTTTGGTGCCCTGTTTTTGCTGTTTTAATCTGTTTTTTTTTCTTGTCATTAGCTCATTAGTCACATCGAGGACGAGGGTTTGGACACTGAGGGGCTGCTGAGGATCCCTGGAGCTGCAACCAGAGTCAAGGTTGGTCAGAATATTTCACTGACTTACATCTGGTTTCCCTAAGAAAACTACGTTTCCACTTCAAAACTCGGCAGCACGAGTTCTCACTAGAAGGAGACCTCACATTACACAGATTTTAAAGTCTCTGCACTGGTTACCTGTTGCCTTAAGAACTGATTTTAGGATCATTTTATTGGTTTATAAAGTTGTTATTGGTCTCGATTCTTCGTATTTATCAGATTTGCTTTTATCTCCTGGTAGCAGAATTTAATTAAACCGAAAGTATAATTTGATTCTATTCAATGGAATTTAATTAAATTCAGTTTAATTTTATTTTATGTTATTTTATTTTATTTGATCTTATGAAATTTTATTTATTTTAACTAGTGTTTCACTATTTATTCATTTATTTTCAGTTTTTAATCTATTCAATGCATCACTTTTTATTTCATTTTTTTATTATTTTCTTATTCTATTTTCTTCTTACTTCTGTTTTCCCCTTTCACCTCTATGTCTATCTATGTATTTTGATAATAGATACTTATTAAATTTAATTTTGCTATGTTTTATTTTGTTATATTTTATCTTGTTTTATTTATTTTCTATTATTTGATCTCATCTGCTGTTGCATGTGTTATTTAGGGCAGCATTTCCTCAGGTCTTCATTCTTTGTGTTTTTGAGAACTTCATTTATAAACTTACATTATGAGCTGTTTGCAGTGTTTTATTACTTTTTTATTCCTTCCATCTGTAAATCATCTACGTTACATTTCATTTTCAGGAAAGGTGCTCTAGAAATAAAGTGTAATTGATTGAATTTATTGAGATAGTGAACTAACTGTGTGTGTTTCTTTTTTTACATCCAGTCTCTGTGTCAGGAGCTCGAGTCCTCCTTCTATGATGGGATGTTTCAGTGGCAACAGCTGAAACAACACGACGCTGCGAGCCTGTTGAAGCTGTTCATCAGGGAGCTTCCTCATCCGCTGCTGACTGTCGAGTACCTCAATGCCTTCATCGCCGTCAACAGTGAGTTTCTGTTCGATCCTTTAAAGTGTTCTGAGACGATGATCTGAGAAACTTTTTGTTATTGTTTCTGCAGAACTTCCTACAAAGAAGCAGCAGCTGCAGGCGTTAAACCTGCTGGTTCTTCTGCTGCCAGAAGCCAACCGGGACACTCTGAAGGTGGATGAACGCTCACTTTTTAAAGATTTCATTTAAGTTTCTGAGAATATTTTGACTCTTGGTTAACTCTCTGTCCTGCAGGCGCTGGTGGAGTTTTTCCAGCGTGTGATCGACCATCAGGCCAAGAACAAAATGACTCTGAACAACGTGTCCGTCATCATGGCGCCCAACATCTTCATGTTCAAAGGCTTTCGTTCTAAAGTTACAGAGCAGCAGGAGTTCTCCATGGCGACCAGAACAGCCAACATCGTCCGGCTGCTCATCCGATACCAGAATCTCCTCTGGACAGTAAGATCTAAAATTAGAAATTGACTGCATTTGTATTGATCTAAACTCTTGTGGATTATTTCTTCTCACATGATCAAATTTATAAAGATACTGGTGAAATTTTCTCAGCTTCACTGCAAATGTAAAAACCAAATCACAGTTTGCATTATTCACATTAGCTCTTTGGCTTTTGAGAGTTTGCAAACAAAAATCCCAATAAATCTCAACTGTGTCCATATCTCTGACAAACTACCACAGAAATGTCTAGAAAGAAACAGCTGAGTAAAAAAACAAGCGTACAGATTTGTACATTGATGAAAAGAAGGATACACTGAAACAGACATTACAAAACACCTAATGGTGTCCAACAAAGGCGTTCACTACACCCTGAAGACACTAGAAGAAACTGGAAGTTATGATGATTGGAAAAAGTCTGGAAGAAAAGCAGAGGATAAACATATTGTTGTCAGCAGGAAGAGAGACTGGCGGAAAGCAGCACCACGAATAAGGGAGGAAATCAATATGACAAGGTCAAAACCCATATCCCTGACAACTGTGAAAAGACATTTGAGAAAGGCTGGTCTAAAGGGTTGTGTATCTGCAAAAAAACACTGCTTTGTCCTAAGAGCAAGAAAATGAGATATGAGTAGGTCTTTAATAGTTCTGAAATATTGTGGTTCAAACAGCCTCTACATTCCAGTGTGAGTAAAAAACTGCTGAAAGTGAGTTGACGGAGAGTTTTTATAAGCAAATCATCTCTCAAAGTGTTTGATAATATCGTTGTAAAACTTCACAGATACCATTTAAAATATCCAGAGTTTATGAGAATATAGTTTCAAGCAAATTAGAGATGGTCAAGCAGAAGGAACCTGATGATTTAATATCGAACAGCACTGTTTCTAAGTGTGTCCTGGTTAGAAGAAGTAACTCAGCAGGAGGATGGAGGATGGAACAGTTTGTAAAAATCTTTTTCTCTCATCTAGATCCCAAAGTTCATTGTGACTCAGGTCAGACAGCAAAACATGGAGAGTCAGAGGAAACAGCATAAAGAGAGAGCTGTACGGAAGCTGCTGAAGAAGATCACAACTGAGAAACCACCTGAAAGACCCATTCCTGAGGTGCCACATTTACTTTACTGCCTGTGTAGTGACAGGGACTTACTTTTAATTGTTTTGCAACTGAACATGTACTGAAAATGTTGTTTATGCAAATATATTATTAATTCTGGAATATAACATACTGAACTACTTCATCTTCACATTTCATCAGAGTAATGCTGACATTGTTAAACTAATCATTATTGTCTACATAAGTGGAGTAATGTGCTAAAATTAGATGACCTTTTAATCAGTTTGAATCCCTTCTGACTGACAGCAGTATGAACACGTGTTTCCTTTATGTTGGTGTCCTCCTTGTTGTGTTGGTTGTGTAACTTGTTGATGTATGACGTGACTTTAATGTGATTTTTACATGTAGAACTTTAACTCCCATTAACCAGTAAACAACTAGTAAAGCTGTCGCAGCAGAGAAAACAGTTGGAATCAGGGCTAATCAGATTGCAGAGCGTGTTCAGATAATCATCAGATGAGGGTACCGACATTGAAATGAGGTGATTTTGACAGTCTAGCAAAACAGAAATGACAGAGAGAAAAGAGCAGCAGGAATAACCCATATTCAGAGAAAACAGATCTTCCTTATTTAACTTACGGATCAGTTTCATTAGAACCAATTTGCATCATTTTGGAAGCTGAACAGGCTAAGCTGGATCTGGCGCAGGAGATCACACAGCTGCTTTTGCATACATATGAAAATACAACTAAAAGGGTTCAACACAGTGGCTACGCATCGGCTAAACATAGCTGCAGACCTTGCAAACCTCCTAATACCAGCGTTATTCCCTGAGGGCCTCTATTCGAAGGATAAAGCTCCATGAAACACTACAAATATTGTTCAGGAATGATTTGAGGAACATGACAAAGAGTTCAAGGCCTTGTTCCAGCTTCAAGATTCACCAGATCTCGAGCCGATGGGGCATCTGTGGAATCAGAATCGGATGTTCCGGAAAAACAAAGCTCCACCTTGCAACCTCCAGGACTGAAAGAATCTTGTGGTATAGTCTTGGTACCTGAAACTTCAGAACACCTTCAGAGTCCAGAACTGAACCAGTCAGAGAGGAACCTGCACAATAATGTCTGGTTTTAATGTTGTGACTGGTGGTTGTATGTTCAGTTTGCTGAGGAATGCTGACATCTAGTGGTCCTGAAGAAGAATATGATAGAGAACTTGTACTGTATATATAGTGATGAGTATATGTCTGAGCATTTAAAGTAGTTTTATTGGGATTATTGTGGAGCCAAACAGTATTTTCTGGGTTAAAGGTGTTTTTTTTTTTTTGTGCTCGTTTTAGAGTTTAGCAGAAGGTTAAAATTCTTTCCTCCTTAATTGATGAAACTCCAGCAACACTAACAGCCTGTAAAGTGATGTTAGTTTATAAAACAGAAGAACAGTAATTTATTCAAGTCCACATTCTTTAGTCGTCTGAAGTCCGAGTCTTGTGCGAGTGTTTGTGTGTTGGATGAATTTTCCTGAAGTATTTATATCTTTCTGATGGACTTAGTGTTCTTCTGTTCTCGGTTTATGTTCAGGAGAGTTCACAGGGTTTCATTCGAGTTCAGGCGCCGCAGTTCAGTAAAATTTCGATGGCAGTTCAGCTGACTGAAGAGCTACAAGCTGCAGATGTGTTAACTCGCTTCATCAGCCAGGACAGGTAACGTAGTACAACACTGGAAACAGATGTGTAGCACTTGTTTTAGCCACATCTTTATAACTTTTTTCTTTTGCTTTTCCTGTCTTCATCCTCGCAGCTCAGTGGCGGTGAAGAAAGAAGAGTTGTGTCTCTATGAGACTGGTGGAAACATCAGTAAGTCCCTCTAATTCCTTGCTAGTAGTCCAGCTGAACAGGCCAAAAGATCCATTGTAATCCAGCAGACACGATGTCTTCAATCCCTTTATTGTAGTCATGTCACTATTTTTTGCACAGAACATTTAAATCCACAGCTGCTGCCCCAAAGTGCTTTCTAGTAATAAAAGGAACATGATAGGTGTTAGAAATGAACCCAATAAATTGAAATATGGGGGCTAAGACTCAACAGTAATATTTATGATGTGACTCCACCTGAGCAACTTACGTATTAAAATCAGCTTTTGAATCCGGTGTTTACTTACCCCTTCAAATACTTATAATACAACACACAAAAATTTAAACAGGGGAGCAGATTATGGAATGAAATTGAGTGTTAAACTGCTATGTACAAGTACAAAAATGTGTAAAAGAGCATCCAAAATTACAGTGAACCAAAGCTTAGTGCAACTACATTTGGTAAACAATAAATACAAAGCTGTTGACCAAGCATGGTGGTGGCAGTATCATGCTCTGGGGCTTGTTTGGAGATTTACACAAAATGAATTGAATAATGAAGAACAAGAATGATCTCCACGTTCTTCAGGAAAACCTAAAACAGTGGGATGTTTCAGACAATGAGCCCAAACACAAATCAAAAGTGGTAAAGAAATGGTTAAATCAGGCTAGAATGATGGTTTTAGACTGATCTCCTCAAAGTCCTGACTTAAACCCATCAAGAACCTGTCTATCCTGTTGTCTTAAATGTGCTTAATAAATGAAAATTAATTTGACTTAATGCATATTAAGGCTGCAACCACACAATTTTATGAATTATGGTGGTTAAAATGACTAAATTAGAGCAAAAGTTTTGATCCTACGAATGTTTCTTTTCTTTGTTTCTCAGAGGAGAGATGCCTGGATGGAGAAACCTACATGAAAGACCTTTTCCAGTTGAATCCTACAGCAGAGTGGGTCATCAAAGCCATGCAGCGATAAACACACTTTGTAGGATCGTGTTCTGCTGCATGCTACAAATCTTTACCACTGTGTCCTACTGGGAGGAAACGTCACCTGGCTCTCTGAGGCTTCTGCTGCTCCAGGATGAACTGTTAACAACAACAAAAAAGGCTGGGAGATTCTTCATTGTGGCATTCATGTGGATGTTACTTTGACATCTACCTAAACAATACTGCAGACCAAGTGCGCCCTCCTACAGCAACAGCACTCCCCCTGCAGGACAAGATGCTCTAAACTCTAAAAACTGCTCAGGAAAGGCTCGAGGAACACGACCATGAGCCTGGAAGTGTTGACCTGGCCTTTAAACTCCCCAGATTCCCAGTGTGTGTTCAATCGGTCCTGAAATCTACCTGAAAATGCATGATTTTGGTTAACAAAAATGTGGTAATACATTTCTTTTCTAGTTTGTTGCATATCCAGAATTCCCGAATGCGAAGATAAAAAGGGAGATTACAGCTTGGGATTCTGAACATTTTAAATTATGCTGCTTAAAGGATTTTTTTGGTCTTCAAGTTCAACTAGACTGAAGTGCAAGGCAGTTGTCCAGGCGAAAGAAAACCACTCATTTGGAGACCTTATAAACTGTGATTTATTGCAAGTAATGACTTTAATCTGTGTGCAGAAATGAGATTAAATATATAGTTTGGTGCATTAAATCATAAAATCACACATCGGGAACATGAATAATTCAGAATCCATTTTCTGTTGGCTAATTCTGAAAATCTTTTATCCATTTATAAAATTTATACTTTCTTTTAAAGCCATAACAGGTAAATAAATTGCCACTTCATTGAATCGTCGTTGATTATCGGAGCTTCTCC
The DNA here is from genome assembly GCF_022539595.1 of Amphiprion ocellaris. Classification (NCBI taxonomy): domain Eukaryota; kingdom Metazoa; phylum Chordata; class Actinopteri; family Pomacentridae; genus Amphiprion; species Amphiprion ocellaris. The sequence goes on along the minus strand of NC_072777.1, from coordinate 26,493,735 downwards.
AGGGAGGAACAAGCTTCGAAGTGAATAGTTTTTTGTGAGTCCAGCAAAAAATAGATCAAAACGTTTCTTCTTCTGGGTTTTTGTGATCATGCCATTGTTATTCAGCAAGAGGCACGCGATGATGACATCACTGTTTTTATGGTACATTAATATTTCCGGATGTTTGAGTGTGTTGAAGTGTGACTCCATCTTTTAAAAACCACTGGACAGAAACACAGAAATACGTTTTTTTTAATTTTTTTATATATATATATATATATATATATATATATATATATATATATATATATATATATATATATATATATATATATGTATATGTATATATATATATATATATATATATATATATATATATATATATATATATATATTAAAAGTGTGTGTGCAAGTTGACAGGGAAACTATTAAGTCAAGTTTTGTACCAAATACCGATTATAATAGACATGTTGGACTATTTTAAAGAAATAAACTGCTGACTGTATAAATGGCCTTATGACATGATAAATTTGCACATAATTGGTTCCAAAAGTATGTGGACTAATGCTTTTGGCATTTGTTATTTTGATTATTAGTTCTTCACAATCTAGATATCAGTTGATATCGTACATTAGCAAAAGTTCCATCTTCATTTCATATTTTTTGGGACATATTTGTGCTTCTCTCTGCTTTCAACAGTCAAATCATTAATGCTTCTCCTGTGGAAAGCTGTAGAGTTTTAACTAGTAATAATTAATGAATTATTTTGCATATTCAGACTTTTGTGAGCAGTCTGTCACTCCATGTTGTATTATGTTGTTTACTGTGAATGTTTTGTTTTTTCCAGATTGTGATGTCTGTATGTAACTGCCTGTGAAATGACCACTAAAACTGCCTGTAAATAAACATGCAGTAATTAATTACCACATCTGCTGGTACAAGTGCTTATGTAAGAAAATAATTTATTTTGTAAAAGCAGCAGAAAGACAGCTTAAGCAAATTCTGCAGGTGAGATTAAGCCCCAGTAGAAGCTTATAGAAAAATTATCACTCCTATATGAATTATGAGCAAATAAAAAAAGTCATGAAGCCACAAAAATTAACAAAGAAGTTGCCATAGAATAAAAAATTTAAGAAATATGTTTTTAAACAGTTTTACAGATTTCATTTACATGTTTTGCTAAATTACAGATCGTAACTAAGGAAATCACAGATAAAATAATAATTTATAAATTGACTAAAAAAAAAAAAAAAAACAGGCCAAACTGTAAAAACAAACAAAAAAATGTGCACAACAAAATTTGAATTCTTATAATACATTTCACTATTATGATATTTCACTGTCAAATTCCAGTTTTTACTGTATTTAAATCAGCAAAATGTATTGTCATTTTAAAATACATTAAACATTTTGCTTTAAAATTAAAGGATCTGAACACTTTTACCAGCAACGCAACTTTTTAATGATTATTTTTCCAGAGATATGAAACACTGCATGCAATTATGCAAAACGTTCCAATGTAGTTTTGTTATATTGCACATTTTGATTACATCTTACTACTAATACTGAAGTATTTTCACTAAAGAGGGATTTTTAATGGAATACCTTTACTTGTATTTTGGTATTTTTACTTTGCTGTAGCCAAGTGGTAGTTTTAGTAAAGGATCTAAATACTTCTTCCATCATGCATTTAGCATAAAACACAACCCTCAGGAGATTCCATTACCTCACTGATAAAGCAAGTGGTAAAAACATAAAATGACTTGCAGTAATATTTCTTTCTTCAGGTTTATATGTTTCACCTGAGATTATGACACCATTTTAGAGCTATTTTTGAAGCTCTTTCACAATAAATGGCCTTTTTTTTTGGGAACATTATACGCATAATTTAAAGTTTTGCACATTCTGGTGTAACTGATGTAATCCTAATAACCTTCTCTACCTCCCAGGCCATTATTATCTTCATAACACTGTTTTGGTGTCGTGGACAAGCCCGTCAACTGGAAACATAATTGTGTACGCACCTGATTGGCTGACACGTCAGAAGCCCCTTCTCATTGGCTGCTGTCAAACTCGGCGCGTTGTGATTGGTCGCAATCCGAGAATAGGAAGTGTCGCTCAGTAGTAAGGGCTTAACATGGGTAGCTACGTGTAGTAGTATGTGGCTGATATAGATGAAAGCTTTTGCAGTTCGTCTTTAAACGTGGATGTTTTGTGCAATAGGTAACTGCTTTTTAAAGCCGATGAGTTACGTCTCGGGCAAACATTGCGCCGCCTGCTGCGTCTTTTGTGTGCAAAACTAGCTTGTTAGCTGTACGTCATTTCAGCACTCTGCTAGCTTAGCTTTGCATTGGAATTTGTTAGCTTGTCTGACAGCCACAGCAGCTAAAATTAACCGAGTTGGTGTCCAGAGAGAATTAGGTTCCGTTCATCGTGTCTGTCTGGGTTTGTTTCTGCTGCTCATCACAGTGTGTCTCCTCTGGAACTGGATGTTTGGCGGCAGGAGTAGCAGCAGCTGCAGCTAGCACACTGTTAGCTTGTCAACAACAATAACAACAATGGGTTATAAAAGGTGTTCGAAGAGGACGAGGACGTTTTGTTTTCTCACCATCCTCCTCATAGTCTTCATTAAAGGATTAACAGCTGGTGAGTATGAAATGAAACAGTCCTTCCTGTCTGTAACAGCCTTCCTGAAGACCTGAGGGCAACACAGAGTAGAGATATTTTCAAAAGCAAACTCAAGACCGACCTAAATAGCCTGCCTTTCAATTTATTTTCCGTTATTTATTTATTATTATTACCACTACTGTTTTTATTTTTTATGTTTTCTTCAATTTCATTTGTTTGGTTATTTGTCATATTTTTAAAAAAATAAACTTATCACCTACCCTGTTAGCAAGGCTTTTAATTGATTTTATTATTATTACTACTATTTTTGTTGTTATTTATTTTTAAGCTTTGTATTTATTTATTTGGCTATTTTAAAAATAAAGACTTTGAATTTTAATCTGGCTACTTAAATTGTATTTACTATTTTTATTTATTTTTTTCTTTTTAATTTTGTTGTAGATTTTTAGGTTTGAGTTAATTTTATTTGTCTGTTTTCAAAAGCAAACTTAAGACCAACTTAGTCTGGTTTTAAGTTGTTTTTATTTATTATTTATTTATTATTATTATAACCAGTAGTAGTAGTAGTATTAATACGATTAATACTGTGATCATTGTTTTTATTTTTTTTAATTACTACCTACCTTTTCAGTCTGTCTCTTAATTGATTTTATTTATTAATTTATTGTTGTTGTTAGCAGTTTATTCTTGAATCTGTGTTATTTTGTTACTTGCAAAAAAAAATAATCATAGTGTAAAAATTTATTGCATTGTAAAGAGGAAAGGGGGAAATAAAGAGTGGTAAAAATAAAATGCAGTCTATAAGTTCAAATGTTGTATCACTGACTAATAGCTGCACTTAAATTAGGAGCAGTTTGTTAAACTGAAGCAAGCAGATGTTTCTGTTCAGCTTTGTCTTTGTCAAGATAACACCACTTCAATGTTATTACTTTTCAGATGAAGAGCAGCACCGTAACGACGGAGCACAGTTAAAGGTGAGATAGTTAATGTTAATTTTGAAGTTACAATATCAAACTCTGAGGAAGATGGACTCAATGTATTGCTGTACTCTGTCAGCTCAGGCTCTTGCTTGAGTTGAACGTTCCACCCTGTGTGCCAGTTTAGAGTTTAATCTGCTTAAATGATGTATTGACACTGCATCAGAGGTAGATTATTAGAAGTGCATCCAATCGTTTGCCTAAAATCTGTTTTAAAATATCACCTCCGTGTTAACCAGATACTTTAGGAGAAACTACTTAATGACAAACTGGCACTCCTCACTTTAAACTGTCAGTGTAAAAGCCTGATCGATATTCGTCGAGTGCTCTTACCTGCTCCCAACAAATATTCTTCTCTTTTGAATTAAGGAGAGTACCATTCCTAAGGTACTGTCTTTTCCATTGTCTTTTGTTTTTTATTTTTTTATGAGACTAAGTATAAAGTGAGCGGGTAACAGTGTTGTAAGTCTTTTGAATGACAGAATCATTGCTAATTTTACAATTTGGTAAATCAGTAAAGTATTGTAAGCTGGGAACCATTAGCTTTTGTGTTATTGGGGTTTTTCCAGTTTCAGAATAGGCTTTTCGGGGTGACTATGTGTTACGTGTGGCTGGCTGCTGTCTCTCTCCTTGCTCTCTCTGATCTCCCTCCTCCCTTTACCTGTGCAACTGCAGCACCCCTGAGTGCTGTTAGCACTTAGGGAGGAGGAGGGTATTTAGGGAGGCAGGAGAGAGCAGAGATTTGAGCACCACAAAGACACATGTCCTCCCCAGACAAACGCATGAGGGGTTTTGGTTTGTGTTTGTAATTTTTTTCTTTTGTGATTAACATTGAGTTCTTTCTTTTCAGGTACTTGGGTCATTCTCTCCCCATTGCATGTTTAGATTGCTGGGTTTTGTCGTTTTAGTTTGGCTGTAGTTGCTGGTAGTCCTATTTTCACTGTTTTTCTTTTGTAGCAGTTATTTGAGGTTAGGCAGTTTAGTAGGGGGTGGTGACTGGTCCGAGGGCCCATCGCGGGGTTAACCATGTTCACCACCCCTCTTTTGTTTCTTTTGGCCAGCAGCGACAGCCGTTTTACTTTCACCATTATTCCTACTTTGGTTAGTTGAGTTATTTGTAAATAAACCTGGGTTTTTCCCTTTCACACCTTACCTGCCGTGTCTGTCCAGTTCATATGTTGCCCGTCTCTTTGTTTGTTTGACCCTTGTTAATTTTCAAGAGGCCGTAACACTACGCAGTACAGTCACGGTGTTTGATCTGCTAAGTACTGGCAATGAGACAGAAATCTCTGAATTTTCCAATTATTTCTGATTGTTTGATAAACAGAAATGTCTGTTATGTACAAGTAAATTAAAACCCAATTAGCAAGACTTGTTAAAATTTTGAATTGCTATTTTTATTCTCATTTCTTATCATTTTGTCAGTGGGGATTGTACTTTTTTTCCTTTCAGGGAGGGCACCCAAAGCTCCTCTATGCAAGAAAAACCCTGCTTATGCAAATATATTCAACTTCTTCTAATATAAACTGTGGGTTCCCGCTTCCAGCTGCCCTTTTACAACAACTTCCTATTTCTTCCTCCAGTCCTACCACGATCCAGACTCTGAGGAGGAAGATGTTCGTCTGGCGTCAGAAATCGCTGCATCTGCTTCAGTGACCTCCGGACATGAAGTTTCTCAGTCAGATGAGGAAAAGCAATCACCTGCTGAAGGACTGGAGGGGGAGGAAAAGGAGGACCTTCCTGACCAGCCTCCTCCTGTTGAAGAGAAACCTAAAGAAGGTAAGATTTAATTTGTCAATACAATACAACCAGGAAAAAGATTCATAGGAGCACGCAATCAGTCTAGTCAGGTTACTGAATCCCTTAAATGTGTCTTATAGTTGATTTTAATGTTTTAAATGTTGGAAATTTTGTTTATTTCTGGTTATTGTTTCAAAAGAATGGTATCATTTCTGTCATTTGTAACAGGCCGACCTTTTAGTGCAGTGTTTTTGCTGACATTTAAAGCCCGGGTTGTCTGATTGTAACATTTAAAAAATGAAAAATTGAGTTGCTGCTGACTATCTTAAAATGATTTGAATGTTTGGTGTCAGAAAATATAAAAAGTTGAGCTCCTCATGAGTTCTGGAAGTGAATACTGCAAGATTTCAGTGTGTTACGTGGCTGGAAATTTCAGCAGTACATTCCAAGGACGTCTCGGCTGGAATTTAAAAGCATGGGAACTTTTTTATAAACAACAGTCGTAGCAGCACTCTGATCTGTAGCTGTCTGTCTCAGCTTTTCACCTTGTCTTTAAAGAACCAAGACTTTCTCCTCTTGTTTTATGTGAGCTTTGTTCAGTCCTGACACGTTAACCTGTTTTTTTTTTTTTTTTTTTTTGGTTTTGCTGACTCTGAGCATGAAACCGTCTGTGGTTTCGCTGCCAGATTGGATAAACGGTGAAACCCCCTGAGAAATTAGCAGCGTCTTGCACCTGTGTCTCCTCTTGCATACGGTTACATCATATTACTGCAGGACTGTTTGTAATTTTCCTTCTGGCTCTTTGCACAAGAGTAAAACCGAGCCTGTATGAGGATTGAGAATAATTCAGATTAACTTATAGAAGAAGAAAAAACAAATCAGAGTTGACGTGCTGACACAATGTGTCTTGTGCAATTAATTATCTATGTTATTTCTATGTTTTTATTTCATACAGTTCCTATAGTAAATGGAGGAACAGCCCACGGAGAGCCCTGCATCTTCCCCTTCCTCTTCCAGGGTAAACAGTACCTGGACTGTACCACTGACGGACGAGGGGATGGGCGACTTTGGTGCGCCACAACCTACGACTATGACCAGGATAAGAAGTGGGGCTTCTGTGAGAGTAAGATTTCACCTCAGTACTTGCTATTTCTGTACACTTTTCCCAAAACAAATGCGACAAACGTAAGTGTACTAAAGTTTAAAGCCAAAATAATGACAAATGTAACATTCCGTTCGTAGCTAAAGACTACAAGCATGGGATCTAACTGCATATTTTATGCAGAAATCTCATTTATCTGTCTCATAATGGTACACAATTTGTTAATTTGTAGAAACCTTGGTTAAAGTTTCACATAAAAATGCAAAAAATGTGCAAAATTTTAAGATTTTGTTGTCCACTTGTTAACCCTAGGTAATTTGTGGGCCACATTTTTCCTCACTGTATCTCATGTTTCACTGCAGTATAAAGTCCTGCACACTCTATGGAAACAGCACAACCATGACTCGAGGGAGAGAGAATTTAGAAATGTCTTCTGTGTAGTATGACACTGTTAGAATGTCATAAATCGTAAAATCAAAAGTTACATTTCTTTCATTATTTATTTCATAAAAATGAACTGGTATCAAGATTTGCTGAGTCCGACAGATGTTGCCAAGACTGAAAAATAGGTGAAATTTTACTACTGACATTTTCTGTCTGTTTACACACTTGTCTCCTCTCGTTGTTGTGTAAACATTACCTGCAGTTCAGCCAAAAAGTCCCTGAATTTGTGTCACGTCAGTCACAGCTGAGTCACAAGTGGCTTCACGTTTGCACCAAGGAGCACAAAATTTTTTTTTTCTTTTTACAAAATCTGGTGCAAATTATGTATTTTTGCAGAACTTTTAAATTAAACATGTAGGATACAATGCTTTGGATGAAATACCACATTTCAAAGCTTAGATTTGGTACTTTTTCTTCCCCCAAGACGATTTGATCAATGACTGTCAGAAAGTTAAAAGTATCACAATGCTTTCTGATTCCAAAAGCAAACAAACTGTGCAGCCACATTAAGGGCCAACAAAGGTGTAAAATTGATCATTGTAGCTTTTTTCTAGGTCATGTAATGAAGCATAGAGCCCGGACATCCTTTAAAAAAATGAGGATTAACAAGGTTAAAAGTTAGCAGTAAGAAGTCAGCTTGTGGATCTGCCATTTTCTAACTGAGGTATTACTTGTAAAACTAAAATGTGCAACTAAAGATGTAGCAGCAAGGTTTTGGAGGCTTAGTACAATGATCTGCTACCTTCTGTTTAGCTTCAGTTAATATTTTGGGGCTGATCTAAACACATCACCGGCAGCATTTTTAGAAGTCTTAGGTTTAATATTTTTTAGTTTTTTTTTAAATAAAGGTGCATGTTGAGGATAAAACAGTAAGACCAAAAACAAAAGAATTGCAGCCAAGAGAACATCTGAGAATCAACGATACCAGCTGTAGAATGAATAGATGCTAATTTTGATGCATAGTTTTAGTTATTTACTACTGAAAAACCTAAATTCCAAACTGAAATCTTGGTTGATAAGACAGCGATTCAACTTTTCTGGGACATGTAGAGGCTGGAGTGTACAAAATAATTTTTAAACAGCTCATCTTACAGGTGTGCTGTGTGTAAATAGTGCTAATGAAAGGCTGTAGAGCAGGTTGGACAGTATTTTTGGTTTCTGCACTGCAGTGAGAGCCTCAGCCAACGCATTAGAGGTTAAGAGCTGGAAACAGAATTATCAGAGGGTCGATAAATCATATCCTAACAAGCAGATAGATTATTGTTTCCTCTTCTTAATAAAAGTCTCTGTTAAACCTGAGCAATGACTAAAACAGATGGAAACCAGCCTGAGAGCACATCACGGTTTCATTTCCATAATTAGTTTTCTGCCCACCGCTGCCAACATTTTGAAACCCTTTATTTCCTCTAAATGTTCTTACTGGCGTCTCCTCTCTTTGTATCAGCGGAGGAACAGGCGCAGCAGCGACTGCAGGCCGAGGAGGCCGAGGAACAATATCAAACCATCCTACGAATGCTCAACGCCACCACCAGGAAGGCTCAGAAAAAAGAGTGAGTCTTTTCCTTTGTTGTCAACCTGGATTTCATCTCCAGTCTCGAAGAAAAAGTGACTGTAAGAAGTATTTTGGATATTCTGATGTATCTTTGGCAGCCTTGAGAATTAGCCTAGAGCTTTGAAATGCAAAAACGTGGAACCTAAGTGACCGTTTTATCTCAGAAAATTGGAATTCTAGTGAAGATGGTGGCAGATCTTTGCTCCACAAGATCACACAAACTGAAAAAGCATGTCTTGTTTCGTTTAAAGCTAAAACTAAGCCCCCTCAAACCTCTGTTATGAACATTCATCTTATTATATCACCCAAATCTTCTTGTTAACCTTGGTTATAATGTGGTTTTGGTTTTATGTGTTCATTATATTTCTTTGCTCCTTATCTGCTTTAGATGCCGCAGTCCTGTTTAAATTTATTTTCATCATTTCAATCCACCTTCATCTCTGCTTATTCAACCGGTTTCTCTCAGATTGTACGAGAAGCTGCTGAAAGTGGCGGTGAAAGGCCACCAGAAGGCCATGGAGAAGGTGGCGTATGCGATGCTCTTCGGAGACTACATGAACCAAAACATCACCAAGGCCAAGGAGATGTTCGAGAAGCTCGCCATCGAAGGCTCGCCGAAAGCTCAGATGGTAAAGACAAGAATAAAAGAAGCCCTGAAATCGATTTTGAGCTGACATCTTTTTGAATATTTAGATTATTCTAGTATGCTTTGCTGATTTGCTTCAAAAACCGTGAATTTATTTCTCCAGAGTCAAAAGTACTGATTATGATAAATTGGTAATTTACTGAAAATATTGAAATAATCACAGATTGAAAATTTCTTATAATTTTGATTGATAACAAGGTGTCTTTTAAAGTCTTTAAATGTAATGTAATCTAATTTGTGTCTAAATTACAACAAAAAATGGTTTCTTTTGCAGGAAATAAATCATGTTTTCTGCTGCATTGTAGAAAATTGCTTCTTGAGGCAAATTTTCTAGAATTTCTGCATTGCGGGGACATTTTATACACATCAGCTGCAACTCTTGCACTAATATTTGTCACTAGTTATAGTTATAATACTACTATACTCTAATACAGTTTGGGTTTTTAACTTTATTCTTCTTGCAACTGTTTATATTTGCTTTATATTTATACATTAATGGTTTAACATCGTATATATTTGCATTCATTATATGTTTATTACGAAGTAAATCTGATTTTTCTTTTATTTGTATACCTGCATCTTCTATTTATTTGTGTATTTTTTGGCTGTATTTTAAATAATCTACCTCCATGTAGCTCAGAGTTTTGGTAAAAGCTGACTTCAATTTCTGCTTTTTTATTTCTCTATAGGCTCTTGGATTTCTGTATGCAGCAGGACTTGGAGTTAACTCGAGTCAAGCAAAGGTGCTTTTTTACTCACAGTAAAAAAATTTATTTAAAAAAAGTTTTGTAGTAAATGCATGTATTTTAAATTATTTAAAAATTGCAAAAGACAAAACTTAAACAAATTTTCAAAGAATAAATAAATATGCACATAAAATCTTTTTAAAAAGGGCAAATGGAACAGAAATACCAAAGGGAGACACATCCCAATGTTCAGCTTCTATTAAGTTTGTGTTCTGTTCTGTATTTCTATAAATTACATGTAATGTTATGTATTATCTGTCACATAATCTCTACATTCTGTGTTTTCCAGGCTCTGGTTTACTACACTTTCAGTGCTCTGGGTGGAAACCTCGTGGCTCATATGATTCTGGTGAGTTGATTTATTTGTCCTTAAAGCAATGATACCCTCATGTTATTTCTTCAGGTATAATAGAATAACAAAATATAATAAAATTAATAATAAAAATGACATTTTTTATTTTGTTTATAGGGATACAGATACTGGGGAGGTGTCGGAGTTCCCCAAAGCTGTGAGTCAGCGCTGACGCATTACAGGCTGGTGTCTAATCACGGTAAGTGCAGTTTGGTCGTATTATATTCTTATATTTGCTTTTTTTCCATGCTCTAACCTTCTTTTACCGCCTCCAGTGGCCAGCGATGTTTCCCTGACAGGAGGCTCGGCGGTGCAGAGGATCAGGCTGCTGGATGAGGTGGAGAACCCGGGTTCTGCCAGCGGGATGTTGGAGGAAGATCTCATCCAGTACTACCAGTTTCTAGCTGAGAAGGGAGACGTACAAGCTCAGGTAGAACCAACATCAGTGAAATTTTTTTTTCCTACCTGTTTTCATTTTGGTATTAGGAGCTGATGTGTTTCCACAGATTTATTGGAATCAGGAGGATGGTCACCTTGATAAACTTTAATATAGAACATAAATAATTGTAAATACACTATATTGCCAAAAGTATTCGCTCACCCATCCAAATAATCAGAATCAGGTGTTCCAATCACTTCCATGGCCACAGGTGTATAAAATCAAGCACCTAGGCATGCAGACTGCTTTTACAAACATTTGTGAAAGAATGGGTCGCTCTCAGGAGCTCAGTGAATTCCAGCGTGGAACTGTGATAGGATGCCACCTGTGCAACAAATCCAGTCGTGACATTTCCTCACTCCTAAATATTCCAGAGTCAACTGTCAGCTGTATTATAAGAAAGTGGAAGTGTGTGGGAATGACAGCAACTCAGCCACCAAGTGGTAGGCCACGTAAACTGATGGAGTGGGGTCAGCAGATGCTGAGGCACATAGTGCCAAGAGGTGGCCAACTTTCTGCAGAGTCAATCGCTACAGACCTTCAAACTTCATGTGGCCTTCAGATTAGCTCAAGAACAGTGCTTCAGCAGAGAGCTTCATGGAATGGGTTTCCATGGCCGAGCAGCTGCATCCAAGCCATACATCACCAAGTGCAATGCAAACCGTGGGATGCAGTGGTGTAAAGCAGCCACCACTGGACTGTAGAGCAGTGGAGACACCTTCTCTGGAGTAACGAATCGTGCTTCTCCCCATCTGGCAATCTGATGGACCAGTCTGGGTTTGGCGGTTGCCAGGAGAACCATACTTGTCGGACTGCATTGTGCCAAGTGTAAAGTTTGGTGGAGAGGGGATTATGGTGTGGGGTTGTTTTTCAGGAGCTGGGCTTGGCCCCTTAGTTCCAGTGAAAGGAACTCTGAATGCTTCAGCATACCAAGACATTTTGGACAATTCCATGCTCCCAACTTTGTGGGAACAGTTTGGAGCTGGCCCCTTCCTCTTCCAACATGACTGTGCACCAGTGCACAAAGCAAGGTCCATAAAGACATGGATGACAGAGTCTGGTGTGGATGAACTTGACTGGCCTGCACAGAGTCCTGACCTCAACCTGATAGAACACCTTTGGGATGAATTAGAGAGGAGACTGAGAGCCAGGCCTTCTCCTTCAACATCAGTGTGTGACCTCACAAATGTGCTTCTGGAAGAATGGTCAAAAATTCCCATAAACACACTCCTAAACCTTGTGCACAGCCTTCCCAGAAGAGTTGAAGCTGTTCTAGCTGCAAAGGGTGGACCGACGTCATATTGAACCCTATGGATTAGGAATGGGATGTCACTTACATTCATTATGAGAGTCAAGGCAGGTGAGCGAATACTTTTGGCAATATAGTGTATCTGTATAGAAATAGACCTAGTATAGTCAAATGCACTGATTCCACACAGCATTTTGTTTTCAAGTATGACGTGTGCAGCATTTTTTCGGGTTTCTATCTGGTCAATATATCAGCTGTCAGTCCGCATAAAGTGAAAACAATGAGTCTGCTTTACCATGTTTGTCAGAAATCTGTCAATTTTTCTGTTATTATTGATCAGTTAATAAATAAATATATTTATTCTGCTTGAATAATTGAAACTCCAAATGGGAAAATTTGTTTAAACAAAGTGCTTATGTACATTTTAAAGTGAGTATATCTTTCCTTTCTTAAGTCTTGTCATTGTGGTGCTGAATAAATCCTCTTTAAAAGCCACTAAACATTCATATATGCAGCAAAAACCCTTGAAGGAAACACAGCTTGACTTTAAAACACTGTATGAAAAACAGATTTTTGACTTGACATGCAGATTTTTCCAGCCTGGTCACATTTACATAGTTGCATAGTCTGTTATTGTTTGGATGTAAAATCTAAATCTGAAAGCTCATTGTAGTTTTCATTTTAGGTCATGATTATAACAGTAACTTGGATGTTAACTGGTCCTCTGTTTCCCCTGACAGGTGGGACTGGGACAGCTGCACCTGCATGGAGGACGTGGAGTTGAACAGAACCACCAGGTAACATTTCTTCAAACTGTTTTCACTCACTGTATTTTTATTTTTTTTTTTTAAACGAACCGATGTATTTCTGTTGTCCAACAGAGGGCATATGACTACTTCACCCAGGCTGCAAATGCAGGAAACACAAATGCAATGGCTTTCCTCGGCAAGGTGAGTGAGATGTGGTTGATTTACTTCTTTTCTGTTTTCTTTTCCCCAAGCAGCTCCCTGAATGTCTTTCCCTACAAAAGAATTCGGTTTTCTTTGTGTTCCCATTATGACTATGTATTCAGGAGACACAGTGGTTTAGTTGGAGCGCAGAGAAAATATCTAAATTGAATATGAAATAGTTTTAGTATTATTTATTTGCTCAAAAAGAAGAAAATATAAAATACATACAATAAAGGAATTCCAGCACCAGAGAGTTAGAGACCTCCTCTTGAGAAAATAACAAAAAGGATGTTATTACAACACAGTTGTATGACACAAACAACCACTAAATAAAGAGATAAACCCAGAATAAGTAAAATATGCTGCCAACAGAAGCATCACACCTTAAAATTCGTGATATAGTAGGAAATCTGTTTAATATAAAAGCTGCCAGAGAAGATTTCAGCTCCTTATTCAATGAATTCTATCACTGAGGACCTCTAAACTTTAAAAAAAAAAAAAAAAAAAACACATTTAAATTGAATTAGCTTTTCTGCCTAGTTGAATATGAATGAGGGTCTGAAGATTAAATAAAAAGGTCATGACTTCGCATGGCTTTTTCCACAGAGAGCACTGCAGCCTTTTTCTATTTGAGGAGTTAGCTGAAGGTTTTTTATTATTGTGTGACCTTCTGTGCCTCAGATGTATTCAGAAGGCAGTGAGTTTCTACCTCAGAACAATGAGACGGCGCTGCAGTACTTCAAGAAGGCTTCGGACTTGGTAAGTAGATGAATCTGAACTGGTTAATTTACACAATTCTCTTACTATTATGTTAATATAATGTGTGTTAACCAAAGACACGTGGTACTCATTTTTCATTGGTTGTTCAGGGTAATCCAGTGGGACAGAGCGGCCTGGGTATGGCCTACCGGTATGGAAGAGGCGTCCCAGTGGTAAGAAACCTTTTACACTCATTACAAACATTTTTTAAATTATCGGGGCTGTAGCAGAACAAAGGAAATCTTGATTGGTTGAAATCGTGCCAACTTTTCAACCAGTTGATTGTTTGAAGGGGAAAAGAAGGAAGTTATCTTAAATCAGCCTTTATTTATGTAACATAAAATGCAACACAATGTGATTTACAGAAATAAAATGCAGAAATAAAAATGCAATAAAGCAGTGCGAACAACCCCTACTCCTATTCCCACAGTCAAATTATAATTAAAGGACTTGTATGTAATACATGAAATGAGGTAACACCAGATGAGGTAAAATGAGCTAAATAAATAAATATATACACAAAGAAAATACGTTTATCTGACTTAGTTGCTATCTCAGGTTTTCAGGCTAGAAGTTTAAATGAAATGGAATACAATCAAAGCAGTTTGGTGTATGAGGCTTTTATTTTGCATGTAATACATGTGCAGCCTTTTGAAAATTGCATTTTCCGTCTTCAGAACTACGAGCTGGCTCTGAAATACTTCCAGAAGGCAGCAGAGCAGGGCTGGGTGGACGGACAGCTGCAGCTGGGCACCATGTATTACAGTGAGTGTGCAGGGCTTAGTGTGTGTGCTCACCTGTGAAATGAAGTGTGTGCTTTATATCTCTGTATCTTTACCTTCTTCACATCTTCCCATTTCTGTTTTTCTTCCTCTTATTCCCCAGATGGCATCGGGGTGAAGCGTGATTACAAACAGGCGCTGAAATTCTTCAACCTGGCCTCACAGTCCGGTCACATCCTGGCCTTCTACAACCTGGCCCAGATGCACGCTACCGGTACCGGAGTGATGCGCTCCTGCCACACTGCAGTGGAGGTAAGCCAACGTGAAGCTTATATTTCTAGTGAATTTTCAGTGAAATGAGGAGACATTTAGAGCGTCTCTCTGCTGTTGTTCAGCAGTTACTGCTCCATCTCCCCGTTTGAGTGCACAGTGATCTTTATCCTAGTCGTCTTCTAGAGGTCTTTGTTTACACTTTTAATACACTTGTGATGCAGTGAACAGACCTTAGAAGTGGTTAGAATTAGGGATAGACATATCATCAGCCTGTCCGATGTTTGCCATTTGTCCGATTACTGGTATTGGTGTTTAAATTAGCCAATTATTGATGGATTAATTGCTCCTCAGCGTTTCTGATGCAGCACCTCTCTCTGTCTGTCGTCACTCTGTGGTCTCAGAAATGTCTCTCAAGCAGCAGAAACTGAACAAGAACCACAAGCACAAACCAGGAAATTAGCTTCTCTCACAGTGGCTAATGCTATGCTAACGGATAGCGGCTAAGTTAGAAGCCAGCCACAGATTAACCTCAAGCAGAGTCTGGAAAACTATAATTAATGATGCTTTAAAATATGAACCTTAGTGGCAATAAAAGTGATAGAACAGAGAAAGACTAAGAAAATAGAGAAGAAGCAAATTGATTATGATTAATCTCACTCGAGAGCCTCCTAACTTAAGCACTCCTGTTTCTATTTTACATATTCAGTTATAATCACCCATATTAATGAAGAAATCTAGTTATGAATGAGAGGTTCTCTACTATCACATGCAGTTAAAACATTACATTTAATGTTTATTGGTTCCAAATATCAGATATCAAGCTTTCTTGATCTCCAATAATCGGTATCGGTCGATCCCTTGATATATTCACATAATTGAGTGTCTGAATCTTGTTTGCAGCTTTTTAAGAACGTGTGTGAGCGTGGTCGCTGGTCGGAGCGTCTGATGACTGCGTACAGCAGCTTTAAGGAAGGCGAGATGGACGCCGCTCTGATTCAGTATCTGCTGCTGGCTGAACAGGGATACGAGGTGGCTCAGAGCAACGTGGCCTTCGTTCTGGACCAGAGTAAGAACAACTTTACACTCAGGAATTCTGCAAGGGAGTTTATTTGCACCACCTGCAGTAATGTAATGTTTGTGTTGTTTTTATGCTAGAAGGTGCAAAGATCTTCAGTGAGAATGAGACGTATCCTCGAGCGTTGCTGCACTGGACGAGAGCTGCAGCTCAAGGTCAGTCTATATCTTTTCTTTATTCCTTTAATAAGGGAAAAAAGTAACATAAGATGACAAACATCCCACTTCTGAATCTATAACTGCACAAGCCATGAAGTCCCAATAAAGAGCCTATAATAAAAGTATATAAAATTGTCAAAATGCACATTTCAAGTCAGACAAAACAGCTTCAACTGATCAAAAATATGACAGTACAAATACAAACAAGAAATGCACTCAGAGATTTCATCTGAGATTGTCGGAGATGATGAAATCTTTAATGAAAAATGACCTTGCTCTGAGCACAGGCGTGTGTTATGCATGTGTACGTTGGGTACGGATACCAAATCACATGGCCTAAATATGTAGCGAGTGGCGGGAATTTATGGGATTTGGAAACACCCCCACAATTTAATCAGTTGTTAAAAATATGAATTTGGGCAGACTGCTACATCTCACTTTTTAAAAAAAAACTTGAACGTTTACTCGGCTCCAAACTAACTGACACCATGTCAAAGTTGGTGTAGCTGCATTTTGTTCAAAATGGTCGAAGAAAACTCGAGTGAAAACTTTGCAAAAAACAGTACATGTATTGCGGCTCAATAACCAACATGTCAGATCATCTAAAAACAGCAGCTAACTTGCCTGAATTATTCCTCAATAGTTCTTGTACTGGAATCACCAGTTGATAAAGTTTTTGTTCTCAGAAATTATACAAATAAACTGCATGCTTCACTATAAAATAACCAGGTTAAAATGATTTAATATTCTGCAAATGCTGGGTTTTTATCTTGATTTTGAATGCATTTAAGCTAAATGGTCAGCAGGTGTGAAGTTTAGGTCTATTTAGTTCATCTACAGATAAGTAATTGCCAAAAATGAACGACACTTTGCATCCAAAAGGTCAAATGTGGACAGATCTGGATGTAAACGGTAACTTCACTAGTTGACGGAGGCCGACAACCACGAAGAAGTAATTCCATTTCTATAGAGTAAACTAGATGAATTTGGCTGCTGAAACCTGCAGACCCTCCCTTCCCCCTCATCCATATGAACAGTTGGCGTGCTCTTCTAATGTGCTGCCAGTTTTAAATGCTCTGCAGATGCTACACAAATCAGAGATGATGTGACACATATTACTCACTGCTTAGCTGCAGCTGCTCTGCCTGGCGGTGTTGGCGGTAACTGTGGGTATGGATACAGTAAATACTAAGATTCTGGCTGCGCTTGTGGTTGAATCTATGACACCATAGATGATTCTGACTGTGTTTACCAAGAAAGCATTATTTTGTGCCTCACAGGTGGATTAATCAGAGGTCAGGAATAGTCAACAAGACACTCGTACGCTACTGCATGTAGGTGGCGTTACACCCTTTATACACAAATGTGTCACCGCCACAACCTTAACTACCAAAGCCATGGCAACAGTCCGAGTCACAGATACGGCAGTCAGCGAGGGAGCTGCTGAATTAGCTCCACTGCAAGGTTACAGAGTAATGCCTTAGCAGCCACGGCTCAGAGACTCAGCTGCAGTCCACTTTACTACATAATGCAGTATTTTAATACAGGTCAGCCTTTCTCAATCAATCACAGGGATTTCCAAACTCTGTGAGGTAATGCAACTCCTTTATGACCCTGCTAATGCAAAACCAAATGTTTGCAGGGAGTTATACTGTATGTGTGATTGTCCTTCCAAGGTTACACTGTGGCGAGGATAAAGCTCGGGGACTACCACTTCTACGGCTACGGAACAGATGTGGACTATGAGACAGCTGTGATCCACTACAGACTGGCATCAGAGCAGCAGCACAGCGCCCAGGCCATGTTCAACCTGGGCTACATGCACGAGAAAGGCCTCGGCATCAAGCAGGTGAGTGCCAACTATCACTTTCACACTTAAACATCAACATTTCACTTATCTGCACAATCAGCTATGAGTATAGTTGGTTATAAGTGAGAATTTTCCCTGTTGTTTCCTGCAGGACATACATTTAGCCAAGCGTTTCTATGACATGGCGGCTGAAGCCAGTCCCGATGCCCAGGTGCCAGTTTTCTTGGCGCTCTGCAAGCTGGGCCTGATTTACACTCTGCAGTACCTGCAGGATCTTAATGTAAGTGCTTCTTGCTAAGTTCTCCAGCTGGACCTCTGACAATTTGGCTTTGAATTAGTTATTGAAGTGCATATAGACATTTCTGGGAGATTCAAGCAGGCACCAATATGATAACAAATGAGAATTCAACCCTCTAAACCCCAAACTTAACTTTTGAGAAACAAAAATCGCACCGCCCATCCCATAGAAACTGTAAATACAGAAAAATTTGAACTTTCTGATCATCCTTGGAGGAATCATGTGCAGTTTTGTTGGAGAAAAATAACCAAATCTAAGCCTAAAACCATGATATTTCATCAAAATCACTTTATTCTACATGTCCAATTAAAAATATATTTAAAAAAAAAAATCACCATTTCCTTGATCAAATTATGTGTGATATTATTTCTGTCAGGAAAAATAACTTTAAAATTGTCATATTTTATCAAATCACTCTATTTCGATGTGTAAGATTTAGAACATCACCAAAAATTAACAGTTTGTACCAGATTCTGTAGAAAAAAGAACAAAAATCGAGCTCTTCAGCACAACTGCAAAGCCACCAATCGCTCAGCTGTGAGAGTTTTCAGGTTGAACTGCAGGCAGTGTTTCCACAGAGAGACTGAGAGGAAAATCAAACCTTCTGTTTCAATAAAATAAATGCAGCATGGCTCAAAAAACAGTAGACAGAGGAGCAAGTTGTTGGAAGATACATCCAGCATGGTGAAACATCTTTCTACAGCTGATGAGCAGAGTAGAGAGAAAAAGTCTGTAGAGGCTGGAAACATAGAAGTAGTTTAATATCTATAGTACATGGAGACAAAACAATGAGAGATACAAAAATGAGAAGCAAAACAAGAACAACACAGAAAGCAACAAAACCAAGGCCCAAAATGACACAAACAAAACACAAAATGACACATTACAAAAAAAAGACACAAAAGACCATACAAGAGCAAGTTTACAATAAAATTAAGCATAATGTGTTTATTCCACGAGCAGAGATAGGTGATGTTACTTAAAATTAGTTGAATGGCCCACGTATATTGTGAGCGGATCAGAATTGGAAATTGAGAGTTGGACAATCTCGGCGTATCGGACATCCCTACTGATATTAATATTATGTTTTCTGGTTTCGGTCAGCTGAAGGAGCTGATCTCTCAGGTGGACCTGGACCAGCTCCTGGGCCCAGAGTGGGACCTCTACCTCATGACGGTCATCGCCCTGCTGCTCGGCACCGTCATCGCCTACCGTCAGCGCCAGCACCAAATCATAGTGCCACCTCGCCCTCCCGCCCCGGCCCCGGCCCCGGCCCCGGCCCCGGCCCCGGCGCCTCCTCCACGACCTCCTCAGGAGCAGCCGCCAGCCCCGGCAGAACCACGGGACGAAACCCCGGCTCCGGAAGAGGAGGAGCAGTGAGGGAGCAGGAAAGGACAGACGAGAGGCCGAAACCCTCTCCACATGCTCAGATAGACTCGACTGGCTGCCCAACTGCTCGGTCTCCTTCCTCCATCTGAAATGTGCTGGAGAGTCGGCGGCGGGGGTGTTAACACTACAGAACAGAGTGTTGAGAGGATAAAACAGGCTTCGGACTTGTTAGTCTGTGACTCAGGATACTTCCAGAAGCCCCCGTGTCCTCTCTATGGAAATAGTCTGCCAGATCAAAAGGCAGTTTGACTCATTAGCAAGATGGAATCTGATATGTGCTTTAGTTTCTTCTCACTCTCCCCCTTTTTATTTTATTTTCTCACTCAGTCGGACTGCTTCAATCCTTAACTTTGTGCAGTATTTAGAAAAAAAAGGAAGGAAAATGTGAACGAAAGTAATTTAATTTTCTAGAAATCATGATTCTGCATGTTTTCTCAGATTTTTTTTTTCTTCAGTTTAGGCGCCTTTTTTTTCATTGAGTGAACAAATTTTCATTTTTGCTTTGCGTTTTTCGCATCCATTTGTTTAGTTCAGCAGTGCTAAAATATACTGCAGCCATGTTCTATCATCGCTTTCAGAACAAGACACTAGAGAAGCAAGTTGACGTTTGTTTTTGTTCCTAAAAAGGGGTCGACCGAAACAAATTATTAGTAGTAAAGGGCATTAAGAACTGATATTTGGAGTGAAAATGAAAATTTTGTTGTCAAAATTAAGAATAATACAAAATTTTGTCGACATGTCTTTGTTTTTTCATGTTCGTGGCTGCATTCAAGCCAAAGTAGCATATTTTAAACGAATTTACTTGAATTGAAATCAGTAAAAACGTACATAAAATTGGAAAAATGCTCATCCAATAATCAGTTGACCCCTCGTTTCTAACTCGTTTGGGTAAAACTGAGCCGTCACAGAATCCCATATCCGTCTTGTGCCGTGTGAAAATGGTAAAAGCAGAGATCATAGGCTTTTAAAATTCATTTTACAGAGCAAGTGAGCAAGAAAATTGACAGTGCAGTGAAAGAAAAGCGGAGGAGAGTCTGTTTTGAAGCTGCACTGTACATCGGTGTGCACATTTTTTTGACTTCTCGCTCGATAGTTCTAGTTCGCTGAGCCAACTGTTGAAAATGGAGTAGCACCTCAGACTGGATTGTTTCTACATTAGATGCCGTGTGGATACTTTTTTTTTTTTTTTTTTTTATTCTTGTATTTGGGTTACACAACTTCAGCTGTTGTGAGAATTTCCTCCCCCTCACCACCAAAACGCTGGAGATCTGCCTTTAGTTTTCAGCTCAGATGGCCACAAATCTGAGCCCTGAAACGGGGAAAACAAATGAAGCCATGGTTCAGCCGCACAGTATTCATCCGGAGTACTTTTTTTTTTTTCTTTCTTTTTTGCCACTTTCAACTCCCATTTGTTCGGTTCCACAATGTGCTTGTTGTAAGAATTGTCGAGAGTGTATCTGCCGCTACATCTGCATGAAGTGTCAAACAGGACATGTTTATTTGCAGGACAACTTTCCTGCACCTAATCCCAAAAAAACTCACGTTTGGTCCCCAAAAAAAAAAAAATCAAACACTGGTCAAGATTGTTGAAGCATTTTTACCATCGATACACGTTTATAAAGAAGTTAATAAATGATATATGGATATTTAAGGGGTGTTTTTGTGAATACTTGTGTGTTAAAGCTGCGTGTTGTGGTTATTTGTTGTGTTATTATGCGACAGCTTTCCATTGGAGCTGCAGGTTGTCACTCAGCCGCTCAGGGTGGGCGACACAAACCGGCAGAGCTGTAAAAAACCGAGCATCCCATTGTGCAGTCTGTAGGGGTGACCCATTGACCGGTTCCATACGCACTACTATGGGGTGGCTTTGGATCGCCGTGGCAACGTGTGTGCTCGCGTCCCGCTCTGTCAAAGGTAAGTGCTGGAACAAGCAGGAGGGCAGATCACACGTGAGGCGGCGAGCCTGTATTTATTGTTCCGGCCGGCGCTGAAACAGGCCCCGAGTGTTTGTGCTTCATGTGATATTGTGGAATTGAAACCGAGTGACCTTTTAATATAGCAACACACTCACACCTGGAGCAAAGTAAACAACGGCTGAGAGCTTGTATTGTGTGCCAAGTGGCAATAGGAAATGTTGTTTAACCAATTAAAGATGATGATTTTTAAAAGGATACTCCTTCTGTTAAAGGCGACGACTGGTGGTGGGAGTATGAGGAGGGGATACGACAATACAGCAAGGAGGCGCTGAATAAGGTACCGTTTACACCTGGTTTCATGGCTGAAAATGGTTTTTAAAAAAATAAATAAATAAAAAAATCCAGTGTCAGAACATTGTGCTTATGGCACAACATTGGGAATATATATCAATAGTTAACTTACCTGTAAGATTAAGAGGCAGGTTGCCGTGACGATCCCCTGCCACATGGACTTGCAGGCATCCTGAGTATGTGCAGAACAAGCACAGCTATCAGGCTAAAGACATAAAGCAAACCAGCAGAGTTCTGTCACTGTTGAATTATGGAGATGTTTTATACATGCATGCATCAGCTGCTGGCTCTGAAGCCTTTAGATGCTGACACATGATGTTTTATTTATTTCTGAGGCCTGTAGTGTCTCTTTCAGCATCATATATTACTGTACTGTTGCCTTTTGACTCTCAAACCTCCAAGAATTTTATTTTTTATTTGCTCCTGTCACATTTTTCCTCACTGTGGGCCCGTTTTTCACTGTGTTTTTTTTTTTTTTTACTGAGCTTTGAAAGTCCAGTTTTACTCAAAAAAACACCTGCAATCTGAAATAACCTGCAGGAAAATCTAATAATTAATTCATTTTTAGTCCTTTAAGATAATTTAGGTTTTTCATTTTGTCCTGTTTTACCTTCAGTTATTGTAATTAATTTTTTAACTTTAACTGCTTTAATTGTCCTTAAGGGTTTTATTTGTTTGCTTTGCCTTTTAATAATTTCAAGTTTCTTGTTTGTTTACCTGCATGTGGTATTTTCTTATTTGGCTAATTTGTAAATGAGGCCTTGAACAACATACCAAAGGCAACACATAAAGGAATAAACTGAATCTTGTCAGTCCCTTCAGAGCTTCGAATCACAGCAACAAAAAAAAAGAATTTAGTTTGTTATGATCTGACATTGAGGCTTTTAATCTTCTTATTAATTCAGGAGTTTCCAGAGAAAACTCGACCGGTGAGCTTTAAGCATCCAGAGTTTCAGTGTCCGGACATGAGTCCTTCTCCTTCTGTCCCGTCTTCAGGTCTGTCACCCAAAAACCTCAAAAATCCATCTGTTGTGCACAAACTCAGCTGGATTCAATTGATCTCCTCTTCTTTTTCTTTTCTCTCTCTGTGTCTTTGCTTTCACCTGGTGGTCCAGTTGAGTTTGTGAAGGCGGCTGATATCAAAGTCATCGCTGCTTTGGGGGATTCTCTGACAGTAGGTGTTGTTTCTGCTGCATTGGTTCAGAATATCTAAAAAAAAATAAATAAAAAAATCCCCAAATTCTGCAGTTTGAAGATTCATTTGTTTAGCGTTCTTGCTAAATCCTGCTGAGAAGAAGGTGAAGTGAGCTTAACATGTAGACATGGATGGAGAACTACATTCATGATCACTGAATGTTGCAGCAGCATTAGTGCAGCCACCTTTGTTACCATCACTGGTCTCTTTTTTGTGCTTTTTTGCAATGCAACACATCTCTGAAGTGTGAAAGTAAAATGCAACGTGTTAAATTTAAATGCTCAGATGTTGTGTTCTTCTTGTCTTCTTCGGCAGACGGCCATCGGTGCAAACGCCACCACTGTCCTCGGGATTCCCATCGAGTTTCGCCACGTGTCCTGGAGGTAAGAGAGAGGAATCTTTTGAAACCAGATAATATTTCAGATTCATCTCACTGTCACAGAGTTCAAGACACTTTAGCAACAGACTACAGACCGTGGGCTGGAAATAACCAGCAGGACTCCATCTGCACTTCTCAGTCATCTAAAGGCCACAACGCAGGTCAATAACTCAGATATATTTAGCAACAAGGTCGTTTAAAGTCTAAGAAGTGAGCTATGGAATTTAAAATCAACTGGAAGTCTAACAGGGAGCCATTTTACCACAATGATTTTCAAAACTGATAAAATATGTAATTTTGTAGCACTTTCCACTCGCTTTAATTATCAAATGCATCCAAATTTACATGTTTTATGGGTTTTGCAAATGTCCAGTGAGAGATATAAATGCATTAATACATTCTTTTGTTCCTGAGGAAAATTCATGCACCCTTACATGACATGATGTGCAATAATAACGTCGATATAAAAACTAGGCACACAGAAAAATAGAACTAAATAATGAAAACATGCAGTGTGATGTTATTGTGGTGGTACCTATGCAGGTAAAACAACAGTAAAGTAATGGCATAATTTGCATATCAATAGCATGTTTATGAGCTGTTTGCTTGATTTTGGACAGAATAATAACAGACAGAGCAGTTTGAAGATTACCTTTAAATGTTAAACAGATTTTTCAAATGTCATTTGACAACCCTTAATCTTTTTTATTTTATTTAACTTTATCATATCTTTTGTCTGTGATTGATGATGTTTTTATTATTTTAATCTTTTTTTATTTTATCCTGACATTTTTTTTGTCTATGACTGAAGATGATTTTATTATTTTAATCTTTTTTATTTTATTTCATTTTATTGTCATATTTTTTGTCTATGAGTGATGATGATTTTATTATTTTAATCTATTTTATTTTATCATCATATTGTTTTGTCTATGACTGATGATTTTATTCTATTTATCTATTTTGTTTTATTTCATATTTTTTTCTATGGCTGGTGACATTTTATTTTGTTCATCTTTTGTTTGTACTTGCTTATTTATTTATTTATTTATTTAATGTCTATTTTGTGGTTTTAGAGAGTGTTATAATGCTGACTGTGGACAAATTGCACCTCAAGGATATGTTATTAAATTAAGAAATAATAGACAATAAATAATTCAATTATTATTATTTTAAATATTACCTTAAACCTTGAACCTTAAATTGAAGTTAACTTAAAGGTACTAACATTATTTTTCCTCTACTTGCAGCATCGGAGGTTACGGGACTTTTCAAGATGTCATTACTTTGGCAAGTAAGATGTCACTGGTGATATCCCAGATATTTCTGAACGCTGTTATTTCATAAATAGGCCAATATTTTTTCTTTGTTCATATCTTTTTATCTGTTTTAGATATTATAAAGTTATTCAATCCCAACCTGCTCGGCGCTGCTCCTGGGAAGACAGTTCATGGGATGCAGGCTCATATCAGTGAGACGGGTTTCAATCTGGCCGTTACTGGACACAACACCTTGTAAGACCTCGACACGTTTGCAGTGAAATTGTTTAAATTCAGATGGATCTTGAGCTGAGAGCTTTCAGTTTGCTGCAGCTGAGTTCTGTTTCGGCTTCAGGCGGCTTCCTTTCTGCTGACAAAACTGAACTCTGATGCAGAACTGCTGAGCAGAAAGATGTTGTTCTTTGTTTTCCAGCAACCTGCCCGGACAGACGAGACATTTGATCGACACTCTGAGAGCTTACGAGGTACAAGAAGCTTCACTTTCTCTGAAATGACGCAACGCAGTGATGGTAGAGTGACCAGAGTTGAGTTTTTGTCCATCAAACTTGTGTTTTCCTGCAGGGTCTGAACTTTGAGGAGGACTGGAAGCTTCTGACGATCCTCATGGGCATGAACGACATCTGTGATTACTGCAAAGACAAGGTTTGTCTTCTGTTTCTACAGAATGTTGCCTCTTTACTTTCCTCTGATGAATCTTTCTGTTCTTTCCAGGCTCTTTTCTCGGTGGATAACTTCATTCACTACATGACTGTATCTCTGGAAATGCTCATGAACGAGGTAAAGTAGGAGAATTTTCAGATTTACTGTTTGCTCAGAGCGAGGATTCAGAATTTCGCTGCAACATGAATCTAAATTTTGTGCTTCAGGTTCCTCGTATGATCGTCAACGTGGTTCAGATTCTGCCCATGCAGACTCTGAGGGAGGTTCAGAAGCCGACGCCGGGGTGTTTGCTCCAACGGTGAGACACTTTTTCACAACGTTAACACATAAAATAGACTCAAAAATATGCTTTGGTTGTTGTTTTCACAAGTTTATTTACCCTAAATCTGAGTTTGTGCAGCTGGACTTTGTTGCAGTTGGGTCACTCTACTTCAGTTCACCAGTTTTACATACATAAAATAAATCTAATTGAACATTGAACCATTACTGCTTGTGGTATCACTTTTTATAAAACCTTTTGAAGTTGGAAAACTATGATTTTTCTTTTATCCTAGTAACAATATTATATAACTCTTCCAGTTGGGACACTATGCATGTTCAAATATTGGCTATAAATGCAAAAAAAAAATATTATTTTTTCTCAAAAGTATATTTCTCACTGGCACCATATGCTACATTTTAAAAGTTCCTATTGGTGCCAAACAAAGGGGGAAAAAATCTGCCTCTCATGGTCAAAAATTAAGGTTTTATAGGTGGTGTAATATTAGAATAGACAGAAACATTGATGTTTTTGGACCAAATTTACACCATAACTGGTTTTGTTGTTCTATCAAAGCAGGGTTGTACCACTGAAGACCAGATGTATATATCAATGAACCTGCAAAATTTCAGGACTCCAGCTACATCATTTCTCCAGTTATGGAACTTAAAACATCGATCCACAAAGACAAGGATGCAAAAGCGTCACCTTCTTTAAGAATATTTAACTCAAAAGTCAATGTTGCCTATGAACCCAGATTTTACACATGATCAACTCAATCAATATTCAACACTTTGAATAAAAATCTGTCAAAATGAAGATGGTCAGGTGTGCAGCATTCGGTGAATTAAGGTGGAATGACCCAATGTGAAACTTAACTTGAAAAAACTCCAGTACACATGCACTGAAAATGAGATTACGACCAACAACAATGTCGATGAAGTATTAAAGCACAAACTACTGTTTACTGGATGGACTATTTCTGACAGGACACTCTATGTAGTGCAAAAGAAAAGGTTTTTAAAAAAGACGGTTTTGTCACATTTTTCTTACTAAATGACAGCACAAATTGCAGTAACCATATAGTTTTATGAGCCTCCATAGCTTAAGTGTGACATTGTGAAGAGAATCATATAATTGGGCTGTGGTTAACTCTTCAGACCGTGTTTCACTTTAACCTTTCTTTCTTTATTACCTCTGATTTAGGTCTTTCTGTTCATGCCTCATTGAGCCGGTACCCAGATCTCCTGAGCTGAGGGAGCTGGTGGAGGTCAATCTGGAGTTCCAGGTGCTATAACTGTGTATTTTGATTATAATGGAAGACGGTTCTTTAAGGTGTTGTATTGTCATGTATCCTACAAGATGATAACTCGTTTTTATCTCCCAAAAAATATTTTAAAAAACTCTTTATTTCAGCACTACATATTGTATATAATGTACATTTTCTTGTGCTGGTGTTGCTGCATTTAAACCAGCAGGGCAGAACTTTTGTCTCCCCCTTTTGGCAATGAGAGTAATTACAAGAACATTGTTGACTCCTGCTTCTAGCAAATGTCTCACCATCAGTCCCTGCTTATTTGGGAGGTTCCTCAAGGAACCTTTGACAGCTCAATTCAGGGAATGTGTTTGCTGGAGGAACCATCTTTTTGTGTCAAACTTTACACCTGCATTTACACTTTATTTTACGTATTTAATTTTTAAAACTTACTTTGCACTGCAGTATTTCTACATGTGTATAATGTAAGTTTGCTTCATTTTATGATAAAACGGTAAGATTGAGAAAATTTATCGCTTTTATTTTAGACCAATATAAAATAAGTAGGAATGTCGGATAAGCCGATATTGTCCAATTCTCAATTTCCGATTCTGATATCAATCGATACCGCTACCGATACAGACATATGTGGGCTATTTAACTCATTTATAATTCCAAACCTCAGACATATTGTTAGTCAGACACAGCAAGCTTGTTCCTGCACTCACATTTGTTTACACGCTTCACGACTCAGTTTGATGATGTCATCATTTGTGAGCCGGTAAATGCCGGCGAAATCCAGGCATTATTTTATCAGTTTTCATGATGGGCAAAAAAAAAAAAAAAAAAAAAAATGATAACGATATGGAATGATATTACATTTTTATGCCAATATCAGTTGGCCGATATTATCGGACAGCCCTAAAAATAAGTTATTTTTGTCATCACTAACAATTAAAAAAAACGTAAGAAATTATTTTAATTTCTACTCTTTTTGGTAGCAGTCTTAGAGGTATTACTAAATGCAAGTTTCATCAATCAATCAATCAGAAGTTTTTATATATTGCACCTTTCAGATGAAATGTAGCACTGAGGGCTTTACGGAAAAATGCTATAAATGGGTTAAGGACTTAAAAACACAAGAATTGAGGAAATAATACTGGAGCCACTAGATGAAAGTAAATAAAAATGCAAGTTTGGTTGTGTATATTTGCGTTAAATTGTTATGTTGTCTGAGTTTCTGCTGACAGATGTGCGTGTAAATGGCCTTCCAGACTAATGCCAAAGTCCCCATTTGCTTAAATATAAAAAAACTCTACAAAACATCCTTAAGGTATCTTTCTGAAGGCTTCCTCGAGGCTCCATTTTGAGCTCAGAAGTTTCCTTGACGCTCTTCTACTTCTGACACTGTAAATTCATTCAAGTTTCTCTGTGAAATTTGTATTTTTGTTGTTACAAATCAGAAAACTGTCACATGAAGTGATTTTCCTCCACAGAAACGTCTGGAGCAGCTGCTGCACAGCGACCGCTTCTTCAGGGACGACTTCGCCGTCGTTCTTCAGCCTTTTCTGAAACAGGCCGACCCTCCTCGGCTCCAGGTAATTTATCTACTGCAGAGGAAACCAGCGTGAATCATGAGGATCCCTGCTGTGGGAGGTGGAGACTCAAGGCTGAGATTCTACTGACAACAAACTCCACCGGTGATTGTGTTTTATGTCTCTGAGCAGAACGGGAAGATCGATATGACCTTCTTCACTCACGACTGCTTCCACTTCACCATGAAGGGCCACGAGGAGCTGGCCAAGGGCCTCTGGAACAACATGGTGAGCAATGAGGGCATAAAAATTAAAGCCACAGCAGGTTAAAGGCTAACAGGTGAGTCACAGGGTGCTATTGTGCAAAAGGTGACGTCTGACTCACAAAAGAATGAAATATAATAACTAATATGATAGAAAAAGGTGTAAAAATGGTAGTATTTTTCCAGTTTTACCTGCTAGAAGTGACTTTTTTTAATTAATTCACTGTCTAATTTCACTTAAAAGCAAAAGCAATGAGTATTTCTTCATTTCTGTGTGTCTCAGTTTCAGCCTGAAGGAGGAAAGATGATTGTGAACAGTTTCTCTGATCCCATCGGACTCATCTGTCCACCGATGGTAAGACAGTTTACTTATTTTTATGAAAAAAGAAATATTCAGATCCTTTATTTTAGTATGAAAACCAGTATAGCAAAGTAAAAATACTCCATTACAAATATGGAAAATCCTACTGAAGTAGAAGTAGACAGCTGCAAAATATAAAATACTGTTATATTCTATTAAAGAGCCCCTTTGATGCCTTTTTGGTTCCTCATTTTCTTCAGTTATGTTATAATACTGCTTTTTTGTGCATGTTGAAGTCCACATCAATGTAAGTTATTCTCTCCCACAGAAAACTTCACTACTTCTTACCTGCATGAAACACCCTGTATGAAGTCCAGGCTTTTCTTTCCTTACTTAATGACCTCATCATGTAACATATTTGCATAAATTATAAAAAGCAGCTAGCTTGACTCAAAAAAAAAAACATCAGATTTTTCATCACTAGAGTTTTATCTCTCTGGATACATTCAGAGATCTGGAGTTACTAACCAACATTACCTATCTTTGGTCAGACCAAATGACCAATCAGAGCAGATTGGGATTTTGAGAAAATGGCCCTTTAAGAGACCGGAGCAAAAAGAGAGCGTTTCAGACATAATAATGTGAGAGGTTTTTTTGTTTGTTTTTTTTAATTGTTTTTTTTTTTTTTTTTTTGATGCTGCAGTAATGGACAAAATAAGAAAAATATTGTGCTCATTTTTATTATGGGCTCTTTAACATGTTTTCTTTAACAGATGGAGCTGTCTGAAAAGTTTAAAATCAAACTACATGAAAATGTTGTGCAGTGTTGCATACATTACGTGTATTTTGTGATAATCGCTCATTACCTGCATCCTTCCTTCTTCTGCAGGAACATCCGTACATCTTCACCCGACCGATTGCAGCCAGATCCAAGCAGCCTAAACCTCAGACGGACTCTCAAACCATCTTCCTGCTGCTCATCGTGGGTTTTGCTCGTCTTGGATTCATATAGCTTATGTAGCAGGTGATACTTTGCAACTCTGACTGTCTGAGACCCCAAAATGGAGGAAATGACTGCAGTTTCATCACAGAGATAAAGTGACAGTGACAACATGGCTGCTGCACTTTAGCAGAAAGTTTCGTATTTATCTTCTGGGATTTAATTAAGTTTCCCTCCACACTGGCAGCAACGGGACGATCCTTTATGTTCCAGGGATTCAGGCTAACAGCAAACACCAAATGCATTTTTAATGCAACTCTGCTGCTTTATGCAAACTGCACATGTTGTAATTAGCCGAGCATGAAGATCACATTTATACATTCATACATAAAATATTAAAGTATTCACACTTTGCCCAGAAGCTCAGTGGATGTTTGTTAAACTACCATTGTTCTCTTGTGTAGTCTGAGGAAGTATTCGGGTCCTTTTACTCAAGTAAAACTACTAATTTAAAGTCGGCTGTAGTAACAGGAACAGTCCGACTTAAGTAAAAGTATGTTGGGGTAGTCAGAAAAATGTACTTAAAGTCTTAAAAGTAGATGTACAGTGCATAAAGATGTCCCCTGTGACTGTTAGACTGTTAGATATGATATTATAACATTATTATTACTCGTGCATTAATGTAAAAGCAGGATTTTATTGGTGAAGCTGGTTAAGCTGGAACTATTGGCTGCAACTAATGGTTATTTTCTTTCTGGATCAGTCTGCTGATTAATCAAATGATTGTCATTTGTTTAAAAAAAAAAAGTAAATAGTGAGATATACTAGAATTTTTTTTTGTCCATACATCAAAAATATTAAAAATGCATTCAAATTATTAAAATGATTGAAAGGAAAAGCAGCAGATCTTCATATTTGCAAAACTAGAACCATGAAAAGTTTTTACATAAAATGATTATCAAAAAAGTTGGCCATTTATTTTTGAGTAATTAATTAACCTTTTAATTTTAGTTGTATAAACTGTCGAGGAGTTTAATTAAACATTATTTTGTAAAATGTACTTACAGGATTAAAAGTAAAGGTGCAGAAAATATCTCCTGGAAATATTTTACTGTCAAATATAAAATTATTGGATTATTATTACTCATGTTGAAGTTGATTGATGTGGAGCTCATTTTAAACTGTTAGCTAATGGTTATTTTTTTTAATATGGATTATTCTACTGATTACTTTGTACATTAATCAACTGATTGTTTGGTTTGTAAAAATATCTGAAAACAGGGGAAAATGCTGTTCAAATAACTAAAGAACAGCTCAGAGACACCTTCACAGTGCTTGTTTTGTCCAAACCTCAAAATTATTCAAATTAAAAAACCTTCAAAATGATCAAATTCATTAAACTAAAAGCAGAAAACCATCACTTCTGTGAAACTGGAACTATGAAATGTTTTCACTTTAGAAATTACTACAATAATTATCAAAATTGCTGCCAGTTAATCTTCTGTTAATTAACAAACTAATTGTTTCAGCCATTCAGATAAAGTTTTGAGGCTCAGTTTGCCGTCTGATTTGCAGCTAAATGCAGTTTGAGAGCAGCTGGTGGAGCTTTGATCAGCACTGATTTAAAAATGGAAATTTGTCATTCAGACTCTCCAGCACAGACTTTCCCTCGACGGCCCTGAAGACTCAGAATGTTTGATGGTGCTTCTGTCGGTTCTGTTGGCCCAGTTTACTGCTCCGTCCTGCATTATTCTGCACAGATGGAAATTGAAAGAAAGAAAACACTGAATATTGTACAAGCTGCTGAGCATTGTTGTATGAGGATGTATAATCAGCTCCTATTCACGAGCTCTCGGGTTAAACAGCATTCAGCTCAGAATGTATTGACTCTGTTTAATTGGTCTAACTGGACGGCAGGTGGAGGCTATTTAAAGCTCGACTCGGGTTTCATGAGTTTGTTCAGAAACGGCAGATAAAAGCAGGTAGTTTGTTCTCAGCACGGTTCAACTGAGCAGAATGAGGGGATTTACAAAAACTCAAAGAACATAAGTGGAGCCTTTAAATGAATGAGGCCTCTTTCTAATGTGTTTTTAAGATAAACACACTGACCAGATGAGTATGAACATAGCGGTATCTGAAAATTTCATTAGCCGCACTGTAAAATAGATTATTTTAAAGATACAGTGAAATCTGGCATTAAATCTGACAGAAAAAGTTTGCTTTGAAAAAAACAACCAAACTGTGGGAAACTGTGAAAAAGGAAATCTATATAATAATATAATAATGACATTTTGAGCAAAAATAAAAATAATTTTAAAAAGCAAAAATTTCAGGAAACAATGCAAAAGAATGAATTATCAATTGTTAAAATACGGACTTTTAATTCATGCAGACATTATGTATAGTTTTAGCTGTTTTTTTCCTCTTTTTCTTTTTGCAGAGTTTTTTTTTGCATTTATTACTTTTTCTGGGATTTTACTAGATATTATCTACATTTTATAAATCAAAGAAGACCTTTGAAATTAACAATTAAATGCTGTTTTTTTCTCCTTTTTTCTTTCAAATAAAAAAATATCTATTATGACATATTATGCTATATTATATTATATGTATATATCTTTTTTTCTGATTTAAATACAATAAAATTGTGTAATTCTGTGGTCCTACATTGTACTAGAACAAATTACCATTTGGGGAAATACTGATTTTTGATGTGGACATTATTGACAACTTCGATTATTTTTTATTGTAAAAGCCTTAGTGATTTTATTATATATTTTCTGTAGAATAACAATTGTAAAAATGATTGACCATTTTCATACCTTATAATATACTCTATGAAATATAATGATAATATATAAGATGTGTATAATAAGAATATTTTGGCTGATTTTCATGCAGTAAAATGGTCACATTTTACAATTGAATGTTGTGAAGGAACAATATAATTTTTCAAAAAATCAAGATTTTTGATGTGGATATGTTTTTTAATTTTTAGTTTTTTGTGCAGTTAAGATGCAGAAAAAGACTTTTTAAAAGTGATTTTACTACTGTTAGCTATAATTTCACAAAATGGACAAAAAATGTAAAATTACCATCATTTAAAAAAAAAAACAATAAGAATTTCAAGTATAAAATATTTAATAATACTTAAAATATATATAACTATCTTCCAAAAAACAGCAAATGTCTATATATTAAAAATGTAAATACAGTATACAGACAATAAGAAAAGAAAAAGTTTCACAGTTTCTTTCATAGGAATGCAGATTTTATTGTGGACATTGTTCAAGTTTAGATTTATTTTATGCTTAACATGTAGATTAACACCTTGTGGATTTCATGAGATACTGTCTGCAGAATAACAATTTCAAAAATGACTGACTATTTTCAATGTGTAATACACACACACACACACACACACACACACACACACACACACACACACACACACACACACACATATATATATATGCAGACAATATCTCATGAAATATTTTTTATATTTTATATATTTCAAAATAATTTTACAGTTGAATGTTGTACAGGAACAAAATATTGAACGCTTTTGATGTGGACATATTTATTTATCTATCTATTTATTTATTTTCATAATGTTAAGATGCAGAAAAATACTTTTTCAATACAAAAAATATATAACTCTATTTCAAAAAACAGCAAATGTCTGTTTTTTTATAAACTGATTGAAAAAACTCTGTAAACTTAGATTTTTTTTCTCTCCGATTTTACATTTCTTCAATTAAAATAAATCACAGTCAAAAACTGTTTAACTTTTTTTTTTTTTTTTTTTTACAGTGAATTAATTTTGTCATCCACTTTGAATATCTTTTCCTTCCGTCCCTTGAGGCTGAATTTCAATTAGCCCTTGTAGCCGTCAGATTTCATAATGACCTTATTAGTGCTTTCAAAGAAAAACCCTCCTCATGTTTAAACAAATCCGCCGCCGCCAGTTTGAGCAGCTCAAATATGGATCATCTCTGACGCAGATCAGCCTTTTTTGTTCCTCTGGAACCATAATGAGGTCTTGGAAACCTTTCTGCTGCTGGTTTTAATGAATGTGTCCCAAACAAAAGAGAAACTGACCCCATGGGCTCATGTTCACCTGGAAGATCTAAGAGAGCAAACAGAGTGAACATCTGCTGCTCATAAACACACAAACTCTTACACAATGATGCTATAATACAGTAGTATGTTTGCTTTAATGAAACTGTAGCCTGATATTTGCTCATGATAAAGACACAGAACACATATAAATTATAAAATAACACTTTAAATTGCTGCTGTTCTCTCCTTGAGGTTTGCAGATTCAACATAAATGTGACAAAAAAACAAACTGTGGGTTTGTTTGCAAATGCAATGCAAATATGACATGTTTTATAAATTATATCAGAGTCACTCCATTTTAAATAATCACATTTTTAGAACAATTCATGCTCGGCCATCTTTGATTTGCCTGAAACTTTTATAAAATATGGATTTGTTTTTCACTTATTTAAACTGAACAATTTATTTTTTCATTTTTGTGACTAAATATTTCATATTAAAAAGTATTCTATATGTCAGGCAGTCAAAATACACAAAAGTATTTAAAAGAATACAAAAATCGATGTATCTAATGTTTAAAAAATCATTATTTTTCATTGAAAATGTATCATAATTTCCCAAATATTTCTTTTTCATTCAATAAGTGAAGTTATTCAGTTCAAGTTGTGAATTTGTTTCTTAAATTCAACTTTGTTGTATTATTGTGACGTGCAACTATGTATGATTCAGAAAATATCACTAGTTGACTGTGTTGTCTGTATTATGTTTTTTTTTAAGTCAAAGATAGAATTTTTTATGACAGCTTCAATTTGTTTTCATAATTCAGCTCATCCACACTCAGAGATTATTTGATCTACTTGTCAATATTGTTGATTCAGTGGCATAAGAAATGAAAAGTAACAGTTAAAGAAGACGTAAACTAGTGATATTTTCGGAACCACGTGTACCTGCATGTCACATTAATACAAAACTAAGCGTAAAGAATAATTTTAATAGGAAATACCTGGTCAGAAAAATGAATAAAACCTTATTTTTCTGTGGAATTTTAAAATTGATTGAACAGATATGACAAGCTGTAACACAAAAACAAGCAAGTTTTTAGATAGTTTAACTCAACTAGTTTTAAAAATATAATTATATATTTTTTATTATGATCAGATAGAATAATCCATTATTGAATATTATAATATTATTATTGAATATAATATAATATAATTGCTGAAAATATGAATCATCTCTTGAACATTGCAGCTGGTACAGATAAAGCAGATTTAATGACTTTATTTTCTGCTGGCTGGTTTGTAAATTTTCTCCCTGGAGATCGTTAAAGGTTTAATTTAATCTAATAATTATACATCATAATTTACTTGTTGGTTGTATGTCGTGTTATTAATTTACATATTGAGAGAAACTAGTTATTGAATAAATGTAGTGAAAATATAAAGTAGCAGAAAATGAAAAGTACAATCAGTCAGTCAATTGTATCTGACGGAATCAGCGACATGCATAAAGTTCTTCATCCAGCTCCTTCTGTCCAGCATTGCAGTCAAAAGTTCTTTGCCTTCCATACCAGTGTCTTCTTCTATCACCTTCCTTAACGTTGTGCCAGGCCTGCCAGCCCTTCTGATAGTATCTGGTTTCCATAACAACGACCAGCTGCTTCATTGTGTCCAGCCAGGGCTAGTCTACGTTGCCTAATAATGGTTGACAAGCATGGATGTGAGCTACATAGTGACTTGTTGGTGAGGTGTGAGTTCCAGGAGATGTTTTGTACCATCTGTAGTATTCTGGTATAAGTCCCATCAATTCTTTTTGAGTGTGTCGTCGTCAGTGACCAGGAGTCAGATCTATAAAGTAAGATGGATTCCTCTGACGCCTTGAATGCTCTCACTTTGGTTACCGTTTTAATTGGAGATACCCATATTGTGGACAGAGAGTGCAATGCTCCCCAAGCTTTACCAGTTTGTGTTTCTATATCATGTTCTTTGTTGGTGTAGCCTCCAAGATATAGGAGTGCATGCACCGTCTCTTCAGATGTTGGGTTAAGGTGCATGAACGTCATCTTTCCAGCATTCAGGAAGAGTCCGATCTGTCTTGTTTCTCGCTTTACCCAATGCAGAAGGTCTTCTGCTTCACTGAGGGTGTTTTCCATGAGGGCAAAGTCGTCTGCAAAGGAAAGTTCTGGGAGGACTTCTTCAGGGTGTCTTCTACTTTGATGACCTTTTAGAGTCAGAGGGCAAGACTGCGTTCCTCAGTGCATAGTCTGAGCAGATGATGAAGAGGAAAGGTGCTAGGGGGTCTCCTTGAATTACTGTGGTGTCTATGGAGAAGAGATCTGTGTTGCCCTCAGGAGTCTTGACTCCCACAGAAGTGTTGACAAAAATAACTTTAATTGTTTCAACAATAGGAGGAGGGATTCCATATGCCAGTAGAATTTGGAGCATTTTGTTTCTGTCAGTTGAGTTGAATGCCTTCTTGAAGTCAATGAAAACCAGTATTGCTTTGTTCTTGTGGTTTAATACCTCCTCAACAATTCTTCTAAGAGCTAGGATGTGCGCAGTAGTTGAGCGAGATTGCCTAAATCCATTTTGACCAGGGTGGAGTAGATCATCAATGACTGGTCTAATTCTGTTGAGGATCATTCCATTACAGCTCTTTGCAACAGCCTGGGTGAGGCTAACCCTGTAGTCGTCACATATAGTAAGGTTTCTTTGGAACTGGAACAGTCACTGACATTTCCCACTCATCTGGTCTTTGTCCCTCGTATGTCTGGATGCAGAATGTCCTTAAGACCATTCTTCCTTTTGGAAGTGTCCAGAGGTCCAAAGTCAAACCATCCAGTCCTGGGGCCTTCCCTGGTTTTATTGCACCAATAACTTATATATTGAAAAAAATTAAAGTACAAGTTACTGAAAATTGTACTGCATGATGAAAACAAAAGAAAAGAACAAAACTGTTTTAAACAGCAGCAACTGATCAACAGTTTGGATGATTCTAGAAAAGTTTAAATTGCTATACTTGTCAAATCAACTGTTTTGACTTTATTGGGAGACGTCAGGACCAACAGTGGAAGAACTGACATACCAAAGTAAAAATACTTGTACCACAGTGTAGAAATAATCCATTACAACTAAGAGTCCTGCATTCAAATTTTCACTTAAGTACAAAAATATTAACTTAAAAGCACTAATTATGGAGGATGGATTACTTCAGAATAATGATATATTATTATATTATGTAACTGGATTATAATCATTGATGCTTTAATGTGTTTGTCAGGTCAGTGTTGCAAGAGAAGTTTATAAGTTTCAATAAAGTTTTGTCTCAATCTGTAATATTGCATCATAATGGATTAATTTTTATATTTTGTACACTCAGAGAAATAATTGTTCTTCATAAGAAGTTAAATTATTCCCAACTCAGTATCAGGTATTTGTTAAATATTTTACATGCTATATTTAATTTTGTCACCATAAAGAGGGGAAATTCTGTGTTGTTCCTGTTTAATCTTCTTTTCTCTCAACCTGCTGACATGTTTAAATCGAACACTGTGTCACAATGACAGCAGTAATTTCCAATAAACCGTCACCTAGCAACACATTCAGGTATCCAGGAGAGACGATCAGTAAATACACATGATGATGATGATAATGATGAAGCAGCTCTTTTCTTTACAGTCAGAGACTCAGTCTGTGTTTATTCACTATCAGCCTTTATGTCACATTACAAAGACTTTTTCCACTGGGGTTTGGCTTTGTTGGCTTTTCTGTGTGATAATGAGGGATCTTAAATGTAATATTTGAACTATTCAGGTCATGATAAAGAATATTGTAGAGAATTAACCTCATACTGGAAACACAATCTGTAATTTAAGAATTTTTTAAATGTTTATTTTACATATTTTCATTTTTATTTCACAAAAATTATCAAAAAAAACAAAAAACTGACAAAATTCCTGAAAAATATCACAATATTTACAAAAGCAGACTTTTTAAAATTAATGTAATTTAAAATTTAAAACCAATAAACAAACTGAAACTGTGAATAACCATCAAATTGCTATTTTTGTAAAGTAAAAAAAGATTTTTATTTACAAAAAAACACTAAGAAAATGTTAGATAATTTACCATAGTTTCTAAAGTATTATTTTATATTTAGTATGTGGAACTGTGAAATTCAAGTTGTATATATTTCTAAAATTGTAAAGTAAAGTTTGTATAATTACAAACGTTTTATAACAAAAATGTTATTTGAGCGTGTTTTCATCCGTTTATAATATTATTAAGTTCTGGTAGTCTGTCAAAATAAAAGTTTTCATTGCACCTATTTAATTATCATCACAAATATGACAAACGAAAGAAAAATTGTGTGTGTGTGTGTGTGTGTGTGTGTGTGTGTGTGTGTGTGTGTGTGTGTGTGTGTGTGTGTGTGTGTGTGTGTGTGTGTGTGTGTGTGCGTGCGTGCGTGTGTGTGTGTGTGTGTGTCAATTATTTGATTTTATTTTTCTTTTGTTTTTGAAGATGGATCTCTGACAGTAATTAAAAAGTGACATGAGACGGTGTAGCTTCAGTTTTGATCTGTATAAATACAGTTTAAAAACACCTGAGCACCTAAACCTGTCTCCTCCCTAACAACCGCTGAAGGTGCGTTCAGGTGCAGCACTCGTTATTTGCTTCAAGGCTGACGTCATCTGCTGGCCCCGCCCCCTCGTCCTATAAACGGGCCGATGGTGCTGCTGCTGCGGAGAGACACCGGAGATACCGGAGAGATACGGGAAAGGACGGAGGAGGCGCAGAGAGCTCTCCAGAAACACCGGCAGGTTCGGGTCAGGATGCTCCGGTAGAATCTCCGCCTGGAGGAGAAGAAAACAGCTTCCGGTCGATAAACTCTTGTTTTTATTCCTGGAAAGCTTCAATGTCTCCAAACATGATCGGAGGACTGATGATGCTCACAGCGCTGAGCAGCTGCGGTGAGAAGTTATTGTCATGGCAGGAAAAAAAAAAATAAATAAATAAAGCTGCAGTCAGAGGAGAATCAGCACCGAGGACAGAATGAATCAGATTTAATCTGAGGTTTAGTCTGAGGTTAAACAGCACAGATGGAGGATTTAATAGAGAAATGAAAGGTAAATGTTTGTCTTTTCCTGTTTCTCCTGCAGTTCTGTCATTGCCAGTGACTCCCAGTCAGCTGGAGAATGAAGACGTAAAGGTAAAGAGCCTGATTTATTCTATTCACTGCAATGAATGACTGGCAAAATAAAGCAGGAATTCTAACATCGGTGCTCTGTTTTCCTAAAATATGGTTAAAAACGGTCACATTTGCTGCTTTTATTGATTTGATTCATTTATTCTTTAAAAGTGAATGAAGTTTTTCTTTCTCACAGCAGTTTACAAAGAGACTTGATTAAGGCAGCTAAAGAAGATTATTATAGATATGTAATTTTTAATTAATATTTTCAGTCCAGTTATTTTTCCTTGGTTTGTAAAATACAGTTATTAGACTACAATTTGTCAGACATTGCTTACTTTGAATAAATAATCATCAAAAATGTAACTTTCTTTATCCTTTATCTGTAAATCTTTTAGGTTTATTTAGTTGCATATGCATTTTTAAATATTAAATAAAGCTCTTTATTGATCATAAAGGTTAAAGACACCTTGTTATCTATATATGGTATATGTGTCTGCAATTCACAGTTTGTATGTATTGAAAATATAGAAAATGTAGTAAGTTACAGGTAACCAATGAAGAATTTATTGTTAGTTTTACTAAGAAAATACAAATAACTCAGACAAATCACAGAAAAATGTGTTGATGTACATGTTGACTGTGAAAAATAAATGAAAAATCCAGGCCAAAGCGTAATATGAAAAATTCTGTATTGTTTAAAAATGGTGTTTTGTTCTTTTACAGCACTTTTTTTAAAAAAAAATGTTTTTAAACTTACTGTTATTTGAAAGGAAAATTATTTAGTATCATTTATTGAAAATTGTTATTTTACAGATTTTTTCCTTAGTTAAATTACAAATAATATTGAGTAAAATCACAGAAAATGTATCAATTTTTATATGTTGATGGTTTAAAAAAAAAAAAGAAACTGTACATAATGCCTGTATCAAAATTTGTAGGGATAGGATTTTTTTAAATAATGTTTGACCATAAAATTATACACTTTTATTTCATTTGTATTTTGCATATATTTATTTTTATTTCAAAGGAGAAAAAATGCATATTTTAAGGATTTAAAAAAAAATTATTTAGAAAATTATTTTAAAAACACTAAGGATTTGTACAGTTGCACATAATCTATTTTTTAATAGTGACAATGCAAAGAAATTATAAATTCACCTATATTAGCTGTTATTTTTGTTTTTTTTAAAAAATTGTGAACATTGAAATATTCCCCCTTTTTCAGGTTTTCGCCCATTTTTTAACATCTTTTTTTACAGTGTTGTTTTAGGTTTGTTGTTGTGATTTGGATTTTTAATTATTAAACAAAGTTGGTAGAACTCAATTCTGGATCATAAACATTGCATTGGCATTGTTATTTATGGTATTTGTCTATATTTACATCAGTGTTTATACATTTTGGAAGAAGAAAATGTTATACTTAATGTTGATTACAGTGGTAGCTCTATAAATAGCGTAAATTATTGTGAATTATAGACAGTTTTAAACAGTAAACATTATTTTCTACTTTCTAACTAATTGCTAATAAACTAACTTAATTTAGATTTTACTACAGTAAAATGCTTGTATTTTACTGTAATTTTACGGTTAAATGTCTATCCTTCTACTAAACAGTGAGTAGAGAATACTTTATCCAGACAATGTAAAACATGTAAGCAGCTTCTGCACTGAAGCCATCCTCACTGTGACTTTGCTAAAATCAATAGATACCAATTTGAGGGTAAGGGAGAGTCTTGACCTCCAGAGTCTGAAGCTGCAGGATCCATTTCAGAGAGAAAGAGTCGTTTCTGGAATTAAATCTGGAGAGAAACAGAATACAAAGCACAGATGTGAGACCCAGAGATTTGTGAAAATTAAATAACGGAGTAATTTAAAGGTCTGGCAGGCAGAAGGAAAATGAGTGAAATGAACTTTTATTGGCTCGACGCTGGAGGCTGAAATGATTTTGATCTCTCGTCTAAAGAGTCTTTGAATTAGAGGCAGGATAATTTGCATTTATGAGACTGTAATGAATATTCAGTTTGATTGCAGCAGCAGCAGCAGCACTTGATCATACAGGCTAACAGTTGAAGTCATTATGTTTTTTATTTAGTCTCCAACTTGGTCATTTTGAAGGTTTTTAAGCCTGTTTTTGTGTCTGCAGGTGATGAAATGCATTGTGGAAGCTCTGGCAGATGTTCTGTCGAGGCAACAGCACGTTCCTGTGAGTCAGGACTGTTTGGAAACACTGAAAACAGGTAAGAAATGCTGCATATTTTGACAAAATAATTTAATTTCAATCATATTTACATACAGTTTATGGATTTATAAATGTGACTAACCATGCATTTTGATTAAAAATGTATTTATGTTAATCTAATGTTCAATTTTATGGGGACAAGTGGCAGCAAAAGCACAAAGCTCAACAAAAATCAAATGCAAACCAGCAAAACCTGCAAACAATAAATTCCACTGAGTCATGCAGCCTGTTTATTTAGGCATTTATGGTAGCAAATTTAATATAATGATCAAAATCTATTTTCTTGAAGACCCTCTCTGGTGAAAATTCATGTTTATGACCTTGTTAGCATGTAAATACGGTGTTTTTTTATGTGCCAGAAGAGACACCATGGATGAAATTAACCACCAATGCCAGCGTCCATATTGAAACCGCAGTTAATGTTTGAGGACAGCTGCAGGTGAGCTGGTGTGCTGAGCTGCAGTCAGTCTGGCAACAGTGTAGAGTGATAATAATAATAAATATATATAATGTATTAACACAATATTGGAGGGGATGAAACTTACATTTTTATTTTAAAGATTTCAACAATAAAATTACAAAAATTGCACATACATATGCAACAACAAACATTTAAAAACTAATTGACATTTTTTAAATTTCTTTCTGTTTTATTTTTTAATAGACTTTTCTATTATATACATATATTGTTTGTGTATATATATAATATAAAAGATTTATATATATAATATAAAAGATTACATATATAACATAAAAGATTATATATATATATATAAAAAAAATGTTTTTTTGTTGTATTAATTTTTTCCCCATTTTTTCATTTTTTCATCATTTTTAATTTTTTCACATTTTTATGCATTTTTCCCCATTGTTTTTTCTATGTTTGGGTCTTACAGGTTAAAATAAATTTCCTGTTGCTGTTTGGAGCATCAGCTTGAATGTAAAACTGGATATAAAGTAGTTCAAATCTGCAACAGCTCCAACAGTAACCTGCTGCTGACACACTGATGCTTCAATTTTAATAATATTAATAATAATGTATCAGTCAGAGGGACCACACCAGGACTTTTACTGCAAAACTTTAACTTCTAATAGGATTTTTTATTCAGCAGGATTTTACAGAATCAGATCTGAAAGTTTTTTTTGCCACATAGGTTTGCACATATAGGAATTTGACTTTATGTTTTAGTGCATTACATAAAACAGCAACAAACAGAGGCAGTAAGTGTTAGAAGACAAATTTTTTAAAAAAATGTAATCCAATCACATAAGTAATGAGTCACATAAAGAAATAGAAATACTTCAAATGTGCAGAAATGTGCAAATGAATCTCGTGAGAATGCTCAAGGCTGATGATGTAAACAACTTGCTGTGCTGTACTTGTATTTTCACTCACGTAAAACATCTCAGTGTTTCTTCTGCCACTCTTCTATGGAAACTACAACACACACTGCAGTATTTCTGCAAGAAAAAAACACCACACACTCTTGTGTCTGTTTCACCACAA
This sequence comes from Amphiprion ocellaris, assembly GCF_022539595.1. Classification (NCBI taxonomy): domain Eukaryota; kingdom Metazoa; phylum Chordata; class Actinopteri; family Pomacentridae; genus Amphiprion; species Amphiprion ocellaris. The sequence goes on along the minus strand of NC_072777.1, from coordinate 26,451,112 downwards.
GAGCACGACGTCCTCGTGGTAAAGTCAATGGATTGATGCAGGAGCTGCTGCAGATACAAACAGAGTCACCGGCACTATTCGGTTACATCCAGTTACCTTGATGCCGTCCTTGTAAAAAGAAAAGAAAAGAAAAAAAATCAATCCGAGCATTACTCATGGAGCTACTGAGGAAGGGAAACTGTACCCCACTGGAGGGATGGAAGAGGGGGAGGAAAAAAGATCACAGAATGATACAACAGAACAGTGGAGCAGTGAAGTGCTGCTGTTTGTGGGTCAGCAGAAAGTCCAGCAGCTCGTACTGCTGCTGCTGTAACTCACTGGGGAGAGTCTCTCTGGGCCAAATGATTAATTGTGCTCCTGCATTGAAAGCACTAAATTTCAGGGCAATTAACTCTGATGAAGCAAATCGCTGAATCCTGTAAAAAAAAAAAAAAAAAAAAAAAGTGAAGGGGAATGACATGCACTTGTGTTTTAAACCCCGCAGGATTCTCCTCTTAAACGGCTCCTTTTCTTTCCGTTTTTGTGCAGACGACAGGCTGGTTACGATCCTCCGGCATCACAACTTCCTGAAGGAGCTGCAGGAGATCGCCGTCCAAGGTGAGTCTCACATTACTGTTATATGTTCATGCATTAAATATGCTTCTGTGCACATGAAAACAAGAACAATTTCTCAATTCCAGGTGATCAGGAGAGAGCTCAGCTGCAGAAAGACGACGAAACACCAACAGCACAAAGCTTGCAAACCACAGATGAAGCTGCTGGTGAGTTTCTGTCCTGAATACTGAGTTTTTTTTGTTCCTTATCACAGTTCAACAAGGAATCAACTCTTCAAGCTGTCAAAATGATGCATTACCTCCATTATTTCCCATTATATATGGTCAGCAAAGTAGAGCTGGTTAAAAAAAAAAAAAGATGCAGAGGTGCACTTAAACCTCTGACCTTCAACAGTTTTTATTGCTCCTGACACTTTTCTACTCGCTGTGGTCTTTTTTTTGTCCATTGCAATATAAAGTCCTACACCTTTTTGGAAACAGAGCAACCTTGTCTAGAAGTACAGAGAGCTTAGAAATGTTTTATATGCAGTAGGACACAGTTAGAATGACAGAAATCATAAAAAAAGACAAAAATAAAATTAAAATTTTTTCAAATTATTTTTGCAAATATCAAAAAATGACTGTACATGAGCTATAGAAAGATGTTTCACCATCCTGAATGTATCTTCCAACAATTTGCTCCTCTGTTCACTGTTTTTGAGCCATGCTGCATTTATTTTATAGATCCAATATGTTTAACTGTGTCTGTGGAAACACTGCCTGCAGTTCTACCGGAAAGTCCATGAATTTTTGTTGCATAGTTTTTAATTATAGCTCAGTCAGTCATGGCTTCACGGTTGAGCTGAGGAGTGCAGAATATAGTTTTTTTTTGCAGAATCTGTTGCAAAATGTTTATTTATGATGAGTTTTCGAATGATAATATAAAGGATGATATTATTTTGATAAAAATGTCACAATTTCAAGTGGATTTTTGGTTGTTTTTCCAGACATAAATGCAGGATTCAATCAAGAAAGTTGAAAAGTTGAAAATTCTATGACTTTTCAACTTTTTTTTTCGTATTATTTTTGGTCACAGCTGAGTCAGTCATGGCTTCAAAGTTAATCTTAGGAGGGCAGAATTTTTCATTTTTTACAGAGTCTGTTTAATGCATACAGCCTATTTTTGTCAAATTTTCAAATAATATAGATAGATAGATAGATAGATAGATAGATAGATAGATAGATAGATAGATAGATAGATAGATAGATAGATAGATAGATAGATAGATAGATAGATAGATAGATAGATAGATAGATAGATAGATAGATAGATAGATAGATAGATACTTTATTAATCTAGCGGGAAATTCAAGTATATATATATATATATATATATATATATATATATATATATATATATATATATATATATATATATATATTATATATATTCACATAAAATGAAGGTATTTGAGGAAATATGACGATTTTGAGATTAGATTTGTCTGTTTTTTTTTAACTAAAGCATAGTCATATTTAATTCTTTCATACACAGTTGAAATTTGGCAAATCCAAACAGTTTTACAGTTTCTGGCTTTGATAAATTATGTATTTTGGCAGTTTTGTGTGAAAGAAAACATGCCTTTCAAATTCACCAGCTGGTTTTGTGGCTCAGAGAATAAAATTCGAAACTCTTATCATTTTTTTCCCCAACTAAAACCTCTTAGGAAGCAACAAAAAATCCTGTATGCAGGAAAAAAATCTGGTATTCGAGTTACTATTTGAAAGCCAAATTGTCAGAGCTCCAGCTAGAGATACTGCAGATTGTTTCTCTTTATTTTTTGCAGTTTCTGGTTGATAAATGGTGTAATTTTAGCATTTTTTCCAGCGAAAACATGCTTTTCAAGCCTGAGTTTTGGTGTTCAGGAGGTTAAAGTCTGGTAAATCTTTGTCTGGACAGAATCGGGGCATACGTTGCTTCTCTAACTCGGCACCAGACTCCCCTGTGGCAAAGAAAGAACAAGCACAGTAATATCAGAAATATCAGTAATATCAAGCAGAAAGATATCGATTATGGCGTGTTGGCACAGCATGGTAGACATACTGACCCAGTCCATCAATCAAAAACACACAAATTTACCAGCTACAACACAGAATGACCCCTGTGATAAACTGCAGTGCTTCTGACTGCGAGTGCCGCCTTTTAACATCACTGCAAAATCAATCCCCTCTCGTAAATTAAATCCCTTCCCCGCCCTGTTTCCAGATCGATCCATGTTGGAGGCTTTGGGAGGCCCCGGCGAAAGATCCATCCTGGCCCAGAAGAAGAATGATGAGAGCCTGGAAGAGGCTGAAGATGACGTGAAGAGGATGGAAGAAGAATCTGACGAGAAGCGAGCAAACTCAGGGGAGGCTTCAGAGGAAGAGGAGAGCAAAGGCGAGCAGATATTTCTGTCTTTTGCGTGTAATTCATCTGTTTGATACTAAAAAAGAAAGGGAACACATACGACAGGAAACAACCTGACATTTCAAGGGCTCTGTGGAGTCAGATTTATTTTTTTTGCTCGAGAAATAAAGAAAATTAAAGAATGTAACGCAGACTGAAGGTTGAGAACTGCAGGAACAGCATTGTAAATGAAAGCGCTGCCACCACTCAGCTTCCTGATTGATGAAAGCACTTCCATCTACATGATGAGTTTCAGCCTCCCCCCCACCAGCACAGGGGAGCGAGGCCAACTCGGCTGCATGGAAATGATTTCTGAAATGAGCTGCTGTGCACAGAATCATGCAGCATCATCTCTGAAATCATGCTTCCATCACGGCTGCATTTAAAACATTATTTATCTCTGACAAGAATTGAATCCGTTCCTTGCAAGAAGCAGCTTCGGCCAAGTCATCTGATGCTGTCAATTCCCATAAAAGCTCGACTAGCAGCACTGGGGGCAGCGCTGCCAGCTGGCAAGGACTATTTCATTACGAGAAGTGGAATCTTGCTGATGGAGGAGGCTGAGGGTCGTGGAGTGGATGTGGAGGTGTTTCAGGAGGAAAATAATAAAAAAAATTCTTTGTTTTTAATGCTCCCAGGTGGTGAAAGGAGAGACGCACCCAGAAACAAATCAAAAGAAAAGAGGGTTAATGAAGAACACGAGGAGGAGGAAAATAAGAGATCTGATGTTTTCTCACATAAACAACAAGAGAAGGGAGAAGAGAGTCCGAGGAGGTGGACGAAGAGGACGAAGGCGTTACAGGTGAAGAAGAAGACGGTGCAGCAGCATGAGGTGCCTCATCATTCCAAAGAGCTCACAGAGGAAGAGGAGGAGGAGGAGCAGAAGAAGAAGAAAAGAGGAGTAAATCACAAGAGTCCGGAAGAGAAGGAGCTGCAGATGATTGCTAGGAGGCCGCCAGAGGAGAGGAGGGCGATGGAGGAGGAGGGCAGCGCCAGCAGGAAGTCAGAGGTGAGACTTAGACGTCTTTTAACGAGAACTGAGGAATACATTTTCAAACATCGGAATGCTTAAAGGAGTATTTCCAGTTTTTTGGCGGGATTGATGCTGCTATCATATCTATTTGTGAAAAAAGAAGCTACAAACAAGATACAGCTAGCTTAGCTTAGCATAAAAGCTGTAATAAGCGGAAACAGCTAGCATGGCTCTGTCCAAACAAGGGATGTCCTGCTCAAATTTATTTTGGTTCCGTATCCAATACGTCACTTAATATTTAGTAATTGCTGATATTGTTTTCCTACATAATACACACCTCAAGTATAGTAGATTAGCTGTAGTGTCTGGTTACACCACCAGTTGGAGCCTCATACCATTTAATTCTACTCTTACTGAGCATTGTGGGAGTTTAGCTCCTCAGGTAAAGGAGCACTGTGACAGAGACTTCAATGAGGCTTATTGACTTCAGACTAGCTAAAAACCACTGTGAAATTATTCAGTTAGTAAGACAATGATTCTATATCCTTGTAAAATGTCTCATAGCTATTTTACAACTTTTTTAAAAATTTCCAAGATGTAAACAAAGAATCAGGCTTAGGCTTGTGCCAGTACCAACCTAGTGGGATTTAGACTTTTGTTTAACAAGAACTGCGGAATAAATTTTCAAACATCTGATTGCTGAAAGGAATGTTTTACACTTTGCTGACATTTTGGGCAGGAGAATAAACTCAGAAAATCAGTATCTCGATCTGACCTGGCTCTTTGAATATCTAGTATCTGCTAATATCGACTACCATTTTCTTTGATAACACACACTTCAGGTATTCTAAATTAGCTGGAGTACCCAATTGTTCTTACTGAGCGTTGTGAGAGTTTAACTAGTAAACTAACTCTGGGACAGAGACTTGTAGGAGATATTTGGAGTTCAGACCAGGAAACGACTGTGAAATTAACAAAGATCCTACATCTCGGTGTAGTTACAGGGTGCATTTAAACCCCATAAACCCAATAATCCTGAGTCCACTGGGACCCAAGCACCCCTACTGTATGCTTAATATTGTTTTATTGTTATACTGTATTTAGACTTTTTAATTAAAAAAACCTCATTGTAAAATACCAGCAGAATTTTGCACCTCATTTGGCCCGTTACCTTGCATGTTATTTTGTACATGTTCTTCCTTTTTTTTCTTATATAGCATTTGTAAGTCTAATCAAGTAGTGCCTATACTTAACCAAACATCAACTGAAAACACAATCCAACAGTAAATTAAAAACAACCAAAGTGTAGGTCAAAATGAGCTTTAAGTCAAACATAATAGCATAAAAGTCAGGATTCTTGATCTTCTAGGTGAACGTCTGCTGACTTACCTCACCACCAACCTCTCTGACTTCCAAATATGGACATTTGTCTCTCTTTGTAAATGCACAATCACAGCTCTGCTAGCATTAAATGAGTTGATAGCAGCCTACTCAGCTACTAGAAGGGGGAGAAGGTCTCTAAAGGCTCATGCAATACATATCGGACTGATATCTGATGATAAAAGCAATTTAATTGGCTGAAAACGTTCAAAACACATAGGCAAATAGCAGATACTGGACGAAGGTGAAGAATATATGGTGAATTTTACATTGCTGATGGTGATGTGAAGACCTTTAATGATAATTTTTGTCCTCTATGACTTTAACCAACTAGTTTTCAACATTACCTGCCCTGGAATAGGTGCTCTTTCTCCCTTAAAAACAGCCCTTAAGGAGGTTCCACAAGGACATATTTGCAGTCAGAACATTCTCAAAACTGCATAAAGTCGACCAACCAGCACCTCTACAGCTCTTTAATTAGCATGCCGTATCCTATTTACTGTTACTGTGAAAAAACAAGAAAAAGTGGAGGCCATAATCTCCCTTCAAACTGCAAACTCTAGAGATTGAACAAACAACTTTAGAACTGATAGTGGACTTTAATTGGACTGATGCTAGCTGCTGTTCCTAAGCTAAGCTAAACTAGCTTCATATTTATAGAAAGAAGATGATATTCTTCTTATCTAATTCTCAGCAAGAAAGATAATTATAGAGGGTTTTCTAAGATGTTAAATTATTATGTAATAACTTTTTGAAAACACAGGGTTTTTTTTCGCAGCTCAAGGCCAAACAAGTATTAAAAGAGTATTTTTCTGTTTCACTGTGAGACCAAAAAAATCGTCCTCCAGCTTGACTCCTGTGAAGATACATGCAATTTATTTTTTTCTTACTGCTGCTGGTGAAGACAAAAGATAATGTAAAACATATTCCTCCTTAAAACTGCATATTGCAAGGTTTTTAAAGACAATATTTTACTTGCTAATTGGTGAGTTGTACAGCTGCTAGTGGACTTAAATCGGATAGAAACTGGCTGTGGTTTTGCTAATATTTAAAAATCAGAATAAATTCATTTTCTTATCTAACTCTCAGCAAGAAGAAGAATTATACAGCATTTTTCTAAGCTGTTAAGCTATTGCATTATGCAGTTATTTCATGCAAGTATTGGTTTTTGGCAGCTCAAGGCCAAAATAGTGTTTTTCTGTGTTTTACTATCTTGACTCTGGTAAAGATGGATACCATATAGTACTTACTGTTAGTGGTAAAGACAAGAAATGATGTGGAACATAGTTCTCCCTAAAAATGCATATTGCAAGGTTTTTAAAAAAAAAAAAAAAAAACAATATTTAACTTGGTAATTGGGGAGTTTTAGAGCTGCTAGTGGACATAATTTGAGCAAAAATTGGCTGCTGTTTCCCCACATCTTTACACTCGGCTAAGCAAAGCTACCTTCATATTTTAATATAAGAATAAAATTCATCTTCTTATCTTTCAGCAAGAAAGATAATCATAGAGGGTTTTTCTAAGATGTTAAACTATCTCATTATGTAACTGTTTATGCAAGTGCTGTTTTTCGCTACTGAAGACCCAAAAAAATGATATTTTTTTCTGTTTCACTATGTGAGAAATTTAAAAAGCAGAATTCTTCCTGCAGCTTGACTCCTGTGAAGATAGATATTTTTTCTTACTTATCGTTACAGTTATAGACAAGAAATAATATGGATCATAATCTTCCTTAAAACTGAATGTTGTCAGGTCTTTTAGAAACAATATTTAAGTTGCTAACTGGTCAGTTTTAGAGCTGCTAGTGGACTTACATTGGACAGAAGCCAGCTGCGGTTTTCCTCGCAAAGCTAAACAAGTTTAATGTTTAAATATAAGAGTGATATTTATCTTTTAATCTAATCCTCAGCAAGACAGAGAATTACAGAGGGTTTCCCAAGATGTTAAGCACTGGAGTATTTCTTCTGTGTTTTACTAGGAACACAGAAGAGCTACTAATGCACATGATTTAGACAATAGTTGGCTGCTGTTTCTCCAGATCTTTACACTAAGCTAAGCAAAGCTAGCTTCGTATTTAGATGTAAGGAAAAAAATAATCTTTTTATTTAATTCTCCATGCAAGAAAGTGAATTAAAGACGTTGAACTATCAGATTATGTAATTTTTTTTATGCAAGTACTGTTTTTTGGCAGCTCAAGACCACAAAACGGAGTGTCTTTTATGTGTCTTACTATGTGAGACAAAAATTCTTCCTCCAGCTTGACTCCTGTGAAGATACAAAACACTCAGCATGTTCAAAGCAGGCGATTTACTGTGTGAAAGCCTGCAAACTGTTCTTGTAGTTGCAAAGGTGAAGCTGCGAGACGATGCTCTGGATGCGATGTGTTCTTTCTAATCGCCTGAGCAGCAGGCCTCCTGATTGTGTTCTTTCCTCACGTCGCCTCCTCTCATTATCACCTGCAGGATCCTGAGATTGAGAGTCTGGCGGCCATCGAGTCGGAGCTGGAAAACGTCGCCCAGAAACTCCACGAGCTGCGACGAGGCTGAGATTGGAACACAAGTGTGACACCGCGAACCTCCTCCTGCCTCCTCGTCCTCTTCCTCCTCCGCTTCACCAGCTGCCTGGTTTCCACACATAGAGCAAGTGAAGTGAATGTGCGGCAAGGGTTTTATCTTTTTTTTTTTCCTCCTTTCTCCTGCGGATGCCATGCTGCTGCAGCCTCCCCGTCCCTCACATAGAATAGCATACATTAGACACACACTGCAGCCAGGCATGCACACTAACACCACACAAATGCACAAAGTACTGCGCATCCAGACATGCATTTAACATTGACAACGCAGATTCCTTCTCTCATTTTCTCTGACAATCGCCTCCTCGTTTCTTGCCTTTTTTCTAGATTATTTCATGTGAAACGTTTGGAGCAAATCCGGGTGCAAAAACACACCAACAAGGCGAGGTTGTACAGTTGTAACGGCATGTATAGAAGCTCTCAAGAGAAAAGATTTCCTGTAGATGCTTATCTGTTGTCATAGAAACCAGTTGATGCTAATCAAGCCAAGGCAATAAGTGAACATTTTTAGCAGATAAGAGGCTGGATTGTAATCTAAATCTATACTGAGTTTATGTAAGAAAATACATTCATTTATCCGAAAATAAAGGTTTTCTGGGGGGGGGATTTCTTTCAGTAAAATCAAATATTTCATGTAACTAACTGTACTAACAGATTTCTATGTGTGTCACTTTCATGTCAAATTAAATATAATCCAGTTAAAAAGTGAATTTCAGGAGTGAAGACTTATTCATGCGCTGTCTAGATTTACTCACATATTCAATAGTGAATCAGCATCTCGAAGCAGATTAAACTTGTTCGTGGGTGAAACAAGCTCAGCATGAAACATAATATATTCACTTCCAACACACATTGTAAACCTCAGCTTTTTGGCACTGGCTTTAAAATTCTCTGCTTGTTACTACTAGAAGAAGAAGGATTTGAATCACCCAGTGCAGCAGGAACACAATGTGGGCAGAGGAGGAACTGAGATGCAAAAAATTCCTCTTTGTTTGGCATCTTCAGTAAATATAGCTGCAGGAGCTAAAAGCTGAAGAGTCTCTGCAATCAGGCGGCAACAAATGCAAATACAACCCGAATCCTGGGAGGGTTTCAAACTGCTGATCATAATAATAAGCAAATTATGGGTAAAAATCCCAATTATGTGGAGGTTGTTTTGTTTTGCATGTTAATTGCAAACAGAAGATTCAGCTCAGGATTTGAAAAAACGCTATTAACCATCATTAAAGGGCTCTAATTCTGGATATATTATGTTTATTGTGCAGAAAAACTTTATGTAGTTCAACCACCTGTTATAACTCTGGGTCACAGAGGATTTTGAGGTTGTGTAGATGCTTTAACTCACTTATTATTTGTATTCTGGACTTAAAGAAGAGAGAAATGCACTTTAATGATGGAAATGTGTGTAAAATATTTCTCGTGATGAAATGTAAAGGGCACCAGATGGCGGCATTAGACAGACTCAGACCTTCCTCCCAAAGGTGCGTAAATTCAAAGACTCAAGTATGGAAAACCAAAAGTGCCATGAAACAAATAAAGTAAAGTAGGTTTTACTTAAGCTAATCCAATTCAATCCTATGAAGCAGTGCTTTAAGATAACTTAAGATACAAATTTAGCACAAAATCTTTCTATATGTAGAAAAAATGACAATATACAGAGTATTTTTGATTTACAAGTATTTGAAACACATTTTTAAATGTGCTGAAGTTGCACCAGACTAAATTCTGACAGTTTTCCTATGTGTGATTACTGGAAACAGTTAAAAAGTTAATGTGATATTTGTTTTGATCATGTCATTTTACATAGGGAGTTATAGAATGATGTTAAAAAATGTACTTTAAAACACATTTTCTCAGGTTTTGCGCTTTACTATAGAAACAAATGATTAATTTCATGATTTTATTCAGACTTCAGCAGCAGTTTACTGTCTATATCCAGTTATTCTATCAATTGCTGAACTGGAGTTTACTTCAACTGTACTTCCTTAAACCCCACAAACATAAAATTAAACTAAACTTACTAAAATGGTTCATTATGGATGATATAATGCACTGAACATCCTTTTCAAGTCATATGTGTGGTTTGTTCTTGCGAAGCATCAACTCATGAGATCATGTCTAAAGCATTTTTTGATAAACAAAATGTAACACTAGGAATTACTCAAGACAAATATATATTCATACATAAGTTTGTACTGCAGATGCGACAATTCAAAGCACTTTAGAAAGGGAAACTTAGTAAAGGACATTGGTTATGAATTACTCTAATGTTCAAATTCTGTGTCTGTGAAAAACAAATCACATGGACAATTACCATTTACGAAAACGCTGCTTTATTTTCCAAGGTTTATTGTCAAACAAGGACAACATAATGACCATGTAAAACCTATTTCTTTCTGTTGCTAGTAAACTGGCTAAAAAAGTTTCGCTTTTTAACCATCCATGGTGTCAAAAACTGTTTCCTGACAGTGAGTACGCCATGTTTTATGGTATTTTAAAAAGAAATGTGTTTAAAAGCAATGATTTATGGCCCTTTCAGCTTTTAGTTTTCATTTTGGGACATTATGTGCTCATTTTTTAATGAGCACATAATGTCTTATGTAAAAATAGCAGAAAATTGATTAAAACTGCTTTAGGACAATACTAAATTTAAATTAACTTCTTTCAGATCACAGATATTTTGTAAAAAGACTCTTGGTTTATGTGTCATTCATCTGTTATACAAGCATGGCTTTAGAATTTGAACTTTGCATAATCCCTGAACATTAAGCAGGGATTCTGTGCTCCTTAACACTAAATTTCCTGTATTTTGGTGGATTGTTATGCACTGATTTGTGCTTTCCCTACATGTATCTGTACTGTTAGGTCTATAAGTAGAGCTACAGCAGGTTTTCATAAAAAGTTCTCTGTTTCTATTGCAAAGAACAAATGCAAGAGTATCCCCTGTGTCTTACCCCTTCGGAATTCTCCGCCCATGTGTACATGTGCATAAGAAGTCAGGATTTTCTTTACTGCTTCCAGTCAGTCGCAGTAAATCATGTTACATAAACCCTCAGAACAAAGCAAAAGAACCAAACCACATGTTTAAGACCATCATATGACTGCAGTGTCATTGGACTGCATGTTAATCTACTGTGGTTGTCAAACATTTTAAAGCAAGTTTTAAGCATAAGAAATCCCGTTTTATTCACTCCAGCTGCTGCAGATCTGATGTAATGACTGAATGAGGCTGATTTCTTCATGGAAAGCATGTTTTAGTTCATATTTAGGTGATGCAAGAAGTAAAACATGGACAAATGATGCAGGTTTCACGTACAATAAGCCCTCAAATGTCTGCTTTTAGGTGTAAAATGATGCAACCACTGTTCCCTCTAAGCTGCGCGCGTGCGCAATTGCACACTGCTGACACGGTCTCCGCGCACAGCGAATCTGCGCTGCGCACACACAAAAAAAATCCAACCTAAATTGTAAATAAAATAAACACGTAGCAATTCATTCTGTGCTATTTTTCAATGTGAGTCAGTGAGTGACCAGTGACTGGCTGCTGCAGCCAATGATGCGATTCACATACGTATTTACCATAGACTGTATATAATGGTATTTACACAGCTAATCAATGTCAGGCGTCATTATGTGCAGCCACCACCGTTGTTCTCATAGATATGAATGAGTAGATAGGACACGCCCCTTTGAGCTGCGTGCTACAGCGAGGCTAAGCTAGTGGGGGAAAAGTTTCAGTGCATTCCGTTGATGTAGACGGTGTGAAAACGGAAACAAGTATGCCGGCTCACTGTGCTGCATACAGTTACACACTGCGTCGTACGATTGAGACAAGGAAACTTGGAATGACTTTTCGTAGGTAAGAATAGTTTTTGGCTCTTTTTTCATTATGAAATCTTGTTGAGAGCTTCCAGTCTATGAGAGCTAACTAGTTAGCCACTAGCAAAACGCTAAGGCGAGCTAGCAGCTTGACAAACAAATACCAGACGATTAATAGTAGCTGTAGTATAGTTGTACAAGCAGTAGTAGTAATACTAAAAGTACAAGCAGCAGTAGTAGTATAAACAGCTGTTAGAGTCGTAGAAGTAGTATCAGCATTTGTAATAGTATCAGAAGTTGTAGTAGCAGTGCCAGTATCAGCAACAGTAGTTTACTACCACCACTACTACTAGTAGTAGTCACATTGCTATTACTACCACCAATACTACCAATAGTAGTTATAAAGCCTAACTCAAATATCCAGATTACCATCTATGTTCTTTCACCAACCCCATTTTATGATTGGGATTACAGGCAGTTCTTTAGGACTGCTCTCAAATAATTGAAATGTTACTAAACAAGGTTATATTTATCAAATTAAATAGCTCTGGTCTCCAGTATATTGGCGAATTCGGTTATTTGTACTTAATTTATTAGCATGATTTCTTTTTTAATATGTTGTGTACAGACTTACTTACTTCTCTGTCTACTTTTCTTACTCCATGTAGGTTTCCCAGAGACTATGGGTTGAGGAGGAATTGGAAGTTTGTCGGCTTAGACCTGGTGTCATTCCATCAGTGTTAAACTTCCCGGCTCATCTTGGAAGAGTACGTGCCAGAAAGACCACGACCAAGCAGCCTTGAGATCTTAGGCAGCGTCTCCCTGAGGTGGGTGTCAACGGTGTTCACAGTCAGGTCTGTGGTAATCCCGTCAAAAAACAAAACAGAAAAAAATCTAGATTATAAATCAACATGTAACCAAAGCACTCTGTGTATAACGCCATAGTATAGGATGTAGTTCAGAAAATGTCAAAGTATAGTATGCTTTACTCAAGAATAACATAGTATGGCCTGTAGTTCATAGTACAGCATGTTGGCAAGAAAAAAACACATAGATTATTATGTGGTTCAAAAAGCGCAAAATGATAGGATGTTGCCTAAAATTGTCATGTATGATATGTGGTTCAAAAAATGTCATAGTGCAGTATATTGTCAAAATAGTATGTAATTCAAGAAAACATCAGAGTATAATATGTCATCTAAAAAATGCCATAGAATAATATTTCATTGCACAAGTAAAAGTATAGTAAGTTTTAAAACTGTTCAAATTCTTAGAATATGTTGCTAAAAAACAACAAAAAAAACTAAAACAAAAAAAGGTCAGTAATATGTCAATTAAAAAAGCCTATAGCATAGCGTGTCGCCCAACAAACATCATAGTATAGCATGTCGCTCTAAAAACGTCACAGTATAGCCTTTAGTCCACAGCTGTCAGTAGGTGAGGAGCAACACAAAAACAGTCCAAACGCTGGTTTCCAGAGGGTTAGACGAGAATTTATTTGAAAGAGTAAGTTTACAACAACACAACATGTGAGGGGGTTAAAAACAAATGGGTGTTAGTACAATAAAATAAATAAACAGAACTAAAAGTGAACTTCATGTTGACATTGATGGGCATTCCAACCAGGAACAAAGTAAAAAATAATCAATACGAAAAAAAAACTCTTCCTGTTCACCTCTTCAAGCCCAAAAACACACCGCAGTAGCACCCAAAACTAAAACTACCAATGGGTTCCCTGTTTTCCTTTGTGAACAATTCAAAGGTCCCTCTCTGTCTCCCTACACATCCACCAACCACTGGAACACATCTCCAAAGTTCTGCCGGGCCAGCTCAGCTTCCCCTCAGAAGAAGTGCTGCCACCTGCCAGATGAAGGAGCCTTTTGAGAGGCAGCTGGCATCGTGATTGGACTGTACTTTGGTCTGTTCCAATCCAGCTTCAGCTCCAGAGACGGCAGGCGGGACGAGTCAATGGAGGCCGGGTGGACGAAGGCATGCAGCTGAGTACAATACAGAAAACAACAGAGGAGGAGTGCAGGACCAGAACAAACAGAGTAGCACATTATGTCTCTTAGAAAACATCATAGTACAGCCTTTGGGATGAAAAAACGGCATAATATACATCATATATTGTACAAATAACAAGTCAAAGCAAAGAGACATACATTGTAGAATTGTAGTAATTGTGGGCTGACTGATTTACTGATTATCAGTATTTTATTTTTTACTGATTTACGGTAATAAATACATTTAAAAATGGTGCTGCTTTGGCTCTGAACCTTTATCTACCTGTGGTCACTCTGTCTTCTGGAGTGATTTGATTGGTTATACGTCACGAATAAAACTCCTTTAACATCTGTAAACAAAACAAAAACTTGTCAACAAAGTTTTCTGTTAGAGTTTGTGTTCTTCTAAGTTTAACTCCAAGCTTTTAAATACTTTCATTTACTGCAAATGAATATCTACTCCAAATGTCTCACTAATAATCATTATCAGCCTTAAAAACCCACAAAACACCCCTCTATACTCAACCAAACTTAGTACAGTCCGGTTCCCCCTTCTATAAATCTGCTTGGAATCTTCCACTTCCTGTTTGTCAAAGTGGCCTTCTACCTGGACAGGTTTTGTTGGAGCTCATGCAACAAACATTTTGGGTAACTGCACTTTAATATGGATGGATGACACTGAATTAGAGTCTGTTTTAATGAGACTGAGTTAAGATGTGTAGCTCTGTCGTTAAATAGGAAATTATTTCTCAGAATTCACAGAGAAAAGTCTGAAATGTTTGCTAGGTTAGCATCCCACATGTTCTTTGGCTCAGCTAAAGCTAACTCTCTCCAACTTCTGGATCTCTTGAGTTGCTTGTTGTTAAAATATCTTGCTATAGGTGCTGAAGCTCAGAAAGTCTGAGATGTTTGTTCAAAATAAGCTCATTCTCAAGTCTTATCTGAACTGTCCTCTTTTGTTTGAACTTTGCCTAAACTTAGGAGTTAATGACAGAGCAGCACATCCAGACTCAGTCTCATTTATGTAGAGATTAAACTTCAGTGTCATTCATTGATGTTAAAGTGCAGTTTTTCAAATGTTTGTTGCACATGCTCCCGACCAAACCAGTCCAGGTGGAAGACGATGTGAAGAGAAAGCTCCAGAGGATGAATATCACACATTTACGTTGGAAATAAATGTCCTTTAATTAGACATTGTCATGCAAAAGTTGGATTTCCCTTTAATGATGTTCAAATCTTTGTTGAGTGTTTTGTTGATGTTGGTTTCTAAATGTTTTTTGACACTCGGCCCCAAAGATTAAAACCTTCTATGGCTCACAAGCTGCAACAATTCACACATTATCAACTATCTTTCTGACTAAACTAAAATAAAAAGTGAAAAACTGTCTGATTCCTGCATCATGAATGTAAATCTTTTTGGTTTTTATGACAGTAAACTGAATATATTTGGGCTTGACATTTTATAAACCAAAACAAGAAATGAATTACTGGAGAAAACAACAGATTAATGGACAAAGAAAATGTATTTTCCAACATATATGGCTGAATTACTCCAACATTACAAGATACATACAATTTTAATTCAATTTTATTTATATAACGCCAATTACAGGTCAAATTGTCTCAAGACTTTATTTTTATATTTTTTGTCATATTTAAAATATGACAAAGTAAGAAATTTAAACCTCTTGACTAATCCAATTTATTATTTAGTTTTTAAGAGACTAATTGACAATTAAAACCTTCTCCACTAAAACTAATAAACATGAGGTCAAATAGAAGGAACAGTTTTAAATACTGCAGTCCCACGACGACAAGAATAAAGTTTGTCAACAAAAAGAAAATCTGCTGGTGGATTCCATTAAAGTCCTAATAAATGATTTAAAAAAAAGTGTGATACTAAAGGTTTGTGGTGCTAAAAATGTCTAAAGATATCAAGTTGAACATCTGGATGGAGGTTGATAAAAGTTGACCTCCCTTCATTTTTCTGGAGCCGACTCCATGGATTTTATGGATGGTGGTTAAAGACCTGCTCTTCTAGTCGTCTTCCTTCTAGTTGCTGTAAAAGGTCACTCCATCCTGATCGACTTCAACACCTCTTCATGACAACCTGTCCTGCCTCCGACCTGGTGGAAACTCAAGAAACTCGGGAAAACCTGTCGAGACTCGAAGAACTCGTGGCGACTCGAAGAACTCGTCGGGCGGGGGAAGGTGTGGTGGGTGGTGGGGGGAGGTGGGGGACTAGAGGGGGGAGGCCGCCACCCACCTTCCCGCCTACTCTCCGCCCTGACTCCACCCAGACTCCGCCTTGGCCCTGCCCATGTGGTCACTTCAGGAACTACGATGTCAAAGGGACGACGAATTTATTTCTTTTTATCTGATCTGTAGCTCAGTGAGTTAAGGATTTGCCTATGGAGCTGCAGGTCGCTGGTTCAAGACCAGACACTTCTTAAATTTTCTCAAAATCCTGACAAAGACAAAGAAAGAAAACTGCCGCTGGCGGGTCTTGAACCTGCGACCTTCCACTTGGTAGTCAGTCTTCTTTTCCCCTGAGCTATTCGCTCAGATACTAATTCTTCTTTTTTTTGCGCATTTATCATCTATTTTTTGTCGTTTTCGAGTTTTTTTTTTAACTCGGGTCTCAACTCGACCGTTTTTCTCAGGAGGTTGGACTTCAGCCTTTGTGCTGGAGGGTTGAACCCTCAGTTCCAAGACTTTCCAAAGCCTCCACACCTCCCGAGTCCTCAGGACCTGAGCTTTCACACAGTCTGAGGGCTGAAATTTTCTAAGTCCCACAGTAGTTCTCTGTTAGATTGAACTTTCAGAGAGTCCAAGGACTGATATCTTCTAATTTCCTGAGTACTTCTCTGTTAGTTTGAACCTTCAGACAGTCTGAGGGCTGAAATTTTCTAAGTCCCACAGTAGTTCTCTGTTAGATTTAACTTTCAGACAGCCCAAGGACTGATATCTTCTAAGTTCTTGAGTAGTTCTCTGTTAGTTTGAACCTTCAGACAGTCTGAGGACTGAAGTTTTAAAAGTTTCTCAGTACTTCTCTGTTAGTTTGAACTTTCTGGTTAACAGAAGCCTTAAAACTTGTGACCATGAGTCTTGATTTCACATTTAGACCATCCATCTGAGTTCTTCTCAGACCTTCACCTGTGGGTTTTTTAGAAATCCTCAACAAACTTTGATTCTCTTCACTGAACAGTAAAGTTTGTGGAGATCAGAAGGTAACATTAGTTTGATCAATGCCTTCAACTACTAGTAGACTTTATCTGGAAAGCAGTTTTCTGAAATGAGTTCTTAGTTAATCTGTCCACAATCAAACCAAGAACATAGAAAGAGGAAATGTTTGAAGAAACAACTTAATGTTTTCGTTTCAGACTAGAAAACGCTTTAAGAACTTTATCTGTTTTTGCTCTTTTTGATCGTTTTATTGTCTCTTCTGTTTAATTTGATCTTCCAAAGTCTAACTGGTGTCTTTTCAAATGTTTTGTCTTTAGTTTGATTCTTCTTAAACGTTTACTTTTGCTCTTTTCTCACCTTTTATTCTTTTCTAATGTCTGATTTGATTTCCAAATGTTTTGTCTTTTTAATGTTTGTTTTTTCAAATGTTTTGTCGGCTTGTTTGAGTTTTTTTTTCTTTCCCAATATTTAATGTTTCGATTAAATCTTTAAGGTTTTTCTTTTTAAATGTTTTACCACCTTTTAATGTTTAATTTTCTTTTTAAATGCTTCATTGTATTTTCTGTTTTATTCCTATTTGAAGTTTTATTGTCTTTAAGATGTAATTTTCTAATTAAACATTAAATTTCTTAATTAAATGTTTTGTCTTTTTAAAGGTTTAATAATCTAATTAAATGTTTTGCATTTTTTAAAATGTTTAATATTCTTCTTGTTTAATTGTATTTTTTAAATGTTTAACTATGGAAAATATTTTATCTGTAATTTTTAATATTTGTATTTTAAAAATTTTGTTTAATTTCATAATGACATGTATTGTATCTTGTTGAATTATCTAATTCAATATTTTGTCTGTTTAATAGAGTTAAACATTAAATACAATTAAATTATATTGAACAGACAAAATATTGAATTAGATAATTCAAGATACAATACATGTCATGAAATTAAACAAAATTTTTAAAATACAAATATTAAAAATTACAGATAAAATATTTTCGATAATTAAACATTTAAAAAATAAATTAAACAAGAAGAATATTAAACATTTTAAAATATGCAAAACATTTAATTAGATTATTAAACTTTTATAAAGACAAAACATTTAATTAAGAAATTTAAAGTTTAATTAGAAAATTACATCTTAAATTTCTTAAATCTTTTTAACAATAAAACTTTTTAAAAGTTTTTTGTATTAAATTTTTTTCCTTTGATTTAATTGCTTTTTGTTATGTAGTTTATTTCTTTAGTCATCTTTCTCTGTCAAGATTTTAACCCCAACCTTAAAAGTGAAATAAACCCTTAAATCACAATGAAAATACTTCTGTTGTCACAATCATGAGTTAGTCAATTATTCAGTTTATCAATTCAACTTTATTTGTTTAGCACCTTTTACACAGATGACAAAACTAAACAAGCAAAGAGAAAAAAAACTATACTAAAACTATGATTAAAACTCAAAAACATTAAAAAAAAAAAAAAAAAAAAAAAAAAGATTTAACATGGTAATAAAATATGTTGTGTCCAGGGGATGGAGGGAGTTTATTCAAGTCTTCTTGGGCTCACATGGGAAATCATTTAAAATATAAACTTGATATTCAGTCTAAGGAAACTGCAGAGCAACAGAAGAACCAACAATATCTCCTGTTTTCTCCTTTAATGAGTCGACTCTTCTTGTGCTTTCAGACCAAAGAACTACAGACTCTTCACAACCTGCTCAAACTCTTGGTACAGGACCTCACCACACGGGTCAAGAAGGTTTCCATCTCATTTCTACTCTGAAGCTCACCTTCTCCTGCTCAAACTGCTGACAAATGTTTCTTCTGCTCTAAAGTCTGGTCTCCAGAACTTCCTAAAAACTCTCAAAGTCTCTTCTGCTGCAGGTTGCTATGTAGAACTGTTCCAGAAAACCTCACTAAACCACATGGAGGAGCCTCAAGATAGTCGTCCAAATGAAACCATACAAAAACCAAACTAGCACAACCCAAACACTAAAGTCTCCTGCAGCCTACCAGAGAACCTCTGAGAACAGAGAATCAGGACAGGAACTCTTACCTTCTGGACAACCAACGCTGGCTCACAAACAAGAATACAGAATGTGTCTGACCAAAAACCTCTGAAGACTCACTACAGCCAAGATAAAGACACAACTCAGCTGCACCAAATCCACTAATCACTGCACACATTAGCACCATGTGCTAACTGTGGCTAAAGAACCTCATTTACCAAGACAACTATCCAGTACAAAGCCCTAAAACACACCAAGAAACACATTAAAGACGATTTTACTGCTGGAAGCTGCAAGCCAACGCCTAAAGAAATAACTAAAGCAATGGAGCCAAACCCGGTTCTGTGGTGAAGAGAAGCAGAGGAAATGTTTGAATGCAGCTAAATAAAGCAGGAAGACACTGAGCTGCTCAGGTGTTCCTGATAATACCAAGCAGCCACCTGGACAGCCAATAGGAACACAGCTTACTGGAAGTCCAGAGGGCTGGCTTAGTGAAGGAAATTTAGTTTAAAGTTGAAGCAGAAAGTTAACAAAGAAAGTTGAAAACCACCTTCTGATACCTGAAATCTCTGAGTTTTCACACAAAGAACACCTGAACATGTCAAACTGGTTCCATAGTAGAACCATCATTGTAAAAACATCATAGTATGGTGTGTTGATCAAAAAACATTAGGACCCGGCTGTCAGGGGACAAACATGTAAGAAACATGAGAACAGAGAGAACCCAACCAGTAGGTCACAGTTTATCATCCCCCAGTCATCTCCTGAAGTCCATATGGTGAGAGACATCAGTATCTGGTTGTTCATTTACCAGAGGATGCTTATAATCATGCTGATGTGGTCTGTACTCTACAGTATTTTAATGACTCAATAAATGCCTAAGTTGTTTTTTTAAAATGCTTTTTAGTTTTTAATAAACATTTAAGAGCCTATATGTAATCAATAAATGGCCTTTGCCTATCTTAAGAAAAACTCACTCAGAACTCTGATATGTTAACAGTACTAAATAAATCAATAAATACATGCATACACACATAAATAAATTAATACATTAACTGTGTTAAGATAAGATTTAGATTTTAAAAAAAGTTGTTGATGTTTTTGCAGAATCCAGTATTGCTCATTGGTTGGTCATTACATTTTGTTAGTTTGATTTCACTGTTTAAAATGATGCCACCTCTTTTCAGACAGAACCTGTGATAATAAAACAATACAAAATTTTTAGTTCCGTGTTAATAAAGCACTTAAAGCTTTAAGTATGGCTAAATGCTTTTTTCAAAATTAAATATATCACTCCTTAGGTGGTAGTGGCCCCAAGTTCAGTAAAGTTGGAAAGATATTCACAGATTCGGACTTCCAGCATCAATAACTCATCAGATATAGGTTGTCAAAACATAAACGGTGCCTCTTTCCCATTGTTGCAAGGCAGACAATGTGCTACAAGCCCAGTTTTATCAAAAGTAGCTGTCTTTCAAGCTACAGGAATAACATTGGTGTCTACGGAGTGAACAGGGTCCGTCTGCAATTTGCAAAACCGCTGCAACAGTAAAGAGAGACAAATATTCAATAACTTCACTCTTATACATTGTAGTGTCAGTAAAATCACTGCAGCCTTCAACTGGCTCCTGTTGACAAAGTGTTTTAACAGAAATGTAAATGCTGTAATTTGATTCTTTTAATGAACCATGTAACTTGAATGGATGTGATGCTGGTGTGACCACAGTGCACACGTCTGATGTTGCTCACAGTGGTCCAAGGGACGCTCAGGGAGTTTGTGTGTTTGTTAAGACTCA
This sequence comes from Amphiprion ocellaris, assembly GCF_022539595.1. Classification (NCBI taxonomy): domain Eukaryota; kingdom Metazoa; phylum Chordata; class Actinopteri; family Pomacentridae; genus Amphiprion; species Amphiprion ocellaris. The sequence continues at coordinate 26,430,402 of NC_072777.1, read as the reverse complement.
TGAAAAATTAGAGGGAACATTGGTTTTAAATGTGTCACAGAACAACAGGAGAGCTCATGTTTGTATAAAAATATAATATTTTATTTCCAGCTACAAAGTGAAACATGTAACATTTTCGTCACACTTCTCAATAAAATAGTAAAAAATAGTCGACAAAAAATACACTATTGATACATTTCGAAGCACAGAAACATTGGCTTTTTTTAAATTAACTTAAACTGTACAAATATACAATTTACACATCAACATTAACATCAAAAAAAGGAATGAAATTACAATTCTTCCAGTCTTCTATTTTTTTTTGCACAAAATAGACATTTTTTTTGTTCCTATAGATGCTCGGTTTCTTCTTCTTCTTTCTGACCTGAATCAGTAAGTCAACTCTTTTTCTTTTTTCTTTTCTCAGTGCCATGGCAAAGCCCACCGTGTTCCATATCTAACCCTAAACTCTGCTTGCTGCTGTTCGCTTTTCTCGTCCACGTGTTGGGCGGAAACTCTGACCTTTCCTCCACTCGGACAAGGCTGAAATTCAGGCCTGACGCACTCGCACAAACTCACACATTCACACATTCGCACAAGGACACATTGAGACCTGTTTGGACAAGAGGAACACTGTGGTCTGCAGGTTTCCTCTGCAGCTGCTTCGAGTTTTGCAGGTCTGGTCTTGGACTCATTAGACACCTCATTTATAGAGGAGGTCAAGGTTTAGATATACAGTAAAAATGGACGGGTTTGTAGTAGAGATTTTAAAGGGGGGGTGGGTGGAAACCTGACAGTAGGTTTCTCAAAAAAATAAAAGAAGTTATAGTGCAGGAATCTCTTGGAGCTGCTTATGCAACCCCCTGTCTGAGTCTTTGAGGCCGGCGTGCACCAGCCAACAAAACAGACACTAAAAACAAGCGTCTGGGCTACTTTTACAAAAGAGAAAATATATACTGAGCTGCAAAAATGAGATGGAGTTCTGTTTCAAGTCATAAGCTGTGATCGTCCTGCTTCGGCGACGCCTCACGCCATGTCACCCATCATCTTCTTGTAGTACATGGACTCGAAGATGTCGTTCTCGCCGGGGCAGTTGTGGTGGCAGGCGCAGGACTTGATGAACATCATGTGCTTCTTCATCACCTGTCCGTCGGGGCATTTGAACTCCATGGGCAGGGTGGTGGTTCTGTGGGGGGTGCAGCAGCGGCCGTCCAGGCAGACGCCACAGAACTTGGGCCGGTAGGACTTGGTGGTGGTGCAGCCGGAGATCTCGAACTTCATGGGTTTGGAGAGTCTCGGGGTACGGATGCACTTTTTTCCTTTCTGCAGGGAGAAAAATGAACATTAGCTGACAATCTTTAAGCAGCTATGAGTGACTGAGTGAGTTTTTGCTTCAAGAGAACTCACCCGAATGCTTTGCTCCAGCTGGGACTCGCATGGTCGCACCATGCACAACCGGGTCTGCTTCTCCAGGCGGCAATCGCGGTTGTCGTTGGTGACCCTGGTGGAGATCCCAAGGCCACAAGTCTTAGAGCAGGCGCTCCATTCAGTAGTCTGAACCAGGCAGTTCTCCCTCATCATGGAGGGATCTGGGCCGTAGGTTTCCTCCTCTCTGTAAGCTGTAAGAAAACACTGGATTAGAAACTCCATCCTGGTTGCAGAGTTTCAAATGAATAGCTTCACTGAAGGAAAAAGAAGTGAGACTTACCGGCCAAAGCGGAGCCCATGAAGCTGTGTCTGTAGGGGGAATCACACTCCCACTCCTCGCAGCACTTTCCAGGAACCTTGACCCGTCTGGGCATGGGGCAGTCAGGGCTCGGCAGCCGGATATCCATGGAGCAGAGGGGTACGCAGCCGACAGCTCCGTCCAGGCAGGTACACTGGTACTTGCAGCTGCTCTGGAAAGTCTCTCCGCTCTTGTACACCATCCCGCCGAACACACAGGTGGCTCCCTCTCGAGCTGTGGTGCAAGAATCACAAGAAAAGTCATGATTCTGCTCAGATTTCAAGAAGATTTAAGGGTTACATGTAATGCAAATGAGGCTCACCTGTGCAGACTCCTATGCGCCTGTTGATGGGGGCTCCGAAGTCGCAGTAGAGGCTTTTGTGAGGATCGCACACGTCCTTTTCGGTGCACAGCTCCCCCATTTGTTTGGCGCAAACCCTGCAGCAGCCGCAGCCGTCCAGAACCAAGCTGACTCCCGGTGCGCACTGAGGAGGGGTGGACGGACACGAACACTGGCCGCTGCACTCCTGACCTGCAGCCTGAACACCCACAAAGAAGCTCGGATAAGCAGCTGGTACAGAAACATGCAGCAAAATGTGGCAGAAGTGAGGTTTAAGCACTTGAAACACAAAATAAAGTTGTTTCTTACCATGTCTGAGAGCATCACGGTGCACAGCAGAGGCAGTAAAATCACTTTCTTCATCCCAGCAGACATCTTTCTCTTGTTTTTTAGTAGTAAAGTCTTCCAGAAAAACCTCCGTAGAGAGAGAGAAAAAAAACTCTTCCTTTTAGTCTCAGAGCTCTTGAGCTTTTCTGATCGAGTCGATCTCTTGTCAAACTGCAGCTCCGGTCAGAGTCTTTTACTTGGTGAAAGCTAGAGTTTAGCTTCGGTAGAGGAGTTGATCTGAGTTGTGCTTGGGACTGGAGCTGCCTTTATACTCGCTGGCCCTCGCAGCACGTCACTGGGGGCTGAATGGAGAGCCAGCCCTGGACAAACATGGACATACTTGGCATTCTTTCCTCGCTTCCTGACCCCCACTCCAGACATCCCACATTCCTGCCGTCTGAAGGCAAGGCTCTGCTGCTCGGGCCAAACAACACCGTCTCTCTCAGAGTCGGCTTTCATCTGGAATGGGGAGGCTAAGTCTGGTTAGAGGCCTGAGACCCCACACTGGGAATTCCTGAAGACTGACTTCACAAACAGACAGCCGGTACCTATAAATATTAATTAAGCAAGAAGACAAGGAAGAGGCAGTTCAAAAGTGAAGACATGAATAACTTGAAAGCAGAACAGTTAAAAAAAACAACAGGTAGAAGCTCATAAAAAAAAAAGCAGCATTAAATAAACTGACTGATGCGTTAAAGGTGGTTGAGGCTTTCCAGCATTCCTCGGCTTCAAAGGTGCTCCGACAGCCTGTACTTTAGCAAATTAACAGCGAGCGGTTGGTGGAGAGGAAATTCATTAAGTGGAGCTGGTTATCTGTCATGGTGCCGTCTTGTAACTCGGCCCTCGGTGCTCGTGTGGTCACGTCTGGGACGTTGCAGAGGCATTTTTCTGCTCTGACATCAGTCTGGCTACATTTTGAACACAGTATGATGTCTTTAGCATGAACAGAGCACATGATAGTTGGTCCTGATGTTATTCCCGTGTGACTTTTCCCACTGATTTTGTTCTGTCGAGAGAGACTCGTTTAACAGAAGCTGAGGTCAAAAAACTATTTGGGTTCTTTGCTTTAGTAGCAGTAGCAACACCAACACATAAAAATACTGCATTACAAGTAGAAATCTTGCTTTTAACATCCCATTTAAGTAAATATTTAAAATCTAAATGTACTGAAAACAGCCATAATTGACTGTTGTGACTCATAAACTCACGTTTACTACGATATTAGCTTGTTAATACTGTTGTATCAATGTATAAACAGAGGCAGAAAGTTACAAAGTACAGTTACAATTTTGAGTTACTTGTATTATACAAGTAGAGTAGTTCCATTTTCTGCCAAATTAAACTTGTACTCCACTACATTTACAGTCACTTTGCAGATGTACTTTAAAAACACAAAATATAATCAACAAATACATTAGGAAGTAATATTATATATTAACATAAAAAGCTACTGATCCATAAGAAGAAATACATAAGAAACAGATATGAAGTAGTTAATATTATGAACAGATATTTGTGGCCGAATTACACATTATAACAAAGAAAAATGCCAGTTTGGTACTTTAAATGTATTTTCATGCTACTACTTTCGTACTACCAGTACAACAGTATTTCTCCACTGGGATGATGCTACTTTTACTTGGTATCTGAATACTTCTTCTGTCTCAGCAAAAGTAGTATTTTATTAAGGTAGGTGGTTGTAGTGTAGCTAGTTATAATATAAACTGATGGAGTATAAATCTGAGGGGTTTTTAGATGATTAAATACATGAGGAACTAGAAAAGCACTCAGAGAGTGCAGTACTCTGCCAAGGCTGCTCAGTTGATCAAAACGTCATAGTTTAGTATGTCTAAACTAATTTATTTTAGTGATATTTTGGACGACACACTAAACTATGACGTTTTAATGACATTTTGGATGACATACTAAACTATGACATGCTCCCTGGTCCCAGAGCTGGATGCTTCAGATCTGTGGTTGTTCTCCCACCAACTGGCCTAGTCTCCATCATGTCCACTGTGGGATGCTGCTGCTGACCTTCCTCCAGCCCGCTGCTTCCAGCTGCCCATTTCCACCAATCTACTCTGCATCACCCTCACTATATTTGATTTGCTCATCTACATAGTTTTGAAGTTACCACCAGCTATATATGTAGTATATTTAATGCCAGAGCCGTACACCATAGCAGTACACTTTAATTAGTTTCCATGTTAGTTGTACTTTGCATGTATCATCTGTCTTATCATGCATGTATCAAATTCTGTGTTTTATGGTCCTTGTCCCCCCCTGCCTCTCTATCTCTATCTCTATCTCTCTATCCCTCTACTCCTCTACTTCTGTCCCTCTCAACCTGCCCGGCCAGCAGGCAGATGGGTCCCCCCACATAAAGAGCCGGGTTCTGCTCGAGGTTTTTTTCCCTGTTCAAAGGGTGTTTTCCTTGCCACTGTCACCTTTTGGCTTGCTCTGGGGGTCAGGCATATGGGTTCTGTAAAGCGTCTTGAGACTGTAATTGGCACTATATAAATAAAATTGAATTGAATTGAATGCTAAACTTTGACGTTTTAGTGATATTTTGGACCACATACTAAACTATGACGTTTTTTGTCATATTTTGGACGACATACTAAACTATGACATTTTTTCCACATTTTGAACGACATAATAAACTATGACATTTTTGTCATATTTTGGACCACATACTATGAGATTTTTGTCGTATTTTGGACGACATACGAAACTATGACATTTTTGTCATATTTTGGACCACATACTAAACTATGACGTTTTTGTCATATTTTGGATGGCATACTAAACTATGACGTTTTTGTCATATTTTCGACCACATATTAAACTGTGACGTTTCTGTCATATTTTGGACCACATACTAAACTGTGATGTTTTTGTCATATTTTCGACCACATATTAAACTGTGACGTTTCTGTCATATTTTGGACCACATACTAAACTGTGATGTTTTTGTCATATTTTG